>NW_027473376.1:0-600000 GCF_050947335.1 Megachile rotundata | reverse complement strand
GCGATTGTGGTTGTGTGATTGTGTCTGTGTGATTGTGATTGTGTGATTGTGACTGTGTGATTGTGTGAGTGTGTGATTGTGTGATTGTGTGATTGTGTGATTTATTGAGTGTGCGATTGTGTGATTGTGTGATTGTGTGATTGTGTGATTGTGATTGTGTGATTGTGACTGTGTGATTGTGTGAGTGTGTGATTGTGTGATTGAGTGATTGTGTGGTTGTGTGATTGTGTGGTTGTGTGATTGTGTGGTTGTGTGATTGTGTGATTGTGTGATTATGTGATTGTGTGATTGTGTGATTGTGTGATTGTGTGAGTGTGTGATTGTCTGATTGAGTGATTGTGTGCTTGTGTGATTGTGTGGTTGTGTGATTGCGTGATTGTGTGATTGTGTGGTTGTGTGATTGTGTGATTGTGTGATTGTGTGATTGTGTGACTGTGTGATTGTGTGATTGTGTGATTGTGTGATTGTGTGATTGTGTGATTGTGTGATTGTGTGATTGTGTGATTGTGGGTGTGTGATTGTGACTGGGTGATTGTGATTGTGTGATTGTGATTGTGTGATTGTGACTGTGTGATTGTGTGAGTGTGTGATTATGTGATTGTGTGATTGTGTGATTGTGTGATTGTGTGATTGTGTGAGTGTGTGATTGTGTGATTGTGTGATTGTGTGATTGTGTGATTGTGTGAGTGTGTGATTGTGTGATTGTGTGATTGTGTGATTGTGTGATTGTGTGAGTGCGTGATTGTGTGACTGTGTGATTGTGTGATTGTGTGATTGTGTGATTGTGTGATTGTGTGATTGTGTGATTGTGTGATTGTGTGATTGTGTGATTGTGTGATTGTGTGATTGTGTGATTGTGTGATTGTGTGATTGTGTGATTATGTGATTGTGTGATTGTGTGATTGTGTGATTGTGTGAGTGTGTGATTGTCTGATTGAGTGATTGTGTGCTTGTGTGATTGTGTGCTTGGGTGATTGTGTGATTGTGTGATTAGGTGATTGTGTAATTGTGTGATTGTGGGATTGTGACTGTGTGATTGTGTGAGTGTGTGATTGTGTGATTGAGTGATTGTGTGCTTGTGTGATTGTGTTGTTGTGTGATTGTGTGATTGAGTGATTGTGTGCTTGTGTGATTGTGTTGTTGTGTGATTGTGTGATTGTGTGATTGTGTGATTGTGTGATTGTGTGATTGTGTGATTGTGACTGTGTGATTGTGTGAGTGTGTGATTGTGTGAGTGTGTGATTGTGTGAGTGTGTGATTGTGTGATTGTGTGATTGTGTGATTGTGTGATTGTGTGATTGTGTGGTTGTGTGATAGTGTGATTGTGTGATTAGGTGATTGTGTGATTGTGCGATTGTGTAATTGTGATTGTGTGTTTGTGATTGTGTGTACTGTGTGATTGTGTGATTGTGTGATTGTGTGTACTGTGTGATTGTGTGATTGTGTGATTGTGTGATTGTGTGATTGTGTGATTGTGTGATTGTGTGATTGTGTGATTGTGTGATTGTGTGATTGTGTGATTATGTGATTGTGTGATTGTGTGATTGTGTGATTGTGTGAGTGTGTGATTGTCTGATTGAGTGATTGTGTGCTTGTGTGATTGTGTGCTTGTGTGATTGTGTGATTGTGTGATTAGGTGATTGTGTAATTGTGTGATTGTGGGATTGTGACTGTGTGATTGTGTGATTGAGTGATTGTGTGCTTGTGTGATTGTGTTGTTGTGTGATTGTGTGATTGTGTGATTGTGTGATTGTGTGATTGTGACTGTGTGATTGTGTGAGTGTGTGATTGTGTGACTGTGTGATTGTGTGAGTGTGTGATTGTGTGATTGTGTGATTGTGTGATTGTGTGATTGTGTGATTGTGTGATTGTGTGGTTGTGTGATTGTGTGATTGTGTGATTAGGTGATTGTGTGATAGTGACTGTGTGATTGTGTGATTGTGTGATTGTGTGATTGTGTGACCGTGATTGTGTGACCGTGATTGTGTGACCGTGATTGTGTGACCGTGATTGTGTGGCCGTGATTGAGTGACCGTGATTGTGATTGCGTGATTGTGTGATTATGTGATCGTGTGATCGTGTGATTGTGTGATCGTGTGATTGTGTGATTGTGTGAGTGTGTGATTGTGTGATTGTGTGATTGTGTGATTGTGACTGTGTGATTGCGTGATTGTGTGATTGTGTGGTTGTGTGATTGTGTGATTGTGTGATTGTGTGATTGTGTGAGTGTGTGATTGTGTGAGTGTGTGATTGTGTGATTGTGTGATTGTGTGATTGTGTGATTGTGTGATTGTGTGATTGTGTGGTTGTGTGATTGTGTGATTGTGTGATTGTGTGATTGTGTGATTGTGTGATTGTGTGATTGTGTGATTGTGTGACTGTGTGATTGTGTGATTTTGTGATTGTGTGATTGTGTGATTGTGCAATTGTGTAATTGTGATTGTGTGATTGTGATTGTGTGTACTGTGTGATTGTGTGATTGTGTGATTGCGTGATTGTGTGATTGTGTGATTGTGTGATTGTGTGATTGTGTGATTGTGTGATTGTGTGATTGTGTGATTGTGTGCTTGTGTGATTGTGTGGTTGTGTGATTGTGTGATTGTGTGATTGTGTGATTGTGTGATTGTGTGATTGTGTGATTGTGTGATTGTCTGACCGTGATTGTGTGACCGTGATTGTGTGACCGTGATTGTGTGACCGTGATTGTGTGGCCGTGATTGAGTGACCGTGATTGTGATTGCGTGATTGTGTGATTATGTGATCGTGTGATCGTGTGATTGTGTGATCGTGTGATTGTGTGATTGTGTGAGTGTGTGATTGTGTGATTGTGTGATTGTGTGATTGTGACTGTGTGATTGCGTGATTGTGTGATTGTGTGGTTGTGTGATTTTGTGATTGTGTGATTGTGTGATTGTGTGATTGTGTGATTCTGACTGTGTGATTGTGTGAGTGTGTGATTGTGTGAGTGTGTGATTGTGTGATTGTGTGATTGTGTGATTGTGTGATTGTGTGATTGTGTGATTGTGTGGTTGTGTGATTGTGTGATTGTGTGATTAGGTGATTGTGTGATTGTGCGATTGTGTAATTGTGATTGTGTGATTGTGACTGTGTGTACTGTGTGATTGTGTGATTGTGTGATTGTGTGATTGTGTGATTGTGTGATTGTGTGATTGTGTGATTGTGGGATTGTGTGATTGTGTGATTGTGTGATTGTGTGCTTGTGTGATTATGTGATTGTGTGATTGTGTGATTGTGTGATTGTGTGAGTGTGTGATTGTCTGATTGAGTGATTGTGTGCTTGTGTGATTGTGTGCTTGTGTGATTGTGTGCTTGTGTGATTGTGTGATTGTGTGATTAGGTGATTGTGTAATTGTGTGATTGTGGGATTGTGACTGTGTGATTGTGTGAGTGTGTGATTGTGTGATTGAGTGATTGTGTGCTTGTGTGATTGTGTTGTTGTGTGATTGTGTGATTGTGTGATTGTGTGATTGTGTGATTGTGTGATTGTGACTGTGTGATTGTGTGAGTGTGTGATTGTGTGAGTGTGTGATTGTGTGATTGTGTGATTGTGTGATTGTGTGATTGTGTGATTGTGTGATTGTGTGATTGTGTGGTTGTGTGATTGTGTGATTGTGTGATTGTGTGATTGTGTGATTGTGTGATTGTGTGATTGTGGTTGTGTGATTGTGACTGTGTGATTGTGATTGTGTGATTGTGATTGTGTGATTGTGACTGTGTGATTGTGTGAGTGTGTGATTGTGTTATTGTGTTATTGTGTGATTGTGTGATTGTGTGATTGTGCGATTGTGTGATTGTGTGATTGTGTGATTGTGTGATTGTGTGATTATGTGATTGTGTGATTGTGTGATTGTGTGATTGTGTGATTGTGTGATTGTGTGATTGTGTGAGTGTGTGATTGTCTGATTGAGTGATTGTGTGCTTGTGTGATTGCGTGGTTGTGTGATTGTGTGATTGTGTGATTAGGTGATTGTGTGATTGTGTGATTGTGTGATTGTGTGATTGTGACTGTGTGATTGTGTGAGTGTGTGATTGTGTGATTGAGTGATTGTGTGCTTGTGTGATTGTGTGGTTGTGTGATTGTGCGATTGTGTGATTGTGTGATTGTGTGATTGTGTGATTGTGTGATTGTGTGGTTGTGTGATTGTGTGATTAGGTGATTGTGTAATTGTGTGATTGTGGGATTGTGACTGTGTGATTGTGTGAGTGTGTGATTGTGTGATTGAGTGATTGTGTGCTTGTGTGATTGTGTTGTTGTGTGATTGTGTGATTGTGTGATTGTGTGATCGTGTGATTGTGTGATTGTGTGATTGTGTGATTGTGTGATTGTGTGATTGTGTGATTGTGTGATTGTGTGATTGTGTGATTGTGTGATTGTGTGATTGTGTGATTGTGTGATTGTGTGATTGTGTGATTGTGTGATTGAGTGATTGTGTGGTTGTGTGATTGTGTGGTTGTGTGATTGTGTGGTTGTGTGATTGTGTGATTGTGTGATTATGTGATTGTGTGATTGTGTGATTGTGTGATTGTGTGAGTGTGTGATTGTCTGATTGAGTGATTGTGTGCTTGTGTGATTGTGTGGTTGTGTGATTGCGTGATTGTGTGATTGTGTGGTTGTGTGATTGTGTGATTGTGTGATTGTGTGATTGTGTGACTGTGTGATTGTGTGATTGTGTGATTGTGTGATTGTGTGATTGTGTGATTGTGTGATTGTGTGATTGTGTGATTGTGGGTGTGTGATTGTGACTGGGTGATTGTGATTGTGTGATTGTGATTGTGTGATTGTGACTGTGTGATTGTGTGAGTGTGTGATTATGTGATTGTGTGATTGTGTGATTGTGTGATTGTGTGATTGTGTGAGTGTGTGATTGTGTGATTGTGTGATTGTGTGATTGTGTGATTGTGTGAGTGTGTGATTGTGTGATTGTGTGATTGTGTGATTGTGTGTACTGTGTGATTGTGTGATTGTGTGATTGTGTGTACTGTGTGATTGTGTGATTGTGTGATTGTGTGATTGTGTGATTGTGTGATTGTGTGATTGTGTGATTGTGTGATTGTGTGATTGTGTGATTGTGTGATTATGTGATTGTGTGATTGTGTGATTGTGTGATTGTGTGAGTGTGTGATTGTCTGATTGAGTGATTGTGTGCTTGTGTGATTGTGTGCTTGTGTGATTGTGTGATTGTGTGATTAGGTGATTGTGTAATTGTGTGATTGTGGGATTGTGACTGTGTGATTGTGTGAGTGTGTGATTGTGTGATTGAGTGATTGTGTGCTTGTGTGATTGTGTTGTTGTGTGATTGTGTGATTGTGTGATTGTGTGATTGTGTGATTGTGTGATTGTGTGATTGTGTGATTGTGTGATTGTGTGATAGTGTGATTGTGTGATTGTGTGATTGTGTGATTGTGTGATTGTGTGATTGTGTGATTGTGTGATTGTGTGATTGTGTGATTGTGTGATTGTGTGATTGTGTGATTGTGTGATTGTGTGATTGTGTGATTGTGTGATTGTGTGATTGTGTGATTGTGTGATTGTGTGATTGTGTGATTGTGTGATTGTGTGATTGTGTGATTGTGTGATTGTGTGATTGTGTGATTGTGTGATTGTGTGATTGTGTGATTGTGTGATTGTGTGATTGTGTGATTGTGTGATTGTGTGATTGTGTGATTGTGATTGTGTGATTGTGATTGTGTGATTGTGATTGTGTGATTGTGATTGTGTGATTGTGATTGTGTGATTGTGATTGTGTGATTGTGATTGTGTGATTGTGATTGTGTGATTGTGTGATTGTGTGATTGTGTGATTGTGTGATTGTGTGATTGTGTGATTGTGTGATTGTGTGATTGTGTGAGTGTGTGATTGTGTGATTGTGTGATTGTGTGATTTATTGAGTGTGCGATTGTGTGATTGTGTGATTGTGTGATTGTGACGTTGTGATTGTGTGATTGTGACTGTGTGATTGTGTGAGTGTGTGATTGTATGATTGAGTGATTGTGTGGTTGTGTGATTGTGTGGTTGTGTGATTGTGTGGTTGTGTGATTGTGTGATTGTGTGATTGTGTGATTGTGTGATTGTGTGGTTGTGTGATTGTTTGATTGTGTGATTAGGTGATTGTGTGATTGTGTGATTGTGTGATTGTGTGAGTGTGTGATTGTCTGATTGAGTGATTGTGTGCTTGTGTGATTGCGTGGTTGTGTGATTGTGTGATTGTGTGATTACGTGATTGTGTGATTGTGTGATTGTGTGATTGTGACTGTGTGATTGTGTGAGTGTGTGATTGTGTGATTGAGTGATTGTGTGCTTGTGTGATTGTGTGGTTGTGTGACTGTGTGATTGTGTGATTGTGTGATTGTGTGATTGTGTGATTGTGTGATTGTGTGATTGTGTGATTGTGTGATTGTGTGATTGTGTGATTGTGTGGTTGTGTGATTGTTTGATTGTGTGATTAGGTGATTGCGTGGTTGTGTGATTGTGTGATTGTGTGATTAGGTGATTGTGTGATTGTGTGATTGTGTGAGTGTGTGATTGTCTGATTGAGTGATTGTGTGCTTGCGTGATTGCGTGGTTGTGTGATTGCGTGGTTGTGTGATTGTGTGATTGTGTGATTAGGTGATTGTGTGATTGTGTGATTGTGACTGTGTGATTGTGTGAGTGTGTGATTGTGTGATTGAGTGATTGTGTGCTTGTGTGATTGTGTGGTTGTGTGATTGTGTGATTGTGTGATTGTGTGATTGTGTGATTGTGTGATTGTGTGATTGTGTGATTGTGTGATTGTGTGATTGTGTGATTGTGTGATTGTGTGATTGTGTGATTGTGTGATTGTTTGATTGTGTGATTAGGTGATTGTGTGATTGTGTGATTGTCTGATTGTGTGATTGTGTGATTGTGTGATTATGTGATTGTGTGATTGTGTGATTGTGTGAGTGTGTGATTGTCTGATTGAGTGATTGTGTGCTTGTGTGATTGTGTGGTTGTGTGATTGTGTGATTGTGTGATTAGGAGATTGTGTGATTGTGTGATTGTGTGATTGTGTGATTGTGTGATTGTGTGATTGTGTGATTGTGTGGTTGTGTGATTGTGTGATTGTGTGATTGTGTGATTGTGTGATTGTGTGATTGTGTGATTGTGTGGTTGTGTGATTGTGTGATTGTGTGATTGTGTGATTGTGTGATTGTGTGATTGTGTGATTGTGTGACTCTGTGATTGTGTGATTTTGTGATTGTGTGATTGTGTGATTGTGCGATTGTGTAATTGTGATTGTGTGATTGTGATTGTGTGTACTGTGTGATTGTGTGATTGTGTGATTGTGTGATTGTGTGATTGTGTGATTGTGTGATTGTGTGATTGTGTGATTGTGTGATTGTGTGCTTGTGTGATTGTGTGGTTGTGTGATTGTGTGATTGTGTGATTGTGTGATTGTGTGATTGTGTGATTGTGTGATTGTGTGATTGTGTGATTGTGTGATTGTGTGATTGTGTGATTGTGTGATTGTGTGATTGTGACTGTGTGATTGTGTGGTTGTGTGATTGTGTGATTGTGTGATTGTGTGATTGTATGATTGTGTGATTGTGTGATAGTGACTGTGTGATTGTGTGATTGTGTGATTGTGTGATTGTGTGACCGTGATTGTGTGACCGTGATTGTGTGACCGTGATTGTGTGACCGTGATTGTGTGGCCGTGATTGAGTGACCGTGATTGTGATTGCGCGATTGTGTGATTATGTGATCGTGTGATCGTGTGATTGTGTGATCGTGTGATTGTGTGATTGTGTGAGTGTGTGATTGTGTGATTGTGTGATTGTGTGATTGTGACTGTGTGATTGCGTGATTGTGTGATTGTGTGGTTGTGTGATTTTGTGATTGTGTGATTGTGTGATTGTGTGATTGTGACTGTGTGATTGTGTGAATGTGTGATTGTGTGAGTGTGTGATTGTGTGATTGTGTGATTGTGTGATTGTGTGATTGTGTGATTGTGTGATTGTGTGGTTGTGTGATTGTGTGATTGTGTGATTAGGTGATTGTGTGATTGTGCGATTGTGTAATTGTGATTGTGTGATTGTGATTGTGTGTACTGTGTGATTGTGTGATTGTGTGATTGTGTGATTGTGTGATTGTGTGATTGTGTGATTGTGGGATTGTGTGATTGTGTGATTGTGTGATTGTGTGACTGTGTGATTGTGTGATTTTGTGATTGTGTGATTGTGTGATTGTGCGATTGTGTAATTGTGATTGTGTGATTGTGATTGTGTGTACTGTGTGATTGTGTGATTGTGTGATTATGTGATTGTGTGATTGTGTGATTGTGTGAGTGTGTGATTGTCTGATTGTCTGATTGAGTGATTGTGTGCTTGTGTGATTGTGTGCTTGTGTGATTGTGTGATTGTGTGATTAGGTGATTGTGTAATTGTGTGATTGTGGGATTGTGAGTGTGTGATTGTGTGATTGAGTGATTGTGTGCTTGTGTGATTGTGTTGTTGTGTGATTGTGTGATTGTGTGATTGTGTGATTGTGTGATTGTGTGATTGTGACTGTGTGATTGTGTGAGTGTGTGATTGTGTGAGTGTGTGATTGTGTGATTGTGTGATTGTGTGATTGTGTGATTGTGTGATTGTGTGATTGTGTGATTGTGTGGTTGTGTGATTGTGTGATTGTGTGATTAGGTGATTGTGTGATTGTGCGATTGTGTAATTGTGATTGTGTGATTGTGATTGTGTGTTCTGTGTGATTGTGTGATTGTGTGATTGTGTGATTGTGTGATTGTGTGATTGTGTGATTGTGTGATTGTGTGATTGTGTGATTGTGTGATTATGTGATTGTGTGATTGTGTGATTGTGTGATTGTGTGGTTGTGTGATTGTGTGATTGTGTGATTGTGTGATTGTGTGATTGTGTGATTGTGTGATTGTGTGATTGTGTGACTGTGTGATTGTGTGATTTTGTGATTGTGTGATTGTGTGATTGTGCGATTGTGTAATTGTGATTGTGTGATTGTGATTGTGTGTACTGTGTGATTGTGTGATTTTGTGATTGCGTGATTGTGTGATTGTGTGATTGTGTGATTGTGTGATTGTGTGATTGTGTGATTGTGTGATTGTGTGATTGTGTGATTGTGTGATTGTGTGATTGTGTGATTGTGTGATTGTGACTGTGTGATTGTGTGGTTGTGTGATTGTGTGATTGTGTGATTGTGTGATTGTGTGATTGTGTGATTGTGTGATAGTGACTGTGTGATTGTGTGATTGTGTGATTGTGTGATTGTGTGATTGTGTGATTGTGTGACCGTGATTGTGTGACCGTGATTGTGTGACCGTGATTGTGTGACCGTGATTGTGTGGCCGTGATTGAGTGACCGTGATTGTGATTGCGTGATTGTGTGATTATGTGATCGTGTGATCGTGTGATTGTGTGATCGTGTGATTGTGTGATTGTGTGAGTGTGTGATTGTGTGATTGTGTGATTGTGTGATTGTGACTGTGTGATTGCGTGATTGTGTGATTGTGTGGTTGTGTGATTTTGTGATTGTGTGATTGTGTGATTGTGTGATTGTGTGATTGTGTGATTGTGACTGTGTGATTGTGTGAGTGTGTGATTGTGTGAGTGTGTGATTGTGTGATTGTGTGATTGTGTGATTGTGTGATTGTGTGATTGTGTGATTGTGTGGTTGTGTGATTGTGTGATTGAGTGATTAGGTGATTGTGTGATTGTGCGATTGTGTAATTGTGATTGTGTGATTGTGATTGTGTGTACTGTGTGATTGTGTGATTGTGTGATTGTGTGATTGTGTGATTGTGTGATTGTGTGATTGTGTGATTGTGGGATTGTGTGATTGTGTGATTGTGTGATTGTGTGATTGTGTGATTATGTGATTGTGTGATTGTGTGATTGTGTGATTGTGTGAGTGTGTGATTGTCTGATTGAGTGATTGTGTGCTTGTGTGATTGTGTGCTTGTGTGATTGTGTGCTTGTGTGATTGTGTGATTGTGTGATTAGGTGATTGTGTAATTGTGTGATTGTGGGATTGTGACTGTGTGATTGTGTGAGTGTGTGATTGTGTGATTGAGTGATTGTGTGCTTGTGTGATTGTGTTGTTGTGTGATTGTGTGATTGTGTGATTGTGTGATTGTGTGATTGTGTGATTGTGTGATTGTGTGATTGTGACTGTGTGATTGTGTGAGTGTGTGATTGTGTGAGTGTGTGATTGTGTGATTGTGTGATTGTGTGATTGTGTGATTGTGTGATTGTGTGATTGTGTGGTTGTGTGATTGTGTGATTGTGTGATTAGGTGATTGTGTGATTGTGCGATTGTGTAATTGTGATTGTGTGATTGTGATTGTGTGTACTGTGTGATTGTGTGATTGTGTGATTGTGTGATTGTGTGATTGTGTGATTGTGTGATTGTGTGATTGTGTGATTGTGTGATTGTGTGATTGTGTGATTGTCTGATTGTGTGATTGCGTGATTGTGTGATTATGTGATTGTGTGATTGTGTGATTGTGTGATTGTGTGAGTGTGTGATTGTCTGATTGAGTGATTGTGTGCTTGTGTGATTGTGTGCTTGTGTGATTGTGTGATTGTGTGATTAGGTGATTGTGTAATTGTGTGATTGTGGGATTGTGACTGTGTGATTGTGTGAGTGTGTGATTGTGTGATTGAGTGATTGTGTGCTTGTGTGATTGTGTTGTTGTGTGATTGTGTGATTGTGTGATTGTGTGATTGTGTGATTGTGTGATTGTGTGATTGTGTGATTGTGTGATTGTGTGATTGTGTGATTGTGTGACCGTGATTGTGTGACCGTGATTGTGTGACCGTGATTGTGTGACCGTGATTGTGTGACCGTGATTGTGTGGCCGTGATTGAGTGACCGTGATTGTGATTGCGTGATTGTGTGATTATGTGATCGTGTGATCGTGTGATTGTGTGATCGTGTGATTGTGTGATTGTGTGAGTGTGTGATTGTGTGATTGTGTGATTGTGTGATTGTGACTGTGTGATTGCGTGATTGTGTGATTGTGTGGTTGTGTGATTTTGTGATTGTGTGATTGTGTGATTGTGTGATTGTGTGATTGTGACTGTGTGATTGTGTGAGTGTGTGATTGTGTGAGTGTGTGATTGTGTGATTGTGTGATTGTGTGATTGTGTGATTGTGTGATTGTGTGATTGTGTGGTTGTGTGATTGTGTGATTGTGTGATTAGGTGATTGTGTGATTGTGCGATTGTGTAATTGTGATTGTGTGATTGTGATTGTGTGTACTGTGTGATTGTGTGATTGTGTGATTGTGTGATTGTGTGATTGTGTGATTGTGTGATTGTGTGATTGTGGGATTGTGTGATTGTGTGATTGTGTGATTGTGTGCTTGTGTGATTATGTGATTTTGTGATTGTGTGATTGTGTGATTGTGTGAGTGTGTGATTGTCTGATTGAGTGATTGTGTGCTTGTGTGATTGTGTGCTTGTGTGATTGTGTGCTTGTGTGATTGTGTGCTTGTGTGATTGTGTGATTGTGTGATTAGGTGATTGTGTAATTGTGTGATTGTGGGATTGTGACTGTGTGATTGTGTGAGTGTGTGATTGTGTGATTGAGTGATTGTGTGCTTGTGTGATTGTGTTGTTGTGTGATTGTGTGATTGTGTGATTGTGTGATTGTGTGATTGTGTGATTGTGTGATTGTGACTGTGTGATTGTGTGAGTGTGTGATTGTGTGAGTGTGTGATTGTGTGATTGTGTGATTGTGTGATTGTGTGATTGTGTGATTGTGTGATTGTGTGATTGTGTGGTTGTGTGATTGTGTGATTGTGTGATTAGGTGATTGTGTGATTGTGCGATTGTGTAATTGTGATTGTGTGATTGTGATTGTGTGTGCTGTGTGATTGTGTGATTGTGTGATTGTGTGATTGTGTGATTGTGTGATTGTGTGATTGTGTGATTGTGTGATTGTGTGATTGTGTGATTGTGTGATTGTGTGATTGTGTGATTATGTGATTGTGTGATTGTGTGATTGTGTGATTGTGTGAGTGTGTGATTGTCTGATTGAGTGATTGTGTGCTTGTGTGATTGTGTGCTTGTGTGATTGTGTGATTGTGTGATTAGGTGATTGTGTAATTGTGTGATTGTGGGATTGTGACTGTGTGATTGTGTGAGTGTGTGATTGTGTGATTGAGTGATTGTGTGCTTGTGTGATTGTGTTGTTGTGTGATTGTGTGATTGTGTGATTGTGTGATTGTGTGATTGTGTGATTGTGTGATTGTGTGATTGTGTGATTGTGACTGTGTGATTGTGTGGTTGTGTGATTGTGTGATTGTGTGATTGTGTGATTGTGTGATTGTGTGATAGTGACTGTGTGATTGTGTGATTGTGTGATTGTGTGATTGTGTGATTGTGTGACCGTGATTGTGTGACAGTGATTGTGTGACCGTGATTGTGTGGCCGTGATTGAGTGACCGTGATTGTGATTGCGTGATTGTGTGATTGTGTGATCGTGTGATCGTGTGATTGTGTGATCGTGTGATTGTGTGATTGTGTGATTGTGTGATTGTGTGATTGTGTGATTGTGTGATTGTGTGATTGTGTGATTGTGTGATTGTGTGATTGTGTGATTGTGTGATTGTGTGATTGTGGTTGTGTGATTGTGACTGTGTGATTGTGATTGTGTGATTGTGATTGTGTGATTGTGACTGTGTGATTGTGTGAGTGTGTGATTGTGTTATTGTGTGATTGTGTGATTGTGTGATTGTGCGATTGTGTGATTGTGTGATTGTGTGATTGTGTGATTGTGTGATTATGTGATTGTGTGATTGTGTGATTGTGTGATTGTGTGAGTGTGTGATTGTCTGATTGAGTGATTGTGTGCTTGTGTGATTGCGTGGTTGTGTGATTGTGTGATTGTGTGATTAGGTGATTGTGTGATTTTGTGAGTGTGTGATTGTGTGATTGAGTGATTGTGTGCTTGTGTGATTGTGTTGTTGTGTGATTGTGTGATTGTGTGATTGTGTGATTGTGTGATTGTGTGATTGTGTGATTGTGTGATTGTGTGATTGTGTGATTGTGTGATTGTGTGATTGTGTGATTGTGTGATTGTGTGATTGTGTGATTGTGTGATTGTGTGATTGTGACTGTGTGATTGTGTGATTGTGTGATTGTGTGATTGTGTGATTGTGTGATAGTGACTGTGTGATTGTGTGATTGTGTGATTGTGTGACCGTGATTGTGTGACCGTGATTGTGTGACCGTGATTGTGTGACCGTGATTGTGTGGCCGTGATTGAGTGACCGTGATTGTGATTGCGTGATTGTGTGATTGTGTGATCGTGTGATCGTGTGATTGTGTGATCGTGTGATTGTGTGATTGTGTGAGTGTGTGATTGTGTGATTGTGTGATTGTGTGATTGTGTGATTGTGTGAGTGTGTGATTGTGTTATTGTGTGATTGTGTGATTGTGTGATTGTGTGATTAGGTGATTGTGTAATTGTGTGATTGTGGGATTGTGACTGTGTGATTGTGTGAGTGTGTGATTGTGTGATTGAGTGATTGTGTGCTTGTGTGATTGTGTTGTTGTGTGATTGTGTGATTGTGTGATTGTGTGATTGTGTGATTGTGTGATTGTGTGATTGTGTGATTGTGTGATTGTGTGAGTGTGTGATTGTGTGATTGTGTGATTGTGTGATTGTGACTGTGTGATTGCGTGATTGTGTGATTGTGTGGTTGTGTGATTTTGTGATTGTGTGATTGTGTGATTGTGTGATTGTGTGATTGTGACTGTGTGATTGTGTGAGTGTGTGATTGTGTGAGTGTGTGATTGTGTGATTGTGTGATTGTGTGATTGTGTGATTGTGTGATTGTGTGATTGTGTGGTTGTGTGATTGTGTGATTGTGTGATTAGGTGATTGTGTGATTGTGTGATTGTGTGATAGTGACTGTGTGATTGTGTGATTGTGTGATTGTGTGATTGTGTGACCGTGATTGTGTGACCGTGATTGTGTGACCGTGATTGTGTGACCGTGATTGTGTGGCCGTGATTGAGTGACCGTGATTGTGATTGCGTGATTGTGTGATTATGTGATCGTGTGATCGTGTGATTGTGTGATCGTGTGATTGTGTGATTGTGTGAGTGTGTGATTGTGTGATTGTGTGATTGTGTGATTGTGTGATTGTGACTGTGTGATTGCGTGATTGTGTGATTGTGT
The DNA here is from genome assembly GCF_050947335.1 of Megachile rotundata. NCBI lineage: Eukaryota > Metazoa > Arthropoda > Insecta > Hymenoptera > Megachilidae > Megachile > Megachile rotundata. The sequence continues at coordinate 585,803 of NW_027473376.1, read as the reverse complement.
GGTTGTGTGATTTTGTGATTGTGTGATTGTGTGATTGTGTGATTGTGTGATTGTGACTGTGTGATTGTGTGAGTGTGTGATTGTGTGAGTGTGTGATTGTGTGATTGTGTGATTGTGTGATTGTGTGATTGTGTGATTGTGTGATTGTGTTGTTGTGTGATTGTGTGATTGTGTGATTGTGTGATTGTGTGATTGTGTGATTGTGTGATTGTGTGATTGTGTGACTGTGTGATTGTGTGATTTTGTGATTGTGTGATTGTGTGATTGTGCGATTGTGTAATTGTGATTGTGTGATTGTGATTGTGTGTACTGTGTGATTGTGTGATTGTGTGATTGCGTGAATGTGTGATTGTGTGATTGTGTGATTGTGTGATTGTGTGATTGTGTGATTGTGTGATTGTGTGCTTGTGTGATTGTGTGGTTGTGTGATTGTGTGATTGTGTGATTGTGTGATTGTGTGATTGTGTGATTGTGTGATTGTGTGACCGTGATTGTGTGACCGTGATTGTGTGACCGTGATTGTGTGACCGTGATTGTGTGGCCGTGATTGAGTGACCGTGATTGTGATTGCGTGATTGTGTGATTATGTGATCGTGTGATCGTGTGATTGTGTGATCGTGTGATTGTGTGATTGTGTGAGTGTGTGATTGTGTGATTGTGTGATTGTGTGATTGTGACTGTGTGATTGCGTGATTGTGTGATTGTGTGGTTGTGTGATTTTGTGATTGTGTGATTGTGTGATTGTGTGATTGTGTGATTGTGACTGTGTGATTGTGTGAGTGTGTGACTGTGTGAGTGTGTGATTGTGTGATTGTGTGATTGTGTGATTGTGTGATTGTGTGATCGTGTGATTGTGTGATTGTGTGATTGTGCGATTGTGTAATTGTGATTGTGTGATTGTGATTGTGTGTACTGTGTGATTGTGTGATTGTGTGATTATGTGATTGTGTGATTGTGTGATTGTGTGAGTGTGTGATTGTCTGATTGTCTGATTGAGTGATTGTGTGCTTGTGTGATTGTGTGCTTGTGTGATTGTGTGATTGTGTGATTAGGTGATTGTGTAATTGTGTGATTGTGGGATTGTGAGTGTGTGATTGTGTGATTGAGTGATTGTGTGCTTGTGTGATTGTGTTGTTGTGTGATTGTGTGATTGTGTGATTGTGTGATTGTGTGATTGTGTGATTGTGACTGTGTGATTGTGTGAGTGTGTGATTGTGTGAGTGTGTGATTGTGTGATTGTGTGATTGTGTGATTGTGTGATTGTGTGATTGTGTGATTGTGTGATTGTGTGGTTGTGTGATTGTGTGATTGTGTGATTAGGTGATTGTGTGATTGTGCGATTGTGTAATTGTGATTGTGTGATTGTGATTGTGTGTTCTGTGTGATTGTGTGATTGTGTGATTGTGTGATTGTGTGATTGTGTGATTGTGTGATTGTGTGATTGTGTGATTGTGTGATTGTGTGATTGTGTGATTGTGTGATTATGTGATTGTGTGATTGTGTGATTGTGTGATTGTGTGATTGTGTGATTGTGTGATTGTGTGATTGTGTGATTGTGTGATTGTGTGATTGTGTGATTGTGTGATTGTGTGATTGTGTGATTATGTGATTGTGTGATTGTGTGATTGTGTGATTGTGTGAGTGTGTGATTGTCTGATTGAGTGATTGTGTGCTTGTGTGATTGTGTGCTTGTGTGATTGTGTGATTGTGTGATTAGGTGATTGTGTAATTGTGTGATTGTGGGATTGTGACTGTGTGATTGTGTGAGTGTGTGATTGTGTGATTGAGTGATTGTGTGCTTGTGTGATTGTGTTGTTGTGTGATTGTGTGATTGTGTGATTGTGTGATTGTGTGATTGTGTGATTGTGTGATTGTGTGATTGTGTGATTGTGACTGTGTGATTGTGTGGTTGTGTGATTGTGTGATTGTGTGATTGTGTGATTGTGTGATTGTGTGATAGTGACTGTGTGATTGTGTGATTGTGTGATTGTGTGATTGTGTGATTGTGTGACCGTGATTGTGTGACAGTGATTGTGTGACCGTGATTGTGTGGCCGTGATTGAGTGACCGTGATTGTGATTGCGTGATTGTGTGATTGTGTGATCGTGTGATCGTGTGATTGTGTGATCGTGTGATTGTGTGATTGTGTGATTGTGTGATTGTGTGATTGTGTGATTGTGTGATTGTGTGATTGTGTGATTGTGTGATTGTGTGATTGTGTGATTGTGTGATTGTGTGATTGTGGTTGTGTGATTGTGACTGTGTGATTGTGATTGTGTTATTGTGATTGTGTGATTGTGACTGTGTGATTGTGTGAGTGTGTGATTGTGTTATTGTGTGATTGTGTGATTGTGTGATTGTGCGATTGTGTGATTGTGTGATTGTGTGATTGTGTGATTGTGTGATTATGTGATTGTGTGATTGTGTGATTGTGTGATTGTGTGAGTGTGTGATTGTCTGATTGAGTGATTGTGTGCTTGTGTGATTGCGTGGTTGTGTGATTGTGTGATTGTGTGATTAGGTGATTGTGTGATTTTGTGAGTGTGTGATTGTGTGATTGAGTGATTGTGTGCTTGTGTGATTGTGTTGTTGTGTGATTGTGTGATTGTGTGATTGTGTGATTGTGTGATTGTGTGATTGTGTGATTGTGTGATTGTGTGATTGTGTGATTGTGTGATTGTGTGATTGTGTGATTGTGTGATTGTGTGATTGTGACTGTGTGATTGTGTGATTGTGTGATTGTGTGATTGTGTGATTGTGTGATAGTGACTGTGTGATTGTGTGATTGTGTGATTGTGTGACCGTGATTGTGTGACCGTGATTGTGTGACCGTGATTGTGTGACCGTGATTGTGTGGCCGTGATTGAGTGACCGTGATTGTGATTGCGTGATTGTGTGATTGTGTGATCGTGTGATCGTGTGATTGTGTGATCGTGTGATTGTGTGATTGTGTGAGTGTGTGATTGTGTGATTGTGTGATTGTGTGATTGTGTGATTGTGTGAGTGTGTGATTGTGTTATTGTGTGATTGTGTGATTGTGTGATTGTGTGATTAGGTGATTGTGTAATTGTGTGATTGTGGGATTGTGACTGTGTGATTGTGTGAGTGTGTGATTGTGTGATTGAGTGATTGTGTGCTTGTGTGATTGTGTTGTTGTGTGATTGTGTGATTGTGTGATTGTGTGATTGTGTGATTGTGTGATTGTGTGATTGTGTGATTGTGTGATTGTGTGATTGTGTGAGTGTGTGATTGTGTGATTGTGTGATTGTGTGATTGTGACTGTGTGATTGCGTGATTGTGTGATTGTGTGGTTGTGTGATTTTGTGATTGTGTGATTGTGTGATTGTGTGATTGTGTGATTGTGACTGTGTGATTGTGTGAGTGTGTGATTGTGTGAGTGTGTGATTGTGTGATTGTGTGATTGTGTGATTGTGTGATTGTGTGATTGTGTGATTGTGTGGTTGTGTGATTGTGTGATTGTGTGATTAGGTGATTGTGTGATTGTGTGATTGTGTGATAGTGACTGTGTGATTGTGTGATTGTGTGATTGTGTGATTGTGTGACCGTGTTTGTGTGACCGTGATTGTGTGACCGTGATTGTGTGACCGTGATTGTGTGGCCGTGATTGAGTGACCGTGATTGTGATTGCGTGATTGTGTGATTATGTGATCGTGTGATCGTGTGATTGTGTGATCGTGTGATTGTGTGATTGTGTGAGTGTGTGATTGTGTGATTGTGTGATTGTGTGATTGTGTGATTGTGACTGTGTGATTGCGTGATTGTGTGATTGTGTGGTTGTGTGATTTTGTGATTGTGTGATTGTGTGATTGTGTGATTGTGTGATTGTGACTGTGTGATTGTGTGAGTGTGTGATTGTGTGAGTGTGTGATTGTGTGATTGTGTGATTGTGTGATTGTGTGATTGTGTGATTGTGTGATTGTGTTGTTGTGTGATTGTGTGATTGTGTGATTGTGTGATTGTGTGATTGTGTGATTGTGTGATTGTGTGATTGTGTGACTGTGTGATTGTGTGATTTTGTGATTGTGTGATTGTGTGATTGTGCGATTGTGTAATTGTGATTGTGTGATTGTGATTGTGTGTACTGTGTGATTGTGTGATTGTGTGATTGCGTGAATGTGTGATTGTGTGATTGTGTGATTGTGTGATTGTGTGATTGTGTGATTGTGTGATTGTGTGCTTGTGTGATTGTGTGGTTGTGTGATTGTGTGATTGTGTGATTGTGTGATTGTGTGATTGTGTGATTGTGTGATTGTGTGACCGTGATTGTGTGACCGTGATTGTGTGACCGTGATTGTGTGACCGTGATTGTGTGGCCGTGATTGAGTGACCGTGATTGTGATTGCGTGATTGTGTGATTATGTGATCGTGTGATCGTGTGATTGTGTGATCGTGTGATTGTGTGATTGTGTGAGTGTGTGATTGTGTGATTGTGTGATTGTGTGATTGTGACTGTGTGATTGCGTGATTGTGTGATTGTGTGGTTGTGTGATTTTGTGATTGTGTGATTGTGTGATTGTGTGATTGTGTGATTGTGACTGTGTGATTGTGTGAGTGTGTGACTGTGTGAGTGTGTGATTGTGTGATTGTGTGATTGTGTGATTGTGTGATTGTGTGATCGTGTGATTGTGTGATTGTGTGATTGTGCGATTGTGTAATTGTGATTGTGTGATTGTGATTGTGTGTACTGTGTGATTGTGTGATTGTGTGATTATGTGATTGTGTGATTGTGTGATTGTGTGAGTGTGTGATTGTCTGATTGTCTGATTGAGTGATTGTGTGCTTGTGTGATTGTGTGCTTGTGTGATTGTGTGATTGTGTGATTAGGTGATTGTGTAATTGTGTGATTGTGGGATTGTGAGTGTGTGATTGTGTGATTGAGTGATTGTGTGCTTGTGTGATTGTGTTGTTGTGTGATTGTGTGATTGTGTGATTGTGTGATTGTGTGATTGTGACTGTGTGATTGTGTGAGTGTGTGATTGTGTGAGTGTGTGATTGTGTGATTGTGTGATTGTGTGATTGTGTGATTGTGTGATTGTGTGATTGTGTGATTGTGTGGTTGTGTGATTGTGTGATTGTGTGATTAGGTGATTGTGTGATTGTGCGATTGTGTAATTGTGATTGTGTGATTGTGATTGTGTGTTCTGTGTGATTGTGTGATTGTGTGATTGTGTGATTGTGTGATTGTGTGATTGTGTGATTGTGTGATTGTGTGATTGTGTGATTGTGTGATTGTGTGATTATGTGATTGTGTGATTGTGTGATTGTGTGATTGTGTGGTTGTGTGATTGTGTGATTGTGTGATTGTGTGATTGTGTGATTGTGTGATTGTGTGATTGTGTGACTGTGTGATTGTGTGATTTTGTGATTGTGTGATTGTGTGATTGTGCGATTGTGTAATTGTGATTGTGTGATTGTGATTGTGTGTACTGTGTGATTGTGTGATTTTGTGATTGCGTGATTGTGTGATTGTGTGATTGTGTGATTGTGTGATTGTGTGATTGTGTGATTGTGTGATTGTGTGATTGTGTGATTGTGTGATTGTGTGATTGTGTGATTGTGTGATTGTGTGATTGTGACTGTGTGATTGTGTGGTTGTGTGATTGTGTGATTGTGTGATTGTGTGATTGTGTGATTGTGTGATTGTGTGATAGTGACTGTGTGATTGTGTGATTGTGTGATTGTGTGATTGTGTGATTGTGTGACCGTGATTGTGTGACCGTGATTGTGTGACCGTGATTGTGTGACCGTGATTGTGTGGCCGTGATTGAGTGACCGTGATTGTGATTGCGTGATTGTGTGATTATGTGATCGTGTGATCGTGTGATTGTGTGATCGTGTGATTGTGTGATTGTGTGAGTGTGTGATTGTGTGATTGTGTGATTGTGTGATTGTGACTGTGTGATTGCGTGATTGTGTGATTGTGTGGTTGTGTGATTTTGTGATTGTGTGATTGTGTGATTGTGTGATTGTGTGATTGTGACTGTGTGATTGTGTGAGTGTGTGATTGTGTGAGTGTGTGATTGTGTGATTGTGTGATTGTGTGATTGTGTGATTGTGTGATTGTGTGATTGTGTGGTTGTGTGATTGTGTGATTGAGTGATTAGGTGATTGTGTGATTGTGCGATTGTGTAATTGTGATTGTGTGATTGTGATTGTGTGTACTGTGTGATTGTGTGATTGTGTGATTGTGTGATTGTGTGATTGTGTGATTGTGTGATTGTGTGATTGTGGGATTGTGTGATTGTGTGATTGTGTGATTGTGTGATTGTGTGATTATGTGATTGTGTGATTGTGTGATTGTGTGATTGTGTGAGTGTGTGATTGTCTGATTGAGTGATTGTGTGCTTGTGTGATTGTGTGCTTGTGTGATTGTGTGCTTGTGTGATTGTGTGATTGTGTGATTAGGTGATTGTGTAATTGTGTGATTGTGGGATTGTGACTGTGTGATTGTGTGAGTGTGTGATTGTGTGATTGAGTGATTGTGTGCTTGTGTGATTGTGTTGTTGTGTGATTGTGTGATTGTGTGATTGTGTGATTGTGTGACTGTGTGATTGTGTGATTGTGACTGTGTGATTGTGTGAGTGTGTGATTGTGTGAGTGTGTGATTGTGTGATTGTGTGATTGTGTGATTGTGTGATTGTGTGATTGTGTGATTGTGTGGTTGTGTGATTGTGTGATTGTGTGATTAGGTGATTGTGTGATTGTGCGATTGTGTAATTGTGATTGTGTGATTGTGATTGTGTGTACTGTGTGATTGTGTGATTGTGTGATTGTGTGATTGTGTGATTGTGTGATTGTGTGATTGTGTGATTGTGTGATTGTGTGATTGTCTGATTGTGTGATTGCGTGATTGTGTGATTATGTGATTGTGTGATTGTGTGATTGTGTGATTGTGTGAGTGTGTGATTGTCTGATTGAGTGATTGTGTGCTTGTGTGATTGTGTGCTTGTGTGATTGTGTGCTTGTGTGATTGTGTGATTGTGTGATTAGGTGATTGTGTAATTGTGTGATTGTGGGATTGTGACTGTGTGATTGTGTGAGTGTGTGATTGTGTGATTGAGTGATTGTGTGCTTGTGTGATTGTGTTGTTGTGTGATTGTGTGATTGTGTGATTGTGTGATTGTGTGATTGTGTGATTGTGTGATTGTGTGATTGTGTGATAGTGACTGTGTGATTGTGTGATTGTGTGATTGTGTGATTGTGTGACCGTGATTGTGTGACCGTGATTGTGTGACCGTGATTGTGTGGCCGTGATTGAGTGACCGTGATTGTGATTGCGTGATTGTGTGATTATGTGATCGTGTGATCGTGTGATTGTGTGATCGTGTGATTGTGTGATTGTGTGAGTGTGTGATTGTGTGATTGTGTGATTGTGTGATTGTGACTGTGTGATTGCGTGATTGTGTGATTGTGTGGTTGTGTGATTTTGTGATTGTGTGATTGTGTGATTGTGTGATTGTGTGATTGTGACTGTGTGATTGTGTGAGTGTGTGATTGTGTGAGTGTGTGATTGTGTGATTGTGTGATTGTGTGATTGTGTGATTGTGTGATTGTGTGATTGTGTGGTTGTGTGATTGTGTGATTGTGTGATTAGGTGATTGTGTGATTGTGCGATTGTGTAATTGTGATTGTGTGATTGTGATTGTGTGTACTGTGTGATTGTGTGATTGTGTGATTGTGTGATTGTGTGATTGTGTGATTGTGTGATCGTGTGATTGTGTGATTGTGTGATTGTGCGATTGTGTAATTGTGATTGTGTGATTGTGATTGTGTGTACTGTGTGATTGTGTGATTGTGTGATTATGTGATTGTGTGATTGTGTGATTGTGTGAGTGTGTGATTGTCTGATTGTCTGATTGAGTGATTGTGTGCTTGTGTGATTGTGTGCTTGTGTGATTGTGTGATTGTGTGATTAGGTGATTGTGTAATTGTGTGATTGTGGGATTGTGAGTGTGTGATTGTGTGATTGAGTGATTGTGTGCTTGTGTGATTGTGTTGTTGTGTGATTGTGTGATTGTGTGATTGTGTGATTGTGTGATTGTGACTGTGTGATTGTGTGAGTGTGTGATTGTGTGAGTGTGTGATTGTGTGATTGTGTGATTGTGTGATTGTGTGATTGTGTGATTGTGTGATTGTGTGATTGTGTGGTTGTGTGATTGTGTGATTGTGTGATTAGGTGATTGTGTGATTGTGCGATTGTGTAATTGTGATTGTGTGATTGTGATTGTGTGTTCTGTGTGATTGTGTGATTGTGTGATTGTGTGATTGTGTGATTGTGTGATTGTGTGATTGTGTGATTGTGTGATTGTGTGATTGTGTGATTGTGTGATTATGTGATTGTGTGATTGTGTGATTGTGTGATTGTGTGGTTGTGTGATTGTGTGATTGTGTGATTGTGTGATTGTGTGATTGTGTGATTGTGTGATTGTGTGACTGTGTGATTGTGTGATTTTGTGATTGTGTGATTGTGTGATTGTGCGATTGTGTAATTGTGATTGTGTGATTGTGATTGTGTGTACTGTGTGATTGTGTGATTTTGTGATTGCGTGATTGTGTGATTGTGTGATTGTGTGATTGTGTGATTGTGTGATTGTGTGATTGTGTGATTGTGTGATTGTGTGATTGTGTGATTGTGTGATTGTGTGATTGTGTGATTGTGTGATTGTGTGATTGTGACTGTGTGATTGTGTGGTTGTGTGATTGTGTGATTGTGTGATTGTGTGATTGTGTGATTGTGTGATTGTGTGATAGTGACTGTGTGATTGTGTGATTGTGTGATTGTGTGATTGTGTGATTGTGTGACCGTGATTGTGTGACCGTGATTGTGTGACCGTGATTGTGTGACCGTGATTGTGTGGCCGTGATTGAGTGACCGTGATTGTGATTGCGTGATTGTGTGATTATGTGATCGTGTGATCGTGTGATTGTGTGATCGTGTGATTGTGTGATTGTGTGAGTGTGTGATTGTGTGATTGTGTGATTGTGTGATTGTGACTGTGTGATTGCGTGATTGTGTGATTGTGTGGTTGTGTGATTTTGTGATTGTGTGATTGTGTGATTGTGTGATTGTGTGATTGTGACTGTGTGATTGTGTGAGTGTGTGATTGTGTGAGTGTGTGATTGTGTGATTGTGTGATTGTGTGATTGTGTGATTGTGTGATTGTGTGATTGTGTGGTTGTGTGATTGTGTGATTGAGTGATTAGGTGATTGTGTGATTGTGCGATTGTGTAATTGTGATTGTGTGATTGTGATTGTGTGTACTGTGTGATTGTGTGATTGTGTGATTGTGTGATTGTGTGATTGTGTGATTGTGTGATTGTGTGATTGTGGGATTGTGTGATTGTGTGATTGTGTGATTGTGTGATTGTGTGATTATGTGATTGTGTGATTGTGTGATTGTGTGATTGTGTGAGTGTGTGATTGTCTGATTGAGTGATTGTGTGCTTGTGTGATTGTGTGCTTGTGTGATTGTGTGCTTGTGTGATTGTGTGATTGTGTGATTAGGTGATTGTGTAATTGTGTGATTGTGGGATTGTGACTGTGTGATTGTGTGAGTGTGTGATTGTGTGATTGAGTGATTGTGTGCTTGTGTGATTGTGTTGTTGTGTGATTGTGTGATTGTGTGATTGTGTGATTGTGTGACTGTGTGATTGTGTGATTGTGACTGTGTGATTGTGTGAGTGTGTGATTGTGTGAGTGTGTGATTGTGTGATTGTGTGATTGTGTGATTGTGTGATTGTGTGATTGTGTGATTGTGTGGTTGTGTGATTGTGTGATTGTGTGATTAGGTGATTGTGTGATTGTGCGATTGTGTAATTGTGATTGTGTGATTGTGATTGTGTGTACTGTGTGATTGTGTGATTGTGTGATTGTGTGATTGTGTGATTGTGTGATTGTGTGATTGTGTGATTGTGTGATTGTGTGATTGTCTGATTGTGTGATTGCGTGATTGTGTGATTATGTGATTGTGTGATTGTGTGATTGTGTGATTGTGTGAGTGTGTGATTGTCTGATTGAGTGATTGTGTGCTTGTGTGATTGTGTGCTTGTGTGATTGTGTGCTTGTGTGATTGTGTGATTGTGTGATTAGGTGATTGTGTAATTGTGTGATTGTGGGATTGTGACTGTGTGATTGTGTGAGTGTGTGATTGTGTGATTGAGTGATTGTGTGCTTGTGTGATTGTGTTGTTGTGTGATTGTGTGATTGTGTGATTGTGTGATTGTGTGATTGTGTGATTGTGTGATTGTGTGATTGTGTGATAGTGACTGTGTGATTGTGTGATTGTGTGATTGTGTGATTGTGTGACCGTGATTGTGTGACCGTGATTGTGTGACCGTGATTGTGTGGCCGTGATTGAGTGACCGTGATTGTGATTGCGTGATTGTGTGATTATGTGATCGTGTGATCGTGTGATTGTGTGATCGTGTGATTGTGTGATTGTGTGAGTGTGTGATTGTGTGATTGTGTGATTGTGTGATTGTGACTGTGTGATTGCGTGATTGTGTGATTGTGTGGTTGTGTGATTTTGTGATTGTGTGATTGTGTGATTGTGTGATTGTGTGATTGTGACTGTGTGATTGTGTGAGTGTGTGATTGTGTGAGTGTGTGATTGTGTGATTGTGTGATTGTGTGATTGTGTGATTGTGTGATTGTGTGATTGTGTGGTTGTGTGATTGTGTGATTGTGTGATTAGGTGATTGTGTGATTGTGCGATTGTGTAATTGTGATTGTGTGATTGTGATTGTGTGTACTGTGTGATTGTGTGATTGTGTGATTGTGTGATTGTGTGATTGTGTGATTGTGTGATTGTGTGATTGTGGGATTGTGTGATTGTGTGATTGTGTGATTGTGTGCTTGTGTGATTATGTGATTTTGTGATTGTGTGATTGTCTGATTGTGTGAGTGTGTGATTGTCTGATTGAGTGATTGTGTGCTTGTGTGATTGTGTGCTTGTGTGATTGTGTGCTTGTGTGATTGTGTGATTGTGTGATTAGGTGATTGTGTAATTGTGTGATTGTGGGATTGTGACTGTGTGATTGTGTGAGTGTGTGATTGTGTGATTGAGTGATTGTGTGCTTGTGTGATTGTGTTGTTGTGTGATTGTGTGATTGTGTGATTGTGTGATTGTGTGATTGTGTGATTGTGACTGTGTGATTGTGTGAGTGTGTGATTGTGTGAGTGTGTGATTGTGTGATTGTGTGATTGTGTGATTGTGTGATTGTGTGATTGTGTGATTGTGTGATTGTGTGGTTGTGTGATTGTGTGATTGTGTGATTAGGTGATTGTGTGATTGTGCGATTGTGTAATTGTGATTGTGTGATTGTGATTGTGTGTGCTGTGTGATTGTGTGATTGTGTGATTGTGTGATTGTGTGATTGTGTGATTGTGTGATTGTGTGATTGTGTGATTGTGTGATTGTGTGATTGTGTGATTGTGTGATTGTGTGATTGTGTGATTATGTGATTGTGTGATTGTGTGATTGTGTGATTGTGTGAGTGTGTGATTGTCTGATTGAGTGATTGTGTGCTTGTGTGATTGTGTGCTTGTGTGATTGTGTGATTGTGTGATTAGGTGATTGTGTAATTGTGTGATTGTGGGATTGTGACTGTGTGATTGTGTGAGTGTGTGATTGTGTGATTGAGTGATTGTGTGCTTGTGTGATTGTGTTGTTGTGTGATTGTGTGATTGTGTGATTGTGTGATTGTGTGATTGTGTGATTGTGTGATTGTGTGATTGTGTGATTGTGACTGTGTGATTGTGTGGTTGAGTGATTGTGTGATTGTGTGATTGTGTGATTGTGTGATTGTGTGATAGTGACTGTGTGATTGTGTGATTGTGTGATTGTGTGATTGTGTGATTGTGTGACCGTGATTGTGTGACAGTGATTGTGTGACCGTGATTGTGTGGCCGTGATTGAGTGACCGTGATTGTGATTGCGTGATTGTGTGATTGTGTGATCGTGTGATCGTGTGATTGTGTGATCGTGTGATTGTGTGATTGTGTGATTGTGTGATTGTGTGATTGTGTGATTGTGTGATTGTGTGATTGTGTGATTGTGTGATTGTGTGATTGTGTGATTGTGTGATTGTGGTTGTGTGATTGTGACTGTGTGATTGTGATTGTGTGATTGTGATTGTGTGATTGTGACTGTGTGATTGTGTGAGTGTGTGATTGTGTTATTGTGTGATTGTGTGATTGTGTGATTGTGCGATTGTGTGATTGTGTGATTGTGTGATTGTGTGATTGTGTGATTATGTGATTGTGTGATTGTGTGATTGTGTGATTGTGTGAGTGTGTGATTGTCTGATTGAGTGATTGTGTGCTTGTGTGATTGCGTGGTTGTGTGATTGTGTGATTGTGTGATTAGGTGATTGTGTGATTTTGTGAGTGTGTGATTGTGTGATTGAGTGATTGTGTGCTTGTGTGATTGTGTTGTTGTGTGATTGTGTGATTGTGTGATTGTGTGATTGTGTGATTGTGTGATTGTGTGATTGTGTGATTGTGTGATTGTGTGATTGTGTGATTGTGTGGTTGTGTGATTGTGTGATTGTGTGATTGTGTGATTGTGACTGTGTGATTGTGTGATTGTGTGATTGTGTGATAGTGACTGTGTGATTGTGTGATTGTGTGATTGTGTGACCGTGATTGTGTGACCGTGATTGTGTGACCGTGATTGTGTGACCGTGATTGTGTGGCCGTGATTGAGTGACCGTGATTGTGATTGCGTGATTGTGTGATTGTGTGATCGTGTGATCGTGTGATTGTGTGATCGTGTGATTGTGTGATTGTGTGAGTGTGTGATTGTGTGATTGTGTGATTGTGTGATTGTGTGATTGTGTGAGTGTGTGATTGTGTTATTGTGTGATTGTGTGATTGTGTGATTGTGTGATTAGGTGATTGTGTAATTGTGTGATTGTGGGATTGTGACTGTGTGATTGTGTGAGTGTGTGATTGTGTGATTGAGTGATTGTGTGCTTGTGTGATTGTGTTGTTGTGTGATTGTGTGATTGTGTGATTGTGTGATTGTGTGATTGTGTGATTGTGTGATTGTGTGATTGTGTGATTGTGTGAGTGTGTGATTGTGTGATTGTGTGATTGTGTGATTGTGACTGTGTGATTGCGTGATTGTGTGATTGTGTGGTTGTGTGATTTTGTGATTGTGTGATTGTGTGATTGTGTGATTGTGTGATTGTGACTGTGTGATTGTGTGAGTGTGTGATTGTGTGAGTGTGTGATTGTGTGATTGTGTGATTGTGTGATTGTGTGATTGTGTGATTGTGTGATTGTGTGGTTGTGTGATTGTGTGATTGTGTGATTAGGTGATTGTGTGATTGTGTGATTGTGTGATAGTGACTGTGTGATTGTGTGATTGTGTGATTGTGTGATTGTGTGACCGTGATTGTGTGACCGTGATTGTGTGACCGTGATTGTGTGACCGTGATTGTGTGGCCGTGATTGAGTGACCGTGATTGTGATTGCGTGATTGTGTGATTATGTGATCGTGTGATCGTGTGATTGTGTGATCGTGTGATTGTGTGATTGTGTGAGTGTGTGATTGTGTGATTGTGTGATTGTGTGATTGTGTGATTGTGACTGTGTGATTGCGTGATTGTGTGATTGTGTGGTTGTGTGATTTTGTGATTGTGTGATTGTGTGATTGTGTGATTGTGTGATTGTGACTGTGTGATTGTGTGAGTGTGTGATTGTGTGAGTGTGTGATTGTGTGATTGTGTGATTGTGTGATTGTGTGATTGTGTGATTGTGTGATTGTGTTGTTGTGTGATTGTGTGATTGTGTGATTGTGTGATTGTGTGATTGTGTGATTGTGTGATTGTGTGATTGTGTGACTGTGTGATTGTGTGATTTTGTGATTGTGTGATTGTGTGATTGTGCGATTGTGTAATTGTGATTGTGTGATTGTGATTGTGTGTACTGTGTGATTGTGTGATTGTGTGATTGCGTGAATGTGTGATTGTGTGATTGTGTGATTGTGTGATTGTGTGATTGTGTGATTGTGTGCTTGTGTGATTGTGTGGTTGTGTGATTGTGTGATTGTGTGATTGTGTGATTGTGTGATTGTGTGATTGTGTGATTGTGTGACCGTGATTGTGTGACCGTGATTGTGTGACCGTGATTGTGTGACCGTGATTGTGTGGCCGTGATTGAGTGACCGTGATTGTGATTGCGTGATTGTGTGATTATGTGATCGTGTGATCGTGTGATTGTGTGATCGTGTGATTGTGTGATTGTGTGAGTGTGTGATTGTGTGATTGTGTGATTGTGACTGTGTGATTGCGTGATTGTGTGATTGTGTGGTTGTGTGATTTTGTGATTGTGTGATTGTGTGATTGTGTGATTGTGTGATTGTGTGATTGTGACTGTGTGAGTGTGTGACTGTGTGAGTGTGTGATTGTGTGATTGTGTGATTGTGTGATTGTGTGATTGTGTGATTGTGTGATTGTGTGGTTGTGTGATTGTGTGATTGTGTGATTAGGTGATTGTGTGATTGTGCGATTGTGTAATTGTGATTGTGTGATTGTGATTGTGTGTACTGTGTGATTGTGTGATTGTGTGATTGTGTGATTGTGTGATTGTGTGATTGTGTGATTGTGTGATTGTGGGATTGTGTGATTGTGTGATTGTGTGCTTGTGTGATTATGTGATTTTGTGATTGTGTGATTGTGTGATTGTGTGAGTGTGTGATTGTCTGATTGAGTGATTGTGTGCTTGTGTGATTGCGTGGTTGTGTGATTGTGTGATTGTGTGATTAGGTGATTGTGTGATTTTGTGAGTGTGTGATTGTGTGATTGAGTGATTGTGTGCTTGTGTGATTGTGTTGTTGTGTGATTGTGTGATTGTGTGATTGTGTGATTGTGTGATTGTGTGATTGTGTGATTGTGTGATTGTGTGATTGTGTGATTGTGTGATTGTGTGATTGTGTGATTGTGTGATTGTGTGATTGTGTGATTGTGTGATTGTGTGATTGTGACTGTGTGATTGTGTGATTGTGTGATTGTGTGATTGTGTGATTGTGTGATAGTGACTGTGTGATTGTGTGATTGTGTGATTGTGTGACCGTGATTGTGTGACCGTGATTGTGTGACCGTGATTGTGTGACCGTGATTGTGTGGCCGTGATTGAGTGACCGTGATTGTGATTGCGTGATTGTGTGATTGTGTGATCGTGTGATCGTGTGATTGTGTGATCGTGTGATTGTGTGATTGTGTGAGTGTGTGATTGTGTGATTGTGTGATTGTGTGATTGTGTGATTGTGTGAGTGTGTGATTGTGTTATTGTGTGATTGTGTGATTGTGTGATTGTGTGATTAGGTGATTGTGTAATTGTGTGATTGTGGGATTGTGACTGTGTGATTGTGTGAGTGTGTGATTGTGTGATTGAGTGATTGTGTGCTTGTGTGATTGTGTTGTTGTGTGATTGTGTGATTGTGTGATTGTGTGATTGTGTGATTGTGTGATTGTGTGATTGTGTGATTGTGTGAGTGTGTGATTGTGTGATTGTGTGATTGTGTGATTGTGACTGTGTGATTGCGTGATTGTGTGATTGTGTGGTTGTGTGATTTTGTGATTGTGTGATTGTGTGATTGTGTGATTGTGTGATTGTGACTGTGTGATTGTGTGAGTGTGTGATTGTGTGAGTGTGTGATTGTGTGATTGTGTGATTGTGTGATTGTGTGATTGTGTGATTGTGTGATTGTGTGGTTGTGTGATTGTGTGATTGTGTGATTAGGTGATTGTGTGATTGTGTGATTGTGTGATAGTGACTGTGTGATTGTGTGATTGTGTGATTGTGTGATTGTGTGACCGTGATTGTGTGACCGTGATTGTGTGACCGTGATTGTGTGACCGTGATTGTGTGGCCGTGATTGAGTGACCGTGATTGTGATTGCGTGATTGTGTGATTATGTGATCGTGTGATTGTGTGATTGTGTGAGTGTGTGATTGTGTGATTGTGTGATTGTGTGATTGTGTGATTGTGACTGTGTGATTGCGTGATTGTGTGATTGTGTGGTTGTGTGATTTTGTGATTGTGTGATTGTGTGATTGTGTGATTGTGTGATTGTGACTGTGTGATTGTGTGAGTGTGTGATTGTGTGAGTGTGTGATTGTGTGATTGTGTGATTGTGTGATTGTGTGATTGTGTGATTGTGTGATTGTGTTGTTGTGTGATTGTGTGATTGTGTGATTGTGTGATTGTGTGATTGTGTGATTGTGTGATTGTGTGATTGTGTGACTGTGTGATTGTGTGATTTTGTGATTGTGTGATTGTGTGATTGTGCGATTGTGTAATTGTGATTGTGTGATTGTGATTGTGTGTACTGTGTGATTGTGTGATTGTGTGATTGCGTGAATGTGTGATTGTGTGATTGTGTGATTGTGTGATTGTGTGATTGTGTGATTGTGTGCTTGTGTGATTGTGTGGTTGTGTGATTGTGTGATTGTGTGATTGTGTGATTGTGTGATTGTGTGATTGTGTGATTGTGTGACCGTGATTGTGTGACCGTGATTGTGTGACCGTGATTGTGTGACCGTGATTGTGTGGCCGTGATTGAGTGACCGTGATTGTGATTGCGTGATTGTGTGATTATGTGATCGTGTGATCGTGTGATTGTGTGATCGTGTGATTGTGTGATTGTGTGAGTGTGTGATTGTGTGATTGTGTGATTGTGTGATTGTGACTGTGTGATTGCGTGATTGTGTGGTTGTGTGATTTTGTGATTGTGTGATTGTGTGATTGTGTGATTGTGTGATTGTGACTGTGTGATTGTGTGAGTGTGTGACTGTGTGAGTGTGTGATTGTGTGATTGTGTGATTGTGTGATTGTGTGATTGTGTGATTGTGTGATTGTGTGGTTGTGTGATTGTGTGATTGTGTGATTAGGTGATTGTGTGATTGTGCGATTGTGTAATTGTGATTGTGTGATTGTGATTGTGTGTACTGTGTGATTGTGTGATTGTGTGATTGTGTGATTGTGTGATTGTGTGATTGTGTGATTGTGTGATTGTGGGATTGTGTGATTGTGTGATTGTGTGCTTGTGTGATTATGTGATTTTGTGATTGTGTGATTGTGTGATTGTGTGAGTGTGTGATTGTCTGATTGAGTGATTGTGTGCTTGTGTGATTGTGTGCTTGTGTGATTGTGTGCTTGTGTGATTGTGTGATTGTGTGATTGTGTGATTGTGTGATTGTGTGGTTGTGTGATTGTTTGATTGTGTGATTAGGTGATTGTGTGATTGTGTCATTGTGTGATTGTGTGATTGTGTGGTTGTGTGATTGTGTGACTGTGTGATTGTGTGATTGTGTGATTGTGTGATTGTGCGATTGTGTGATTGTGTGATTGTGTGATTGTGTGATTGTGTGATTATGTGATTGTGTGATTGTGTGATTGTGTGATTGTGTGAGTGTGTGATTGTCTGATTGAGTGATTGTGTGCTTGTGTGATTGCGTGGTTGTGTGATTGTGTGATTGTGTGATTAGGTGATTGTGTGATTGTGTGATTGTGTGATTGTGACTGTGTGATTGTGTGAGTGTGTGATTGTGTGATTGAGTGATTGTGTGCTTGTGTGATTGTGTGGTTGTGTGACTGTGTGATTGTGTGATTGTGTGATTGTGTGATTGTGTGATTGTGTGATTGTGTGATTGTGTGATTGTGTGATTGTGTGATTGTGTGATTGTGTGATTGTGTGATTGTGTGATTGTGTGATTGTGTGATTGTGTGATTGTGTGATTGTGTGATTGTGTGATTGTGTGATTGTGTGATTGTGTGATTGTGTGATTGTGTGATTGTGTGATTGTGTGATTGTGTGATTGTGTGATTGTGACTGTGTGATTGTGTGATTGTGTGATTGTGTGATTGTGTGATTGTGTGATAGTGACTGTGTGATTGTGTGATTGTGTGATTGTGTGACCGTGATTGTGTGACCGTGATTGTGTGACCGTGATTGTGTGACCGTGATTGTGTGGCCGTGATTGAGTGACCGTGATTGTGATTGCGTGATTGTGTGATTGTGTGATCGTGTGATCGTGTGATTGTGTGATCGTGTGATTGTGTGATTGTGTGAGTGTGTGATTGTGTGATTGTGTGATTGTGTGATTGTGTGATTGTGTGAGTGTGTGATTGTGTTATTGTGTGATTGTGTGATTGTGTGATTGTGTGATTAGGTGATTGTGTAATTGTGTGATTGTGGGATTGTGACTGTGTGATTGTGTGAGTGTGTGAGTGTGTGATTGTGTGATTGAGTGATTGTGTGCTTGTGTGATTGTGTTGTTGTGTGATTGTGTGATTGTGTGATTGTGTGATTGTGTGATTGTGTGATTGTGTGATTGTGTGATTGTGTGATTGTGTGAGTGTGTGATTGTGTGATTGTGTGATTGTGTGATTGTGACTGTGTGATTGCGTGATTGTGTGATTGTGTGGTTGTGTGATTTTGTGATTGTGTGATTGTGTGATTGTGTGATTGTGTGATTGTGACTGTGTGATTGTGTGAGTGTGTGATTGTGTGAGTGTGTGATTGTGTGATTGTGTGATTGTGTGATTGTGTGATTGTGTGATTGTGTGATTGTGTGGTTGTGTGATTGTGTGATTGTGTGATTAGGTGATTGTGTGATAGTGACTGTGTGATTGTGTGATTGTGTGATTGTGTGATTGTGTGACCGTGATTGTGTGACCGTGATTGTGTGACCGTGATTGTGTGACCGTGATTGTGTGGCCGTGATTGAGTGACCGTGATTGTGATTGCGTGATTGTGTGATTATGTGATCGTGTGATCGTGTGATTGTGTGATCGTGTGATTGTGTGATTGTGTGAGTGTGTGATTGTGTGATTGTGTGATTGTGTGATTGTGACTGTGTGATTGCGTGATTGTGTGATTGTGTGGTTGTGTGATTTTGTGATTGTGTGATTGTGTGATTGTGTGATTGTGTGATTGTGTGATTGTGACTGTGTGAGTGTGTGACTGTGTGAGTGTGTGATTGTGTGATTGTGTGATTGTGTGATTGTGTGATTGTGTGATTGTGTGATTGTGTGGTTGTGTGATTGTGTGATTGTGTGATTAGGTGATTGTGTGATTGTGCGATTGTGTAATTGTGATTGTGTGATTGTGATTGTGTGTACTGTGTGATTGTGTGATTGTGTGATTGTGTGATTGTGTGATTGTGTGATTGTGTGATTGTGTGATTGTGGGATTGTGTGATTGTGTGATTGTGTGCTTGTGTGATTATGTGATTTTGTGATTGTGTGATTGTGTGATTGTGTGAGTGTGTGATTGTCTGATTGAGTGATTGTGTGCTTGTGTGATTGCGTGATTGTGTGATTGTGTGATTGTGTGATTGTGTGATTGTGTGATTGTGTGAGTGTGTGATTGTGTGATTGTGTGATTGTGTGATTGTGACTGTGTGATTGCGTGATTGTGTGATTGTGTGGTTGTGTGATTTTGTGATTGTGTGATTGTGTGATTGTGTGATTGTGTGATTGTGACTGTGTGATTGTGTGATTGTGTGATTGTGTGATTGTGTGATTGTGTGATTGTGTGATTGTGTGATTGTGACTGTGTGATTGTGTGATTGTGTGATTGTGTGATTGTGTGATTGTGTGATAGTGACTGTGTGATTGTGTGATTGTGTGATTGTGTGACCGTGATTGTGTGACCGTGATTGTGTGACCGTGATTGTGTGGCCGTGATTGAGTGACCGTGATTGTGATTGCGTGATTGTGTGATTGTGTGATCGTGTGATCGTGTGATTGTGTGATCGTGTGATTGTGTGATTGTGTGAGTGTGTGATTGTGTGATTGTGTGATTGTGTGATTGTGTGATTGTGTGAGTGTGTGATTGTGTTATTGTGTGATTGTGTGATTGTGTGATTGTGTGATTAGGTGATTGTGTAATTGTGTGATTGTGGGATTGTGACTGTGTGATTGTGTGAGTGTGTGATTGTGTGATTGAGTGATTGTGTGCTTGTGTGATTGTGTTGTTGTGTGATTGTGTGATTGTGTGATTGTGTGATTGTGTGATTGTGTGATTGTGTGATTGTGTGATTGTGTGAGTGTGTGATTGTGTGATTGTGTGATTGTGTGATTGTGACTGTGTGATTGCGTGATTGTGTGATTGTGTGGTTGTGTGATTTTGTGATTGTGTGATTGTGTGATTGTGTGATTGTGTGATTGTGACTGTGTGATTGTGTGAGTGTGTGATTGTGTGAGTGTGTGATTGTGTGATTGTGTGATTGTGTGATTGTGTGATTGTGTGATTGTGTGATTGTGTGGTTGTGTGATTGTGTGATTGTGTGATTAGGTGATTGTGTGATTGTGTGATTGTGTGATAGTGACTGTATGATTGTGTGATTGTGTGATTGTGTGATTGTGTGACCGTGATTGTGTGACCGTGATTGTGTGACCGTGATTGTGTGACCGTGATTGTGTGGCCGTGATTGAGTGACCGTGATTGTGATTGCGTGATTGTGTGATTATGTGATCGTGTGATCGTGTGATTGTGTGATCGTGTGATTGTGTGATTGTGTGAGTGTGTGATTGTGTGATTGTGTGATTGTGTGATTGTGTGATTGTGACTGTGTGATTGCGTGATTGTGTGATTGTGTGGTTGTGTGATTTTGTGATTGTGTGATTGTGTGATTGTGTGATTGTGTGATTGTGACTGTGTGATTGTGTGAGTGTGTGATTGTGTGAGTGTGTGATTGTGTGATTGTGTGATTGTGTGATTGTGTGATTGTGTGATTGTGTGATTGTGTTGTTGTGTGATTGTGTGATTGTGTGATTGTGTGATTGTGTGATTGTGTGATTGTGTGATTGTGTGATTGTGTGACTGTGTGATTGTGTGATTTTGTGATTGTGTGATTGTGTGATTGTGCGATTGTGTAATTGTGATTGTGTGATTGTGATTGTGTGTACTGTGTGATTGTGTGATTGTGTGATTGCGTGAATGTGTGATTGTGTGATTGTGTGATTGTGTGATTGTGTGATTGTGTGATTGTGTGATTGTGTGCTTGTGTGATTGTGTGGTTGTGTGATTGTGTGATTGTGTGATTGTGTGATTGTGTGATTGTGTGATTGTGTGATTGTGTGACCGTGATTGTGTGACCGTGATTGTGTGACCGTGATTGTGTGACCGTGATTGTGTGGCCGTGATTGAGTGACCGTGATTGTGATTGCGTGATTGTGTGATTATGTGATCGTGTGATCGTGTGATTGTGTGATCGTGTGATTGTGTGATTGTGTGAGTGTGTGATTGTGTGATTGTGTGATTGTGTGATTGTGACTGTGTGATTGCGTGATTGTGTGATTGTGTGGTTGTGTGATTTTGTGATTGTGTGATTGTGTGATTGTGTGATTGTGACTGTGTGATTGTGTGAGTGTGTGACTGTGTGAGTGTGTGATTGTGTGATTGTGTGATTGTGTGATTGTGTGATTGTGTGATTGTGTGATTGTGTGGTTGTGTGATTGTGTGATTGTGTGATTAGGTGATTGTGTGATTGTGCGATTGTGTAATTGTGATTGTGTGATTGTGATTGTGTGTACTGTGTGATTGTGTGATTGTGTGATTGTGTGATTGTGTGATTGTGTGATTGTGTGATTGTGTGATTGTGGGATTGTGTGATTGTGTGATTGTGTGCTTGTGTGATTATGTGATTTTGTGATTGTGTGATTGTGTGATTGTGTGAGTGTGTGATTGTCTGATTGAGTGATTGTGTGCTTGTGTGATTGTGTGCTTGTGTGATTGTGTGCTTGTGTGATTGTGTGATTGTGTGATTGTGTGATTGTGTGGTTGTGTGATTGTTTGATTGTGTGATTAGGTGATTGTGTGATTGTGTCATTGTGTGATTGTGTGATTGTGTGGTTGTGTGATTGTGTGATTGTGTGATTGTGTGATTGTGTGATTGTGTGATTGTGCGATTGTGTGATTGTGTGATTGTGTGATTGTGTGATTGTGTGATTATGTGATTGTGTGATTGTGTGATTGTGTGATTGTGTGAGTGTGTGATTGTCTGATTGAGTGATTGTGTGCTTGTGTGATTGCGTGGTTGTGTGATTGTGTGATTGTGTGATTAGGTGATTGTGTGATTGTGTGATTGTGTGATTGTGACTGTGTGATTGTGTGAGTGTGTGATTGTGTGATTGAGTGATTGTGTGCTTGTGTGATTGTGTGGTTGTGTGACTGTGTGATTGTGTGATTGTGTGATTGTGTGATTGTGTGATTGTGTGATTGTGTGATTGTGTGATTGTGTGATTGTGTGATTGTGTGATTGTGTGATTGTGTGATTGTGTGATTGTGTGATTGTGTGATTGTGTGATTGTGTGATTGTGTGATTGTGTGATTGTGTGATTGTGTGATTGTGTGATTGTGTGATTGTGTGATTGTGTGATTGTGTGATTGTGTGATTGTGACTGTGTGATTGTGTGATTGTGTGATTGTGTGATTGTGTGATTGTGTGATAGTGACTGTGTGATTGTGTGATTGTGTGATTGTGTGACCGTGATTGTGTGACCGTGATTGTGTGACCGTGATTGTGTGACCGTGATTGTGTGGCCGTGATTGAGTGACCGTGATTGTGATTGCGTGATTGTGTGATTGTGTGATCGTGTGATCGTGTGATTGTGTGATCGTGTGATTGTGTGATTGTGTGAGTGTGTGATTGTGTGATTGTGTGATTGTGTGATTGTGTGATTGTGTGAGTGTGTGATTGTGTTATTGTGTGATTGTGTGATTGTGTGATTGTGTGATTAGGTGATTGTGTAATTGTGTGATTGTGGGATTGTGACTGTGTGATTGTGTGAGTGTGTGAGTGTGTGATTGTGTGATTGAGTGATTGTGTGCTTGTGTGATTGTGTTGTTGTGTGATTGTGTGATTGTGTGATTGTGTGATTGTGTGATTGTGTGATTGTGTGATTGTGTGATTGTGTGATTGTGTGAGTGTGTGATTGTGTGATTGTGTGATTGTGTGATTGTGACTGTGTGATTGCGTGATTGTGTGATTGTGTGGTTGTGTGATTTTGTGATTGTGTGATTGTGTGATTGTGTGATTGTGTGATTGTGACTGTGTGATTGTGTGAGTGTGTGATTGTGTGAGTGTGTGATTGTGTGATTGTGTGATTGTGTGATTGTGTGATTGTGTGATTGTGTGATTGTGTGGTTGTGTGATTGTGTGATTGTGTGATTAGGTGATTGTGTGATAGTGACTGTGTGATTGTGTGATTGTGTGATTGTGTGATTGTGTGACCGTGATTGTGTGACCGTGATTGTGTGACCGTGATTGTGTGACCGTGATTGTGTGGCCGTGATTGAGTGACCGTGATTGTGATTGCGTGATTGTGTGATTATGTGATCGTGTGATCGTGTGATTGTGTGATCGTGTGATTGTGTGATTGTGTGAGTGTGTGATTGTGTGATTGTGTGATTGTGTGATTGTGACTGTGTGATTGCGTGATTGTGTGATTGTGTGGTTGTGTGATTTTGTGATTGTGTGATTGTGTGATTGTGTGATTGTGTGATTGTGACTGTGTGATTGTGTGAGTGTGTGATTGTGTGAGTGTGTGATTGTGTGATTGTGTGATTGTGTGATTGTGTGATTGTGTGATTGTGTTGTTGTGTGATTGTGTGATTGTGTGATTGTGTGATTGTGTGATTGTGTGATTGTGTGATTGTGTGATTGTGTGACTGTGTGATTGTGTGATTTTGTGATTGTGTGATTGTGTGATTGTGCGATTGTGTAATTGTGATTGTGTGATTGTGATTGTGTGTACTGTGTGATTGTGTGATTGTGTGATTGCGTGAATGTGTGATTGTGTGATTGTGTGATTGTGTGATTGTGTGATTGTGTGATTGTGTGATTGTGTGCTTGTGTGATTGTGTGGTTGTGTGATTGTGTGATTGTGTGATTGTGTGATTGTGTGATTGTGTGATTGTGTGATTGTGTGACCGTGATTGTGTGACCGTGATTGTGTGACCGTGATTGTGTGACCGTGATTGTGTGGCCGTGATTGAGTGACCGTGATTGTGATTGCGTGATTGTGTGATTATGTGATCGTGTGATCGTGTGATTGTGTGATCGTGTGATTGTGTGATTGTGTGAGTGTGTGATTGTGTGATTGTGTGATTGTGTGATTGTGACTGTGTGATTGCGTGATTGTGTGATTGTGTGGTTGTGTGATTTTGTGATTGTGTGATTGTGTGATTGTGTGATTGTGTGATTGTGACTGTGTGATTGTGTGAGTGTGTGACTGTGTGAGTGTGTGATTGTGTGATTGTGTGATTGTGTGATTGTGTGATTGTGTGATTGTGTGATTGTGTGGTTGTGTGATTGTGTGATTGTGTGATTAGGTGATTGTGTGATTGTGCGATTGTGTAATTGTGATTGTGTGATTGTGATTGTGTGTACTGTGTGATTGTGTGATTGTGTGATTGTGTGATTGTGTGATTGTGTGATTGTGTGATTGTGTGATTGTGGGATTGTGTGATTGTGTGATTGTGTGCTTGTGTGATTATGTGATTTTGTGATTGTGTGATTGTGTGATTGTGTGAGTGTGTGATTGTCTGATTGAGTGATTGTGTGCTTGTGTGATTGTGTGCTTGTGTGATTGTGTGCTTGTGTGATTGTGTGATTGTGTGATTGTGTGATTGTGTGATTGTGTGGTTGTGTGATTGTTTGATTGTGTGATTAGGTGATTGTGTGATTGTGTCATTGTGTGATTGTGTGATTGTGTGGTTGTGTGATTGTGTGATTGTGTGATTGTGTGATTGTGTGATTGTGTGATTGTGCGATTGTGTGATTGTGTGATTGTGTGATTGTGTGATTGTGTGATTATGTGATTGTGTGATTGTGTGATTGTGTGATTGTGTGAGTGTGTGATTGTCTGATTGAGTGATTGTGTGCTTGTGTGATTGCGTGGTTGTGTGATTGTGTGATTGTGTGATTAGGTGATTGTGTGATTGTGTGATTGTGTGATTGTGACTGTGTGATTGTGTGAGTGTGTGATTGTGTGATTGAGTGATTGTGTGCTTGTGTGATTGTGTGGTTGTGTGACTGTGTGATTGTGTGATTGTGTGATTGTGTGATTGTGTGATTGTGTGATTGTGTGATTGTGTGATTGTGTGATTGTGTGATTGTGTGATTGTGTGATTGTGTGATTGTGTGATTGTGTGATTGTGTGATTGTGTGGTTGTGTGATTGTTTGATTGTGTGATTAGGTGATTGCGTGGTTGTGTGATTGTGTGATTGTGTGATTAGGTGATTGTGTGATTGTGTGATTGTGTGAGTGTGTGATTGTCTGATTGAGTGATTGTGTGCTTGCGTGATTGCGTGGTTGTGTGATTGCGTGGTTGTGTGATTGTTTGATTGTGTGATTAGGTGATTGTGTGATTGTGTGATTGTCTGATTGTGTGATTGTGTGATTGTGTGATTATGTGATTGTGTGATTGTGTGATTGTGTGAGTGTGTGATTGTCTGATTGAGTGATTGTGTGCTTGTGTGATTGTGTGGTTGTGTGATTGTGTGATTAGGAGATTGTGTGATTGTGTGATTGTGTGATTGTGTGATTGTGACTGTGTGATTGTGTGGTTGTGTGATTGTGTGATTGTGTGATTGTGTGATTGTGTGATTGTGTGATTGTGTGATTGTGTGGTTGTGTGATTGTGTGATTGTGTGATTGTGTGATTGTGTGATTGTGTGATTGTGTGATTGTGTGATTGTGTGACTCTGTGATTGTGTGATTTTGTGATTGTGTGATTGTGTGATTGTGCGATTGTGTAATTGTGATTGTGTGATTGTGATTGTGTGTACTGTGTGATTGTGTGATTGTTTGATTGTGTGATTGTGTGATTGTGTGATTGTGTGATTGTGTGATTGTGTGATTGTGTGATTGTGTGATTGTGTGATTGTGTGCTTTTGTGATTGTGTGGTTGTGTGATTGTGTGATTGTGTGATTGTGTGATTGTGTGATTGTGTGATTGTGTGATTGTGTGATTGTGTGATTGTGTGATTGTGTGATTGTGTGATTGTGTGATTGTGTGATTGTGTGATTGTGTGATTGTGTGATGGTGTGATTGTGTGACCGTGATTGTGTGACCGTGATTGTGTGACCGTGATTGTGTGACCGTGATTGTGTGGCCGTGATTGAGTGACCGTGATTGTGATTGCGCGATTGTGTGATTATGTGATCGTGTGATCGTGTGATTGTGTGATCGTGTGATTGTGTGATTGTGTGAGTGTGTGATTGTGTGATTGTGTGATTGTGTGATTGTGACTGTGTGATTGCGTGATTGTGTGATTGTGTGGTTGTGTGATTTTGTGATTGTGTGATTGTGTGATTGTGTGATTGTGTGATTGTGACTGTGTGATTGTGTGAGTGTGTGATTGTGTGAGTGTGTGATTGTGTGATTGTGTGATTGTGTGATTGTGTGATTGTGTGATTGTGTGATTGTGTGGTTGTGTGATTGTGTGATTGTGTGATTAGGTGATTGTGTGATTGTGCGATTGTGTAATTGTGATTGTGTGATTGTGATTGTGTGTACTGTGTGATTGTGTGATTGTGTGATTGTGTGATTGTGTGATTGTGTGATTGTGTGATTGTGTGATTGTGTGATTGTGTGATTGTGTGATAGTGACTGTGTGATTGTGTGATTGTGTGATTGTGTGATTGTGTGATTGTGTGATTGTGACTGTGTGATTGCGTGATTGTGTGATTGTGTGGTTGTGTGATTTTGTGATTGTGTGATTGTGTGATTGTGTGATTGTGTGATTGTGACTGTGTGATTGTGTGAGTGTGTGATTGTGTGAGTGTGTGATTGTGTGATTGTGTGATTGTGTGATTGTGTGATTGTGTGATTGTGTGATTGTGTGATTGTGTGGTTGTGTGATTGTGTGATTGAGTGATTAGGTGATTGTGTGATTGTGCGATTGTGTAATTGTGATTGTGTGATTGTGATTGTGTGTACTGTGTGATTATGTGATTGTGTGATTGTGTGATTGTGTGATTGTGTGATTGTGTGATTGTGTGATTGTGGGATTGTGTGATTGTGTGATTGTGTGATTGTGTGATTGTGTGATTATGTGATTGTGTGATTGTGTGATTGTGTGATTGTGTGAGTGTGTGATTGTCTGATTGAGTGATTGTGTGCTTGTGTGATTGTGTGCTTGTGTGATTGTGTGCTTGTGTGATTGTGTGATTGTGTGATTAGGTGATTGTGTAATTGTGTGATTGTGGGATTGTGACTGTGTGATTGTGTGAGTGTGTGATTGTGTGATTGAGTGATTGTGTGCTTGTGTGATTGTGTTGTTGTGTGATTGTGTGATTGTGTGATTGTGTGATTGTGTGATTGTGTGATTGTGACTGTGTGATTGTGTGAGTGTGTGATTGTGTGAGTGTGTGATTGTGTGATTGTGTGATTGTGTGATTGTGTGATTGTGTGATTGTGTGATTGTGTGGTTGTGTGATTGTGTGATTGTGTGATTAGGTGATTGTGTGATTGTGCGATTGTGTAATTGTGATTGTGTGACTGTGATTGTGTGTACTGTGTGATTGTGTGATTGTGTGATTGTGTGATTGTGTGATTGTGTGATTGTGTGATTGTGGGATTGTGTGATTGTGTGATTGTGTGATTGTGTGCTTGTGTGATTATGTGATTTTGTGATTGTGTGATTGTGTGATTGTGTGAGTGTGTGATTGTCTGATTGAGTGATTGTGTGCTTGTGTGATTGTGTGCTTGTGTGATTGTGTGCTTGTGTGATTGTGTGATTGTGTGATTAGGTGATTGTGTAATTGTGTGATTGTGGGATTGTGACTGTGTGATTGTGTGAGTGTGTGATTGTGTGATTGAGTGATTGTGTGCTTGTGTGATTGTGTTGTTGTGTGATTGTGTGATTGTGTGATTGTGTGATTGTGACTGTGTGATTGTGTGAGTGTGTGATTGTGTGAGTGTGTGATTGTGTGATTGTGTGATTGTGTGATTGTGTGATTGTGTGATTGTGTGATTGTGTGATTGTGTGGTTGTGTGATTGTGTGATTGTGTGATTAGGTGATTGTGTGATTGTGCGATTGTGTGATTGTGATTGTGTGTGCTGTGTGATTGTGTGATTGTGTGATTGTGTGATTGTGTGATTGTGTGATTGTGTGATTGTGTGATTGTGTGATTATGTGATTGTGTGATTGTGTGATTGTGTGATTGTGTGAGTGTGTGATTGTCTGATTGAGTGATTGTGTGCTTGTGTGATTGTGTGCTTGTGTGATTGTGTGATTGTGTGATTAGGTGATTGTGTAATTGTGTGATTGTGGGATTGTGACTGTGTGATTGTGTGAGTGTGTGATTGTGTGATTGAGTGATTGTGTGCTTGTGTGATTGTGTTGTTGTGTGATTGTGTGATTGTGTGATTGTGTGATTGTGTGATTGTGTGATTGTGTGATTGTGTGATTGTGTGATTGTGACTGTGTGATTGTGTGGTTGTGTGATTGTGTGATTGTGTGATTGTGTGATTGTGTGATTGTGTGATAGTGACTGTGTGATTGTGTGATTGTGTGATTGTGTGATTGTGTGACCGTGATTGTGTGACAGTGATTGTGTGACCGTGATTGTGTGGCCGTGATTGAGTGACCGTGATTGTGATTGCGTGATTGTGTGATTGTGTGATCGTGTGATCGTGTGATTGTGTGATCGTGTGATTTTGTGATTGTGTGAGTGTGTGATTGTGTGATTGTGTGATTGTGTGATTGTGTGATTGTGTGATTGTGTGATTGTGTGATTGTGTGATTGTGTGATTGTGTGATTGTGTGATTGTGTGATTGTGGTTGTGTGATTGTGACTGTGTGATTGTGATTGTGTGATTGTGATTGTGTGATTGTGACTGTGTGATTGTGTGAGTGTGTGATTGTGTTATTGTGTGATTGTGTGATTGTGTGATTGTGCGATTGTGTGATTGTGTGATTGTGTGATTATGTGATCGTGTGATCGTGTGATTGTGTGATCGTGTGATTGTGTGATTGTGTGAGTGTGTGATTGTGTGATTGTGTGATTGTGTGATTGTGACTGTGTGATTGCGTGATTGTGTGATTGTGTGGTTGTGTGATTTTGTGATTGTGTGATTGTGTGATTGAGTGATTGTGTGATTGTGACTGTGTGATTGTGTGAGTGTGTGACTGTGTGAGTGTGTGATTGTGTGATTGTGTGATTGTGTGATTGTGTGATTGTGTGATTGTGTGATTGTGTGGTTGTGTGATTGTGTGATTGTGTGATTAGGTGATTGTGTGATTGTGCGATTGTGTAATTGTGATTGTGTGATTGTGATTGTGTGTACTGTGTGATTGTGTGATTGTGTGATTGTGTGATTGTGTGATTGTGTGATTGTGTGATTGTGTGATTGTGGGATTGTGTGATTGTGTGATTGTGTGATTGTGTGCTTGTGTGATTATGTGATTTTGTGATTGTGTGATTGTGTGATTGTGTGAGTGTGTGATTGTCTGATTGAGTGATTGTGTGCTTGTGTGATTGTGTGCTTGTGTGATTGTGTGCTTGTGTGATTGTGTGATTGTGTGATTAGGTGATTGTGTAATTGTGTGATTGTGGGATTGTGACTGTGTGATTGTGTGAGTGTGTGATTGTGTGATTGAGTGATTGTGTGCTTGTGTGATTGTGTTGTTGTGTGATTGTGTGATTGTGTGAATGTTATTGTGTGATTGTGTGATTGTGACTGTGTGATTGTGTGAGTGTGTGATTGTGTGAGTGTGTGATTGTGTGATTGTGTGATTGTGTGATTGTGTGATTGTGTGATTGTGTGGTTGTGTGACTGTGTGATTGTGTGATTAGGTGATTGTGTGATTGTGCGATTGTGTAATTGTGATTGTGTGATTGTGATTGTGTGTGCTGTGTGATTGTGTGATTGTGTGATTGTGTGATTGTGTGATTGTGTGATTGTGTGATTGTGACTGTGTGATTGTGTGGTTGTGTGATTGTGTGATTGTGTGATTGTGTGA
This sequence comes from Megachile rotundata, assembly GCF_050947335.1. Taxonomy (NCBI): domain Eukaryota; kingdom Metazoa; phylum Arthropoda; class Insecta; order Hymenoptera; family Megachilidae; genus Megachile; species Megachile rotundata. Next base: position 555,790 of record NW_027473376.1, on the reverse strand, counting down.
TTGTGTGATTGTGTGATAGTGACTGTGTGATTGTGTGATTGTGTGATTGTGTGATTGTGTGACCGTGATTGTGTGACAGTGATTGTGTGACCGTGATTGTGTGGCCGTGATTGAGTGACCGTGATTGTGATTGCGTGATTGTGTGATTGTGTGATCGTGTGATCGTGTGATTGTGTGATCGTGTGATTGTGTGATTGTGTGATTGTGTGATTGTGTGATTATGTGATTGTGTGATTGTGTGATTGTGTGATTGTGTGATTGTGTGATTGTGTGATTGTGTGATTGTGTGGTTGTGTGATTGTGTGGTTGTGTGATTGTGTGATTGTGTGATTGTGTGATAGTGTGATTGTGTGATTGTGTGATAGTGACTGTGTGATTGTGTGATTCTGTGATTGTGTGATTGTGTGGCCGGGATTGTGTGACCGTGATTGTGTGGCCGTGATTGAGTGACCGTGATTGTGATTGCGTGATTGTGTGATTGTGTGATCGTGTGATCGTGTGATTGTGTGATCGTGTGATTGTGTGATTGTGTGAGTGTGTGATTGTGTGATTGTGTGATTGTGTGATTGTGACTGTGTGATTGCGTGATTGTGTGATTGTGTGGTTGTGTGATTTTGTGATTGTGTGATTGTGTGATTGTGTGATTGTGTGATTGTGACTGTGTGATTGTGTGAGTGTGTGATTGTGTGAGTGTGTGATTGTGTGATTGTGTGATTGTGTGATTGTGTGATTGTGTGATTGTGTGATTGTGTGGTTGTGTGATTGTGTGATTGTGTGATTAGGTGATTGTGTGATTGTGCGATTGTGTCATTGTGATTGTGTGATTGTGATTGTGTGTACTGTGTGATTGTGTGATTGTGTGATTGTGTGATTGTGTGATTGTGTGATTGTGTGATTGTGTGATTGTGTGATTGTGTGATTGTGTGATTGTGTGCTTGTGTGATTGTGTGGTTGTGTGATTGTGTGATTGTGTGATTAGGTGATTGTGTAATTGTGTGATTGTGGGATTGTGACTGTGTGATTGTGTGAGTGTGTGATTGTGTGATTGAGTGATTGTGTGCTTGTGTGATTGTGTTGTTGTGTGATTGTGTGATTGTGTGATTGTGTGATCGTGTGATTGTGTGATTGTGTGATTGTGTGATTGTGTGATTGTGTGATTGTGTGATTGTGTGATTGTGTGATTGTGTGATTGTGTGCTTGTGTGATTGTGTGATTGTGTGATTAGGTGATTGTGTGATTAGGTGATTGTGTAATTGTGTGATTGTGGGATTGTGACTGTGTGATTGTGTGAGTGTGTGATTGTGTGATTGAGTGATTGTGTGCTTGTGTGATTGTGTTGTTGTGTGATTGTGTGATTGTGTGATTGTGTGATTGTGTGATTGTGTGATTGTGACTGTGTGATTGTGTGAGTGTGTGATTGTGTGAGTGTGTGATTGTGTGATTGTGTGATTGTGTGATTGTGTGATTGTGTGATTGTGTGGTTGTGTGATAGTGTGATTGTGTGATTAGGTGATTGTGTGATTGTGCGATTGTGTAATTGTGATTGTGTGTTTGTGATTGTGTGTACTGTGTGATTGTGTGATTGTGTGATTGTGTGATTGTGTGATTGTGTGATTGTGTGATTGTGTGATTGTGTGATTGTGTGATTGTGTGATTATGTGATTGTGTGATTGTGTGATTGTGTGATTGTGTGAGTGTGTGATTGTCTGATTGAGTGATTGTGTGCTTGTGTGATTGTGTGCTTGTGTGATTGTGTGATTGTGTGATTAGGTGATTGTGTAATTGTGTGATTGTGGGATTGTGACTGTGTGATTGTGTGAGTGTGTGATTGTGTGATTGAGTGATTGTGTGCTTGTGTGATTGTGTTGTTGTGTGATTGTGTGATTGTGTGATTGTGTGATTGTGTGATTGTGTGATTGTGTGATTGTGTGATTGTGTGTTTGTGTGATTGTGTGATTGTGTGATTGTGTGATTGTGTGATTGTGTGATTGTGTGATTGTGTGATTGTGTGATTGTGTGATTGTGTGACTGTATGAGTGTGTGATTGTGTGATTGTGTGATTGTGTGATTGTGTGGTTGTGTGATTGTGTAATTGTGTGATTGTGTGATTGTGTGATTGTGTGATTATGTGATTATGTGATTGTGTGATTGTGTGATTGTGTGATTGTGTGAGTGTGTGATTGTCTGATTGAGTGATTGTGTGCTCGTGTGATTGCGTGGTTGTGTGATTGTGTGATTGTGTGATTAGGTGATTGTGTGATTGTGTGATTGTGTGATTGTGACTGTGTGATTGTGTGAGTGTGTGATTGTGTGATTGAGTGATTGTGTGCTTGTGTGATTGTGTGGTTGTGTGATTGTGTGATTGTGTGATTGTGTGATTGTGTGATTGTGTGATTGTGTGATTGTGTGATTGTGTGATTGTGTGATTGTGTGATTGTGTGATTGTGTGATTGTGTGGTTGTGTGATTGTTTGATTGTGTGATTAGGTGATTGTGTGATTAGGTGATTGTGTAATTGTGTGATTGTGGGATTGTGACTGTGTGATTGTGTGAGTGTGTGATTGCGTGATTGAGTGATTGTGTGCTTGTGTGATTGTGTGATTGTGTGATTATGTGATTGTGTGATTGTGTGATTTTGTGATTGTGTGAGTGTGTGATTGTCTGATTGAGTGATTGTGTGCTTGTGTGATTGCGTGGTTGTGTGATTGTGTGATTGTGTGATTAGGCGATTGTGTGATTGTGTGATTGTGTGATTGTGACTGTGTGATTGTGTGATTGTGTGATTGAGTGATTGTGTGCTTGTGTGATTGTGTGGTTGTGTGATTGTGTGATTGTGTGATTGTGTGATTGTGTGATTGTGTGATTGTGTGATTGTGTGATTGTGTGATTGTGTGATTGTGTGATTGTGTGATTGTGTGATTGTGTGATTTTGTGATTGTGTGATTGTGTGATTGTGTGATTGTGGTTGTGTGATTGTGACTGTGTGATTGTGATTGTGTGATTGTGATTGTGTAATTGTGACTGTGTGATTGTGTGAGTGTGTGATTGTGTTATTGTGTGATTGTGTGATTGTGTGATTGTGTGATTATGTGATTGTGTGATTGTGTGATTTTGTGATTGTGTGAGTGTGTGATTGTCTGATTGAGTGATTGTGTGCTTGTGTGATTGTGTGGTTGTGTGATTGTGTGGTTGTGTGATTTTGTGATTGTGTGATTGTGTGATTGTGTGATTGTGTGATTGTGACTGTGTGATTGTGTGAGTGTGTGATTGTGTGAGTGTGTGATTGTGTGATTGTGTGATTGTGTGATTATGTGATTGTGTGATTGTGTGATTGTGTGATTGTGTGAGTGTGTGATTGTCTGATTGAGTGATTGTGTGCTTGTGTGATTGTGTGCTTGTGTGATTGTGTGATTGTGTGATTAGGTGATTGTGTAATTGTGTGATTGTGGGATTGTGACTGTGTGATTGTGTGAGTGTGTGATTGTGTGATTGAGTGATTGTGTGCTTGTGTGATTGTGTTGTTGTGTGATTGTGTGATTGTGTGATTGTGTGATTGTGTGATTGTGTGATTGTGTGTTTGTGTGATTGTGTGATTGTGTGATTGTGTGATTGTGTGATTGTGTGATTGTGTGATTGTGTGATTGTGTGATTGTGTGACTGTATGAGTGTGTGATTGTGTGATTGTGTGATTGTGTGATTGTGTGGTTGTGTGATTGTGTAATTGTGTGATTGTGTGATTGTGTGATTGTGTGGTTATGTGATTATGTGATTGTGTGATTGTGTGATTGTGTGATTGTGTGAGTGTGTGATTGTCTGATTGAGTGATTGTGTGCTCGTGTGATTGCGTGGTTGTGTGATTGTGTGATTGTGTGATTAGGTGATTGTGTGATTGTGTGATTGTGTGATTGTGACTGTGTGATTGTGTGAGTGTGTGATTGTGTGATTGAGTGATTGTGTGCTTGTGTGATTGTGTGGTTGTGTGATTGTGTGATTGTGTGATTGTGTGATTGTGTGATTGTGTGATTGTGTGATTGTGTGATTGTGTGATTGTGTGATTGTGTGATTGTGTGATTGTGTGATTGTGTGATTGTGTGATTGTGTGGTTGTGTGATTGTTTGATTGTGTGATTAGGTGATTGTGTGATTAGGTGATTGTGTAATTGTGTGATTGTGGGATTGTGACTGTGTGATTGTGTGAGTGTGTGATTGCGTGATTGAGTGATTGTGTGCTTGTGTGATTGTGTGATTGTGTGATTATGTGATTGTGTGATTGTGTGATTTTGTGATTGTGTGAGTGTGTGATTGTCTGATTGAGTGATTGTGTGCTTGTGTGATTGCGTGGTTGTGTGATTGTGTGATTGTGTGATTAGGCGATTGTGTGATTGTGTGATTGTGTGATTGTGACTGTGTGATTGTGTGATTGTGTGATTGAGTGATTGTGTGCTTGTGTGATTGTGTGGTTGTGTGATTGTGTGATTGTGTGATTGTGTGATTGTGTGATTGTGTGATTGTGTGATTGTGTGATTGTGTGATTGTGTGATTGTGTGATTGTGTGATTGTGTGATTGTGTGATTTTGTGATTGTGTGATTGTGTGATTGTGTGATTGTGTGATTGTGGTTGTGTGATTGTGACTGTGTGATTGTGATTGTGTGATTGTGATTGTGTAATTGTGACTGTGTGATTGTGTGAGTGTGTGATTGTGTTATTGTGTGATTGTGTGATTGTGTGATTGTGTGATTATGTGATTGTGTGATTGTGTGATTTTGTGATTGTGTGAGTGTGTGATTGTCTGATTGAGTGATTGTGTGCTTGTGTGATTGTGTGGTTGTGTGATTGTGTGGTTGTGTGATTTTGTGATTGTGCGATTGTGTGATTGTGTGATTGTGTGATTGTGACTGTGTGATTGTGTGAGTGTGTGATTGTGTGAGTGTGTGATTGTGTGATTGTGTGATTGTGTGATTGTGTGATTGTGTGATTGTGTGATTGTGTGGTTGTGTGATTGTGTGATTGTGTGATTAGGTGATTGTGTGATTGTGCGATTGTGTAATTGTGATTGTGTGATTGTGACTGTGTGTACTGTGTGATTGTGTGATTGTGTGATTGTGTGATTGTGTGATTGTGTGATTGTGTGATTGTGTGATTGTGTGATTGTGTGATTGTGTGATTGTGTGATTGTGTGATTGTGTGATTGTGTGATTGTGTGATTGTGTGATTATGTGATTGTGTGATTGTGTGATTGTGTGATTGTGTGAGTGTGTGATTGTCTGATTGAGTGATTGTGTGCTTGTGTGATTGTGTGGTTGTGTGATTGTGTGATTGTGTGATTAGGTGATTGTGTAATTGTGTGATTGTGGGATTGTGACTGTGTGATTGTGTGAGTGTGTGATTGTGTGATTGAGTGATTGTGTGCTTGTGTGATTGTGTTGTTGTGTGATTGTGTGATTGTGTGTTTGTGTGATTGTGTGATTGTGTGATTGTGTGATTGTGTGATTGTGTGATTGTGTGATTGTGTGATTGTGGTTGTGTGATTGTGACTGTGTGATTGTGATTGTGTGATTGTGATTGTGTGATTGTGACTGTGTGTTTGTGTGAGTGTGTGATTGTGTGATTGTGTGATTGTGTGATTTATTGAGTGTGCGATTGTGTGATTGTGTGATTGTGTGATTGTGTGATTGTGATTGTGTGATTGTGACTGTGTGATTGTGTGAGTGTGTGATTGTGTGATTGAGTGATTGTGTGGTTGTGCGATTGTGTGGTTGTGTGATTGTGTGGTTGTGTGATTGTGTGATTGTGTGATTGTGTGATTGTGTGATTGTGTGGTTGTGTGATTGTTTGATTGTGTGATTAGGTGATTGTGTGATTGTGTGATTGTGTGATTGTGTGATTGTGTGGTTGTGTGATTGTGTGATTGTGTGATTGTGTGATTATGTGATTGTGTGATTGTGTGATTGTGTGATTGTGTGAGTGTGTGATTGTCTGATTGAGTGATTGTGTGCTTGTGTGATTGTGTGGTTGTGTGATTGTGTGATTGTGTGATTGTGTGATTGTGTGATTGTGTGATTGTGTGATTGTGTGATTGTGTGATTATGTGATTGTGTGATTGTGTGATTGTGTGATTGTGTGAGTGTGTGATTGTCTGATTGAGTGATTGTGTGCTTGTGTGATTGTGTGGTTGTGTGATTGTGTGGTTGTGTGATTTTGTGATTGTGTGATTGTGTGATTGTGTGATTGTGTGATTGTGTGATTGTGACTGTGTGATTGTGTGAGTGTGTGATTGTGTGAGTGTGTGATTGTGTGATTGTGTGATTGTGTGATTGTGTGATTGTGTGATTGTGTGGTTGTGTGATTGTGTGATTGTGTGATTAGGTGATTGTGTGATTGTGCGATTGTGTAATTGTGATTGTGTGATTGTGATTGTGTGTACTGTGTGATTGTGTGATTGTGTGATTGTGTGATTGTGTGATTGTGTGATTGTGTGATTGTGTGATTGTGTGATTGTGTGATTGTGTGATTGTGTGATTGTGTGATTGTGTGATTGTGTGATTGTGTGATTGTGTGATTGTGTGATTATGTGATTGTGTGATTGTGTGATTGTGTGATTGTGTGAGTGTGTGATTGTCTGATTGAGTGATTGTGTGCTTGTGTGATTGTGTGGTTGTGTGATTGTGTGATTGTGTGATTAGGTGATTGTGTAATTGTGTGATTGTGGGATTGTGACTGTGTGATTGTGTGAGTGTGTGATTGTGTGATTGAGTGATTGTGTGCTTGTGTGATTGTGTTGTTGTGTGATTGTGTGATTGTGTGATTGTGTGATTGTGTGATTGTGTGATTGTGTGATTGTGTGATTGTGTGATTGTGGTTGTGTGATTGTGACTGTGTGATTGTGATTGTGTGATTGTGATTGTGTGATTGTGACTGCGTGATTGTGTGAGTGTGTGATTGTGTGATTGTGCGATTGTGTGATTTATTGAGTGTGCGATTGTGTGATTGTGTGATTGTGTGATTGTGTGATTGTGATTGTGTGATTGTGACTGTGTGATTGTGTGAGTGTGTGATTGTGTGATTGAGTGATTGTGTGGTTGTGCGATTGTGTGGTTGTGTGATTGTGTGGTTGTGTGATTGTGTGATTGTGTGATTGTGTGATTGTGTGATTGTGTGGTTGTGTGATTGTTTGATTGTGTGATTAGGTGATTGTGTGATTGTGTGATTGTGTGATTGTGTGATTGTGTGGTTGTGTGATTGTGTGATTGTGTGATTGTGTGATTGTGTGATTGTGTGATTGTGCGATTGTGTGATTGTGTGATTGTGTGATTGTGTGATTGTGTGATTATGTGATTGTGTGATTGTGTGATTGTGTGATTGTGTGATTGTGTGATTGTGTGGTTGTGTGATTGTTTGATTGTGTGATTAGGTGATTGTGTGATTGTGTGATTGTGTGATTGTGTGATTGTGTGGTTGTGTGATTGTGTGATTGTGTGATTGTGTGATTGTGTGATTGTGTGATTGTGCGATTGTGTGATTGTGTGATTGTGTGATTGTGTGATTGTGTGATTATGTGATTGTGGGATTGTTTGATTGTGTGATTGTGTGAGTGTGTGATTGTCTGATTGAGTGATTGTGTGCTTGTGTGATTGCGTGGTTGTGTGATTGTGTGATTGTGTGATTAGGTGATTGTGTGATTGTGTGATTGTGTGATTGTGTGATTGTGACTGTGTGATTGTGTGATTGTGTGATTGAGTGATTGTGTGCTTGTGTGATTGTGTGGTTGTGTGATTGTGTGATTGTGTGATTGTGTGATTGTGTGATTGTGTGATTGTGTGATTGTGTGATTGTGTGATTGTGTGATTGTGTGATTGTGTGATTGTGTGATTGTGTGATTGTGTGATTGTGTGATTGTGTGATTGTGTGATTGTGTGATTGTGTGATTGTGTGATTGTGTGATTGTGTGATTGTGTGATTGTGTGATTGTGTGATTGTGTGATTGTGTGATTGTGTGATTGTGTGATTGTGTGATTGTGGTTGTGTGATTGTGACTGTGTGATTGTGATTGTGTGATTGTGATTGTGTGATTCTGACTGTGTGATTGTGTGAGTGTGTGATTGTGTGATTGTGTGATTGTGTGATTGTGTGAGTGTGCGATTGTGTGATTGTGTGATTGTGTGATTGTGTGATTGTGATTGTGTGATTGTGACTGTGTGATTGTGTGAGTGTGTGATTGTGTGATTGTGTGATTGTGTGATTGTGTGGTTGTGTGATTGTTTGATTGTGTGATTAGGTGATTGTGTGATTGTGTGATTGTCTGATTGTGTGATTGTGTGATTGTGTGATTATGTGATTGTGTGATTGTGTGATTGTGTGAGTGTGTGATTGTCTGATTGAGTGATTGTGTGCTTGTGTGATTGTGTGGTTGTGTGATTGTGTGATTGTGTGATTAGGTGATTGTGTGATTGTGTGATTGTGTGATTGTGACTGTGTGATTGTGTGATTTTGTGATTGAGTGATTGTGTGAGTGTGTGGTTGTGTGATTGTGTGATTGTGTGATTGTGTGGTTGTGTGATTGTGTGATTGTGTGATTGTGTGATTGTGTGATTGTGTGATTGTGTGATTGTGTGACTGTGTGATTGTGTGATTTTGTGATTGTGTGATTGTGTGATTGTGCGATTGTGTAATTGTGATTGTGTGATTGTGATTGTGTGTACTGTGTGATTGTGTGATTGTGTGATTGTGTGATTGTGTGACCGTGATTGTGTGACCGTGATTGTGTGACCGTGATTGTGTGGCCGTGATTGAGTGACCGTGATTGTGATTGCGTGATTGTGTGATTGTGTGATCGTGTGATCGTGTGATTGTGTGATCGTGTGATTGTGTGATTGTGTGAGTGTGTGATTGTGTGATTGTGTGATTGTATGATTGTGACTGTGTGATTGCGTGATTGTGTGATTGTGTGGTTGTGTGATTTTGTGATTGTGTGATTGTGTGATTGTGTGATTGTGTGATTGTGTGATTGTGTGATTGTGTGATTGTGTGATTGTGTGATTGTGTGGTTGTGTGATTGTTTGATTGTGTGATTAGGTGATTGCGTGGTTGTGTGATTGTGTGATTGTGTGATTAGGTGATTGTGTGATTGTGTGATTGTGTGATTGTGTGATTGTGTGAGTGTGTGATTGTCTGATTGAGTGATTGTGTGCTTGCGTGATTGCGTGGTTGTGTGATTGCGTGGTTGTGTGATTGTGTGATTGTGTGATTGTGTGATTGTGTGATTGTGTGAGTGTGTGATTGTCTGATTGAGTGATTGTGTGCTTGTGTGATTGTGTGCTTGTGTGATTGTGTGCTTGTGTGATTGTGTGATTGTGTGATTAGGTGATTGTGTAATTGTGTGATTGTGGGATTGTGACTGTGTGATTGTGTGAGTGTGTGATTGTGTGATTGAGTGATTGTGTGCTTGTGTGATTGTGTTGTTGTGTGATTGTGTGATTGTGTGATTGTGTGATTGTGTGATTGTGTGATTGTGACTGTGTGATTGTGTGAGTGTGTGATTGTGTGAGTGTGTGATTGTGTGATTGTGTGATTGTGTGATTGTGTGATTGTGTGATTGTGTGATTGTGTGATTGTGTGGTTGTGTGATTGTGTGATTGTGTGATTAAGTGATTGTGTGATTGTGCGATTGTGTGATTGTGATTGTGTGTGCTGTGTGATTGTGTGATTGTGTGATTGTGTGATTGTGTGATTGTGTGATTGTGTGATTGTGTGATTGTGTGATTGTGTGATTATGTGATTGTGTGATTGTGTGATTGTGTGATTGTGTGAGTGTGTGATTGTGTGATTGTGTGAGTGTGTGATTGTGTGATTGTGTGATTAGGTGATTGTGTAATTGTGTGATTGTGGGATTGTGACTGTGTGATTGTGATTGTGTGATTGTGATTGTGTGATTGTGACTGTGTGATTGTGTGAGTGTGTGATTGTGTTATTGTGTGATTGTGTGATTGTGTGATTGTGTGATTAGGTGATTGTGTAATTGTGTGATTGTGGGATTGTGACTGTGTGATTGTGTGAGTGTGTGATTGTGTGATTGAGTGATTGTGTGCTTGTGTGATTGTGTTGTTGTGTGATTGTGTGATTGTGTGATTGTGTGATTGTGTGATTGTGTGATTGTGTGATTGTGTGATTGTGTGATTGTGTGAGTGTGTGATTGTGTGATTGTGTGATTGTGTGATTGTGACTGTGTGATTGCGTGATTGTGTGATTGTGTGGTTGTATGATTTTGTGATTGTGTGATTGTGTGATTGTGTGATTGTGTGATTGTGACTGTGTGATTGTGTGAGTGTGTGATTGTGTGAGTGTGTGATTGTGTGATTGTGTGATTGTGTGATTGTGTGATTGTGTGATTGTGTGATTGTGTGGTTGTGTGATTGTGTGATTGTGTGATTAGGTGATTGTGTGATTGTGTGATTGTGTGATAGTGACTGTGTGATTGTGTGATTGTGTGATTGTGTGATTGTGTGACCGTGATTGTGTGACCGTGATTGTGTGACCGTGATTGTGTGACCGTGATTGTGTGGCCGTGATTGAGTGACCGTGATTGTGATTGCGTGATTGTGTGATTATGTGATCGTGTGATCGTGTGATTGTGTGATCGTGTGATTGTGTGATTGTGTGAGTGTGTGATTGTGTGATTGTGTGATTGTGTGATTGTGTGATTGTGACTGTGTGATTGCGTGATTGTGTGATTGTGTGGTTGTGTGATTTTGTGATTGTGTGATTGTGTGATTGTGTGATTGTGTGATTGTGACTGTGTGATTGTGTGAGTGTGTGATTGTGTGAGTGTGTGATTGTGTGATTGTGTGATTGTGTGACTGTGTGATTGTGTTGTTGTGTAATTGTGTGATTGTGTGATTGTGTGATTGTGTGATTGTGTGATTGTGTGATTGTGTGATTGTGTGACTGTGTGATTGTGTGATTTTGTGATTGTGTGATTGTGTGATTGTGCGATTGTGTAATTGTGATTGTGTGATTGTGATTGTGTGTACTGTGTGATTGTGTGATTGTGTGATTGCGTGAATGTGTGATTGTGTGATTGTGTGATTGTGTGATTGTGTGATTGTGTGATTGTGTGATTGTGTGCTTGTGTGATTGTGTGGTTGTGTGATTGTGTGATTGTGTGATTGTGTGATTGTGTGATTGTGTGATTGTGTGATTGTGTGATTGTGTGATTGTGTGATTGTGTGATTGTGTGACCGTGATTGTGTGACCGTGATTGTGTGACCGTGATTGTGTGACCGTGATTGTGTGGCCGTGATTGAGTGACCGTGATTGTGATTGCGTGATTGTGTGATTATGTGATCGTGTGATCGTGTGATTGTGTGATCGTGTGATTGTGTGATTGTGTGAGTGTGTGATTGTGTGATTGTGTGATTGTGTGATTGTGACTGTGTGATTGCGTGATTGTGTGATTGTGTGGTTGTGTGATTTTGTGATTGTGTGATTGTGTGATTGTGTGATTGTGTGATTGTGACTGTGTGATTGTGTGAGTGTGTGACTGTGTGAGTGTGTGATTGTGTGATTGTGTGATTGTGTGATTGTGTGATTGTGTGATTGTGTGATTGTGTGGTTGTGTGATTGTGTGATTGTGTGATTAGGTGATTGTGTGATTGTGCGAATGTGTAATTGTGATTGTGTGATTGTGATTGTGTGTACTGTGTGATTGTGTGATTGTGTGATTGTGTGATTGTGTGATTGTGTGATTGTGTGATTGTGTGATTGTGGGATTGTGTGATTGTGTGATTGTGTGATTGTGTGCTTGTGTGATTATGTGATTTTGTGATTGTGTGATTGTGTGATTGTGTGAGTGTGTGATTGTCTGATTGAGTGATTGTGTGCTTGTGTGATTGTGTGCTTGTGTGATTGTGTGCTTGTGTGATTGTGTGATTGTGTGATTAGGTGATTGTGTAATTGTGTGATTGTGGGATTGTGACTGTGTGATTGTGTGAGTGTGTGATTGTGTGATTGAGTGATTGTGTGCTTGTGTGATTGTGTTGTTGTGTGATTGTGTGATTGTGTGAATGTGATTGTGTGATTGTGTGATTGTGACTGTGTGATTGTGTGAGTGTGTGATTGTGTGAGTGTGTGATTGTGTGATTGTGTGATTGTGTGATTGTGTGATTGTGTGATTGTGTGATTGTGTGGTTGTGTGACTGTGTGATTGTGTGATTAGGTGATTGTGTGATTGTGCGATTGTGTAATTGTGATTGTGTGATTGTGATTGTGTGTGCTGTGTGATTGTGTGATTGTGTGATTGTGTGATTGTGTGATTGTGTGATTGTGTGATTGTGTGATTGTGTGATTGTGTGATTGTGTGATTGTGTGATTGTGTGATTATGTGATTGTGTGATTGTGTGATTGTGTGATTGTGTGATTGTGTGAGTGTGTGATTGTCTGATTGAGTGATTGTCGCTTGTGTGATTGTGTGCTTGTGTGATTGTGTGATGGTGTGATTAGCTGATTGTGTAATTGTGTGATTGTGGGATTGTGACTGTGTGATTGTGTGAGTGTGTGATTGTGTGATTGAGTGATTGTGTGCTTGTGTGATTGTGTTGTTGTGTGATTGTGTGATTGTGTGATTGTGTGATTGTGTGATTGTGTGATTGTGTGATTGTGTGATTGTGTGATTGTGACTGTGTGATTGTGTGGTTGTGTGATTGTGTGATTGTGTGATTGTGTGATTGTGTGATAGTGACTGTGTGATTGTGTGATTGTGTGATTGTGTGATTGTGTGACCGTGATTGTGTGACAGTGATTGTGTGACCGTGATTGTGTGGCCGTGATTGAGTGACCGTGATTGTGATTGCGTGATTGTGTGATTGTGTGATCGTGTGATCGTGTGATTGTGTGATCGTGTGATTGTGTGATTGTGTGATTGTGTGATTGTGTGATTATGTGATTGTGTGATTGTGTGATTGTGTGATTGTGTGATTGTGTGATTGTGTGATTGTGTGATTGTGTGGTTGTGTGATTGTGTGGTTGTGTGATTGTGTGATTGTGTGATTGTGTGATAGTGTGATTGTGTGATTGTGTGATAGTGACTGTGTGATTGTGTGATTCTGTGATTGTGTGATTGTGTGACCGTGATTGTGTGACCGTGATTGTGTGGCCGTGATTGAGTGACCGTGATTGTGATTGCGTGATTGTGTGATTGTGTGATCGTGTGATCGTGTGATTGTGTGATCGTGTGATTGTGTGATTGTGTGAGTGTGTGATTGTGTGATTGTGTGATTGTGTGATTGTGACTGTGTGATTGCGTGATTGTGTGATTGTGTGGTTGTGTGATTTTGTGATTGTGTGATTGTGTGATTGTGTGATTGTGTGATTGTGACTGTGTGATTGTGTGAGTGTGTGATTGTGTGAGTGTGTGATTGTGTGATTGTGTGATTGTGTGATTGTGTGATTGTGTGATTGTGTGATTGTGTGATTGTGTGGTTGTGTGATTGTGTGATTGTGTGATTAGGTGATTGTGTGATTGTGCGATTGTGTCATTGTGATTGTGTGATTGTGATTGTGTGTACTGTGTGATTGTGTGATTGTGTGATTGTGTGATTGTGTGATTGTGTGATTGTGTGATTGTGTGATTGTGTGATTGTGTGATTGTGTGATTGTGTGCTTGTGTGATTGTGTGGTTGTGTGATTGTGTGATTGTGTGATTAGGTGATTGTGTAATTGTGTGATTGTGGGATTGTGACTGTGTGATTGTGTGAGTGTGTGATTGTGTGATTGAGTGATTGTGTGCTTGTGTGATTGTGTTGTTGTGTGATTGTGTGATTGTGTGATTGTGTGATCGTGTGATTGTGTGATTGTGTGATTGTGTGATTGTGTGATTGTGTGATTGTGTGATTGTGTGATTGTGTGATTGTGTGATTGTGTGCTTGTGTGATTGTGTGATTGTGTGATTAGGTGATTGTGTAATTGTGTGATTGTGGGATTGTGACTGTGTGATTGTGTGAGTGTGTGATTGTGTGATTGAGTGATTGTGTGCTTGTGTGATTGTGTTGTTGTGTGATTGTGTGATTGTGTAATTGTGTGATTGTGTGATTGTGACTGTGTGATTGTGTGAGTGTGTGATTGTGTGAGTGTGTGATTGTGTGATTGTGTGATTGTGTGATTGTGTGATTGTGTGATTGTGTGGTTGTGTGATAGTGTGATTGTGTGATTAGGTGATTGTGTGATTGTGCGATTGTGTAATTGTGATTGTGTGTTTGTGATTGTGTGTACTGTGTGATTGTGTGATTGTGTGATTGTGTGATTGTGTGATTGTGTGATTGTGTGATTGTGTGATTGTGTGATTGTGTGATTGTGTGATTGTGTGATTATGTGATTGTGTGATTGTGTGATTGTGTGATTGTGTGAGTGTGTGATTGTCTGATTGAGTGATTGTGTGCTTGTGTGATTGTGTGCTTGTGTGATTGTGTGATTGTGTGATTAGGTGATTGTGTAATTGTGTGATTGTGGGATTGTGACTGTGTGATTGTGTGAGTGTGTGATTGTGTGATTGAGTGATTGTGTGCTTGTGTGATTGTGTTGTTGTGTGATTGTGTGATTGTGTGATTGTGTGATTGTGTGATTGTGTGATTGTGTGATTGTGTGATTGTGTGTTTGTGTGATTGTGTGATTGTGTGATTGTGTGATTGTGTGATTGTGTGATTGTGTGATTGTGTGATTGTGTGATTGTGTGACTGTATGAGTGTGTGATTGTGTGATTGTGTGATTGTGTGATTGTGTGGTTGTGTGATTGTGTAATTGTGTGATTGTGTGATTGTGTGATTGTGTGATTATGTGATTATGTGATTGTGTGATTGTGTGATTGTGTGATTGTGTGAGTGTGTGATTGTCTGATTGAGTGATTGTGTGCTCGTGTGATTGCGTGGTTGTGTGATTGTGTGATTGTGTGATTAGGTGATTGTGTGATTGTGTGATTGTGTGATTGTGACTGTGTGATTGTGTGAGTGTGTGATTGTGTGATTGAGTGATTGTGTGCTTGTGTGATTGTGTGGTTGTGTGATTGTGTGATTGTGTGATTGTGTGATTGTGTGATTGTGTGATTGTGTGATTGTGTGATTGTGTGATTGTGTGATTGTGTGATTGTGTGATTGTGTGATTGTGTGATTGTGTGGTTGTGTGATTGTTTGATTGTGTGATTAGGTGATTGTGTGATTAGGTGATTGTGTAATTGTGTGATTGTGGGATTGTGACTGTGTGATTGTGTGAGTGTGTGATTGCGTGATTGAGTGATTGTGTGCTTGTGTGATTGTGTGATTGTGTGATTATGTGATTGTGTGATTGTGTGATTTTGTGATTGTGTGAGTGTGTGATTGTCTGATTGAGTGATTGTGTGCTTGTGTGATTGCGTGGTTGTGTGATTGTGTGATTGTGTGATTAGGCGATTGTGTGATTGTGTGATTGTGTGATTGTGACTGTGTGATTGTGTGATTGTGTGATTGAGTGATTGTGTGCTTGTGTGATTGTGTGGTTGTGTGATTGTGTGATTGTGTGATTGTGTGATTGTGTGATTGTGTGATTGTGTGATTGTGTGATTGTGTGATTGTGTGATTGTGTGATTGTGTGATTGTGTGATTGTGTGATTGTGTGATTTTGTGATTGTGTGATTGTGTGATTGTGTGATTGTGTGATTGTGGTTGTGTGATTGTGACTGTGTGATTGTGATTGTGTGATTGTGATTGTGTAATTGTGACTGTGTGATTGTGTGAGTGTGTGATTGTGTTATTGTGTGATTGTGTGATTGTGTGATTGTGTGATTATGTGATTGTGTGATTGTGTGATTGTGTGATTGTGTGAGTGTGTGATTGTCTGATTGAGTGATTGTGTGCTTGTGTGATTGTGTGGTTGTGTGATTGTGTGGTTGTGTGATTTTGTGATTGTGTGATTGTGTGATTGTGTGATTGTGTGATTGTGTGATTGTGACTGTGTGATTGTGTGAGTGTGTGATTGTGTGAGTGTGTGATTGTGTGATTGTGTGATTGTGTGATTGTGTGGTTGTGTGATTGTGTGATTGTGTGATTAGGTGATTGTGTGATTGTGCGATTGTGTAATTGTGATTGTGTGATTGTGACTGTGTGTACTGTGTGATTGTGTGATTGTGTGATTGTGTGATTGTGAGATTGTGTGATTGTGTGATTGTGTGATTGTGTGATTGTGTGATTGTGTGATTGTGTCATTGTGTGATTGTGTGATTGTGTGATTATGTGATTGTGTGATTGTGTGATTGTGTGATTGTGTGAGTGTGTGATTGTCTGATTGAGTGATTGTGTGCTTGTGTGATTGTGTGGTTGTGTGATTGTGTGATTGTGTGATTAGGTGATTGTGTAATTGTGTGATTGTGGGATTGTGACTGTGTGATTGTGTGAGTGTGTGATTGTGTGATTGAGTGATTGTGTGCTTGTGTGATTGTGTTGTTGTGTGATTGTGTGATTGTGTGATTGTGTGATTGTGTGATTGTGTGATTGTGTGATTGTGTGATTGTGTGATTGTGTGATTGTGTGATTGTGTGATTGTGTGATTGTGGTTGTGTGATTGTGACTGTGTGATTGTGATTGTGTGATTGTGATTGTGTGATTGTGACTGTGTGATTGTGTGAGTGTGTGATTGTGTGATTGTGTGATTGTGTGATTTATTGAGTGTGCGATTGTGTGATTGTGTGATTGTATGATTGTGTGATTGTGATTGTGTGATTGTGACTGTGTGATTGTGTGAGTGTGTGATTGTGTGATTGAGTGATTGTGTGGTTGTGCGATTGTGTGGTTGTGTGATTGTGTGGTTGTGTGATTGTGTGATTGTGTGATTGTGTGATTGTGTGATTGTGTGGTTGTGTGATTGTTTGATTGTGTGATTAGGTGATTGTGTGATTGTGTGATTGTGTGATTGTGTGATTGTGTGGTTGTGTGATTGTGTGATTGTGTGAGTGTGTGATTGTGTGATTGTGTGATTGTGTGATTTATTGAGTGTGCGATTGTGTGATTGTGTGATTGTGTGATTGTGACGTTGTGATTGTGTGATTGTGACTGTGTGATTGTGTGAGTGTGTGATTGTATGATTGAGTGATTGTGTGGTTGTGTGATTGTGTGGTTGTGTGATTGTGTGGTTGTGTGATTGTGTGATTGTGTGATTGTGTGATTGTGTGACTGTGTGATTGTGTGGTTGTGTGATTGTTTGATTGTGTGATTAGGTGATTGTGTGATTGTGTGATTGTGTGATTGTGTGAGTGTGTGATTGTCTGATTGAGTGATTGTGTGCTTGTGTGATTGCGTGGTTGTGTGATTGTGTGATTGTGTGATTACGTGATTGTGTGATTGTGTGATTGTGTGATTGTGACTGTGTGATTGTGTGAGTGTGTGATTGTGTGATTGAGTGATTGTGTGCTTGTGTGATTGTGTGGTTGTGTGACTGTGTGATTGTGTGATTGTGTGATTGTGTGATTGTGTGATTGTGTGATTGTGTGATTGTGTGATTGTGTGATTGTGTGATTGTGTGATTGTGTGGTTGTGTGATTGTTTGATTGTGTGATTAGGTGATTGCGTGGTTGTGTGATTGTGTGATTGTGTGATTAGGTGATTGTGTGATTGTGTGATTGTGTGAGTGTGTGATTGTCTGATTGAGTGATTGTGTGCTTGCGTGATTGCGTGGTTGTGTGATTGCGTGGTTGTGTGATTGTGTGATTGTGTGATTAGGTGATTGTGTGATTGTGTGATTGTGACTGTGTGATTGTGTGAGTGTGTGATTGTGTGATTGAGTGATTGTGTGCTTGTGTGATTGTGTGGTTGTGTGATTGTGTGATTGTGTGATTGTGTGATTGTGTGATTGTGTGATTGTGTGATTGTGTGATTGTGTGATTGTGTGATTGTGTGATTGTGTGATTGTGTGACTCTGTGATTGTGTGATTTTGTGATTGTGTGATTGTGTGATTGTGCGATTGTGTAATTGTGATTGTGTGATTGTGATTGTGTGTACTGTGTGATTGTGTGATTGTGTGATTGTGTGATTGTGTGATTGTGTGATTGTGTGATTGTGTGATTGTGTGATTGTGTGATTGTGTGCTTGTGTGATTGTGTGGTTGTGTGATTGTGTGATTGTGTGATTGTGTGATTGTGTGATTGTGTGATTGTGTGATTGTGTGATTGTGTGATTGTGTGATTGTGTGATTGTGTGATTGTGTGATTGTGTGATTGTGACTGTGTGATTGTGTGGTTGTGTGATTGTGTGATTGTGTGATTGTGTGATTGTGTGATTGTATGATTGTGTGATTGTGTGATAGTGACTGTGTGATTGTGTGATTGTGTGATTGTGTGATTGTGTGACCGTGATTGTGTGACCGTGATTGTGTGACCGTGATTGTGTGACCGTGATTGTGTGGCCGTGATTGAGTGACCGTGATTGTGATTGCGCGATTGTGTGATTATGTGATCGTGTGATCGTGTGATTGTGTGATCGTGTGATTGTGTGATTGTGTGAGTGTGTGATTGTGTGATTGTGTGATTGTGTGATTGTGACTGTGTGATTGCGTGATTGTGTGATTGTGTGGTTGTGTGATTTTGTGATTGTGTGATTGTGTGATTGTGTGATTGTGACTGTGTGATTGTGTGAGTGTGTGATTGTGTGAGTGTGTGATTGTGTGATTGTGTGATTGTGTGATTGTGTGATTGTGTGATTGTGTGATTGTGTGGTTGTGTGATTGTGTGATTGTGTGATTAGGTGATTGTGTGATTGTGCGATTGTGTAATTGTGATTGTGTGATTGTGATTGTGTGTACTGTGTGATTGTGTGATTGTGTGATTGTGTGATTGTGTGATTGTGTGATTGTGTGATTGTGGGATTGTGTGATTGTGTGATTGTGTGATTGTGTGACTGTGTGATTGTGTGATTTTGTGATTGTGTGATTGTGTGATTGTGCGATTGTGTAATTGTGATTGTGTGATTGTGATTGTGTGTACTGTGTGATTGTGTGATTGTGTGATTATGTGATTGTGTGATTGTGTGATTGTGTGAGTGTGTGATTGTCTGATTGTCTGATTGAGTGATTGTGTGCTTGTGTGATTGTGTGCTTGTGTGATTGTGTGATTGTGTGATTGTGTGATTGTGTGATTAGGTGATTGTGTAATTGTGTGATTGTGGGATTGTGAGTGTGTGATTGTGTGATTGAGTGATTGTGTGCTTGTGTGATTGTGTTGTTGTGTGATTGTGTGATTGTGTGATTGTGTGATTGTGTGATTGTGACTGTGTGATTGTGTGAGTGTGTGATTGTGTGAGTGTGTGATTGTGTGATTGTGTGATTGTGTGATTGTGTGATTGTGTGATTGTGTGATTGTGTGATTGTGTGGTTGTGTGATTGTGTGATTGTGTGATTAGGTGATTGTGTGATTGTGCGATTGTGTAATTGTGATTGTGTGATTGTGATTGTGTGTTCTGTGTGATTGTGTGATTGTGTGATTGTGTGATTGTGTGATTGTGTGATTGTGTGATTGTGTGATTGTGTGATTGTGTGATTGTGTGATTGTGTGATTATGTGATTGTGTGATTGTGTGATTGTGTGATTGTGTGGTTGTGTGATTGTGTGATTGTGTGATTGTGTGATTGTGTGATTGTGTGATTGTGTGATTGTGTGACTGTGTGATTGTGTGATTTTGTGATTGTGTGATTGTGTGATTGTGCGATTGTGTAATTGTGATTGTGTGATTGTGATTGTGTGTACTGTGTGATTGTGTGATTTTGTGATTGCGTGATTGTGTGATTGTGTGATTGTGTGATTGTGTGATTGTGTGATTGTGTGATTGTGTGATTGTGTGATTGTGTGATTGTGTGATTGTGTGATTGTGTGATTGTGTGATTGTGTGATTGTGTGATTGTGACTGTGTGATTGTGTGGTTGTGTGATTGTGTGATTGTGTGATTGTGTGATTGTGTGATTGTGTGATTGTGTGATAGTGACTGTGTGATTGTGTGATTGTGTGATTGTGTGATTGTGTGATTGTGTGATTGTGTGACCGTGATTGTGTGACCGTGATTGTGTGACCGTGATTGTGTGACCGTGATTGTGTGGCCGTGATTGAGTGACCGTGATTGTGATTGCGTGATTGTGTGATTATGTGATCGTGTGATCGTGTGATTGTGTGATCGTGTGATTGTGTGATTGTGTGAGTGTGTGATTGTGTGATTGTGTGATTGTGTGATTGTGACTGTGTGATTGCGTGATTGTGTGATTGTGTGGTTGTGTGATTTTGTGATTGTGTGATTGTGTGATTGTGTGATTGTGTGATTGTGACTGTGTGATTGTGTGAGTGTGTGATTGTGTGAGTGTGTGATTGTGTGATTGTGTGATTGTGTGATTGTGTGATTGTGTGATTGTGTGATTGTGTGGTTGTGTGATTGTGTGATTGAGTGATTAGGTGATTGTGTGATTGTGCGATTGTGTAATTGTGATTGTGTGATTGTGATTGTGTGTACTGTGTGATTGTGTGATTGTGTGATTGTGTGATTGTGTGATTGTGTGATTGTGTGATTGTGTGATTGTGGGATTGTGTGATTGTGTGATTGTGTGATTGTGTGATTGTGTGATTATGTGATTGTGTGATTGTGTGATTGTGTGATTGTGTGAGTGTGTGATTGTCTGATTGAGTGATTGTGTGCTTGTGTGATTGTGTGCTTGTGTGATTGTGTGCTTGTGTGATTGCGTGATTGTGTGATTAGGTGATTGTGTAATTGTGTGATTGTGGGATTGTGACTGTGTGATTGTGTGAGTGTGTGATTGTGTGATTGAGTGATTGTGTGCTTGTGTGATTGTGTTGTTGTGTGATTGTGTGATTGTGTGATTGTGTGATTGTGTGATTGTGTGATTGTGTGATTGTGACTGTGTGATTGTGTGAGTGTGTGATTGTGTGAGTGTGTGATTGTGTGATTGTGTGATTGTGTGATTGTGTGATTGTGTGATTGTGTGATTGTGTGGTTGTGTGATTGTGTGATTGTGTGATTAGGTGATTGTGTGATTGTGCGATTGTGTAATTGTGATTGTGTGATTGTGATTGTGTGTACTGTGTGATTGTGTGATTGTGTGATTGTGTGATTGTGTGATTGTGTGATTGTGTGATTGTGTGATTGTGTGATTGTGTGATTGTCTGATTGTGTGATTGCGTGATTGTGTGATTATGTGATTGTGTGATTGTGTGATTGTGTGATTGTGTGAGTGTGTGATTGTCTGATTGAGTGATTGTGTGCTTGTGTGATTGTGTGCTTGTGTGATTGTGTGATTGTGTGATTAGGTGATTGTGTAATTGTGTGATTGTGGGATTGTGACTGTGTGATTGTGTGAGTGTGTGATTGTGTGATTGAGTGATTGTGTGCTTGTGTGATTGTGTTGTTGTGTGATTGTGTGATTGTGTGATTGTGTGATTGTGTGATTGTGTGATTGTGTGATTGTGTGATTGTGTGATTGTGTGATTGTGTGATTGTGTGACCGTGATTGTGTGACCGTGATTGTGTGACCGTGATTGTGTGACCGTGATTGTGTGACCGTGATTGTGTGGCCGTGATTGAGTGACCGTGATTGTGATTGCGTGATTGTGTGATTATGTGATCGTGTGATCGTGTGATTGTGTGATCGTGTGATTGTGTGATTGTGTGAGTGTGTGATTGTGTGATTGTGTGATTGTGTGATTGTGACTGTGTGATTGCGTGATTGTGTGATTGTGTGGTTGTGTGATTTTGTGATTGTGTGATTGTGTGATTGTGTGATTGTGTGATTGTGACTGTGTGATTGTGTGAGTGTGTGATTGTGTGAGTGTGTGATTGTGTGATTGTGTGATTGTGTGATTGTGTGATTGTGTGATTGTGTGATTGTGTGGTTGTGTGATTGTGTGATTGTGTGATTAGGTGATTGTGTGATTGTGCGATTGTGTAATTGTGATTGTGTGATTGTGATTGTGTGTACTGTGTGATTGTGTGATTGTGTGATTGTGTGATTGTGTGATTGTGTGATTGTGTGATTGTGTGATTGTGTGATTGTGTGCTTGTGTGATTATGTGATTTTGTGATTGTGTGATTGTGTGATTGTGTGAGTGTGTGATTGTCTGATTGAGTGATTGTGTGCTTGTGTGATTGTGTGCTTGTGTGATTGTGTGCTTGTGTGATTGTGTGATTGTGTGATTAGGTGATTGTGTAATTGTGTGATTGTGGGATTGTGACTGTGTGATTGTGTGAGTGTGTGATTGTGTGATTGAGTGATTGTGTGCTTGTGTGATTGTGTTGTTGTGTGATTGTGTGATTGTGTGATTGTGTGATTGTGTGATTGTGTGATTGTGACTGTGTGATTGTGTGAGTGTGTGATTGTGTGAGTGTGTGATTGTGTGATTGTGTGATTGTGTGATTGTGTGATTGTGTGATTGTGTGATTGTGTGATTGTGTGGTTGTGTGATTGTGTGATTGTGTGATTAGGTGATTGTGTGATTGTGCGATTGTGTAATTGTGATTGTGTGATTGTGATTGTGTGTGCTGTGTGATTGTGTGATTGTGTGATTGTGTGATTGTGTGATTGTGTGATTGTGTGATTGTGTGATTGTGTGATTGTGTGATTGTGTGATTGTGTGATTGTGTGATTATGTGATTGTGTGATTGTGTGATTGTGTGATTGTGTGAGTGTGTGATTGTCTGATTGAGTGATTGTGTGCTTGTGTGATTGTGTGCTTGTGTGATTGTGTGATTGTGTGATTAGGTGATTGTGTAATTGTGTGATTGTGGGATTGTGACTGTGTGATTGTGTGAGTGTGTGATTGTGTGATTGAGTGATTGTGTGCTTGTGTGATTGTGTTGTTGTGTGATTGTGTGATTGTGTGATTGTGTGATTGTGTGATTGTGTGATTGTGTGATTGTGTGATTGTGTGATTGTGACTGTGTGATTGTGTGGTTGTGTGATTGTGTGATTGTGTGATTGTGTGATTGTGTGATTGTGTGATAGTGACTGTGTGATTGTGTGATTGTGTGATTGTGTGATTGTGTGATTGTGTGACCGTGATTGTGTGACAGTGATTGTGTGACCGTGATTGTGTGGCCGTGATTGAGTGACCGTGATTGTGATTGCGTGATTGTGTGATTGTGTGATCGTGTGATCGTGTGATTGTGTGATCGTGTGATTGTGTGATTGTGTGATTGTGTGATTGTGTGATTGTGTGATTGTGTGATTGTGTGATTGTGTGATTGTGTGATTGTGTGATTGTGTGATTGTGTGATTGTGTGATTGTGGTTGTGTGATTGTGACTGTGTGATTGTGATTGTGTGATTGTGATTGTGTGATTGTGACTGTGTGATTGTGTGAGTGTGTGATTGTGTTATTGTGTGATTGTGTGATTGTGTGATTGTGCGATTGTGTGATTGTGTGATTGTGTGATTGTGTGATTGTGTGATTATGTGATTGTGTGATTGTGTGATTGTGTGATTGTGTGAGTGTGTGATTGTCTGATTGAGTGATTGTGTGCTTGTGTGATTGCGTGGTTGTGTGATTGTGTGATTGTGTGATTAGGTGATTGTGTGATTTTGTGAGTGTGTGATTGTGTGATTGAGTGATTGTGTGATTGTGTGATTGTGTGGTTGTGTGATTTTGTGATTGTGTGATTGTGTGATTGTGACTGTGTGATTGTGTGATTGTGTGATTGTGATTGTGTGTTCTGTGTGATTGTGTGATTGTGTGATTGTGTGGTTGTGTGATTGTGTGATTGTGTGATTAGGTGATTGTGTGATTGTGCGATTGTGTAATTGTGATTGTGTGATTGTGATTGTGTGTACTGTGTGATTGTGTGATTGTGTGATTGTGTGGTTGTGTGATTGTGTGATTGTGTGATTAGGTGATTGTGTGATTGTGCGATTGTGTAATTGTGATTGTGTGATTGTGATTGTGTGTACTGTGTGATTGTGTGATTGTGTGATTGTGTGATTGTGTGATTGTGTGATTGTGTGATTGTGTGATTGTGTGATTGTGTGATTGTCTGATTGTGTGATTGCGTGATTGTGTGATTATGTGATTGTGTGATTGTGTGATTGTGTGATTGTGTGAGTGTGTGATTGTCTGATTGAGTGATTGTGTGCTTGTGTGATTGTGTGCTTGTGTGATTGTGTGATTGTGTGATTAGGTGATTGTGTAATTGTGTGATTGTGGGATTGTGACTGTGTGATTGTGTGAGTGTGTGATTGTGTGATTGAGTGATTGTGTGCTTGTGTGATTGTGTTGTTGTGTGATTGTGTGATTGTGTGATTGTGTGATTGTGTGATTGTGTGATTGTGTGATTGTGTGATTGTGTGATTGTGTGATTGTGTGATTGTGTGACCGTGATTGTGTGACCGTGATTGTGTGACCGTGATTGTGTGACCGTGATTGTGTGACCGTGATTGTGTGGCCGTGATTGAGTGACCGTGATTGTGATTGCGTGATTGTGTGATTATGTGATCGTGTGATCGTGTGATTGTGTGATCGTGTGATTGTGTGATTGTGTGAGTGTGTGATTGTGTGATTGTGTGATTGTGTGATTGTGACTGTGTGATTGCGTGATTGTGTGATTGTGTGGTTGTGTGATTTTGTGATTGTGTGATTGTGTGATTGTGTGATTGTGTGATTGTGACTGTGTGATTGTGTGAGTGTGTGATTGTGTGAGTGTGTGATTGTGTGATTGTGTGATTGTGTGATTGTGTGATTGTGTGATTGTGTGATTGTGTGGTTGTGTGATTGTGTGATTGTGTGATTAGGTGATTGTGTGATTGTGCGATTGTGTAATTGTGATTGTGTGATTGTGATTGTGTGTACTGTGTGATTGTGTGATTGTGTGATTGTGTGATTGTGTGATTGTGTGATTGTGTGATTGTGTGATTGTGTGATTGTGTGCTTGTGTGATTATGTGATTTTGTGATTGTGTGATTGTGTGATTGTGTGAGTGTGTGATTGTCTGATTGAGTGATTGTGTGCTTGTGTGATTGTGTGCTTGTGTGATTGTGTGCTTGTGTGATTGTGTGATTGTGTGATTAGGTGATTGTGTAATTGTGTGATTGTGGGATTGTGACTGTGTGATTGTGTGAGTGTGTGATTGTGTGATTGAGTGATTGTGTGCTTGTGTGATTGTGTTGTTGTGTGATTGTGTGATTGTGTGATTGTGTGATTGTGTGATTGTGTGATTGTGACTGTGTGATTGTGTGAGTGTGTGATTGTGTGAGTGTGTGATTGTGTGATTGTGTGATTGTGTGATTGTGTGATTGTGTGATTGTGTGATTGTGTGATTGTGTGGTTGTGTGATTGTGTGATTGTGTGATTAGGTGATTGTGTGATTGTGCGATTGTGTAATTGTGATTGTGTGATTGTGATTGTGTGTGCTGTGTGATTGTGTGATTGTGTGATTGTGTGATTGTGTGATTGTGTGATTGTGTGATTGTGTGATTGTGTGATTGTGTGATTGTGTGATTGTGTGATTGTGTGATTATGTGATTGTGTGATTGTGTGATTGTGTGATTGTGTGATTGTGTGATTGTGGTTGTGTGATTGTGACTGTGTGATTGTGATTGTGTGATTGTGATTGTGTGATTCTGACTGTGTGATTGTGTGAGTGTGTGATTGTGTGATTGTGTGATTGTGTGATTGTGTGAGTGTGCGATTGTGTGATTGTGTGATTGTGTGATTGTGTGATTGTGATTGTGTGATTGTGACTGTGTGATTGTGTGAGTGTGTGATTGTGTGATTGTGTGATTGTGTGATTGTGTGGTTGTGTGATTGTTTGATTGTGTGATTAGGTGATTGTGTGATTGTGTGATTGTCTGATTGTGTGATTGTGTGATTGTGTGATTATGTGATTGTGTGATTGTGTGATTGTGTGAGTGTGTGATTGTCTGATTGAGTGATTGTGTGCTTGTGTGATTGTGTGGTTGTGTGATTGTGTGATTGTGTGATTAGGTGATTGTGTGATTGTGTGATTGTGTGATTGTGACTGTGTGATTGTGTGATTTTGTGATTGAGTGATTGTGTGAGTGTGTGGTTGTGTGATTGTGTGATTGTGTGATTGTGTGGTTGTGTGATTGTGTGATTGTGTGATTGTGTGATTGTGTGATTGTGTGATTGTGTGATTGTGTGACTGTGTGATTGTGTGATTTTGTGATTGTGTGATTGTGTGATTGTGCGATTGTGTAATTGTGATTGTGTGATTGTGATTGTGTGTACTGTGTGATTGTGTGATTGTGTGATTGTGTGATTGTGTGACCGTGATTGTGTGACCGTGATTGTGTGGCCGTGATTGAGTGACCGTGATTGTGATTGCGTGATTGTGTGATTGTGTGATCGTGTGATCGTGTGATTGTGTGATCGTGTGATTGTGTGATTGTGTGAGTGTGTGATTGTGTGATTGTGTGATTGTATGATTGTGACTGTGTGATTGCGTGATTGTGTGATTGTGTGGTTGTGTGATTTTGTGATTGTGTGATTGTGTGATTGTGTGATTGTGTGATTGTGTGATTGTGTGATTGTGTGATTGTGTGATTGTGTGATTGTGTGGTTGTGTGATTGTTTGATTGTGTGATTAGGTGATTGCGTGGTTGTGTGATTGTGTGATTGTGTGATTAGGTGATTGTGTGATTGTGTGATTGTGTGATTGTGTGATTGTGTGAGTGTGTGATTGTCTGATTGAGTGATTGTGTGCTTGCGTGATTGCGTGGTTGTGTGATTGCGTGGTTGTGTGATTGTGTGATTGTGTGATTGTGTGATTGTGTGATTGTGTGAGTGTGTGATTGTCTGATTGAGTGATTGTGTGCTTGTGTGATTGTGTGCTTGTGTGATTGTGTGCTTGTGTGATTGTGTGATTGTGTGATTAGGTGATTGTGTAATTGTGTGATTGTGGGATTGTGACTGTGTGATTGTGTGAGTGTGTGATTGTGTGATTGAGTGATTGTGTGCTTGTGTGATTGTGTTGTTGTGTGATTGTGTGATTGTGTGATTGTGTGATTGTGTGATTGTGTGATTGTGACTGTGTGATTGTGTGAGTGTGTGATTGTGTGAGTGTGTGATTGTGTGATTGTGTGATTGTGTGATTGTGTGATTGTGTGATTGTGTGATTGTGTGATTGTGTGGTTGTGTGATTGTGTGATTGTGTGATTAAGTGATTGTGTGATTGTGCGATTGTGTGATTGTGATTGTGTGTGCTGTGTGATTGTGTGATTGTGTGATTGTGTGATTGTGTGATTGTGTGATTGTGTGATTGTGTGATTGTGTGATTGTGTGATTATGTGATTGTGTGATTGTGTGATTGTGTGATTGTGTGAGTGTGTGATTGTGTGATTGTGTGAGTGTGTGATTGTGTGATTGTGTGATTAGGTGATTGTGTAATTGTGTGATTGTGGGATTGTGACTGTGTGATTGTGATTGTGTGATTGTGATTGTGTGATTGTGACTGTGTGATTGTGTGAGTGTGTGATTGTGTTATTGTGTGATTGTGTGATTGTGTGATTGTGTGATTAGGTGATTGTGTAATTGTGTGATTGTGGGATTGTGACTGTGTGATTGTGTGAGTGTGTGATTGTGTGATTGAGTGATTGTGTGCTTGTGTGATTGTGTTGTTGTGTGATTGTGTGATTGTGTGATTGTGTGATTGTGTGATTGTGTGATTGTGTGATTGTGTGATTGTGTGATTGTGTGAGTGTGTGATTGTGTGATTGTGTGATTGTGTGATTGTGACTGTGTGATTGCGTGATTGTGTGATTGTGTGGTTGTGTGATTTTGTGATTGTGTGATTGTGTGATTGTGTGATTGTGTGATTGTGACTGTGTGATTGTGTGAGTGTGTGATTGTGTGAGTGTGTGATTGTGTGATTGTGTGATTGTGTGATTGTGTGATTGTGTGATTGTGTGATTGTGTGGTTGTGTGATTGTGTGATTGTGTGATTAGGTGATTGTGTGATTGTGTGATTGTGTGATAGTGACTGTGTGATTGTGTGATTGTGTGATTGTGTGATTGTGTGACCGTGATTGTGTGACCGTGATTGTGTGACCGTGATTGTGTGACCGTGATTGTGTGGCCGTGATTGAGTGACCGTGATTGTGATTGCGTGATTGTGTGATTATGTGATCGTGTGATCGTGTGATTGTGTGATCGTGTGATTGTGTGATTGTGTGAGTGTGTGATTGTGTGATTGTGTGATTGTGTGATTGTGTGATTGTGACTGTGTGATTGCGTGATTGTGTGATTGTGTGGTTGTGTGATTTTGTGATTGTGTGATTGTGTGATTGTGTGATTGTGTGATTGTGACTGTGTGATTGTGTGAGTGTGTGATTGTGTGAGTGTGTGATTGTGTGATTGTGTGATTGTGTGATTGTGTGATTGTGTTGTTGTGTAATTGTGTGATTGTGTGATTGTGTGATTGTGTGATTGTGTGATTGTGTGATTGTGTGATTGTGTGACTGTGTGATTGTGTGATTTTGTGATTGTGTGATTGTGTGATTGTGCGATTGTGTAATTGTGATTGTGTGATTGTGATTGTGTGTACTGTGTGATTGTGTGATTGTGTGATTGCGTGAATGTGTGATTGTGTGATTGTGTGATTGTGTGATTGTGTGATTGTGTGATTGTGTGATTGTGTGCTTGTGTGATTGTGTGGTTGTGTGATTGTGTGATTGTGTGATTGTGTGATTGTGTGATTGTGTGATTGTGTGATTGTGTGATTGTGTGATTGTGTGATTGTGTGATTGTGTGACCGTGATTGTGTGACCGTGATTGTGTGACCGTGATAGTGTGACCGTGATTGTGTGGCCGTGATTGAGTGACCGTGATTGTGATTGCGTGATTGTGTGATTATGTGATCGTGTGATCGTGTGATTGTGTGATCGTGTGATTGTGTGATTGTGTGAGTGTGTGATTGTGTGATTGTGTGATTGTGTGATTGTGACTGTGTGATTGCGTGATTGTGTGATTGTGTGGTTGTGTGATTTTGTGATTGTGTGATTGTGTGATTGTGTGATTGTGTGATTGTGACTGTGTGATTGTGTGAGTGTGTGACTGTGTGAGTGTGTGATTGTGTGATTGTGTGATTGTGTGATTGTGTGATTGTGTGATTGTGTGATTGTGTGGTTGTGTGATTGTGTGATTGTGTGATTAGGTGATTGTGTGATTGTGCGAATGTGTAATTGTGATTGTGTGATTGTGATTGTGTGTACTGTGTGATTGTGTGATTGTGTGATTGTGTGATTGTGTGATTGTGTGATTGTGTGATTGTGTGATTGTGGGATTGTGTGATTGTGTGATTGTGTGATTGTGTGCTTGTGTGATTATGTGATTTTGTGATTGTGTGATTGTGTGATTGTGTGAGTGTGTGATTGTCTGATTGAGTGATTGTGTGCTTGTGTGATTGTGTGCTTGTGTGATTGTGTGCTTGTGTGATTGTGTGATTGTGTGATGAGGTGATTGTGTAATTGTGTGATTGTGGGATTGTGACTGTGTGATTGTGTGAGTGTGTGATTGTGTGATTGAGTGATTGTGTGCTTGTGTGATTGTGTTGTTGTGTGATTGTGTGATTGTGTGAATGTGATTGTGTGATTGTGTGATTGTGACTGTGTGATTGTGTGAGTGTGTGATTGTGTGAGTGTGTGATTGTGTGATTGTGTGATTGTGTGATTGTGTGATTGTGTGATTGTGTGATTGTGTGGTTGTGTGACTGTGTGATTGTGTGATTAGGTGATTGTGTGATTGTGCGATTGTGTAATTGTGATTGTGTGATTGTGATTGTGTGTGCTGTGTGATTGTGTGATTGTGTGATTGTGTGATTGTGTGATTGTGTGATTGTGTGATTGTGTGATTGTGTGATTGTGTGATTGTGTGATTGTGTGATTGTGTGATTATGTGATTGTGTGATTGTGTGATTGTGTGATTGTGTGAGTGTGTGATTGTCTGATTGAGTGATTGTCGCTTGTGTGATTGTGTGCTTGTGTGATTGTGTGATGGTGTGATTAGCTGATTGTGTAATTGTGTGATTGTGGGATTGTGACTGTGTGATTGTGTGAGTGTGTGATTGTGTGATTGAGTGATTGTGTGCTTGTGTGATTGTGTTGTTGTGTGATTGTGTGATTGTGTGATTGTGTGATTGTGTGATTGTGTGATTGTGTGATTGTGTGATTGTGTGATTGTGACTGTGTGATTGTGTGGTTGTGTGATTGTGTGATTGTGTGATTGTGTGATTGTGTGATTGTGTGATAGTGACTGTGTGATTGTGTGATTGTGTGATTGTGTGATTGTGTGACCGTGATTGTGTGACAGTGATTGTGTGACCGTGATTGTGTGGCCGTGATTGAGTGACCGTGATTGTGATTGCGTGATTGTGTGATTGTGTGATCGTGTGATCGTGTGATTGTGTGATCGTGTGATTGTGTGATTGTGTGATTGTGTGATTGTGTGATTATGTGATTGTGTGATTGTGTGATTGTGTGATTGTGTGATTGTGTGATTGTGTGATTGTGTGATTGTGTGGTTGTGTGATTGTGTGGTTGTGTGATTGTGTGATTGTGTGATTGTGTGATAGTGTGATTGTGTGATTGTGTGATAGTGACTGTGTGATTGTGTGATTCTGTGATTGTGTGATTGTGTGACCGTGATTGTGTGACCGTGATTGTGTGGCCGTGATTGAGTGACCGTGATTGTGATTGCGTGATTGTGTGATTGTGTGATCGTGTGATCGTGTGATTGTGTGATCGTGTGATTGTGTGATTGTGTGAGTGTGTGATTGTGTGATTGTGTGATTGTGTGATTGTGACTGTGTGATTGCGTGATTGTGTGATTGTGTGGTTGTGTGATTTTGTGATTGTGTGATTGTGTGATTGTGTGATTGTGTGATTGTGACTGTGTGATTGTGTGAGTGTGTGATTGTGTGAGTGTGTGATTGTGTGATTGTGTGATTGTGTGATTGTGTGATTGTGTGATTGTGTGATTGTGTGATTGTGTGGTTGTGTGATTGTGTGATTGTGTGATTAGGTGATTGTGTGATTGTGCGATTGTGTCATTGTGATTGTGTGATTGTGATTGTGTGTACTGTGTGATTGTGTGATTGTGTGATTGTGTGATTGTGTGATTGTGTGATTGTGTGATTGTGTGATTGTGTGATTGTGTGATTGTGTGATTGTGTGCTTGTGTGATTGTGTGGTTGTGTGATTGTGTGATTGTGTGATTAGGTGATTGTGTAATTGTGTGATTGTGGGATTGTGACTGTGTGATTGTGTGAGTGTGTGATTGTGTGATTGAGTGATTGTGTGCTTGTGTGATTGTGTTGTTGTGTGATTGTGTGATTGTGTGATTGTGTGATCGTGTGATTGTGTGATTGTGTGATTGTGTGATTGTGTGATTGTGTGATTGTGTGATTGTGTGATTGTGTGATTGTGTGATTGTGTGCTTGTGTGATTGTGTGATTGTGTGATTAGGTGATTGTGTAATTGTGTGATTGTGGGATTGTGACTGTGTGATTGTGTGAGTGTGTGATTGTGTGATTGAGTGATTGTGTGCTTGTGTGATTGTGTTGTTGTGTGATTGTGTGATTGTGTAATTGTGTGATTGTGTGATTGTGACTGTGTGATTGTGTGAGTGTGTGATTGTGTGAGTGTGTGATTGTGTGATTGTGTGATTGTGTGATTGTGTGATTGTGTGATTGTGTGGTTGTGTGATAGTGTGATTGTGTGATTAGGTGATTGTGTGATTGTGCGATTGTGTAATTGTGATTGTGTGTTTGTGATTGTGTGTACTGTGTGATTGTGTGATTGTGTGATTGTGTGATTGTGTGATTGTGTGATTGTGTGATTGTGTGATTGTGTGATTGTGTGATTGTGTGATTGTGTGATTATGTGATTGTGTGATTGTGTGATTGTGTGATTGTGTGAGTGTGTGATTGTCTGATTGAGTGATTGTGTGCTTGTGTGATTGTGTGCTTGTGTGATTGTGTGATTGTGTGATTAGGTGATTGTGTAATTGTGTGATTGTGGGATTGTGACTGTGTGATTGTGTGAGTGTGTGATTGTGTGATTGAGTGATTGTGTGCTTGTGTGATTGTGTTGTTGTGTGATTGTGTGATTGTGTGATTGTGTGATTGTGTGATTGTGTGATTGTGTGATTGTGTGATTGTGTGTTTGTGTGATTGTGTGATTGTGTGATTGTGTGATTGTGTGATTGTGTGATTGTGTGATTGTGTGATTGTGTGATTGTGTGATTGTGTGACTGTATGAGTGTGTGATTGTGTGATTGTGTGATTGTGTGATTGTGTGGTTGTGTGATTGTGTAATTGTGTGATTGTGTGATTGTGTGATTGTGTGATTATGTGATTATGTGATTGTGTGATTGTGTGATTGTGTGATTGTGTGAGTGTGTGATTGTCTGATTGAGTGATTGTGTGCTCGTGTGATTGCGTGGTTGTGTGATTGTGTGATTGTGTGATTAGGTGATTGTGTGATTGTGTGATTGTGTGATTGTGACTGTGTGATTGTGTGAGTGTGTGATTGTGTGATTGAGTGATTGTGTGCTTGTGTGATTGTGTGGTTGTGTGATTGTGTGATTGTGTGATTGTGTGATTGTGTGATTGTGTGATTGTGTGATTGTGTGATTGTGTGATTGTGTGATTGTGTGATTGTGTGATTGTGTGATTGTGTGATTGTGTGGTTGTGTGATTGTTTGATTGTGTGATTAGGTGATTGTGTGATTAGGTGATTGTGTAATTGTGTGATTGTGGGATTGTGACTGTGTGATTGTGTGAGTGTGTGATTGCGTGATTGAGTGATTGTGTGCTTGTGTGATTGTGTGATTGTGTGATTATGTGATTGTGTGATTGTGTGATTTTGTGATTGTGTGAGTGTGTGATTGTCTGATTGAGTGATTGTGTGCTTGTGTGATTGCGTGGTTGTGTGATTGTGTGATTGTGTGATTAGGCGATTGTGTGATTGTGTGATTGTGTGATTGTGACTGTGTGATTGTGTGATTGTGTGATTGAGTGATTGTGTGCTTGTGTGATTGTGTGGTTGTGTGATTGTGTGATTGTGTGATTGTGTGATTGTGACTGTGTGATTGTGTGAGTGTGTGATTGTGTGAGTGTGTGATTGTGTGATTGTGTGATTGTGTGATTGTGTGATTGTGTGATTGTGTGATTGTGTGATTGTGTGGTTGTGTGATTGTGTGATTGTGTGATTAGGTGATTGTGTGATTGTGCGATTGTGTAATTGTGATTGTGTGATTGTGATTGTGTGTGCTGTGTGATTGTGTGATTGTGTGATTGTGTGATTGTGTGATTGTGTGATTGTGTGATTGTGTGATTGTGTGATTGTGTGATTGTGTGATTGTGTGATTGTGTGATTATGTGATTGTGTGATTGTGTGATTGTGTGATTGTGTGAGTGTGTGATTGTCTGATTGAGTGATTGTGTGCTTGTGTGATTGTGTGCTTGTGTGATTGTGTGATTGTGTGATTAGGTGATTGTGTAATTGTGTGATTGTGGGATTGTGACTGTGTGATTGTGTGAGTGTGTGATTGTGTGATTGAGTGATTGTGTGCTTGTGTGATTGTGTTGTTGTGTGATTGTGTGATTGTGTGATTGTGTGATTGTGTGATTGTGTGATTGTGTGATTGTGTGATTGTGTGATTGTGACTGTGTGATTGTGTGGTTGTGTGATTGTGTGATTGTGTGATTGTGTGATTGTGTGATTGTGTGATAGTGACTGTGTGATTGTGTGATTGTGTGATTGTGTGATTGTGTGATTGTGTGACCGTGATTGTGTGACAGTGATTGTGTGACCGTGATTGTGTGGCCGTGATTGAGTGACCGTGATTGTGATTGCGTGATTGTGTGATTGTGTGATCGTGTGATCGTGTGATTGTGTGATCGTGTGATTGTGTGATTGTGTGATTGTGTGATTGTGTGATTGTGTGATTGTGTGATTGTGTGATTGTGTGATTGTGTGATTGTGTGATTGTGTGATTGTGTGATTGTGTGATTGTGGTTGTGTGATTGTGACTGTGTGATTGTGATTGTGTGATTGTGATTGTGTGATTGTGACTGTGTGATTGTGTGAGTGTGTGATTGTGTTATTGTGTGATTGTGTGATTGTGTGATTGTGCGATTGTGTGATTGTGTGATTGTGTGATTGTGTGATTGTGTGATTATGTGATTGTGTGATTGTGTGATTGTGTGATTGTGTGAGTGTGTGATTGTCTGATTGAGTGATTGTGTGCTTGTGTGATTGCGTGGTTGTGTGATTGTGTGATTGTGTGATTAGGTGATTGTGTGATTTTGTGAGTGTGTGATTGTGTGATTGAGTGATTGTGTGATTGTGTGATTGTGTGGTTGTGTGATTTTGTGATTGTGTGATTGTGTGATTGTGACTGTGTGATTGTGTGATTGTGTGATTGTGATTGTGTGTTCTGTGTGATTGTGTGATTGTGTGATTGTGTGGTTGTGTGATTGTGTGATTGTGTGATTAGGTGATTGTGTGATTGTGCGATTGTGTAATTGTGATTGTGTGATTGTGATTGTGTGTACTGTGTGATTGTGTGATTGTGTGATTGTGTGGTTGTGTGATTGTGTGATTGTGTGATTAGGTGATTGTGTGATTGTGCGATTGTGTAATTGTGATTGTGTGATTGTGATTGTGTGTACTGTGTGATTGTGTGATTGTGTGATTGTGTGATTGTGTGATTGTGTGATTGTGTGATTGTGTGATTGTGTGATTGTGTGATTGTCTGATTGTGTGATTGCGTGATTGTGTGATTATGTGATTGTGTGATTGTGTGATTGTGTGATTGTGTGAGTGTGTGATTGTCTGATTGAGTGATTGTGTGCTTGTGTGATTGTGTGCTTGTGTGATTGTGTGATTGTGTGATTAGGTGATTGTGTAATTGTGTGATTGTGGGATTGTGACTGTGTGATTGTGTGAGTGTGTGATTGTGTGATTGAGTGATTGTGTGCTTGTGTGATTGTGTTGTTGTGTGATTGTGTGATTGTGTGATTGTGTGATTGTGTGATTGTGTGATTGTGTGATTGTGTGATTGTGTGATTGTGTGATTGTGTGATTGTGTGACCGTGATTGTGTGACCGTGATTGTGTGACCGTGATTGTGTGACCGTGATTGTGTGACCGTGATTGTGTGGCCGTGATTGAGTGACCGTGATTGTGATTGCGTGATTGTGTGATTATGTGATCGTGTGATCGTGTGATTGTGTGATCGTGTGATTGTGTGATTGTGTGAGTGTGTGATTGTGTGATTGTGTGATTGTGTGATTGTGACTGTGTGATTGCGTGATTGTGTGATTGTGTGGTTGTGTGATTTTGTGATTGTGTGATTGTGTGATTGTGTGATTGTGTGATTGTGACTGTGTGATTGTGTGAGTGTGTGATTGTGTGAGTGTGTGATTGTGTGATTGTGTGATTGTGTGATTGTGTGATTGTGTGATTGTGTGATTGTGTGGTTGTGTGATTGTGTGATTGTGTGATTAGGTGATTGTGTGATTGTGCGATTGTGTAATTGTGATTGTGTGATTGTGATTGTGTGTACTGTGTGATTGTGTGATTGTGTGATTGTGTGATTGTGTGATTGTGTGATTGTGTGATTGTGTGATTGTGTGATTGTGTGCTTGTGTGATTATGTGATTTTGTGATTGTGTGATTGTGTGATTGTGTGAGTGTGTGATTGTCTGATTGAGTGATTGTGTGCTTGTGTGATTGTGTGCTTGTGTGATTGTGTGCTTGTGTGATTGTGTGATTGTGTGATTAGGTGATTGTGTAATTGTGTGATTGTGGGATTGTGACTGTGTGATTGTGTGAGTGTGTGATTGTGTGATTGAGTGATTGTGTGCTTGTGTGATTGTGTTGTTGTGTGATTGTGTGATTGTGTGATTGTGTGATTGTGTGATTGTGTGATTGTGACTGTGTGATTGTGTGAGTGTGTGATTGTGTGAGTGTGTGATTGTGTGATTGTGTGATTGTGTGATTGTGTGATTGTGTGATTGTGTGATTGTGTGATTGTGTGGTTGTGT
Source organism: Megachile rotundata (assembly GCF_050947335.1). NCBI lineage: Eukaryota > Metazoa > Arthropoda > Insecta > Hymenoptera > Megachilidae > Megachile > Megachile rotundata. The sequence continues at coordinate 519,734 of NW_027473376.1, read as the reverse complement.
GATTGTGTGATTGTGTGATTAGGTGATTGTGTGATTGTGCGATTGTGTAATTGTGATTGTGTGATTGTGATTGTGTGTGCTGTGTGATTGTGTGATTGTGTGATTGTGTGATTGTGTGATTGTGTGATTGTGTGATTGTGTGATTGTGTGATTGTGTGATTGTGTGATTGTGTGATTGTGTGATTATGTGATTGTGTGATTGTGTGATTGTGTGATTGTGTGATTGTGTGATTGTGTGACCGTGATTGTGTGACAGTGATTGTGTGACCGTGATTGTGTGGCCGTGATTGAGTGACCGTGATTGTGATTGCGTGATTGTGTGATTGTGTGATCGTGTGATCGTGTGATCGTGTGATTGTGTGATCGTGTGATTGTGTGATTGTGTGATTGTGTGATTGTGTGATTGTGTGATTGTGTGATTGTGTGATTGTGTGATTGTGTGATTGTGTGATTGTGTGATTGTGTGATTGTGTGATTGTGTGATTGTGTGATTGTGTGATTGTGTGATTGTGTGATTGTGTGATTGTGTGATTGTGTGATTGTGGTTGTGTGATTGTGACTGTGTGATTGTGATTGTGTGATTGTGATTGTGTGATTCTGACTGTGTGATTGTGTGAGTGTGTGATTGTGTGATTGTGTGATTGTGTGATTGTGTGAGTGTGCGATTGTGTGATTGTGTGATTGTGTGATTGTGTGATTGTGATTGTGTGATTGTGACTGTGTGATTGTGTGAGTGTGTGATTGTGTGATTGTGTGATTGTGTGATTGTGTGGTTGTGTGATTGTTTGATTGTGTGATTAGGTGATTGTGTGATTGTGTGATTGTCTGATTGTGTGATTGTGTGATTGTGTGATTATGTGATTGTGTGATTGTGTGATTGTGTGAGTGTGTGATTGTCTGATTGAGTGATTGTGTGCTTGTGTGATTGTGTGGTTGTGTGATTGTGTGATTGTGTGATTAGGTGATTGTGTGATTGTGTGATTGTGTGATTGTGACTGTGTGATTGTGTGATTTTGTGATTGAGTGATTGTGTGAGTGTGTGGTTGTGTGATTGTGTGATTGTGTGATTGTGTGGTTGTGTGATTGTGTGATTGTGTGATTGTGTGATTGTGTGATTGTGTGATTGTGTGATTGTGTGACTGTGTGATTGTGTGATTTTGTGATTGTGTGATTGTGTGATTGTGCGATTGTGTAATTGTGATTGTGTGATTGTGATTGTGTGTACTGTGTGATTGTGTGATTGTGTGATTGTGTGATTGTGTGACCGTGATTGTGTGACCGTGATTGTGTGGCCGTGATTGAGTGACCGTGATTGTGATTGCGTGATTGTGTGATTGTGTGATCGTGTGATCGTGTGATTGTGTGATCGTGTGATTGTGTGATTGTGTGAGTGTGTGATTGTGTGATTGTGTGATTGTATGATTGTGACTGTGTGATTGCGTGATTGTGTGATTGTGTGGTTGTGTGATTTTGTGATTGTGTGATTGTGTGATTGTGTGATTGTGTGATTGTGTGATTGTGTGATTGTGTGATTGTGTGATTGTGTGATTGTGTGGTTGTGTGATTGTTTGATTGTGTGATTAGGTGATTGCGTGGTTGTGTGATTGTGTGATTGTGTGATTAGGTGATTGTGTGATTGTGTGATTGTGTGATTGTGTGATTGTGTGAGTGTGTGATTGTCTGATTGAGTGATTGTGTGCTTGCGTGATTGCGTGGTTGTGTGATTGCGTGGTTGTGTGATTGTGTGATTGTGTGATTGTGTGATTGTGTGATTGTGTGAGTGTGTGATTGTCTGATTGAGTGATTGTGTGCTTGTGTGATTGTGTGCTTGTGTGATTGTGTGCTTGTGTGATTGTGTGATTGTGTGATTAGGTGATTGTGTAATTGTGTGATTGTGGGATTGTGACTGTGTGATTGTGTGAGTGTGTGATTGTGTGATTGAGTGATTGTGTGCTTGTGTGATTGTGTTGTTGTGTGATTGTGTGATTGTGTGATTGTGTGATTGTGTGATTGTGTGATTGTGACTGTGTGATTGTGTGAGTGTGTGATTGTGTGAGTGTGTGATTGTGTGATTGTGTGATTGTGTGATTGTGTGATTGTGTGATTGTGTGATTGTGTGATTGTGTGGTTGTGTGATTGTGTGATTGTGTGATTAAGTGATTGTGTGATTGTGCGATTGTGTGATTGTGATTGTGTGTGCTGTGTGATTGTGTGATTGTGTGATTGTGTGATTGTGTGATTGTGTGATTGTGTGATTGTGTGATTGTGTGATTGTGTGATTATGTGATTGTGTGATTGTGTGATTGTGTGATTGTGTGAGTGTGTGATTGTGTGATTGTGTGAGTGTGTGATTGTGTGATTGTGTGATTAGGTGATTGTGTAATTGTGTGATTGTGGGATTGTGACTGTGTGATTGTGATTGTGTGATTGTGATTGTGTGATTGTGACTGTGTGATTGTGTGAGTGTGTGATTGTGTTATTGTGTGATTGTGTGATTGTGTGATTGTGTGATTAGGTGATTGTGTAATTGTGTGATTGTGGGATTGTGACTGTGTGATTGTGTGAGTGTGTGATTGTGTGATTGAGTGATTGTGTGCTTGTGTGATTGTGTTGTTGTGTGATTGTGTGATTGTGTGATTGTGTGATTGTGTGATTGTGTGATTGTGTGATTGTGTGATTGTGTGATTGTGTGAGTGTGTGATTGTGTGATTGTGTGATTGTGTGATTGTGACTGTGTGATTGCGTGATTGTGTGATTGTGTGGTTGTGTGATTTTGTGATTGTGTGATTGTGTGATTGTGTGATTGTGTGATTGTGACTGTGTGATTGTGTGAGTGTGTGATTGTGTGAGTGTGTGATTGTGTGATTGTGTGATTGTGTGATTGTGTGATTGTGTGATTGTGTGATTGTGTGGTTGTGTGATTGTGTGATTGTGTGATTAGGTGATTGTGTGATTGTGTGATTGTGTGATAGTGACTGTGTGATTGTGTGATTGTGTGATTGTGTGATTGTGTGACCGTGATTGTGTGACCGTGATTGTGTGACCGTGATTGTGTGACCGTGATTGTGTGGCCGTGATTGAGTGACCGTGATTGTGATTGCGTGATTGTGTGATTATGTGATCGTGTGATCGTGTGATTGTGTGATCGTGTGATTGTGTGATTGTGTGAGTGTGTGATTGTGTGATTGTGTGATTGTGTGATTGTGTGATTGTGACTGTGTGATTGCGTGATTGTGTGATTGTGTGGTTGTGTGATTTTGTGATTGTGTGATTGTGTGATTGTGTGATTGTGTGATTGTGACTGTGTGATTGTGTGAGTGTGTGATTGTGTGAGTGTGTGATTGTGTGATTGTGTGATTGTGTGATTGTGTGATTGTGTTGTTGTGTAATTGTGTGATTGTGTGATTGTGTGATTGTGTGATTGTGTGATTGTGTGATTGTGTGATTGTGTGACTGTGTGATTGTGTGATTTTGTGATTGTGTGATTGTGTGATTGTGCGATTGTGTAATTGTGATTGTGTGATTGTGATTGTGTGTACTGTGTGATTGTGTGATTGTGTGATTGCGTGAATGTGTGATTGTGTGATTGTGTGATTGTGTGATTGTGTGATTGTGTGATTGTGTGATTGTGTGCTTGTGTGATTGTGTGGTTGTGTGATTGTGTGATTGTGTGATTGTGTGATTGTGTGATTGTGTGATTGTGTGATTGTGTGATTGTGTGATTGTGTGATTGTGTGATTGTGTGACCGTGATTGTGTGACCGTGATTGTGTGACCGTGATAGTGTGACCGTGATTGTGTGGCCGTGATTGAGTGACCGTGATTGTGATTGCGTGATTGTGTGATTATGTGATCGTGTGATCGTGTGATTGTGTGATCGTGTGATTGTGTGATTGTGTGAGTGTGTGATTGTGTGATTGTGTGATTGTGTGATTGTGACTGTGTGATTGCGTGATTGTGTGATTGTGTGGTTGTGTGATTTTGTGATTGTGTGATTGTGTGATTGTGTGATTGTGTGATTGTGACTGTGTGATTGTGTGAGTGTGTGACTGTGTGAGTGTGTGATTGTGTGATTGTGTGATTGTGTGATTGTGTGATTGTGTGATTGTGTGATTGTGTGGTTGTGTGATTGTGTGATTGTGTGATTAGGTGATTGTGTGATTGTGCGAATGTGTAATTGTGATTGTGTGATTGTGATTGTGTGTACTGTGTGATTGTGTGATTGTGTGATTGTGTGATTGTGTGATTGTGTGATTGTGTGATTGTGTGATTGTGGGATTGTGTGATTGTGTGATTGTGTGATTGTGTGCTTGTGTGATTATGTGATTTTGTGATTGTGTGATTGTGTGATTGTGTGAGTGTGTGATTGTCTGATTGAGTGATTGTGTGCTTGTGTGATTGTGTGCTTGTGTGATTGTGTGCTTGTGTGATTGTGTGATTGTGTGATTAGGTGATTGTGTAATTGTGTGATTGTGGGATTGTGACTGTGTGATTGTGTGAGTGTGTGATTGTGTGATTGAGTGATTGTGTGCTTGTGTGATTGTGTTGTTGTGTGATTGTGTGATTGTGTGAATGTGATTGTGTGATTGTGTGATTGTGACTGTGTGATTGTGTGAGTGTGTGATTGTGTGAGTGTGTGATTGTGTGATTGTGTGATTGTGTGATTGTGTGATTGTGTGATTGTGTGATTGTGTGGTTGTGTGACTGTGTGATTGTGTGATTAGGTGATTGTGTGATTGTGCGATTGTGTAATTGTGATTGTGTGATTGTGATTGTGTGTGCTGTGTGATTGTGTGATTGTGTGATTGTGTGATTGTGTGATTGTGTGATTGTGTGATTGTGTGATTGTGTGATTGTGTGATTGTGTGATTGTGTGATTGTGTGATTATGTGATTGTGTGATTGTGTGATTGTGTGATTGTGTGAGTGTGTGATTGTCTGATTGAGTGATTGTCGCTTGTGTGATTGTGTGCTTGTGTGATTGTGTGATGGTGTGATTAGCTGATTGTGTAATTGTGTGATTGTGGGATTGTGACTGTGTGATTGTGTGAGTGTGTGATTGTGTGATTGAGTGATTGTGTGCTTGTGTGATTGTGTTGTTGTGTGATTGTGTGATTGTGTGATTGTGTGATTGTGTGATTGTGTGATTGTGTGATTGTGTGATTGTGTGATTGTGACTGTGTGATTGTGTGGTTGTGTGATTGTGTGATTGTGTGATTGTGTGATTGTGTGATTGTGTGATAGTGACTGTGTGATTGTGTGATTGTGTGATTGTGTGATTGTGTGACCGTGATTGTGTGACAGTGATTGTGTGACCGTGATTGTGTGGCCGTGATTGAGTGACCGTGATTGTGTGACCGTGATTGTGTGGCCGTGATTGAGTGACCGTGATTGTGATTGCGTGATTGTGTGATTATGTGATCGTGTGATCGTGTGATTGTGTGATCGTGTGATTGTGTGATTGTGTGAGTGTGTGATTGTGTGATTGTGTGATTGTGTGATTGTGTGATTGTGACTGTGTGATTGCGTGATTGTGTGATTGTGTGGTTGTGTGATTTTGTGATTGTGTGATTGTGTGATTGTGTGATTGTGTGATTGTGACTGTGTGATTGTGTGAGTGTGTGATTGTGTGAGTGTGTGATTGTGTGATTGTGTGATTGTGTGATTGTGTGATTGTGTTGTTGTGTAATTGTGTGATTGTGTGATTGTGTGATTGTGTGATTGTGTGATTGTGTGATTGTGTGATTGTGTGACTGTGTGATTGTGTGATTTTGTGATTGTGTGATTGTGTGATTGTGCGATTGTGTAATTGTGATTGTGTGATTGTGATTGTGTGTACTGTGTGATTGTGTGATTGTGTGATTGCGTGAATGTGTGATTGTGTGATTGTGTGATTGTGTGATTGTGTGATTGTGTGCTTGTGTGATTGTGTGGTTGTGTGATTGTGTGATTGTGTGATTGTGTGATTGTGTGATTGTGTGATTGTGTGATTGTGTGATTGTGTGATTGTGTGATTGTGTGATTGTGTGACCGTGATTGTGTGACCGTGATTGTGTGACCGTGATAGTGTGACCGTGATTGTGTGGCCGTGATTGAGTGACCGTGATTGTGATTGCGTGATTGTGTGATTATGTGATCGTGTGATCGTGTGATTGTGTGATCGTGTGATTGTGTGATTGTGTGAGTGTGTGATTGTGTGATTGTGTGATTGTGTGATTGTGACTGTGTGATTGCGTGATTGTGTGATTGTGTGGTTGTGTGATTTTGTGATTGTGTGATTGTGTGATTGTGTGATTGTGTGATTGTGACTGTGTGATTGTGTGAGTGTGTGACTGTGTGAGTGTGTGATTGTGTGATTGTGTGATTGTGTGATTGTGTGATTGTGTGATTGTGTGATTGTGTGGTTGTGTGATTGTGTGATTGTGTGATTAGGTGATTGTGTGATTGTGCGAATGTGTAATTGTGATTGTGTGATTGTGATTGTGTGTACTGTGTGATTGTGTGATTGTGTGATTGTGTGATTGTGTGATTGTGTGATTGTGTGATTGTGTGATTGTGGGATTGTGTGATTGTGTGATTGTGTGATTGTGTGCTTGTGTGATTATGTGATTTTGTGATTGTGTGATTGTGTGATTGTGTGAGTGTGTGATTGTCTGATTGAGTGATTGTGTGCTTGTGTGATTGTGTGCTTGTGTGATTGTGTGCTTGTGTGATTGTGTGATTGTGTGATTAGGTGATTGTGTAATTGTGTGATTGTGGGATTGTGACTGTGTGATTGTGTGAGTGTGTGATTGTGTGATTGAGTGATTGTGTGCTTGTGTGATTGTGTTGTTGTGTGATTGTGTGATTGTGTGAATGTGATTGTGTGATTGTGTGATTGTGACTGTGTGATTGTGTGAGTGTGTGATTGTGTGAGTGTGTGATTGTGTGATTGTGTGATTGTGTGATTGTGTGATTGTGTGATTGTGTGATTGTGTGGTTGTGTGACTGTGTGATTGTGTGATTAGGTGATTGTGTGATTGTGCGATTGTGTAATTGTGATTGTGTGATTGTGATTGTGTGTGCTGTGTGATTGTGTGATTGTGTGATTGTGTGATTGTGTGATTGTGTGATTGTGTGATTGTGTGATTGTGTGATTGTGTGATTGTGTGATTGTGTGATTGTGTGATTATGTGATTGTGTGATTGTGTGATTGTGTGATTGTGTGAGTGTGTGATTGTCTGATTGAGTGATTGTCGCTTGTGTGATTGTGTGCTTGTGTGATTGTGTGATGGTGTGATTAGCTGATTGTGTAATTGTGTGATTGTGGGATTGTGACTGTGTGATTGTGTGAGTGTGTGATTGTGTGATTGAGTGATTGTGTGCTTGTGTGATTGTGTTGTTGTGTGATTGTGTGATTGTGTGATTGTGTGATTGTGTGATTGTGTGATTGTGTGATTGTGTGATTGTGTGATTGTGACTGTGTGATTGTGTGGTTGTGTGATTGTGTGATTGTGTGATTGTGTGATTGTGTGATTGTGTGATAGTGACTGTGTGATTGTGTGATTGTGTGATTGTGTGATTGTGTGACCGTGATTGTGTGACAGTGATTGTGTGACCGTGATTGTGTGGCCGTGATTGAGTGACCGTGATTGTGATTGCGTGATTGTGTGATTGTGTGATCGTGTGATCGTGTGATTGTGTGATCGTGTGATTGTGTGATTGTGTGATTGTGTGATTGTGTGATTATGTGATTGTGTGATTGTGTGATTGTGTGATTGTGTGATTGTGTGATTGTGTGATTGTGTGATTGTGTGGTTGTGTGATTGTGTGGTTGTGTGATTGTGTGATTGTGTGATTGTGTGATAGTGTGATTGTGTGATTGTGTGATAGTGACTGTGTGATTGTGTGATTCTGTGATTGTGTGATTGTGTGACCGTGATTGTGTGACCGTGATTGTGTGGCCGTGATTGAGTGACCGTGATTGTGATTGCGTGATTGTGTGATTGTGTGATCGTGTGATCGTGTGATTGTGTGATCGTGTGATTGTGTGATTGTGTGAGTGTGTGATTGTGTGATTGTGTGATTGTGTGATTGTGACTGTGTGATTGCGTGATTGTGTGATTGTGTGGTTGTGTGATTTTGTGATTGTGTGATTGTGTGATTGTGTGATTGTGTGATTGTGACTGTGTGATTGTGTGAGTGTGTGATTGTGTGAGTGTGTGATTGTGTGATTGTGTGATTGTGTGATTGTGTGATTGTGTGATTGTGTGATTGTGTGATTGTGTGGTTGTGTGATTGTGTGATTGTGTGATTAGGTGATTGTGTGATTGTGCGATTGTGTCATTGTGATTGTGTGATTGTGATTGTGTGTACTGTGTGATTGTGTGATTGTGTGATTGTGTGATTGTGTGATTGTGTGATTGTGTGATTGTGTGATTGTGTGATTGTGTGATTGTGTGATTGTGTGCTTGTGTGATTGTGTGGTTGTGTGATTGTGTGATTGTGTGATTAGGTGATTGTGTAATTGTGTGATTGTGGGATTGTGACTGTGTGATTGTGTGAGTGTGTGATTGTGTGATTGAGTGATTGTGTGCTTGTGTGATTGTGTTGTTGTGTGATTGTGTGATTGTGTGATTGTGTGATCGTGTGATTGTGTGATTGTGTGATTGTGTGATTGTGTGATTGTGTGATTGTGTGATTGTGTGATTGTGTGATTGTGTGATTGTGTGCTTGTGTGATTGTGTGATTGTGTGATTAGGTGATTGTGTAATTGTGTGATTGTGGGATTGTGACTGTGTGATTGTGTGAGTGTGTGATTGTGTGATTGAGTGATTGTGTGCTTGTGTGATTGTGTTGTTGTGTGATTGTGTGATTGTGTAATTGTGTGATTGTGTGATTGTGACTGTGTGATTGTGTGAGTGTGTGATTGTGTGAGTGTGTGATTGTGTGATTGTGTGATTGTGTGATTGTGTGATTGTGTGATTGTGTGGTTGTGTGATAGTGTGATTGTGTGATTAGGTGATTGTGTGATTGTGCGATTGTGTAATTGTGATTGTGTGTTTGTGATTGTGTGTACTGTGTGATTGTGTGATTGTGTGATTGTGTGATTGTGTGATTGTGTGATTGTGTGATTGTGTGATTGTGTGATTGTGTGATTGTGTGATTGTGTGATTATGTGATTGTGTGATTGTGTGATTGTGTGATTGTGTGAGTGTGTGATTGTCTGATTGAGTGATTGTGTGCTTGTGTGATTGTGTGCTTGTGTGATTGTGTGATTGTGTGATTAGGTGATTGTGTAATTGTGTGATTGTGGGATTGTGACTGTGTGATTGTGTGAGTGTGTGATTGTGTGATTGAGTGATTGTGTGCTTGTGTGATTGTGTTGTTGTGTGATTGTGTGATTGTGTGATTGTGTGATTGTGTGATTGTGTGATTGTGTGATTGTGTGATTGTGTGTTTGTGTGATTGTGTGATTGTGTGATTGTGTGATTGTGTGATTGTGTGATTGTGTGATTGTGTGATTGTGTGATTGTGTGACTGTATGAGTGTGTGATTGTGTGATTGTGTGATTGTGTGATTGTGTGGTTGTGTGATTGTGTAATTGTGTGATTGTGTGATTGTGTGATTGTGTGATTATGTGATTATGTGATTGTGTGATTGTGTGATTGTGTGATTGTGTGAGTGTGTGATTGTCTGATTGAGTGATTGTGTGCTCGTGTGATTGCGTGGTTGTGTGATTGTGTGATTGTGTGATTAGGTGATTGTGTGATTGTGTGATTGTGTGATTGTGACTGTGTGATTGTGTGAGTGTGTGATTGTGTGATTGAGTGATTGTGTGCTTGTGTGATTGTGTGGTTGTGTGATTGTGTGATTGTGTGATTGTGTGATTGTGTGATTGTGTGATTGTGTGATTGTGTGATTGTGTGATTGTGTGATTGTGTGATTGTGTGATTGTGTGATTGTGTGATTGTGTGGTTGTGTGATTGTTTGATTGTGTGATTAGGTGATTGTGTGATTAGGTGATTGTGTAATTGTGTGATTGTGGGATTGTGACTGTGTGATTGTGTGAGTGTGTGATTGCGTGATTGAGTGATTGTGTGCTTGTGTGATTGTGTGATTGTGTGATTATGTGATTGTGTGATTGTGTGATTTTGTGATTGTGTGAGTGTGTGATTGTCTGATTGAGTGATTGTGTGCTTGTGTGATTGCGTGGTTGTGTGATTGTGTGATTGTGTGATTAGGCGATTGTGTGATTGTGTGATTGTGTGATTGTGACTGTGTGATTGTGTGATTGTGTGATTGAGTGATTGTGTGCTTGTGTGATTGTGTGGTTGTGTGATTGTGTGATTGTGTGATTGTGTGATTGTGTGATTGTGTGATTGTGTGATTGTGTGATTGTGTGATTGTGTGATTGTGTGATTGTGTGATTGTGTGATTGTGTGATTGTGTGATTTTGTGATTGTGTGATTGTGTGATTGTGTGATTGTGTGATTGTGGTTGTGTGATTGTGACTGTGTGATTGTGATTGTGTGATTGTGATTGTGTAATTGTGACTGTGTGATTGTGTGAGTGTGTGATTGTGTTATTGTGTGATTGTGTGATTGTGTGATTGTGTGATTATGTGATTGTGTGATTGTGTGATTGTGTGATTGTGTGAGTGTGTGATTGTCTGATTGAGTGATTGTGTGCTTGTGTGATTGTGTGGTTGTGTGATTGTGTGGTTGTGTGATTTTGTGATTGTGTGATTGTGTGATTGTGTGATTGTGTGATTGTGTGATTGTGACTGTGTGATTGTGTGAGTGTGTGATTGTGTGAGTGTGTGATTGTGTGATTGTGTGATTGTGTGATTGTGTGATTGTGTGATTGTGTGATTGTGTGGTTGTGTGATTGTGTGATTGTGTGATTAGGTGATTGTGTGATTGTGCGATTGTGTAATTGTGATTGTGTGATTGTGACTGTGTGTACTGTGTGATTGTGTGATTGTGTGATTGTGTGATTGTGAGATTGTGTGATTGTGTGATTGTGTGATTGTGTGATTGTGTGATTGTGTGATTGTGTGATTGTGTCATTGTGTGATTGTGTGATTGTGTGATTATGTGATTGTGTGATTGTGTGATTGTGTGATTGTGTGAGTGTGTGATTGTCTGATTGAGTGATTGTGTGCTTGTGTGATTGTGTGGTTGTGTGATTGTGTGATTGTGTGATTAGGTGATTGTGTAATTGTGTGATTGTGGGATTGTGACTGTGTGATTGTGTGAGTGTGTGATTGTGTGATTGAGTGATTGTGTGCTTGTGTGATTGTGTTGTTGTGTGATTGTGTGATTGTGTGATTGTGTGATTGTGTGATTGTGTGATTGTGTGATTGTGTGATTGTGTGATTGTGTGATTGTGTGATTGTGTGATTGTGGTTGTGTGATTGTGACTGTGTGATTGTGATTGTGTGATTGTGATTGTGTGATTGTGACTGTGTGATTGTGTGAGTGTGTGATTGTGTGATTGTGTGATTGTGTGATTTATTGAGTGTGCGATTGTGTGATTGTGTGATTGTGTGATTGTGTGATTGTGATTGTGTGATTGTGACTGTGTGATTGTGTGAGTGTGTGATTGTGTGATTGAGTGATTGTGTGGTTGTGCGATTGTGTGGTTGTGTGATTGTGTGGTTGTGTGATTGTGTGATTGTGTGATTGTGTGATTGTGTGATTGTGTGGTTGTGTGATTGTTTGATTGTGTGATTAGGTGATTGTGTGATTGTGTGATTGTGTGATTGTGTGATTGTGTGGTTGTGTGATTGTGTGATTGTGTGAGTGTGTGATTGTGTGATTGTGTGATTGTGTGATTTATTGAGTGTGCGATTGTGTGATTGTGTGATTGTGTGATTGTGACGTTGTGATTGTGTGATTGTGACTGTGTGATTGTGTGAGTGTGTGATTGTATGATTGAGTGATTGTGTGGTTGTGTGATTGTGTGGTTGTGTGATTGTGTGGTTGTGTGATTGTGTGATTGTGTGATTGTGTGATTGTGTGATTGTGTGGTTGTGTGATTGTTTGATTGTGTGATTAGGTGATTGTGTGATTGTGTGATTGTGTGATTGTGTGAGTGTGTGATTGTCTGATTGAGTGATTGTGTGCTTGTGTGATTGCGTGGTTGTGTGATTGTGTGATTGTGTGATTACGTGATTGTGTGATTGTGTGATTGTGTGATTGTGACTGTGTGATTGTGTGAGTGTGTGATTGTGTGATTGAGTGATTGTGTGCTTGTGTGATTGTGTGGTTGTGTGACTGTGTGATTGTGTGATTGTGTGATTGTGTGATTGTGTGATTGTGTGATTGTGTGATTGTGTGATTGTGTGATTGTGTGATTGTGTGATTGTGTGATTGTGTGATTGTGTGGTTGTGTGATTGTTTGATTGTGTGATTAGGTGATTGCGTGGTTGTGTGATTGTGTGATTGTGTGATTAGGTGATTGTGTGATTGTGTGATTGTGTGAGTGTGTGATTGTCTGATTGAGTGATTGTGTGCTTGCGTGATTGCGTGGTTGTGTGATTGCGTGGTTGTGTGATTGTGTGATTGTGTGATTAGGTGATTGTGTGATTGTGTGATTGTGACTGTGTGATTGTGTGAGTGTGTGATTGTGTGATTGAGTGATTGTGTGCTTGTGTGATTGTGTGGTTGTGTGATTGTGTGATTGTGTGATTGTGTGATTGTGTGATTGTGTGATTGTGTGATTGTGTGATTGTGTGATTGTGTGATTGTGTGATTGTGTGATTGTGTGATTGTGTGATTGTGTGATTGTGTGATTGTGTGATTGTGTGATTGTGTGATTGTTTGATTGTGTGATTAGGTGATTGTGTGATTGTGTGATTGTCTGATTGTGTGATTGTGTGATTGTGTGATTATGTGATTGTGTGATTGTGTGATTGTGTGAGTGTGTGATTGTCTGATTGAGTGATTGTGTGCTTGTGTGATTGTGTGGTTGTGTGATTGTGTGATTGTGTGATTAGGAGATTGTGTGATTGTGTGATTGTGTGATTGTGTGATTGTGTGGTTGTGTGATTGTGTGATTGTGTGGTTGTGTGATTGTGTGATTGTGTGATTGTGTGATTGTGTGATTGTGTGATTGTGTGATTGTGTGGTTGTGTGATTGTGTGATTGTGTGATTGTGTGATTGTGTGATTGTGTGATTGTGTGACTCTGTGATTGTGTGATTTTGTGATTGTGTGATTGTGTGATTGTGCGATTGTGTAATTGTGATTGTGTGATTGTGATTGTGTGTACTGTGTGATTGTGTGATTGTGTGATTGTGTGATTGTGTGATTGTGTGATTGTGTGATTGTGTGATTGTGTGATTGTGTGATTGTGTGCTTGTGTGATTGTGTGGTTGTGTGATTGTGTGATTGTGTGATTGTGTGATTGTGTGATTGTGTGATTGTGTGATTGTGTGATTGTGTGATTGTGTGATTGTGTGATTGTGTGATTGTGTGATTGTGTGATTGTGTGATTGTGACTGTGTGATTGTGTGGTTGTGTGATTGTGTGATTGTGTGATTGTGTGATTGTGTGATTGTATGATTGTGTGATTGTGTGATAGTGACTGTGTGATTGTGTGATTGTGTGATTGTGTGATTGTGTGACCGTGATTGTGTGACCGTGATTGTGTGACCGTGATTGTGTGACCGTGATTGTGTGGCCGTGATTGAGTGACCGTGATTGTGATTGCGCGATTGTGTGATTATGTGATCGTGTGATCGTGTGATTGTGTGATCGTGTGATTGTGTGATTGTGTGAGTGTGTGATTGTGTGATTGTGTGATTGTGTGATTGTGACTGTGTGATTGCGTGATTGTGTGATTGTGTGGTTGTGTGATTTTGTGATTGTGTGATTGTGTGATTGTGTGATTGTGACTGTGTGATTGTGTGAGTGTGTGATTGTGTGAGTGTGTGATTGTGTGATTGTGTGATTGTGTGATTGTGTGATTGTGTGATTGTGTGATTGTGTGGTTGTGTGATTGTGTGATTGTGTGATTAGGTGATTGTGTGATTGTGCGATTGTGTAATTGTGATTGTGTGATTGTGATTGTGTGTACTGTGTGATTGTGTGATTGTGTGATTGTGTGATTGTGTGATTGTGTGATTGTGTGATTGTGGGATTGTGTGATTGTGTGATTGTGTGATTGTGTGACTGTGTGATTGTGTGATTTTGTGATTGTGTGATTGTGTGATTGTGCGATTGTGTAATTGTGATTGTGTGATTGTGATTGTGTGTACTGTGTGATTGTGTGATTGTGTGATTATGTGATTGTGTGATTGTGTGATTGTGTGAGTGTGTGATTGTCTGATTGTCTGATTGAGTGATTGTGTGCTTGTGTGATTGTGTGCTTGTGTGATTGTGTGATTGTGTGATTAGGTGATTGTGTAATTGTGTGATTGTGGGATTGTGAGTGTGTGATTGTGTGATTGAGTGATTGTGTGCTTGTGTGATTGTGTTGTTGTGTGATTGTGTGATTGTGTGATTGTGTGATTGTGTGATTGTGACTGTGTGATTGTGTGAGTGTGTGATTGTGTGAGTGTGTGATTGTGTGATTGTGTGATTGTGTGATTGTGTGATTGTGTGGTTGTGTGATTGTGTGATTGTGTGATTAGGTGATTGTGTGATTGTGCGATTGTGTAATTGTGATTGTGTGATTGTGATTGTGTGTTCTGTGTGATTGTGTGATTGTGTGATTGTGTGATTGTGTGATTGTGTGATTGTGTGATTGTGTGATTGTGTGATTGTGTGATTGTGTGATTGTGTGATTATGTGATTGTGTGATTGTGTGATTGTGTGATTGTGTGGTTGTGTGATTGTGTGATTGTGTGATTGTGTGATTGTGTGATTGTGTGATTGTGTGATTGTGTGACTGTGTGATTGTGTGATTTTGTGATTGTGTGATTGTGTGATTGTGCGATTGTGTAATTGTGATTGTGTGATTGTGATTGTGTGTACTGTGTGATTGTGTGATTTTGTGATTGCGTGATTGTGTGATTGTGTGATTGTGTGATTGTGTGATTGTGTGATTGTGTGATTGTGTGATTGTGTGATTGTGTGATTGTGTGATTGTGTGATTGTGTGATTGTGTGATTGTGTGATTGTGTGATTGTGACTGTGTGATTGTGTGGTTGTGTGATTGTGTGATTGTGTGATTGTGTGATTGTGTGATTGTGTGATTGTGTGATAGTGACTGTGTGATTGTGTGATTGTGTGATTGTGTGATTGTGTGATTGTGTGATTGTGTGACCGTGATTGTGTGACCGTGATTGTGTGACCGTGATTGTGTGACCGTGATTGTGTGGCCGTGATTGAGTGACCGTGATTGTGATTGCGTGATTGTGTGATTATGTGATCGTGTGATCGTGTGATTGTGTGATCGTGTGATTGTGTGATTGTGTGAGTGTGTGATTGTGTGATTGTGTGATTGTGTGATTGTGACTGTGTGATTGCGTGATTGTGTGATTGTGTGGTTGTGTGATTTTGTGATTGTGTGATTGTGTGATTGTGTGATTGTGTGATTGTGACTGTGTGATTGTGTGAGTGTGTGATTGTGTGAGTGTGTGATTGTGTGATTGTGTGATTGTGTGATTGTGTGATTGTGTGATTGTGTGATTGTGTGGTTGTGTGATTGTGTGATTGAGTGATTAGGTGATTGTGTGATTGTGCGATTGTGTAATTGTGATTGTGTGATTGTGATTGTGTGTACTGTGTGATTGTGTGATTGTGTGATTGTGTGATTGTGTGATTGTGTGATTGTGTGATTGTGTGATTGTGGGATTGTGTGATTGTGTGATTGTGTGATTGTGTGATTGTGTGATTATGTGATTGTGTGATTGTGTGATTGTGTGATTGTGTGAGTGTGTGATTGTCTGATTGAGTGATTGTGTGCTTGTGTGATTGTGTGCTTGTGTGATTGTGTGCTTGTGTGATTGTGTGATTGTGTGATTAGGTGATTGTGTAATTGTGTGATTGTGGGATTGTGACTGTGTGATTGTGTGAGTGTGTGATTGTGTGATTGAGTGATTGTGTGCTTGTGTGATTGTGTTGTTGTGTGATTGTGTGATTGTGTGATTGTGTGATTGTGTGATTGTGTGATTGTGTGATTGTGACTGTGTGATTGTGTGAGTGTGTGATTGTGTGAGTGTGTGATTGTGTGATTGTGTGATTGTGTGATTGTGTGATTGTGTGATTGTGTGATTGTGTGGTTGTGTGATTGTGTGATTGTGTGATTAGGTGATTGTGTGATTGTGCGATTGTGTAATTGTGATTGTGTGATTGTGATTGTGTGTACTGTGTGATTGTGTGATTGTGTGATTGTGTGATTGTGTGATTGTGTGATTGTGTGATTGTGTGATTGTGTGATTGTGTGATTGTCTGATTGTGTGATTGCGTGATTGTGTGATTATGTGATTGTGTGATTGTGTGATTGTGTGATTGTGTGAGTGTGTGATTGTCTGATTGAGTGATTGTGTGCTTGTGTGATTGTGTGCTTGTGTGATTGTGTGATTGTGTGATTAGGTGATTGTGTAATTGTGTGATTGTGGGATTGTGACTGTGTGATTGTGTGAGTGTGTGATTGTGTGATTGAGTGATTGTGTGCTTGTGTGATTGTGTTGTTGTGTGATTGTGTGATTGTGTGATTGTGTGATTGTGTGATTGTGTGATTGTGTGATTGTGTGATTGTGTGATTGTGTGATTGTGTGATTGTGTGACCGTGATTGTGTGACCGTGATTGTGTGACCGTGATTGTGTGACCGTGATTGTGTGACCGTGATTGTGTGGCCGTGATTGAGTGACCGTGATTGTGATTGCGTGATTGTGTGATTATGTGATCGTGTGATCGTGTGATTGTGTGATCGTGTGATTGTGTGATTGTGTGAGTGTGTGATTGTGTGATTGTGTGATTGTGTGATTGTGACTGTGTGATTGCGTGATTGTGTGATTGTGTGGTTGTGTGATTTTGTGATTGTGTGATTGTGTGATTGTGTGATTGTGTGATTGTGACTGTGTGATTGTGTGAGTGTGTGATTGTGTGAGTGTGTGATTGTGTGATTGTGTGATTGTGTGATTGTGTGATTGTGTGATTGTGTGATTGTGTGGTTGTGTGATTGTGTGATTGTGTGATTAGGTGATTGTGTGATTGTGCGATTGTGTAATTGTGATTGTGTGATTGTGATTGTGTGTACTGTGTGATTGTGTGATTGTGTGATTGTGTGATTGTGTGATTGTGTGATTGTGTGATTGTGTGATTGTGTGATTGTGTGCTTGTGTGATTATGTGATTTTGTGATTGTGTGATTGTGTGATTGTGTGAGTGTGTGATTGTCTGATTGAGTGATTGTGTGCTTGTGTGATTGTGTGCTTGTGTGATTGTGTGCTTGTGTGATTGTGTGATTGTGTGATTAGGTGATTGTGTAATTGTGTGATTGTGGGATTGTGACTGTGTGATTGTGTGAGTGTGTGATTGTGTGATTGAGTGATTGTGTGCTTGTGTGATTGTGTTGTTGTGTGATTGTGTGATTGTGTGATTGTGTGATTGTGTGATTGTGTGATTGTGACTGTGTGATTGTGTGAGTGTGTGATTGTGTGAGTGTGTGATTGTGTGATTGTGTGATTGTGTGATTGTGTGATTGTGTGATTGTGTGATTGTGTGATTGTGTGGTTGTGTGATTGTGTGATTGTGTGATTAGGTGATTGTGTGATTGTGCGATTGTGTAATTGTGATTGTGTGATTGTGATTGTGTGTGCTGTGTGATTGTGTGATTGTGTGATTGTGTGATTGTGTGATTGTGTGATTGTGTGATTGTGTGATTGTGTGATTGTGTGATTGTGTGATTGTGTGATTGTGTGATTATGTGATTGTGTGATTGTGTGATTGTGTGATTGTGTGAGTGTGTGATTGTCTGATTGAGTGATTGTGTGCTTGTGTGATTGTGTGCTTGTGTGATTGTGTGATTGTGTGATTAGGTGATTGTGTAATTGTGTGATTGTGGGATTGTGACTGTGTGATTGTGTGAGTGTGTGATTGTGTGATTGAGTGATTGTGTGCTTGTGTGATTGTGTTGTTGTGTGATTGTGTGATTGTGTGATTGTGTGATTGTGTGATTGTGTGATTGTGTGATTGTGTGATTGTGTGATTGTGACTGTGTGATTGTGTGGTTGTGTGATTGTGTGATTGTGTGATTGTGTGATTGTGTGATTGTGTGATAGTGACTGTGTGATTGTGTGATTGTGTGATTGTGTGATTGTGTGATTGTGTGACCGTGATTGTGTGACAGTGATTGTGTGACCGTGATTGTGTGGCCGTGATTGAGTGACCGTGATTGTGATTGCGTGATTGTGTGATTGTGTGATCGTGTGATCGTGTGATTGTGTGATCGTGTGATTGTGTGATTGTGTGATTGTGTGATTGTGTGATTGTGTGATTGTGTGATTGTGTGATTGTGTGATTGTGTGATTGTGTGATTGTGTGATTGTGTGATTGTGTGATTGTGGTTGTGTGATTGTGACTGTGTGATTGTGATTGTGTGAGTGTGATTGTGTGATTGTGACTGTGTGATTGTGTGAGTGTGTGATTGTGTTATTGTGTGATTGTGTGATTGTGTGATTGTGCGATTGTGTGATTGTGTGATTGTGTGATTGTGTGATTGTGTGATTATGTGATTGTGTGATTGTGTGATTGTGTGATTGTGTGAGTGTGTGATTGTCTGATTGAGTGATTGTGTGCTTGTGTGATTGCGTGGTTGTGTGATTGTGTGATTGTGTGATTAGGTGATTGTGTGATTTTGTGAGTGTGTGATTGTGTGATTGAGTGATTGTGTGATTGTGTGATTGTGTGGTTGTGTGATTTTGTGATTGTGTGATTGTGTGATTGTGACTGTGTGATTGTGTGAGTGTGTGATTGTGTGAGTGTGTGATTGTGTGATTGTGTGATTGTGTGATTGTGTGATTGTGTGATTGTGTGATTGTGTGGCTGTGTGATTGTGTGATTGTGTGATTAGGTGATTGTGTGATTGTGCGATTGTGTAATTGTGATTGTGTGATTGTGATTGTGTGTACTGTGTGATTGTGTGATTGTGTGATTGTGTGATTGTGTGATTGTGTGATTGTGTGATTGTGGGATTGTGTGATTGTGTGATTGTGTGATTGTGTGACTGTGTGATTGTGTGATTTTGTGATTGTGTGATTGTGTGATTGTGCGATTGTGTAATTGTGATTGTGTGATTGTGATTGTGTGTACTGTGTGATTGTGTGATTGTGCGATTATGTGATTGTGTGATTGTGTGATTGTGTGAGTGTGTGATTGTCTGATTGTCTGATTGAGTGATTGTGTGCTTGTGTGATTGTGTGCTTGTGTGATTGTGTGATTGTGTGATTAGGTGATTGTGTAATTGTGTGATTGTGGGATTGTGAGTGTGTGATTGTGTGATTGAGTGATTGTGTGCTTGTGTGATTGTGTTGTTGTGTGATTGTGTGATTGTGTGATTGTGTGATTGTGTGATTGTGACTGTGTGATTGTGTGAGTGTGTGATTGTGTGAGTGTGTGATTGTGTGATTGTGTGATTGTGTGATTGTGTGATTGTGTGATTGTGTGATTGTGTGATTGTGTGGTTGTGTGATTGTGTGATTGTGTGATTAGGTGATTGTGTGATTGTGCGATTGTGTAATTGTGATTGTGTGATTGTGATTGTGTGTTCTGTGTGATTGTGTGATTGTGTGATTGTGTGATTGTGTGATTGTGTGATTGTGTGATTGTGTGATTGTGTGATTGTGTGATTGTGTGATTGTGTGATTATGTGATTGTGTGATTGTGTGATTGTGTGATTGTGTGGTTGTGTGATTGTGTGATTGTGTGATTGTGTGATTGTGTGATTGTGTGATTGTGTGATTGTGTGATTGTGTGACTGTGTGATTGTGTGATTTTGTGATTGTGTGATTGTGTGATTGTGCGATTGTGTAATTGTGATTGTGTGATTGTGATTGTGTGTACTGTGTGATTGTGTGATTTTGTGATTGCGTGATTGTGTGATTGTGTGATTGTGTGATTGTGTGATTGTGTGATTGTGTGATTGTGTGATTGTGTGATTGTGTGATTGTGTGATTGTGTGATTGTGTGATTGTGTGATTGTGTGATTGTGACTGTGTGATTGTGTGGTTGTGTGATTGTGTGATTGTGTGATTGTGTGATTGTGTGATTGTGTGATTGTGTGATTGTGTGATAGTGACTGTGTGATTGTGTGATTGTGTGATTGTGTGATTGTGTGATTGTGTGATTGTGTGACCGTGATTGTGTGACCGTGATTGTGTGACCGTGATTGTGTGACCGTGATTGTGTGGCCGTGATTGAGTGACCGTGATTGTGATTGCGTGATTGTGTGATTATGTGATCGTGTGATCGTGTGATTGTGTGATCGTGTGATTGTGTGATTGTGTGAGTGTGTGATTGTGTGATTGTGTGATTGTGTGATTGTGACTGTGTGATTGCGTGATTGTGTGATTGTGTGGTTGTGTGATTTTGTGATTGTGTGATTGTGTGATTGTGTGATTGTGTGATTGTGACTGTGTGATTGTGTGAGTGTGTGATTGTGTGAGTGTGTGATTGTGTGATTGTGTGATTGTGTGATTGTGTGATTGTGTGATTGTGTGATTGTGTGGTTGTGTGATTGTGTGATTGAGTGATTAGGTGATTGTGTGATTGTGCGATTGTGTAATTGTGATTGTGTGATTGTGATTGTGTGTACTGTGTGATTGTGTGATTGTGTGATTGTGTGATTGTGTGATTGTGTGATTGTGTGATTGTGTGATTGTGGGATTGTGTGATTGTGTGATTGTGTGATTGTGTGATTGTGTGATTATGTGATTGTGTGATTGTGTGATTGTGTGATTGTGTGAGTGTGTGATTGTCTGATTGAGTGATTGTGTGCTTGTGTGATTGTGTGCTTGTGTGATTGTGTGCTTGTGTGATTGTGTGATTGTGTGATTAGGTGATTGTGTAATTGTGTGATTGTGGGATTGTGACTGTGTGATTGTGTGAGTGTGTGATTGTGTGATTGAGTGATTGTGTGCTTGTGTGATTGTGTTGTTGTGTGATTGTGTGATTGTGTGATTGTGTGATTGTGTGATTGTGTGATTGTGTGATTGTGACTGTGTGATTGTGTGAGTGTGTGATTGTGTGAGTGTGTGATTGTGTGATTGTGTGATTGTGTGATTGTGTGATTGTGTGATTGTGTGATTGTGTGGTTGTGTGATTGTGTGATTGTGTGATTAGGTGATTGTGTGATTGTGCGATTGTGTAATTGTGATTGTGTGATTGTGATTGTGTGTACTGTGTGATTGTGTGATTGTGTGATTGTGTGATTGTGTGATTGTGTGATTGTGTGATTGTGTGATTGTGTGATTGTGTGATTGTCTGATTGTGTGATTGCGTGATTGTGTGATTATGTGATTGTGTGATTGTGTGATTGTGTGATTGTGTGAGTGTGTGATTGTCTGATTGAGTGATTGTGTGCTTGTGTGATTGTGTGCTTGTGTGATTGTGTGATTGTGTGATTAGGTGATTGTGTAATTGTGTGATTGTGGGATTGTGACTGTGTGATTGTGTGAGTGTGTGATTGTGTGATTGAGTGATTGTGTGCTTGTGTGATTGTGTTGTTGTGTGATTGTGTGATTGTGTGATTGTGTGATTGTGTGATTGTGTGATTGTGTGATTGTGTGATTGTGTGATTGTGTGATTGTGTGACCGTGATTGTGTGACCGTGATTGTGTGACCGTGATTGTGTGACCGTGATTGTGTGGCCGTGATTGAGTGACCGTGATTGTGATTGCGTGATTGTGTGATTATGTGATCGTGTGATCGTGTGATTGTGTGATCGTGTGATTGTGTGATTGTGTGAGTGTGTGATTGTGTGATTGTGTGATTGTGTGATTGTGACTGTGTGATTGCGTGATTGTGTGATTGTGTGGTTGTGTGATTTTGTGATTGTGTGATTGTGTGATTGTGTGATTGTGTGATTGTGACTGTGTGATTGTGTGAGTGTGTGATTGTGTGAGTGTGTGATTGTGTGATTGTGTGATTGTGTGATTGTGTGATTGTGTGATTGTGTGATTGTGTGGTTGTGTGATTGTGTGATTGTGTGATTAGGTGATTGTGTGATTGTGCGATTGTGTAATTGTGATTGTGTGATTGTGATTGTGTGTACTGTGTGATTGTGTGATTGTGTGATTGTGTGATTGTGTGATTGTGTGATTGTGTGATTGTGTGATTGTGTGATTGTGTGCTTGTGTGATTATGTGATTTTGTGATTGTGTGATTGTGTGATTGTGTGAGTGTGTGATTGTCTGATTGAGTGATTGTGTGCTTGTGTGATTGTGTGCTTGTGTGATTGTGTGCTTGTGTGATTGTGTGATTGTGTGATTAGGTGATTGTGTAATTGTGTGATTGTGGGATTGTGACTGTGTGATTGTGTGAGTGTGTGATTGTGTGATTGAGTGATTGTGTGCTTGTGTGATTGTGTTGTTGTGTGATTGTGTGATTGTGTGATTGTGTGATTGTGTGATTGTGTGATTGTGACTGTGTGATTGTGTGAGTGTGTGATTGTGTGAGTGTGTGATTGTGTGATTGTGTGATTGTGTGATTGTGTGATTGTGTGATTGTGTGATTGTGTGATTGTGTGGTTGTGTGATTGTGTGATTGTGTGATTAGGTGATTGTGTGATTGTGCGATTGTGTAATTGTGATTGTGTGATTGTGATTGTGTGTGATGTGTGATTGTGTGATTGTGTGATTGTGTGATTGTGTGATTGTGTGATTGTGTGATTGTGTGATTGTGTGATTGTGTGATTGTGTGATTGTGTGATTGTGTGATTATGTGATTGTGTGATTGTGTGATTGTGTGATTGTGTGAGTGTGTGATTGTCTGATTGAGTGATTGTGTGCTTGTGTGATTGTGTGCTTGTGTGATTGTGTGATTGTGTGATTAGGTGATTGTGTAATTGTGTGATTGTGGGATTGTGACTGTGTGATTGTGTGAGTGTGTGATTGTGTGATTGAGTGATTGTGTGCTTGTGTGATTGTGTTGTTGTGTGATTGTGTGATTGTGTGATTGTGTGATTGTGTGATTGTGTGATTGTGTGATTGTGTGATTGTGTGATTGTGACTGTGTGATTGTGTGGTTGTGTGATTGTGTGATTGTGTGATTGTGTGATTGTGTGATTGTGTGATAGTGACTGTGTGATTGTGTGATTGTGTGATTGTGTGATTGTGTGATTGTGTGACCGTGATTGTGTGACAGTGATTGTGTGACCGTGATTGTGTGGCCGTGATTGAGTGACCGTGATTGTGATTGCGTGATTGTGTGATTGTGTGATCGTGTGATCGTGTGATCGTGTGATTGTGTGATCATGTGATTGTGTGATTGTGTGATTGTGTGATTGTGTGATTGTGTGATTGTGTGATTGTGTGATTGTGTGATTGTGTGATTGTGTGATTGTGTGATTGTGTGATTGTGTGATTGTGGTTGTGTGATTGTGACTGTGTGATTGTGATTGTGTGATTGTGATTGTGTGATTGTGACTGTGTGATTGTGTGAGTGTGTGATTGTGTTATTGTGTGATTGTGTGATTGTGTGATTGTGCGATTGTGTGATTGTGTGATTGTGTGATTGTGTGATTGTGTGATTATGTGATTGTGTGATTGTGTGATTGTGTGATTGTGTGAGTGTGTGATTGTCTGATTGAGTGATTGTGTGCTTGTGTGATTGCGTGGTTGTGTGATTGTGTGATTGTGTGATTAGGTGATTGTGTGATTTTGTGAGTGTGTGATTGTGTGATTGAGTGATTGTGTGCTTGTGTGATTGTGTTGTTGTGTGATTGTGTGATTGTGTGATTGTGTGATTGTGTGATTGTGTGATTGTGTGATTGTGTGATTGTGTGATTGTGTGATTGTGTGATTGTGTGATTGTGTGATTGTGTGATTGTGTGATTGTGTGATTGTGTGATTGTGACTGTGTGATTGTGTGATTGTGTGATTGTGCGATTGTGTGATTGTGTGATAGTGACTGTGTGATTGTGTGATTGTGTGATTGTGTGACCGTGATTGTGTGACCGTGATTGTGTGACCGTGATTGTGTGACCGTGATTGTGTGGCCGTGATTGAGTGACCGTGATTGTGATTGCGTGATTGTGTGATTGTGTGATCGTGTGATCGTGTGATTGTGTGATCGTGTGATTGTGTGATTGTGTGAGTGTGTGATTGTGTGATTGTGTGATTGTGTGATTGTGTGATTGTGTGAGTGTGTGATTGTGTTATTGTGTGATTGTGTGATTGTGTGATTGTGTGATTAGGTGATTGTGTAATTGTGTGATTGTGGGATTGTGACTGTGTGATTGTGTGAGTGTGTGATTGTGTGATTGAGTGATTGTGTGCTTGTGTGATTGTGTTGTTGTGTGATTGTGTGATTGTGTGATTGTGTGATTGTGTGATTGTGTGATTGTGTGATTGTGTGATTGTGTGATTGTGTGAGTGTGTGATTGTGTGATTGTGTGATTGTGTGATTGTGACTGTGTGATTGCGTGATTGTGTGATTGTGTGGTTGTGTGATTTTGTGATTGTGTGATTGTGTGATTGTGTGATTGTGTGATTGTGACTGTGTGATTGTGTGAGTGTGTGATTGTGTGAGTGTGTGATTGTGTGATTGTGTGATTGTGTGATTGTGTGATTGTGTGATTGTGTGATTGTGTGGTTGTGTGATTGTGTGATTGTGTGATTAGGTGATTGTGTGATTGTGTGATTGTGTGATAGTGACTGTGTGATTGTGTGATTGTGTGATTGTGTGATTGTGTGACCGTGATTGTGTGACCGTGATTGTGTGACCGTGATTGTGTGACCGTGATTGTGTGGCCGTGATTGAGTGACCGTGATTGTGATTGCGTGATTGTGTGATTATGTGATCGTGTGATCGTGTGATTGTGTGATCGTGTGATTGTGTGATTGTGTGAGTGTGTGATTGTGTGATTGTGTGATTGTGTGATTGTGTGATTGTGACTGTGTGATTGCGTGATTGTGTGATTGTGTGGTTGTGTGATTTTGTGATTGTGTGATTGTGTGATTGTGTGATTGTGTGATTGTGACTGTGTGATTGTGTGAGTGTGTGATTGTGTGAGTGTGTGATTGTGTGATTGTGTGATTGTGTGATTGTGTGATTGTGTGATTGTGTGATTGTGTTGTTGTGTGATTGTGTGATTGTGTGATTGTGTGATTGTGTGATTGTGTGATTGTGTGATTGTGTGATTGTGTGACTGTGTGATTGTGTGATTTTGTGATTGTGTGATTGTGTGATTGTGCGATTGTGTAATTGTGATTGTGTGATTGTGATTGTGTGTACTGTGTGATTGTGTGATTGTGTGATTGCGTGAATGTGTGATTGTGTGATTGTGTGATTGTGTGATTGTGTGATTGTGTGATTGTGTGATTGTGTGCTTGTGTGATTGTGTGGTTGTGTGATTGTGTGATTGTGTGATTGTGTGATTGTGTGATTGTGTGATTGTGTGATTGTGTGACCGTGATTGTGTGACCGTGATTGTGTGACCGTGATTGTGTGACCGTGATTGTGTGGCCGTGATTGAGTGACCGTGATTGTGATTGCGTGATTGTGTGATTATGTGATCGTGTGATCGTGTGATTGTGTGACTGTGTGAGTGTGTGATTGTGTGATTGTGTGATTGTGTGATTGTGTGATTGTGTGATTGTGTGATTGTGTGGTTGTGTGATTGTGTGATTGTGTGATTAGGTGATTGTGTGATTGTGCGATTGTGTAATTGTGATTGTGTGATTGTGATTGTGTGTACTGTGTGATTGTGTGATTGTGTGATTGTGTGATTGTGTGATTGTGTGATTGTGTGATTGTGTGATTGTGGGATTGTGTGATTGTGTGATTGTGTGCTTGTGTGATTATGTGATTTTGTGATTGTGTGATTGTGTGATTGTGTGAGTGTGTGATTGTCTGATTGAGTGATTGTGTGCTTGTGTGATTGCGTGGTTGTGTGATTGTGTGATTGTGTGATTAGGTGATTGTGTGATTTTGTGAGTGTGTGATTGTGTGATTGAGTGATTGTGTGCTTGTGTGATTGTGTTGTTGTGTGATTGTGTGATTGTGTGATTGTGTGATTGTGTGATTGTGTGATTGTGTGATTGTGTGATTGTGTGATTGTGTGATTGTGTGATTGTGTGATTGTGTGATTGTGTGATTGTGTGATTGTGTGATTGTGTGATTGTGTGATTGTGACTGTGTGATTGTGTGATTGTGTGATTGTGTGATTGTGTGATTGTGTGATAGTGACTGTGTGATTGTGTGATTGTGTGATAGTGTGACCGTGATTGTGTGACCGTGATTGTGTGACCGTGATTGTGTGACCGTGATTGTGTGGCCGTGATTGAGTGACCGTGATTGTGATTGCGTGATTGTGTGATT
Organism: Megachile rotundata; assembly: GCF_050947335.1. Lineage (NCBI taxonomy): Eukaryota > Metazoa > Arthropoda > Insecta > Hymenoptera > Megachilidae > Megachile > Megachile rotundata. Next base: position 493,263 of record NW_027473376.1, on the reverse strand, counting down.
GTGTGATCGTGTGATCGTGTGATTGTGTGATCGTGTGATTGTGTGATTGTGTGAGTGTGTGATTGTGTGATTGTGTGATTGTGTGATTGTGTGATTGTGTGAGTGTGTGATTGTGTTATTGTGTGATTGTGTGATTGTGTGATTGTGTGATTAGGTGATTGTGTAATTGTGTGATTGTGGGATTGTGACTGTGTGATTGTGTGAGTGTGTGATTGTGTGATTGAGTGATTGTGTGCTTGTGTGATTGTGTTGTTGTGTGATTGTGTGATTGTGTGATTGTGTGATTGTGTGATTGTGTGATTGTGTGATTGTGTGATTGTGTGAGTGTGTGATTGTGTGATTGTGTGATTGTGTGATTGTGACTGTGTGATTGCGTGATTGTGTGATTGTGTGGTTGTGTGATTTTGTGATTGTGTGATTGTGTGATTGTGTGATTGTGTGATTGTGACTGTGTGATTGTGTGAGTGTGTGATTGTGTGAGTGTGTGATTGTGTGATTGTGTGATTGTGTGATTGTGTGATTGTGTGATTGTGTGGTTGTGTGATTGTGTGATTGTGTGATTAGGTGATTGTGTGATTGTGTGATTGTGTGATAGTGACTGTGTGATTGTGTGATTGTGTGATTGTGTGATTGTGTGACCGTGATTGTGTGACCGTGATTGTGTGACCGTGATTGTGTGACCGTGATTGTGTGGCCGTGATTGAGTGACCGTGATTGTGATTGCGTGATTGTGTGATTATGTGATCGTGTGATCGTGTGATTGTGTGATCGTGTGATTGTGTGATTGTGTGAGTGTGTGATTGTGTGATTGTGTGATTGTGTGATTGTGTGATTGTGACTGTGTGATTGCGTGATTGTGTGATTGTGGGGTTGTGTGATTTTGTGATTGTGTGATTGTGTGATTGTGTGATTGTGTGATTGTGACTGTGTGATTGTGTGAGTGTGTGATTGTGTGAGTGTGTGATTGTGTGATTGTGTGATTGTGTGATTGTGTGATTGTGTGATTGTGTGATTGTGTTGTTGTGTGATTGTGTGATTGTGTGATTGTGTGATTGTGTGATTGTGTGATTGTGTGATTGTGTGATTGTGTGACTGTGTGATTGTGTGATTTTGTGATTGTGTGATTGTGTGATTGTGCGATTGTGTAATTGTGATTGTGTGATTGTGATTGTGTGTACTGTGTGATTGTGTGATTGTGTGATTGCGTGAATGTGTGATTGTGTGATTGTGTGATTGTGTGATTGTGTGATTGTGTGATTGTGTGATTGTGTGCTTGTGTGATTGTGTGGTTGTGTGATTGTGTGATTGTGTGATTGTGTGATTGTGTGATTGTGTGATTGTGTGATTGTGTGACCGTGATTGTGTGACCGTGATTGTGTGACCGTGATTGTGTGACCGTGATTGTGTGGCCGTGATTGAGTGACCGTGATTGTGATTGCGTGATTGTGTGATTATGTGATCGTGTGATCGTGTGATTGTGTGATCGTGTGATTGTGTGATTGTGTGAGTGTGTGATTGTGTGATTGTGTGATTGTGTGATTGTGACTGTGTGATTGCGTGATTGTGTGATTGTGTGGTTGTGTGATTTTGTGATTGTGTGATTGTGTGATTGTGACTGTGTGATTGTGTGAGTGTGTGACTGTGTGAGTGTGTGATTGTGTGATTGTGTGATTGTGTGATTGTGTGATTGTGTGATTGTGTGATTGTGTGGTTGTGTGATTGTGTGATTGTGTGATTAGGTGATTGTGTGATTGTGCGATTGTGTAATTGTGATTGTGTGATTGTGATTGTGTGTACTGTGTGATTGTGTGATTGTGTGATTGTGTGATTGTGTGATTGTGTGATTGTGTGATTGTGTGATTGTGGGATTGTGTGATTGTGTGATTGTGTGCTTGTGTGATTATGTGATTTTGTGATTGTGTGATTGTGTGATTGTGTGAGTGTGTGATTGTCTGATTGAGTGATTGTGTGCTTGTGTGATTGTGTGCTTGTGTGATTGTGTGCTTGTGTGATTGTGTGATTGTGTGATTGTGTGATTGTGTGATTGTGTGGTTGTGTGATTGTGTGATTGTGTGACTGTGTGATTGTGTGATTTTGTGATTGTGTGATTGTGTGATTGTGCGATTGTGTAATTGTGATTGTGTGATTGTGATTGTGTGTACTGTGTGATTGTGTGATTGTGTGATTGCGTGAATGTGTGATTGTGTGATTGTGTGATTGTGTGATTGTGTGATTGTGTGATTGTGTGATTGTGCGATTGTGTAATTGTGATTGTGTGATTGTGATTGTGTGTACTGTGTGATTGTGTGATTGTGTGATTGCGTGAATGTGTGATTGTGTGATTGTGTGATTGTGTGATTGTGTGATTGTGTGATTGTGTGATTGTGTGCTTGTGTGATTGTGTGGTTGTGTGATTGTGTGATTGTGTGATTGTGTGATTGTGTGATTGTGTGATTGTGTGATTGTGTGACCGTGATTGTGTGACCGTGATTGTGTGACCGTGATTGTGTGACCGTGATTGTGTGGCCGTGATTGAGTGACCGTGATTGTGATTGCGTGATTGTGTGATTATGTGATCGTGTGATCGTGTGATTGTGTGACTGTGTGAGTGTGTGATTGTGTGATTGTGTGATTGTGTGATTGTGTGATTGTGTGATTGTGTGATTGTGTGGTTGTGTGATTGTGTGATTGTGTGATTAGGTGATTGTGTGATTGTGCGATTGTGTAATTGTGATTGTGTGATTGTGATTGTGTGTACTGTGTGATTGTGTGATTGTGTGATTGTGTGATTGTGTGATTGTGTGATTGTGTGATTGTGTGATTGTGGGATTGTGTGATTGTGTGATTGTGTGCTTGTGTGATTATGTGATTTTGTGATTGTGTGATTGTGTGATTGTGTGAGTGTGTGATTGTCTGATTGAGTGATTGTGTGCTTGTGTGATTGCGTGGTTGTGTGATTGTGTGATTGTGTGATTAGGTGATTGTGTGATTTTGTGAGTGTGTGATTGTGTGATTGAGTGATTGTGTGCTTGTGTGATTGTGTTGTTGTGTGATTGTGTGATTGTGTGATTGTGTGATTGTGTGATTGTGTGATTGTGTGATTGTGTGATTGTGTGATTGTGTGATTGTGTGATTGTGTGATTGTGTGATTGTGTGATTGTGTGATTGTGTGATTGTGTGATTGTGTGATTGTGACTGTGTGATTGTGTGATTGTGTGATTGTGTGATTGTGTGATTGTGTGATAGTGACTGTGTGATTGTGTGATTGTGTGATAGTGTGACCGTGATTGTGTGACCGTGATTGTGTGACCGTGATTGTGTGACCGTGATTGTGTGGCCGTGATTGAGTGACCGTGATTGTGATTGCGTGATTGTGTGATTGTGTGATCGTGTGATCGTGTGATTGTGTGATCGTGTGATTGTGTGATTGTGTGAGTGTGTGATTGTGTGATTGTGTGATTGTGTGATTGTGTGATTGTGTGAGTGTGTGATTGTGTTATTGTGTGATTGTGTGATTGTGTGATTGTGTGATTAGGTGATTGTGTAATTGTGTGATTGTGGGATTGTGACTGTGTGATTGTGTGAGTGTGTGATTGTGTGATTGAGTGATTGTGTGCTTGTGTGATTGTGTTGTTGTGTGATTGTGTGATTGTGTGATTGTGTGATTGTGTGATTGTGTGATTGTGTGATTGTGTGATTGTGTGAGTGTGTGATTGTGTGATTGTGTGATTGTGTGATTGTGACTGTGTGATTGCGTGATTGTGTGATTGTGTGGTTGTGTGATTTTGTGATTGTGTGATTGTGTGATTGTGTGATTGTGTGATTGTGACTGTGTGATTGTGTGAGTGTGTGATTGTGTGAGTGTGTGATTGTGTGATTGTGTGATTGTGTGATTGTGTGATTGTGTGATTGTGTGGTTGTGTGATTGTGTGATTGTGTGATTAGGTGATTGTGTGATTGTGTGATTGTGTGATAGTGACTGTGTGATTGTGTGATTGTGTGATTGTGTGATTGTGTGACCGTGATTGTGTGACCGTGATTGTGTGACCGTGATTGTGTGACCGTGATTGTGTGGCCGTGATTGAGTGACCGTGATTGTGATTGCGTGATTGTGTGATTATGTGATCGTGTGATCGTGTGATTGTGTGATCGTGTGATTGTGTGATTGTGTGAGTGTGTGATTGTGTGATTGTGTGATTGTGTGATTGTGTGATTGTGACTGTGTGATTGCGTGATTGTGTGATTGTGGGGTTGTGTGATTTTGTGATTGTGTGATTGTGTGATTGTGTGATTGTGTGATTGTGACTGTGTGATTGTGTGAGTGTGTGATTGTGTGAGTGTGTGATTGTGTGATTGTGTGATTGTGTGATTGTGTGATTGTGTGATTGTGTGATTGTGTTGTTGTGTGATTGTGTGATTGTGTGATTGTGTGATTGTGTGATTGTGTGATTGTGTGATTGTGTGATTGTGTGACTGTGTGATTGTGTGATTTTGTGATTGTGTGATTGTGTGATTGTGCGATTGTGTAATTGTGATTGTGTGATTGTGATTGTGTGTACTGTGTGATTGTGTGATTGTGTGATTGCGTGAATGTGTGATTGTGTGATTGTGTGATTGTGTGATTGTGTGATTGTGTGATTGTGTGATTGTGTGCTTGTGTGATTGTGTGGTTGTGTGATTGTGTGATTGTGTGATTGTGTGATTGTGTGATTGTGTGATTGTGTGATTGTGTGACCGTGATTGTGTGACCGTGATTGTGTGACCGTGATTGTGTGACCGTGATTGTGTGGCCGTGATTGAGTGACCGTGATTGTGATTGCGTGATTGTGTGATTATGTGATCGTGTGATCGTGTGATTGTGTGATCGTGTGATTGTGTGATTGTGTGAGTGTGTGATTGTGTGATTGTGTGATTGTGTGATTGTGACTGTGTGATTGCGTGATTGTGTGATTGTGTGGTTGTGTGATTTTGTGATTGTGTGATTGTGTGATTGTGACTGTGTGATTGTGTGAGTGTGTGACTGTGTGAGTGTGTGATTGTGTGATTGTGTGATTGTGTGATTGTGTGATTGTGTGATTGTGTGATTGTGTGGTTGTGTGATTGTGTGATTGTGTGATTAGGTGATTGTGTGATTGTGCGATTGTGTAATTGTGATTGTGTGATTGTGATTGTGTGTACTGTGTGATTGTGTGATTGTGTGATTGTGTGATTGTGTGATTGTGTGATTGTGTGATTGTGTGATTGTGGGATTGTGTGATTGTGTGATTGTGTGCTTGTGTGATTATGTGATTTTGTGATTGTGTGATTGTGTGATTGTGTGAGTGTGTGATTGTCTGATTGAGTGATTGTGTGCTTGTGTGATTGTGTGCTTGTGTGATTGTGTGCTTGTGTGATTGTGTGATTGTGTGATTGTGTGATTGTGTGATTGTGTGGTTGTGTGATTGTTTGATTGTGTGATTAGGTGATTGTGTGATTGTGTCATTGTGTGATTGTGTGTTTGTGTGGTTGTGTGATTGTGTGATTGTGTGATTGTGTGATTGTGTGATTGTGTGATTGTGCGATTGTGTGATTGTGTGATTGTGTGATTGTGTGATTGTGTGATTATGTGATTGTGTGATTGTGTGATTGTGTGATTGTGTGAGTGTGTGATTGTCTGATTGAGTGATTGTGTGCTTGTGTGATTGCGTGGTTGTGTGATTGTGTGATTGTGTGATTAGGTGATTGTGTGATTGTGTGATTGTGTGATTGTGACTGTGTGATTGTGTGAGTGTGTGATTGTGTGATTGAGTGATTGTGTGCTTGTGTGATTGTGTGGTTGTGTGACTGTGTGATTGTGTGATTGTGTGATTGTGTGATTGTGTGATTGTGTGATTGTGTGATTGTGTGATTGTGTGATTGTGTGATTGTGTGATTGTGTGATTGTGTGATTGTGTGATTGTGTGATTGTGTGATTGTGTGATTGTGTGATTGTGTGATTGTGTGATTGTGTGATTGTGTGATTGTGTGATTGTGTGATTGTGTGATTGTGTGATTGTGTGATTGTGTGATTGTGACTGTGTGATTGTGTGATTGTGTGATTCTGTGATTGTGTGATTGTGTGATAGTGACTGTGTGATTGTGTGATTGTGTGATTGTGTGACCGTGATTGTGTGACCGTGATTGTGTGACCGTGATTGTGTGACCGTGATTGTGTGGCCGTGATTGAGTGACCGTGATTGTGATTGCGTGATTGTGTGATTGTGTGATCGTGTGATCGTGTGATTGTGTGATCGTGTGATTGTGTGATTGTGTGAGTGTGTGATTGTGTGATTGTGTGATTGTGTGATTGTGTGATTGTGTGAGTGTGTGATTGTGTTATTGTGTGATTGTGTGATTGTGTGATTGTGTGATTAGGTGATTGTGTAATTGTGTGATTGTGGGATTGTGACTGTGTGATTGTGTGAGTGTGTGAGTGTGTGATTGTGTGATTGAGTGATTGTGTGCTTGTGTGATTGTGTTGTTGTGTGATTGTGTGATTGTGTGATTGTGTGATTGTGTGATTGTGTGATTGTGTGATTGTGTGATTGTGTTGTTGTGTGATTGTGTGATTGTGTGATTGTGTGATTGTGTGATTGTGTGATTGTGTGATTGTGTGATTGTGTGACTGTGTGATTGTGTGATTTTGTGATTGTGTGATTGTGTGATTGTGCGATTGTGTAATTGTGATTGTGTGATTGTGATTGTGTGTACTGTGTGATTGTGTGATTGTGTGATTGTGTGACCGTGATTGTGTGACCGTGATTGTGTGACCGTGATTGTGTGACCGTGATTGTGTGGCCGTGATTGAGTGACCGTGATTGTGATTGCGTGATTGTGTGATTATGTGATCGTGTGATCGTGTGATTGTGTGATCGTGTGATTGTGTGATTGTGTGAGTGTGTGATTGTGTGATTGTGTGATTGTGTGATTGTGACTGTGTGATTGCGTGATTGTGTGATTGTGTGGTTGTGTGATTTTGTGATTGTGTGATTGTGTGATTGTGTGATTGTGTGATTGTGACTGTGTGATTGTGTGAGTGTGTGACTGTGTGAGTGTGTGATTGTGTGATTGTGTGATTGTGTGATTGTGTGATTGTGTGATTGTGTGATTGTGTGGTTGTGTGATTGTGTGATTGTGTGATTAGGTGATTGTGTGATTGTGCGATTGTGTAATTGTGATTGTGTGATTGTGATTGTGTGTACTGTGTGATTGTGTGATTGTGTGATTGTGTGATTGTGTGATTGTGTGATTGTGTGATTGTGTGATTGTGTGATTGTGGGATTGTGTGATTGTGTGATTGTGTGCTTGTGTGATTATGTGATTTTGTGATTGTGTGATTGTGTGATTGTGTGAGTGTGTGACTGTCTGATTGAGTGATTGTGTGCTTGTGTGATTGCGTGGTTGTGTGATTGTGTGATTGTGTGATTAGGTGATTGTGTGATTTTGTGAGTGTGTGATTGTGTGATTGAGTGATTGTGTGCTTGTGTGATTGTGTTGTTGTGTGATTGTGTGATTGTGTGATTGTGTGATTGTGTGATTGTGTGATTGTGTGATTGTGTGATTGTGTGATTGTGTGATTGTGTGATTGTGTGATTGTGTGATTGTGTGATTGTGTGATTGTGTGATTGTGTGATTGTGTGATTGTGACTGTGTGATTGTGTGATTGTGTGATTGTGTGATTGTGTGATTGTGTGATAGTGACTGTGTGATTGTGTGATTGTGTGATTGTGTGACCGTGATTGTGTGACCGTGATTGTGTGACCGTGATTGTGTGACCGTGATTGTGTGGCCGTGATTGAGTGACCGTGATTGTGATTGCGTGATTGTGTGATTGTGTGATCGTGTGATCGTGTGATTGTGTGATCGTGTGATTGTGTGATTGTGTGAGTGTGTGATTGTGTGATTGTGTGATTGTGTGATTGTGTGATTGTGTGAGTGTGTGATTGTGTTATTGTGTGATTGTGTGATTGTGTGATTGTGTGATTAGGTGATTGTGTAATTGTGTGATTGTGGGATTGTGACTGTGTGATTGTGTGAGTGTGTGATTGTGTGATTGAGTGATTGTGTGCTTGTGTGATTGTGTTGTTGTGTGATTGTGTGATTGTGTGATTGTGTGATTGTGTGATTGTGTGATTGTGTGATTGTGTGATTGTGTGAGTGTGTGATTGTGTGATTGTGTGATTGTGTGATTGTGACTGTGTGATTGCGTGATTGTGTGATTGTGTGGTTGTGTGATTTTGTGATTGTGTGATTGTGTGATTGTGTGATTGTGTGATTGTGACTGTGTGATTGTGTGAGTGTGTGATTGTGTGAGTGTGTGATTGTGTGATTGTGTGATTGTGTGATTGTGTGATTGTGTGATTGTGTGGTTGTGTGATTGTGTGATTGTGTGATTAGGTGATTGTGTGATTGTGTGATTGTGTGATAGTGACTGTGTGATTGTGTGATTGTGTGATTGTGTGATTGTGTGACCGTGATTGTGTGACCGTGATTGTGTGACCGTGATTGTGTGACCGTGATTGTGTGGCCGTGATTGAGTGACCGTGATTGTGATTGCGTGATTGTGTGATTATGTGATCGTGTGATCGTGTGATTGTGTGATCGTGTGATTGTGTGATTGTGTGAGTGTGTGATTGTGTGATTGTGTGATTGTGTGATTGTGTGATTGTGACTGTGTGATTGCGTGATTGTGTGATTGTGTGGTTGTGTGATTTTGTGATTGTGTGATTGTGTGATTGTGTGATTGTGTGATTGTGACTGTGTGATTGTGTGAGTGTGTGATTGTGTGAGTGTGTGATTGTGTGATTGTGTGATTGTGTGATTGTGTGATTGTGTGATTGTGTTGTTGTGTGATTGTGTGATTGTGTGATTGTGTGATTGTGTGATTGTGTGATTGTGTGATTGTGTGATTGTGTGACTGTGTGATTGTGTGATTTTGTGATTGTGTGATTGTGTGATTGTGCGATTGTGTAATTGTGATTGTGTGATTGTGATTGTGTGTACTGTGTGATTGTGTGATTGTGTGATTGCGTGAATGTGTGATTGTGTGATTGTGTGATTGTGTGATTGTGTGATTGTGTGATTGTGTGATTGTGTGCTTGTGTGATTGTGTGGTTGTGTGATTGTGTGATTGTGTGATTGTGTGATTGTGTGATTGTGTGATTGTGTGATTGTGTGACCGTGATTGTGTGACCGTGATTGTGTGACCGTGATTGTGTGACCGTGATTGTGTGGCCGTGATTGAGTGACCGTGATAGTGATTGCGTGATTGTGTGATTATGTGATCGTGTGATCGTGTGATTGTGTGATCGTGTGATTGTGTGATTGTGTGAGTGTGTGATTGTGTGATTGTGTGATTGTGTGATTGTGACTGTGTGATTGCGTGATTGTGTGATTGTGTGGTTGTGTGATTTTGTGATTGTGTGATTGTGTGATTGTGACTGTGTGATTGTGTGAGTGTGTGACTGTGTGAGTGTGTGATTGTGTGATTGTGTGATTGTGTGATTGTGTGATTGTGTGATTGTGTGATTGTGTGGTTGTGTGATTGTGTGATTGTGTGATTAGGTGATTGTGTGATTGTGCGATTGTGTAATTGTGATTGTGTGATTGTGATTGTGTGTACTGTGTGATTGTGTGATTGTGTGATTGTGTGATTGTGTGATTGTGTGATTGTGTGATTGTGTGATTGTGGGATTGTGTGATTGTGTGATTGTGTGCTTGTGTGATTATGTGATTTTGTGATTGTGTGATTGTGTGATTGTGTGAGTGTGTGATTGTCTGATTGAGTGATTGTGTGCTTGTGTGATTGTGTGCTTGTGTGATTGTGTGCTTGTGTGATTGTGTGATTGTGTGATTGTGTGATTGTGTGATTGTGTGGTTGTGTGATTGTTTGATTGTGTGATTAGGTGATTGTGTGATTGTGTCATTGTGTGATTGTGTGATTGTGTGGTTGTGTGATTGTGTGATTGTGTGATTGTGTGATTGTGTGATTGTGTGATTGTGCGATTGTGTGATTGTGTGATTGTGTGATTGTGTGATTGTGTGATTATGTGATTGTGTGATTGTGTGATTGTGTGATTGTGTGAGTGTGTGATTGTCTGATTGAGTGATTGTGTGCTTGTGTGATTGCGTGGTTGTGTGATTGTGTGATTGTGTGATTAGGTGATTGTGTGATTGTGTGATTGTGTGATTGTGACTGTGTGATTGTGTGAGTGTGTGATTGTGTGATTGAGTGATTGTGTGCTTGTGTGATTGTGTGGTTGTGTGACTGTGTGATTGTGTGATTGTGTGATTGTGTGATTGTGTGATTGTGTGATTGTGTGATTGTGTGATTGTGTGATTGTGTGATTGTGTGATTGTGTGATTGTGTGATTGTGTGATTGTGTGATTGTGTGATTGTGTGATTGTGTGATTGTGTGATTGTGTGATTGTGTGATTGTGTGATTGTGTGATTGTGTGATTGTGTGATTGTGTGATTGTGTGATTGTGTGATTGTGTGATTGTGTGATTGTGTGATTGTGACTGTGTGATTGTGTGATTGTGTGATTCTGTGATTGTGTGATTGTGTGATAGTGACTGTGTGATTGTGTGATTGTGTGATTGTGTGACCGTGATTGTGTGACCGTGATTGTGTGACCGTGATTGTGTGACCGTGATTGTGTGGCCGTGATTGAGTGACCGTGATTGTGATTGCGTGATTGTGTGATTGTGTGATCGTGTGATCGTGTGATTGTGTGATCGTGTGATTGTGTGATTGTGTGAGTGTGTGATTGTGTGATTGTGTGATTGTGTGATTGTGTGATTGTGTGAGTGTGTGATTGTGTTATTGTGTGATTGTGTGATTGTGTGATTGTGTGATTAGGTGATTGTGTAATTGTGTGATTGTGGGATTGTGACTGTGTGATTGTGTGAGTGTGTGAGTGTGTGATTGTGTGATTGAGTGATTGTGTGCTTGTGTGATTGTGTTGTTGTGTGATTGTGTGATTGTGTGATTGTGTGATTGTGTGATTGTGTGATTGTGTGATTGTGTGATTGTGTGATTGTGTGAGTGTGTGATTGTGTGATTGTGTGATTGTGTGATTGTGACTGTGTGATTGCGTGATTGTGTGATTGTGTGGTTGTGTGATTTTGTGATTGTGTGATTGTGTGATTGTGTGATTGTGTGATTGTGACTGTGTGATTGTGTGAGTGTGTGATTGTGTGAGTGTGTGATTGTGTGATTGTGTGATTGTGTGATTGTGTGATTGTGTGATTGTGTGATTGTGTGGTTGTGTGATTGTGTGATTGTGTGATTAGGTGATTGTGTGATTGTGTGATTGTGTGATAGTGACTGTGTGATTGTGTGATTGTGTGATTGTGTGATTGTGTGACCGTGATTGTGTGACCGTGATTGTGTGACCGTGATTGTGTGACCGTGATTGTGTGACCGTGATTGTGTGGCTGTGATTGAGTGACCGTGATTGTGATTGCGTGATTGTGTGATTATGTGATCGTGTGATCGTGTGATTGTGTGATCGTGTGATTGTGTGATTGTGTGAGTGTGTGATTGTGTGATTGTGTGATTGTGTGATTGTGTGATTGTGACTGTGTGATTGCGTGATTGTGTGATTGTGTGGTTGTGTGATTTTGTGATTGTGTGATTGTGTGATTGTGTGATTGTGTGATTGTGACTGTGTGATTGTGTGAGTGTGTGATTGTGTGAGTGTGTGATTGTGTGATTGTGTGATTGTGTGATTGTGTGATTGTGTGATTGTGTGATTGTGTGATTGTGTTGTTGTGTGATTGTGTGATTGTGTGATTGTGTGATTGTGTGATTGTGTGATTGTGTGATTGTGTGATTGTGTGACTGTGTGATTGTGTGATTTTGTGATTGTGTGATTGTGTGATTGTGCGATTGTGTAATTGTGATTGTGTGATTGTGATTGTGTGTACTGTGTGATTGTGTGATTGTGTGATTGCGTGAATGTGTGATTGTGTGATTGTGTGATTGTGTGATTGTGTGATTGTGTGATTGTGTGATTGTGTGCTTGTGTGATTGTGTGGTTGTGTGATTGTGTGATTGTGTGATTGTGTGATTGTGTGATTGTGTGATTGTGTGATTGTGTGACCGTGATTGTGTGACCGTGATTGTGTGACCGTGATTGTGTGACCGTGATTGTGTGGCCGTGATTGAGTGACCGTGATTGTGATTGCGTGATTGTGTGATTATGTGATCGTGTGATCGTGTGATTGTGTGATCGTGTGATTGTGTGATTGTGTGAGTGTGTGATTGTGTGATTGTGTGATTGTGTGATTGTGACTGTGTGATTGCGTGATTGTGTGATTGTGTGGTTGTGTGATTGTGACTGTGTGATTGTGTGAGTGTGTGACTGTGTGAGTGTGTGATTGTGTGATTGTGTGATTGTGTGATTGTGTGATTGTGTGATTGTGTGATTGTGTGGTTGTGTGATTGTGTGATTGTGTGATTAGGTGATTGTGTGATTGTGCGATTGTGTAATTGTGATTGTGTGATTGTGATTGTGTGTACTGTGTGATTGTGTGATTGTGTGATTGTGTGATTGTGTGATTGTGTGATTGTGTGATTGTGTGATTGTGGGATTGTGTGATTGTGTGATTGTGTGCTTGTGTGATTATGTGATTTTGTGATTGTGTGATTGTGTGATTGTGTGAGTGTGTGATTGTCTGATTGAGTGATTGTGTGCTTGTGTGATTGTGTGCTTGTGTGATTGTGTGCTTGTGTGATTGTGTGATTGTGTGATTGTGTGATTGTGTGATTGTGTGGTTGTGTGATTGTTTGATTGTGTGATTAGGTGATTGTGTGATTGTGTCATTGTGTGATTGTGTGATTGTGTGGTTGTGTGATTGTGTGATTGTGTGATTGTGTGATTGTGTGATTGTGTGATTGTGCGATTGTGTGATTGTGTGATTGTGTGATTGTGTGATTGTGTGATTATGTGATTGTGTGATTGTGTGATTGTGTGATTGTGTGAGTGTGTGATTGTCTGATTGAGTGATTGTGTGCTTGTGTGATTGCGTGGTTGTGTGATTGTGTGATTGTGTGATTAGGTGATTGTGTGATTGTGTGATTGTGTGATTGTGACTGTGTGATTGTGTGAGTGTGTGATTGTGTGATTGAGTGATTGTGTGCTTGTGTGATTGTGTGGTTGTGTGACTGTGTGATTGTGTGATTGTGTGATTGTGTGATTGTGTGATTGTGTGATTGTGTGATTGTGTGATTGTGTGATTGTGTGATTGTGTGATTGTGTGATTGTGTGATTGTGTGATTGTGTGGTTGTGTGATTGTTTGATTGTGTGATTAGGTGATTGCGTGGTTGTGTGATTGTGTGATTGTGTGATTAGGTGATTGTGTGATTGTGTGATTGTGTGAGTGTGTGATTGTCTGATTGAGTGATTGTGTGCTTGCGTGATTGCGTGGTTGTGTGATTGCGTGGTTGTGTGATTGTTTGATTGTGTGATTAGGTGATTGTGTGATTGTGTGATTGTCTGATTGTGTGATTGTGTGATTGTGTGATTATGTGATTGTGTGATTGTGTGATTGTGTGAGTGTGTGATTGTCTGATTGAGTGATTGTGTGCTTGTGTGATTGTGTGGTTGTGTGATTGTGTGATTAGGAGATTGTGTGATTGTGTGATTGTGTGATTGTGTGATTGTGACTGTGTGATTGTGTGGTTGTGTGATTGTGTGATTGTGTGATTGTGTGATTGTGTGATTGTGTGATTGTGTGATTGTGTGGTTGTGTGATTGTGTGATTGTGTGATTGTGTGATTGTGTGATTGTGTGATTGTGTGATTGTGTGATTGTGTGACTCTGTGATTGTGTGATTTTGTGATTGTGTGATTGTGTGATTGTGCGATTGTGTAATTGTGATTGTGTGATTGTGATTGTGTGTACTGTGTGATTGTGTGATTGTGTGATTGTGTGATTGTGTGATTGTGTGATTGTGTGATTGTGTGATTGTGTGATTGTGTGATTGTGTGATTGTGTGATTGTGTGCTTGTGTGATTGTGTGGTTGTGTGATTGTGTGATTGTGTGATTGTGTGATTGTGTGATTGTGTGATTGTGTGATTGTGTGATTGTGTGATTGTGTGATTGTGTGATTGTGTGATTGTGTGATTGTGTGATTGTGTGATGGTGTGATTGTGTGACCGTGATTGTGTGACCGTGATTGTGTGACCGTGATTGTGTGACCGTGATTGTGTGACCGTGATTGTGTGGCCGTGATTGAGTGACCGTGATTGTGATTGCGCGATTGTGTGATTATGTGATCGTGTGATCGTGTGATTGTGTGATCGTGTGATTGTGTGATTGTGTGAGTGTGTGATTGTGTGATTGTGTGATTGTGTGATTGTGACTGTGTGATTGCGTGATTGTGTGATTGTGTGGTTGTGTGATTTTGTGATTGTGTGATTGTGTGATTGTGTGATTGTGACTGTGTGATTGTGTGAGTGTGTGATTGTGTGAGTGTGTGATTGTGTGATTGTGTGATTGTGTGATTGTGTGATTGTGTGATTGTGTGATTGTGTGGTTGTGTGATTGTGTGATTGTGTGATTAGGTGATTGTGTGATTGTGCGATTGTGTAATTGTGATTGTGTGATTGTGATTGTGTGTACTGTGTGATTGTGTGATTGTGTGATTGTGTGATTGTGTGATTGTGTGATTGTGTGATTGTGTGATTGTGTGATTGTGTGATTGTGTGATTGTGTGATTGTGTGATTGTGTGATAGTGACTGTGTGATTGTGTGATTGTGTGATTGTGTGATTGTGTGATTGTGTGATTGTGACTGTGTGATTGCGTGATTGTGTGATTGTGTGGTTGTGTGATTTTGTGATTGTGTGATTGTGTGATTGTGTGATTGTGTGATTGTGACTGTGTGATTGTGTGAGTGTGTGATTGTGTGAGTGTGTGATTGTGTGATTGTGTGATTGTGTGATTGTGTGATTGTGTGATTGTGTGATTGTGTGATTGTGTGGTTGTGTGATTGTGTGATTGAGTGATTAGGTGATTGTGTGATTGTGCGATTGTGTAATTGTGATTGTGTGATTGTGATTGTGTGTACTGTGTGATTATGTGATTGTGTGATTGTGTGATTGTGTGATTGTGTGATTGTGTGATTGTGTGATTGTGGGATTGTGTGATTGTGTGATTGTGTGATTGTGTGATTGTGTGATTATGTGATTGTGTGATTGTGTGATTGTGTGATTGTGTGAGTGTGTGATTGTCTGATTGAGTGATTGTGTGCTTGTGTGATTGTGTGCTTGTGTGATTGTGTGCTTGTGTGATTGTGTGATTGTGTGATTAGGTGATTGTGTAATTGTGTGATTGTGGGATTGTGACTGTGTGATTGTGTGAGTGTGTGATTGTGTGATTGAGTGATTGTGTGCTTGTGTGATTGTGTTGTTGTGTGATTGTGTGATTGTGTGATTGTGTGATTGTGTGATTGTGTGATTGTGACTGTGTGATTGTGTGAGTGTGTGATTGTGTGAGTGTGTGATTGTGTGATTGTGTGATTGTGTGATTGTGTGATTGTGTGATTGTGTGATTGTGTGGTTGTGTGATTGTGTGATTGTGTGATTAGGTGATTGTGTGATTGTGCGATTGTGTAATTGTGATTGTGTGACTGTGATTGTGTGTACTGTGTGATTGTGTGATTGTGTGATTGTGTGATTGTGTGATTGTGTGATTGTGTGATTGTGGGATTGTGTGATTGTGTGATTGTGTGATTGTGTGCTTGTGTGATTATGTGATTTTGTGATTGTGTGATTGTGTGATTGTGTGAGTGTGTGATTGTCTGATTGAGTGATTGTGTGCTTGTGTGATTGTGTGCTTGTGTGATTGTGTGCTTGTGTGATTGTGTGATTGTGTGATTAGGTGATTGTGTAATTGTGTGATTGTGGGATTGTGACTGTGTGATTGTGTGAGTGTGTGATTGTGTGATTGAGTGATTGTGTGCTTGTGTGATTGTGTTGTTGTGTGATTGTGTGATTGTGTGATTGTGTGATTGTGTGATTGTGTGATTGTGACTGTGTGATTGTGTGAGTGTGTGATTGTGTGAGTGTGTGATTGTGTGATTGTGTGATTGTGTGATTGTGTGATTGTGTGATTGTGTGATTGTGTGATTGTGTGGTTGTGTGATTGTGTGATTGTGTGATTAGGTGATTGTGTGATTGTGCGATTGTGTGATTGTGATTGTGTGTGCTGTGTGATTGTGTGATTGTGTGATTGTGTGATTGTGTGATTGTGTGATTGTGTGATTGTGTGATTGTGTGATTATGTGATTGTGTGATTGTGTGATTGTGTGATTGTGTGAGTGTGTGATTGTCTGATTGAGTGATTGTGTGCTTGTGTGATTGTGTGCTTGTGTGATTGTGTGATTGTGTGATTAGGTGATTGTGTAATTGTGTGATTGTGGGATTGTGACTGTGTGATTGTGTGAGTGTGTGATTGTGTGATTGAGTGATTGTGTGCTTGTGTGATTGTGTTGTTGTGTGATTGTGTGATTGTGTGATTGTGTGATTGTGTGATTGTGTGATTGTGTGATTGTGACTGTGTGATTGTGTGGTTGTGTGATTGTGTGATTGTGTGATTGTGTGATTGTGTGATTGTGTGATAGTGACTGTGTGATTGTGTGATTGTGTGATTGTGTGATTGTGTGACCGTGATTGTGTGACAGTGATTGTGTGACCGTGATTGTGTGGCCGTGATTGAGTGACCGTGATTGTGATTGCGTGATTGTGTGATTGTGTGATCGTGTGATCGTGTGATTGTGTGATCGTGTGATTGTGTGATTGTGTGAGTGTGTGATTGTGTGATTGTGTGATTGTGTGTTTGTGTGATTGTGTGATTGTGTGATTGTGTGATTGTGTGATTGTGTGATTGTGTGATTGTGTGATTGTGTGATTGTGTGATTGTGGTTGTGTGATTGTGACTGTGTGATTGTGATTGTGTGATTGTGATTGTGTGATTGTGACTGTGTGATTGTGTGAGTGTGTGATTGTGTTATTGTGTGATTGTGTGATTGTGTGATTGTGTGATTGTGTGATTGTGTGATTGTGTGATTATGTGATTGTGTGATTGTGTGATTGTGTGATTGTGTGAGTGTGTGATTGTCTGATTGAGTGATTGTGTGCTTGTGTGATTGCGTGGTTGTGTGATTGTGTGATTGTGTGATTAGGTGATTGTGTGATTGTGTGAGTGTGTGATTGTGTGATTGAGTGATTGTGTGCTTGTGTGATTGTGTTGTTGTGTGATTGTGTGATTGTGTGATTGTGTGATTGTGTGATTGTGTGATTGTGTGATTGTGTGATTGTGTGATTGTGTGATTGTGTGATTGTGACTGTGTGATTGTGTGGTTGTGTGATTGTGTGATTGTGTGATTGTGTGATTGTGTGATTGTGTGATTGTGTGATAGTGACTGTGTGATTGTGTGATTGTGTGATTGTGTTACCGTGATTGTGTGACCGTGATTGTGTGACCGTGATTGTGTGGCCGTGATTGAGTGACCGTGATTGTGATTGCGTGATTGTGTGATTGTGTGATCGTGTGATCGTGTGATTGTGTGATCGTGTGATTGTGTGATTGTGTGAGTGTGTGATTGTGTGATTGTGTGATTGTCTGATTGTGTGATTGTGTGATTGTGTGATTGTGTGATTGTGTGATTGTGTGATTGTGTGATTGTGTGATTGTGTGATTGTGTGATTGTGTGATTGTGTGATTGTGGTTGTGTGATTGTGACTGTGTGATTGTGATTGTGTGATTGTGATTGTGTGATTGTGACTGTGTGATTGTGTGAGTGTGTGATTGTATTATTGTGTGATTGTGTGATTGTGTGATTGTGTGATTAGGTGATTGTGTAATTGTGTGATTGTGGGATTGTGACTGTGTGATTGTGTGAGTGTGTGATTGTGTGATTGAGTGATTGTGTGCTTGTGTGATTGTGTTGTTGTGTGATTGTGTGATGGTGTGATTGTGTGATTGTGTGATTGTGTGATTGTGTGATTGTGTGATTGTGTGATTGTGTGAGTGTGTGATTGTGTGATTGTGTGATTGTGTGATTGTGACTGTGTGATTGCGTGATTGTGTGATTGTGTGGTTGTGTGATTTTGTGATTGTGTGATTGTGTGATTGTGTGATTGTGTGATTGTGACTGTGTGATTGTGTGAGTGTGTGATTGTGTGAGTGTGTGATTGTGTGATTGTGTGATTGTGTGATTGTGTGATTGTGTGATTGTGTGATTGTGTGGTTGTATGATTGTGTGATTGTGTGATTAGGTGATTGTGTGATTGTGTGATTGTGTGATAGTGACTGTGTGATTGTGTGATTGTGTGATTGTGTGATTGTGTGACCGTGATTGTGTGACCGTGATTGTGTGACCGTGATTGTGTGACCGTGATTGTGTGGCCGTGATTGAGTGACCGTGATTGTGATTGCGTGATTGTGTGATTATGTGATCCTGTGATCGTGTGATTGTGTGATCGTGTGATTGTGTGATTGTGTGAGTGTGTGATTGTGTGATTGTGTGATTGTGTGATTGTGTGATTGTGACTGTGTGATTGCGTGATTGTGTGATTGTGTGGTTGTGTGATTTTGTGATTGTGTGATTGTGTGATTGTGTGATTGTGTGATTGTGACTGTGTGATTGTGTGAGTGTGTGATTGTGTGATTGTGTGAGTGTGTGATTGTGTGATTGTGTGATTGTGTGATTGTGTGATTGTGTTGTTGTGTGATTGTGTGATTGTGTGATTGTGTGATTGTGTGATTGTGTGATTGTGTGACTGTGTGATTGTGTGATTTTGTGATTGTGTGATTGTGTGATTGTGCGATTGTGTAATTGTGATTGTGTGATTGTGATTGTGTGTACTGTGTGATTGTGTGGTTGTGTGATTGTGTGATTGTGTGATTGTGTGATTGTGTGATTGTGTGATTGTGTGATTGTGTGATTGTGTGACCGTGATTGTGTGACCGTGATTGTGTGACCGTGATTGTGTGAACGTGATTGTGTGACCGTGATTGTGTGGCCGTGATTGAGTGACCGTGATTGTGATTGCGTGATTGTGTGATTATGTGATCGTGTGATCGTGTGATGGTGTGATCGTGTGATTGTGTGATTGTGTGAGTGTGTGATTGTGTGATTGTGTGATTGTGTGATTGTGACTGTGTGATTGCGTGATTGTGTGATTGTGTGGTTGCGTGATTTTGTGATTGTGTGATTGTGTGATTGTGTGATTGTGTGATTGTGACTGTGTGATTGTGTGAGTGTGTGACTGTGTGAGTGTGTGATTGTGTGATTGTGTGATTGTGTGATTGTGTGATTGTGTGATTGTGTGATTGTGTGGTTGTGTGATTGTGTGATTGTGTGATTAGGTGATTGTGTGATTGTGCGATTGTGTAATTGTGATTGTGTGATTGTGATTGTGTGTACTGTGTGATTGTGTGATTGTGTGATTGTGTGATTGTGTGATTGTGTGATTGTGTGATTGTGTGATTGTGGGATTGTGTGATTGTGTGATTGTGTGATTGTGTGCTTGTGTGATTATGTGATTTTGTGATTGTGTGATTGTGTGATTGTGTGAGTGTGTGATTGTCTGATTGAGTGATTGTGTGCTTGTGTGATTGTGTGCTTGTGTGATTGTGTGCTTGTGTGATTGTGTGATTGTGTGATTAGGTGATTGTGTAATTGTGTGATTGTGGGATTGTGACTGTGTGATTGTGTGAGTGTGTGATTGTGTGATTGAGTGATTGTGTGCTTGTGTGATTGTGTTGTTGTGTGATTGTGTGATTGTGTGAATGTTATTGTGTGATTGTGTGATTGTGACTGTGTGATTGTGTGAGTGTGTGATTGTGTGAGTGTGTGATTGTGTGATTGTGTGATTGTGTGATTGTGTGATTGTGTGATTGTGTGGTTGTGTGACTGTGTGATTGTGTGATTAGGTGATTGTGTGATTGTGCGATTGTGTAATTGTGATTGTGTGATTGTGATTGTGTGTGCTGTGTGATTGTGTGATTGTGTGATTGTGTGATTGTGTGATTGTGTGATTGTGTGATTGTGTGATTGTGTGATTGTGTGATTGTGTGATTGTGTGATTGTGTGATTATGTGATTGTGTGATTGTGTGATTGTGTGATTGTGTGAGTGTGTGATTGTCTGATTGAGTGATTGTCGCTTGTGTGATTGTGTGCTTGTGTGATTGTGTGATTGTGTGATTAGGTGATTGTGTAATTGTGTGATTGTGGGATTGTGACTGTGTGATTGTGTGAGTGTGTGATTGTGTGATTGAGTGATTGTGTGCTTGTGTGATTGTGTTGTTGTGTGATTGTGTGATTGTGTGATTGTGTGATTGTGTGATTGTGTGATTGTGTGATTGTGTGATTGTGTGATTGTGACTGTGTGATTGTGTGGTTGTGTGATTGTGTGATTGTGTGATTGTGTGATTGTGTGATTGTGTGATAGTGACTGTGTGATTGTGTGATTGTGTGATTGTGTGATTGTGTGACCGTGATTGTGTGACAGTGATTGTGTGACCGTGATTGTGTGGCCGTGATTGAGTGACCGTGATTGTGATTGCGTGATTGTGTGATTGTGTGATCGTGTGATCGTGTGATTGTGTGATCGTGTGATTGTGTGATTGTGTGATTGTGTGATTGTGTGGTTATGTGATTGTGTGATTGTGTGATTGTGTGATTGTGTGATTGTGTGATTGTGTGATTGTGTGATTGTGTGATTGTGTGGTTGTGTGATTGTGTGGTTGTGTGATTGTGTGATTGTGTGATTGTGTGATAGTGTGATTGTGTGATTGTGTGATAGTGACTGTGTGATTGTGTGATTCTGTGATTGTGTGATTGTGTGGCCGGGATTGTGTGACCGTGATTGTGTGGCCGTGATTGAGTGACCGTGATTGTGATTGCGTGATTGTGTGATTGTGTGATCGTGTGATCGTGTGATTGTGTGATCGTGTGATTGTGTGATTGTGTGAGTGTGTGATTGTGTGATTGTGTGATTGTGTGATTGTGACTGTGTGATTGCGTGATTGTGTGATTGTGTGGTTGTGTGATTTTGTGATTGTGTGATTGTGTGATTGTGTGATTGTGTGATTGTGACTGTGTGATTGTGTGAGTGTGTGATTGTGTGAGTGTGTGATTGTGTGATTGTGTGATTGTGTGATTGTGTGATTGTGTGATTGTGTGATTGTGTGGTTGTGTGATTGTGTGATTGTGTGATTAGGTGATTGTGTGATTGTGCGATTGTGTCATTGTGATTGTGTGATTGTGATTGTGTGTACTGTGTGATTGTGTGATTGTGTGATTGTGTGATTGTGTGATTGTGTGATTGTGTGATTGTGTGATTGTGTGATTGTGTGATTGTGTGATTGTGTGATTGTGTGATTGTGTGCTTGTGTGATTGTGTGGTTGTGTGATTGTGTGATTGTGTGATTAGGTGATTGTGTAATTGTGTGATTGTGGGATTGTGACTGTGTGATTGTGTGAGTGTGTGATTGTGTGATTGAGTGATTGTGTGCTTGTGTGATTGTGTTGTTGTGTGATTGTGTGATTGTGTGATTGTGTGATCGTGTGATTGTGTGATTGTGTGATTGTGTGATTGTGTGATTGTGTGATTGTGTGATTGTGTGATTGTGTGATTGTGTGATTGTGTGCTTGTGTGATTGTGTGATTGTGTGATTAGGTGATTGTGTGATTAGGTGATTGTGTAATTGTGTGATTGTGGGATTGTGACTGTGTGATTGTGTGAGTGTGTGATTGTGTGATTGAGTGATTGTGTGCTTGTGTGATTGTGTTGTTGTGTGATTGTGTGATTGTGTGATTGTGTGATTGTGTGATTGTGTGATTGTGACTGTGTGATTGTGTGAGTGTGTGATTGTGTGAGTGTGTGATTGTGTGATTGTGTGATTGTGTGATTGTGTGATTGTGTGATTGTGTGGTTGTGTGATAGTGTGATTGTGTGATTAGGTGATTGTGTGATTGTGCGATTGTGTAATTGTGATTGTGTGTTTGTGATTGTGTGTACTGTGTGATTGTGTGATTGTGTGATTGTGTGATTGTGTGATTGTGTGATTGTGTGATTGTGTGATTGTGTGATTGTGTGATTGTGTGATTATGTGATTGTGTGATTGTGTGATTGTGTGATTGTGTGAGTGTGTGATTGTCTGATTGAGTGATTGTGTGCTTGTGTGATTGTGTGCTTGTGTGATTGTGTGATTGTGTGATTAGGTGATTGTGTAATTGTGTGATTGTGGGATTGTGACTGTGTGATTGTGTGAGTGTGTGATTGTGTGATTGAGTGATTGTGTGCTTGTGTGATTGTGTTGTTGTGTGATTGTGTGATTGTGTGATTGTGTGATTGTGTGATTGTGTGATTGTGTGATTGTGTGATTGTGTGTTTGTGTGATTGTGTGATTGTGTGATTGTGTGATTGTGTGATTGTGTGATTGTGTGATTGTGTGATTGTGTGATTGTGTGACTGTATGAGTGTGTGATTGTGTGATTGTGTGATTGTGTGATTGTGTGGTTGTGTGATTGTGTAATTGTGTGATTGTGTGATTGTGTGATTGTGTGATTATGTGATTATGTGATTGTGTGATTGTGTGATTGTGTGATTGTGTGAGTGTGTGATTGTCTGATTGAGTGATTGTGTGCTCGTGTGATTGCGTGGTTGTGTGATTGTGTGATTGTGTGATTAGGTGATTGTGTGATTGTGTGATTGTGTGATTGTGACTGTGTGATTGTGTGAGTGTGTGATTGTGTGATTGAGTGATTGTGTGCTTGTGTGATTGTGTGGTTGTGTGATTGTGTGATTGTGTGATTGTGTGATTGTGTGATTGTGTGATTGTGTGATTGTGTGATTGTGTGATTGTGTGATTGTGTGATTGTGTGATTGTGTGATTGTGTGGTTGTGTGATTGTTTGATTGTGTGATTAGGTGATTGTGTGATTAGGTGATTGTGTAATTGTGTGATTGTGGGATTGTGACTGTGTGATTGTGTGAGTGTGTGATTGCGTGATTGAGTGATTGTGTGCTTGTGTGATTGTGTGATTGTGTGATTATGTGATTGTGTGATTGTGTGATTTTGTGATTGTGTGAGTGTGTGATTGTCTGATTGAGTGATTGTGTGCTTGTGTGATTGCGTGGTTGTGTGATTGTGTGATTGTGTGATTAGGCGATTGTGTGATTGTGTGATTGTGTGATTGTGACTGTGTGATTGTGTGATTGTGTGATTGAGTGATTGTGTGCTTGTGTGATTGTGTGGTTGTGTGATTGTGTGATTGTGTGATTGTGTGATTGTGTGATTGTGTGATTGTGTGATTGTGTGATTGTGTGATTGTGTGATTGTGTGATTGTGTGATTGTGTGATTGTGTGATTTTGTGATTGTGTGATTGTGTGATTGTGTGATTGTGGTTGTGTGATTGTGACTGTGTGATTGTGATTGTGTGATTGTGATTGTGTAATTGTGACTGTGTGATTGTGTGAGTGTGTGATTGTGTTATTGTGTGATTGTGTGATTGTGTGATTGTGTGATTATGTGATTGTGTGATTGTGTGATTTTGTGATTGTGTGAGTGTGTGATTGTCTGATTGAGTGATTGTGTGCTTGTGTGATTGTGTGGTTGTGTGATTGTGTGGTTGTGTGATTTTGTGATTGTGTGATTGTGTGATTGTGTGATTGTGTGATTGTGACTGTGTGATTGTGTGAGTGTGTGATTGTGTGAGTGTGTGATTGTGTGATTGTGTGATTGTGTGATTATGTGATTGTGTGATTGTGTGATTGTGCGATTGTGTGAGTGTGTGATTGTCTGATTGAGTGATTGTGTGCTTGTGTGATTGTGTGCTTGTGTGATTGTGTGATTGTGTGATTAGGTGATTGTGTAATTGTGTGACTGTGTGATTGTGTGAGTGTGTGATTGTGTGATTGAGTGATTGTGTGCTTGTGTGATTGTGTGGTTGTGTGATTGTGTGATTGTGTGATTGTGTGATTGTGTGATTGTGTGATTGTGTGATTGTGTGATTGTGTGATTGTGTGATTGTGTGATTGTGTGATTGTGTGATTGTGTGATTGTGTGGTTGTGTGATTGTTTGATTGTGTGATTAGGTGATTGTGTGATTAGGTGATTGTGTAATTGTGTGATTGTGGGATTGTGACTGTGTGATTGTGTGAGTGTGTGATTGCGTGATTGAGTGATTGTGTGCTTGTGTGATTGTGTGATTGTGTGATTATGTGATTGTGTGATTGTGTGATTTTGTGATTGTGTGAGTGTGTGATTGTCTGATTGAGTGATTGTGTGCTTGTGTGATTGCGTGGTTGTGTGATTGTGTGATTGTGTGATTAGGCGATTGTGTGATTGTGTGATTGTGTGATTGTGACTGTGTGATTGTGTGATTGTGTGATTGAGTGATTGTGTGCTTGTGTGATTGTGTGGTTGTGTGATTGTGTGATTGTGTGATTGTGTGATTGTGTGATTGTGTGATTGTGTGATTGTGTGATTGTGTGATTGTGTGATTGTGTGATTGTGTGATTGTGTGATTGTGTGATTTTGTGATTGTGTGATTGTGTGATTGTGTGATTGTGGTTGTGTGATTGTGACTGTGTGATTGTGATTGTGTGATTGTGATTGTGTAATTGTGACTGTGTGATTGTGTGAGTGTGTGATTGTGTTATTGTGTGATTGTGTGATTGTGTGATTGTGTGATTATGTGATTGTGTGATTGTGTGATTTTGTGATTGTGTGAGTGTGTGATTGTCTGATTGAGTGATTGTGTGCTTGTGTGATTGTGTGGTTGTGTGATTGTGTGGTTGTGTGATTTTGTGATTGTGCGATTGTGTGATTGTGTGATTGTGTGATTGTGACTGTGTGATTGTGTGAGTGTGTGATTGTGTGAGTGTGTGATTGTGTGATTGTGTGATTGTGTGATTGTGTGATTGTGTGATTGTGTGATTGTGTGGTTGTGTGATTGTGTGATTGTGTGATTAGGTGATTGTGTGATTGTGCGATTGTGTAATTGTGATTGTGTGATTGTGACTGTGTGTACTGTGTGATTGTGTGATTGTGTGATTGTGTGATTGTGTGATTGTGTGATTGTGTGATTGTGTGATTGTGTGATTGTGTGATTGTGTGATTGTGTGATTGTGTGATTGTGTGATTGTGTGATTGTGTGATTGTGTGATTATGTGATTGTGTGATTGTGTGATTGTGTGATTGTGTGAGTGTGTGATTGTCTGATTGAGTGATTGTGTGCTTGTGTGATTGTGTGGTTGTGTGATTGTGTGATTGTGTGATTAGGTGATTGTGTAATTGTGTGATTGTGGGATTGTGACTGTGTGATTGTGTGAGTGTGTGATTGTGTGATTGAGTGATTGTGTGCTTGTGTGATTGTGTTGTTGTGTGATTGTGTGATTGTGTGATTGTGTGATTGTGTGATTGTGTGATTGTGTGATTGTGTGATTGTGTGATTGTGTGATTGTGTGATTGTGTGATTGTGTGATTGTGGTTGTGTGATTGTGACTGTGTGATTGTGATTGTGTGATTGTGATTGTGTGATTGTGACTGTGTGTTTGTGTGAGTGTGTGATTGTGTGATTGTGTGATTGTGTGATTTATTGAGTGTGCGATTGTGTGATTGTGTGATTGTGTGATTGTGTGATTGTGATTGTGTGATTGTGACTGTGTGATTGTGTGAGTGTGTGATTGTGTGATTGAGTGATTGTGTGGTTGTGCGATTGTGTGGTTGTGTGATTGTGTGGTTGTGTGATTGTGTGATTGTGTGATTGTGTGATTGTGTGATTGTGTGGTTGTGTGATTGTTTGATTGTGTGATTAGGTGATTGTGTGATTGTGTGATTGTGTGATTGTGTGATTGTGTGGTTGTGTGATTGTGTGATTGTGTGATTGTGTGATTATGTGATTGTGTGATTGTGTGATTGTGTGATTGTGTGAGTGTGTGATTGTCTGATTGAGTGATTGTGTGCTTGTGTGATTGTGTGGTTGTGTGATTGTGTGATTGTGTGATTGTGTGATTGTGTGATTGTGTGATTGTGTGATTGTGTGATTATGTGATTGTGTGATTGTGTGATTGTGTGATTGTGTGAGTGTGTGATTGTCTGATTGAGTGATTGTGTGCTTGTGTGATTGTGTGGTTGTGTGATTGTGTGGTTGTGTGATTTTGTGATTGTGTGGTTGTGTGATTGTGTGATTGTGTGATTGTGACTGTGTGATTGTGTGAGTGTGTGATTGTGTGAGTGTGTGATTGTGTGATTGTGTGATTGTGTGATTGTGTGATTGTGTGATTGTGTGGTTGTGTGATTGTGTGATTGTGTGATTAGGTGATTGTGTGATTGTGCGATTGTGTAATTGTGATTGTGTGATTGTGATTGTGTGTACTGTGTGATTGTGTGATTGTGTGATTGTGTGATTGTGTGATTGTGTGATTGTGTGATTGTGTGATTGTGTGATTGTGTGATTGTGTGATTGTGTGATTGTGTGATTGTGTGATTGTGTGATTGTGTGATTGTGTGATTATGTGATTGTGTGATTGTGTGATTGTGTGATTGTGTGAGTGTGTGATTGTCTGATTGAGTGATTGTGTGCTTGTGTGATTGTGTGGTTGTGTGATTGTGTGATTGTGTGATTAGGTGATTGTGTAATTGTGTGATTGTGGGATTGTGACTGTGTGATTGTGTGAGTGTGTGATTGTGTGATTGAGTGATTGTGTGCTTGTGTGATTGTGTTGTTGTGTGATTGTGTGATTGTGTGATTGTGTGATTGTGTGATTGTGTGATTGTGTGATTGTGTGATTGTGTGATTGTGTGATTGTGGTTGTGTGATTGTGACTGTGTGATTGTGATTGTGTGATTGTGATTGTGTGATTGTGACTGCGTGATTGTGTGAGTGTGTGATTGTGTGATTGTGCGATTGTGTGATTTATTGAGTGTGCGATTGTGTGATTGTGTGATTGTGTGATTGTGTGATTGTGATTGTGTGATTGTGACTGTGTGATTGTGTGAGTGTGTGATTGTGTGATTGAGTGATTGTGTGGTTGTGCGATTGTGTGGTTGTGTGATTGTGTGGTTGTGTGATTGTGTGATTGTGTGATTGTGTGATTGTGTGATTGTGTGGTTGTGTGATTGTTTGATTGTGTGATTAGGTGATTGTGTGATTGTGTGATTGTGTGATTGTGTGATTGTGTGGTTGTGTGATTGTGTGATTGTGTGATTGTGTGATTGTGTGATTGTGTGATTGTGCGATTGTGTGATTGTGTGATTGTGTGATTGTGTGATTGTGTGATTATGTGATTGTGTGATTGTGTGATTGTGTGATTGTGTGATTGTGTGATTGTGTGGTTGTGTGATTGTTTGATTGTGTGATTAGGTGATTGTGTGATTGTGTGATTGTGTGATTGTGTGATTGTGTGGTTGTGTGATTGTGTGATTGTGTGATTGTGTGATTGTGTGATTGTGTGATTGTGCGATTGTGTGATTGTGTGATTGTGTGATTGTGTGATTGTGTGATTATGTGATTGTGGGATTGTTTGATTGTGTGATTGTGTGAGTGTGTGATTGTCTGATTGAGTGATTGTGTGCTTGTGTGATTGCGTGGTTGTGTGATTGTGTGATTGTGTGATTAGGTGATTGTGTGATTGTGTGATTGTGTGATTGTGTGATTGTGACTGTGTGATTGTGTGATTGTGTGATTGAGTGATTGTGTGCTTGTGTGATTGTGTGGTTGTGTGATTGTGTGATTGTGTGATTGTGTGATTGTGTGATTGTGTGATTGTGTGATTGTGTGATTGTGTGATTGTGTGATTGTGTGATTGTGTGATTGTGTGATTGTGTGATTGTGTGATTGTGTGATTGTGTGATTGTGTGATTGTGTGATTGTGTGATTGTGTGATTGTGTGATTGTGTGATTGTGTGATTGTGGTTGTGTGATTGTGACTGTGTGATTGTGATTGTGTGATTGTGATTGTGTGATTCTGACTGTGTGATTGTGTGAGTGTGTGATTGTGTGATTGTGTGATTGTGTGATTGTGTGAGTGTGCGATTGTGTGATTGTGTGATTGTGTGATTTTGTGATTGTGATTGTGTGATTGTGACTGTGTGATTGTGTGAGTGTGTGATTGTGTGATTGTGTGATTGTGTGATTGTGTGGTTGTGTGATTGTTTGATTGTGTGATTAGGTGATTGTGTGATTGTGTGATTGTCTGATTGTGTGATTGTGTGATTGTGTGATTATGTGATTGTGTGATTGTGTGATTGTGTGAGTGTGTGATTGTCTGATTGAGTGATTGTGTGCTTGTGTGATTGTGTGGTTGTGTGATTGTGTGATTGTGTGATTAGGTGATTGTGTGATTGTGTGATTGTGTGATTGTGACTGTGTGATTGTGTGATTTTGTGATTGAGTGATTGTGTGAGTGTGTGGTTGTGTGATTGTGTGATTGTGTGATTGTGTGGTTGTGTGATTGTGTGATTGTGTGATTGTGTGATTGTGTGATTGTGTGATTGTGTGATTGTGTGACTGTGTGATTGTGTGATTTTGTGATTGTGTGATTGTGTGATTGTGCGATTGTGTAATTGTGATTGTGTGATTGTGATTGTGTGTACTGTGTGATTGTGTGATTGTGTGATTGTGTGATTGTGTGATTGTGTGACCGTGATTGTGTGACCGTGATTGTGTGACCGTGATTGTGTGGCCGTGATTGAGTGACCGTGATTGTGATTGCGTGATTGTGTGATTGTGTGATCGTGTGATCGTGTGATTGTGTGATCGTGTGATTGTGTGATTGTGTGAGTGTGTGATTGTGTGATTGTGTGATTGTATGATTGTGACTGTGTGATTGCGTGATTGTGTGATTGTGTGGTTGTGTGATTTTGTGATTGTGTGATTGTGTGATTGTGTGATTGTGTGATTGTGTGATTGTGTGATTGTGTGATTGTGTGATTGTGTGATTGTGTGGTTGTGTGATTGTTTGATTGTGTGATTAGGTGATTGCGTGGTTGTGTGATTGTGTGATTGTGTGATTAGGTGATTGTGTGATTGTGTGATTGTGTGATTGTGTGATTGTGTGAGTGTGTGATTGTCTGATTGAGTGATTGTGTGCTTGCGTGATTGCGTGGTTGTGTGATTGCGTGGTTGTGTGATTGTGTGATTGTGTGATTGTGTGATTGTGTGATTGTGTGATTGTGTGAGTGTGTGATTGTCTGATTGAGTGATTGTGTGCTTGTGTGATTGTGTGCTTGTGTGATTGTGTGCTTGTGTGATTGTGTGATTGTGTGATTAGGTGATTGTGTAATTGTGTGATTGTGGGATTGTGACTGTGTGATTGTGTGAGTGTGTGATTGTGTGATTGAGTGATTGTGTGCTTGTGTGATTGTGTTGTTGTGTGATTGTGTGATTGTGTGATTGTGTGATTGTGTGATTGTGTGATTGTGACTGTGTGATTGTGTGAGTGTGTGATTGTGTGAGTGTGTGATTGTGTGATTGTGTGATTGTGTGATTGTGTGATTGTGTGATTGTGTGATTGTGTGGTTGTGTGATTGTGTGATTGTGTGATTAAGTGATTGTGTGATTGTGCGATTGTGTGATTGTGATTGTGTGTGCTGTGTGATTGTGTGATTGTGTGATTGTGTGATTGTGTGATTGTGTGATTGTGTGATTGTGTGATTGTGTGATTGTGTGATTATGTGATTGTGTGATTGTGTGATTGTGTGATTGTGTGAGTGTGTGATTGTCTGATTGAGTGATTGTGTGCTTGTGTGATTGTGTGCTTGTGTGATTGTGTGATTGTGTGATTAGGTGATTGTGTAATTGTGTGATTGTGGGATTGTGACTGTGTGATTGTGTGAGTGTGTGATTGTGTGATTGAGTGATTGTGTGCTTGTGTGATTGTGTTGTTGTGTGATTGTGTGATTGTGTGATTGTGTGATTGTGTGATTGTGTGATTGTGTGATTGTGACTGTGTGATTGTGTGGTTGTGTGATTGTGTGATTGTGTGATTGTGTGATTGTGTGATTGTGTGATAGTGACTGTGTGATTGTGTGATTGTGTGATTGTGTGATTGTGTGATTGTGTGATTGTGTGATTGTGACTGTGTGATTGTGTGGTTGTGTGATTGTGTGATTGTGTGATTGTGCGATTGTGTGATTGTGTGATTGTGTGATTGTGTGATTGTGTGATTGTGTGATTGTGTGATTGTGTGATTGTGACTGTGTGATTGTGTGGTTGTGTGATTGTGTGATTGTGTGATTGTGTGATTGTGTGATTGTGTGATTGTGTGATAGTGACTGTGTGATTGTGTGATTGTGTGATTGTGTTACCGTGATTGTGTGACCGTGATTGTGTGACCGTGATTGTGTGGCCGTGATTGAGTGACCGTGATTGTGATTGCGTGATTGTGTGATTGTGTGATCGTGTGATCGTGTGATTGTGTGATCGTGTGATTGTGTGATTGTGTGAGTGTGTGATTGTGTGATTGTGTGATTGTGTGATTGTGTGATTGTGTGATTGTGTGATTGTGTGATTGTGTGATTGTGTGATTGTGTGATTGTGTGATTGTGTGATTGTGTGATTGTGTGATTGTGTGATTGTGGTTGTGTGATTGTGACTGTGTGATTGTGATTGTGTGATTGTGATTGTGTGATTGTGACTGTGTGATTGTGTGAGTGTGTGATTGTGTTATTGTGTGATTGTGTGATTGTGTGATTGTGTGATTGTGTGATTAGGTGATTGTGTAATTGTGTGATTGTGGGATTGTGACTGTGTGATTGTGTGAGTGTGTGATTGTGTGATTGAGTGATTGTGTGCTTGTGTGATTGTGTTGTTGTGTGATTGTGTGATTGTGTGATTGTGTGATTGTGTGATTGTGTGATTGTGTGATTGTGTGATTGTGTGATTGTGTGAGTGTGTGATTGTGTGTTTGTGTGATTGTGTGATTGTGACTGTGTGATTGCGTGATTGTGTGATTGTGTGGTTGTGTGATTTTGTGATTGTGTGATTGTGTGATTGTGTGATTGTGTGATTGTGTGATTGTGACTGTGTGATTGTGTGAGTGTGTGATTGTGTGAGTGTGTGATTGTGTGATTGTGTGATTGTGTGATTGTGTGATTGTGTGATTGTGTGATTGTGTGGTTGTGTGATTGTGTGATTGTGTGATTAGGTGATTGTGTGATTGTGTGATTGTGTGATAGTGACTGTGTGATTGTGTGATTGTGTGATTGTGTGATTGTGTGACCGTGATTGTGTGACCGTGATTGTGTGACCGTGATTTTGTGACCGTGATTGTGTGGCCGTGATTGAGTGACCGTGATTGTGATTGCGTGATTGTGTGATTATGTGATCGTGTGATCGTGTGATTGTGTGATCGTGTGATTGTGTGATTGTGTGAGTGTGTGATTGTGTGATTGTGTGATTGTGTGATTGTGTGATTGTGACTGTGTGATTGCGTGATTGTGTGATTGTGTGGTTGTGTGATTTTGTGATTGTGTGATTGTGTGATTGTGTGATTGTGTGATTGTGACTGTGTGATTGTGTGAGTGTGTGATTGTGTGAGTGTGTGATTGTGTGATTGTGTGATTGTGTGATTGTGTGATTGTGTTGTTGTGTGATTGTGTGATTGTGTGATTGTGTGATTGTGTGATTGTGTGATTGTGTGATTGTGTGATTGTGTGATTGTGTGACTGTGTGATTGTGTGATTTTGTGATTGTGTGATTGTGTGATTGTGCGATTGTGTAATTGTGATTGTGTGATTGTGATTGTGTGTACTGTGTGATTGTGTGATTGTGTGATTGCGTGAATGTGTGATTGTGTGATTGTGTGATTGTGTGATTGTGTGATTGTGTGATTGTGTGATTGTGTGCTTGTGTGATTGTGTGGTTGTGTGATTGTGTGATTGTGTGATTGTGTGATTGTGTGATTGTGTGATTGTGTGATTGTGTGATTGTGTGATTGTGTGATTGTGTGATTGTGTGACCGTGATTGTGTGACCGTGATTGTGTGACCGTGATTGTGTGACCGTGATTGTGTGGCCGTGATTGAGTGACCGTGATTGTGATTGCGTGATTGTGTGATTATGTGATCGTGTGATCGTGTGATTGTGTGATCGTGTGATTGTGTGATTGTGTGAGTGTGTGATTGTGTGATTGTGTGATTGTGTGATTGTGACTGTGTGATTGCGTGATTGTGTGATTGTGTGGTTGTGTGATTTTGTGATTGTGTGATTGTGTGATTGTGTGATTGTGTGATTGTGACTGTGTGATTGTGTGAGTGTGTGACTGTGTGAGTGTGTGATTGTGTGATTGTGTGATTGTGTGATTGTGTGATTGTGTGATTGTGTGATTGTGTGGTTGTGTGATTGTGTGATTGTGTGATTAGGTGATTGTGTGATTGTGCGAATGTGTAATTGTGATTGTGTGATTGTGATTGTGTGTACTGTGTGATTGTGTGATTGTGTGATTGTGTGATTGTGTGATTGTGTGATTGTGTGATTGTGTGATTGTGGGATTGTGTGATTGTGTGATTGTGTGATTGTGTGCTTGTGTGATTATGTGATTTTGTGATTGTGTGATTGTGTGATTGTGTGAGTGTGTGATTGTCTGATTGAGTGATTGTGTGCTTGTGTGATTGTGTGCTTGTGTGATTGTGTGCTTGTGTGATTGTGTGATTGTGTGATTAGGTGATTGTGTAATTGTGTGATTGTGGGATTGTGACTGTGTGATTGTGTGAGTGTGTGATTGTGTGATTGAGTGATTGTGTGCTTGTGTGATTGTGTTGTTGTGTGATTGTGTGATTGTGTGAATGTGATTGTGTGATTGTGTGATTGTGACTGTGTGATTGTGTGAGTGTGTGATTGTGTGAGTGTGTGATTGTGTGATTGTGTGATTGTGTGATTGTGTGATTGTGTGATTGTGTGATTGTGTGGTTGTGTGACTGTGTGATTGTGTGATTAGGTGATTGTGTGATTGTGCGATTGTGTAATTGTGATTGTGTGATTGTGATTGTGTGTGCTGTGTGATTGTGTGATTGTGTGATTGTGTGATTGTGTGATTGTGTGATTGTGTGATTGTGTGATTGTGTGATTGTGTGATTGTGTGATTGTGTGATTGTGTGATTATGTGATTGTGTGATTGTGTGATTGTGTGATTGTGTGAGTGTGTGATTGTCTGATTGAGTGATTGTCGCTTGTGTGATTGTGTGCTTGTGTGATTGTGTGATTGTGTGATTAGCTGATTGTGTAATTGTGTGATTGTGGGATTGTGACTGTGTGATTGTGTGAGTGTGTGATTGTGTGATTGAGTGATTGTGTGCTTGTGTGATTGTGTTGTTGTGTGATTGTGTGATTGTGTGATTGTGTGATTGTGTGATTGTGTGATTGTGTGATTGTGTGATTGTGTGATTGTGTGATTGTGACTGTGTGATTGTGTGGTTGTGTGATTGTGTGATTGTGTGATTGTGTGATTGTGTGATTGTGTGATAGTGACTGTGTGATTGTGTGATTGTGTGATTGTGTGACCGTGATTGTGTGACAGTGATTGTGTGACCGTGATTGTGTGGCCGTGATTGAGTGACCGTGATTGTGATTGCGTGATTGTGTGATTGTGTGATCGTGTGATCGTGTGATTGTGTGATCGTGTGATTGTGTGATTGTGTGATTGTGTGATTGTGTGATTATGTGATTGTGTGATTGTGTGATTGTGTGATTGTGTGATTGTGTGATTGTGTGATTGTGTGATTGTGTGGTTGTGTGATTGTGTGGTTGTGTGATTGTGTGATTGTGTGATTGTGTGATAGTGTGATTGTGTGATTGTGTGATAGTGACTGTGTGATTGTGTGATTCTGTGATTGTGTGATTGTGTGACCGTGATTGTGTGACCGTGATTGTGTGGCCGTGATTGAGTGACCGTGATTGTGATTGCGTGATTGTGTGATTGTGTGATCGTGTGATCGTGTGATTGTGTGATCGTGTGATTGTGTGATTGTGTGAGTGTGTGATTGTGTGATTGTGTGATTGTGTGATTGTGACTGTGTGATTGCGTGATTGTGTGATTGTGTGGTTGTGTGATTTTGTGATTGTGTGATTGTGTGATTGTGTGATTGTGTGATTGTGACTGTGTGATTGTGTGAGTGTGTGATTGTGTGAGTGTGTGATTGTGTGATTGTGTGATTGTGTGATTGTGTGATTGTGTGATTGTGTGATTGTGTGATTGTGTGGTTGTGTGATTGTGTGATTGTGTGATTAGGTGATTGTGTGATTGTGCGATTGTGTCATTGTGATTGTGTGATTGTGATTGTGTGTACTGTGTGATTGTGTGATTGTGTGATTGTGTGATTGTGTGATTGTGTGATTGTGTGATTGTGTGATTGTGTGATTGTGTGATTGTGTGATTGTGTGATTGTGTGCTTGTGTGATTGTGTGGTTGTGTGATTGTGTGATTGTGTGATTAGGTGATTGTGTAATTGTGTGATTGTGGGATTGTGACTGTGTGATTGTGTGAGTGTGTGATTGTGTGATTGAGTGATTGTGTGCTTGTGTGATTGTGTTGTTGTGTGATTGTGTGATTGTGTGATTGTGTGATCGTGTGATTGTGTGATTGTGTGATTGTGTGATTGTGTGATTGTGTGATTGTGTGATTGTGTGATTGTGTGATTGTGTGCTTGTGTGATTGTGTGATTGTGTGATTAGGTGATTGTGTAATTGTGTGATTGTGGGATTGTGACTGTGTGATTGTGTGAGTGTGTGATTGTGTGATTGAGTGATTGTGTGCTTGTGTGATTGTGTTGTTGTGTGATTGTGTGATTGTGTGATTGTGTGATTGTGTGATTGTGTGATTGTGACTGTGTGATTGTGTGAGTGTGTGATTGTGTGAGTGTGTGATTGTGTGATTGTGTGATTGTGTGATTGTGTGATTGTGTGATTGTGTGGTTGTGTGATAGTGTGATTGTGTGATTAGGTGATTGTGTGATTGTGCGATTGTGTAATTGTGATTGTGTGTTTGTGATTGTGTGTACTGTGTGATTGTGTGATTGTGTGATTGTGTGATTGTGTGATTGTGTGATTGTGTGATTGTGTGATTGTGTGATTGTGTGATTGTGTGATTGTGTGATTATGTGATTGTGTGATTGTGTGATTGTGTGATTGTGTGAGTGTGTGATTGTCTGATTGAGTGATTGTGTGCTTGTGTGATTGTGTGCTTGTGTGATTGTGTGATTGTGTGATTAGGTGATTGTGTAATTGTGTGATTGTGGGATTGTGACTGTGTGATTGTGTGAGTGTGTGATTGTGTGATTGAGTGATTGTGTGCTTGTGTGATTGTGTTGTTGTGTGATTGTGTTGTTGTGTGATTGTGTGATTGTGTGATTGTGTGATTGTGTGATTGTGTGATTGTGTGATTGTGTGATTGTGTGATTGTGTGATTGTGTGATTGTGTGATTGTGTGATTGTGTGATTGTGTGATTGTGTGATTGTGTGATTGTGTGATTGTGTGATTGTGTGATTGTGTGATTGTGTGACTGTATGAGTGTGTGATTGTGTGATTGTGTGATTGTGTGATTGTGTGGTTGTGTGATTGTGTAATTGTGTGATTGTGTGATTGTGTGATTGTGTGATTATGTGATTATGTGATTGTGTGATTGTGTGATTGTGTGATTGTGTGAGTGTGTGATTGTCTGATTGAGTGATTGTGTGCTCGTGTGATTGCGTGGTTGTGTGATTGTGTGATTGTGTGATTAGGTGATTGTGTGATTGTGTGATTGTGTGATTGTGACTGTGTGATTGTGTGAGTGTGTGATTGTGTGATTGAGTGATTGTGTGATTGTGTGGTTGTGTGATTGTGTGATTGTGTGATTGTGTGATTGTGTGATTGTGTGATTGTGTGATTGTGTGATTGTGTGATTGTGTGATTGTGTGATTGTGTGATTGTGTGGTTGTGTGATTGTTTGATTGTGTGATTAGGTGATTGTGTGATTAGGTGATTGTGTAATTGTGTGATTGTGGGATTGTGACTGTGTGATTGTGTGAGTGTGTGATTGCGTGATTGAGTGATTGTGTGCTTGTGTGATTGTGTGATTGTGTGATTATGTGATTGTGTGATTGTGTGATTTTGTGATTGTGTGAGTGTGTGATTGTCTGATTGAGTGATTGTGTGCTTGTGTGATTGCGTGGTTGTGTGATTGTGTGATTGTGTGATTAGGCGATTGTGTGATTGTGTGATTGTGTGATTGTGACTGTGTGATTGTGTGATTGTGTGATTGAGTGATTGTGTGCTTGTGTGATTGTGTGGTTGTGTGATTGTGTGATTGTGTGATTGTGTGATTGTGTGATTGTGTGATTGTGTGATTGTGTGATTGTGTGATTGTGTGATTGTGTGATTGTGTGATTGTGTGATTGTGTGATTTTGTGATTGTGTGATTGTGTGATTGTGTGATTGTGGTTGTGTGATTGTGACTGTGTGATTGTGATTGTGTGATTGTGATTGTGTAATTGTGACTGTGTGATTGTGTGAGTGTGTGATTGTGTTATTGTGTGATTGTGTGATTGTGTGATTGTGTGATTATGTGATTGTGTGATTGTGTGATTGTGTGATTGTGTGAGTGTGTGATTGTCTGATTGAGTGATTGTGTGCTTGTGTGATTGTGTGGTTGTGTGATTGTGTGGTTGTGTGATTTTGTGATTGTGTGATTGTGTGATTGTGTGATTGTGTGATTGTGACTGTGTGATTGTGTGAGTGTGTGATTGTGTGAGTGTGTGATTGTGTGATTGTGTGATTGTGTGATTGTGACTGTGTGTACTGTGTGATTGTGTGATTGTGTGATTGTGTGATTGTGTGATTGTGTGATTGTGTGATTGTGTGATTGTGTGATTGTGTGATTGTGTGATTGTGGTTGTGTGATTGTGACTGTGTGATTGTGATTGTGTGATTGTGATTGTGTGATTGTGACTGTGTGATTGTGTGAGTGTGTGATTGTGTGATTGTGTGATTGTGTGATTTATTGAGTGTGCGATTGTGTGATTGTGTGATTGTGTGATTGTGTGATTGTGATTGTGTGATTGTGACTGTGTGATTGTGTGAGTGTGTGATTGTGTGATTGAGTGATTGTGTGGTTGTGCGATTGTGTGGTTGTGTGATTGTGTGGTTGTGTGATTGTGTGATTGTGTGATTGTGTGATTGTGTGATTGTGTGGTTGTGTGATTGTGTGATTGTGTGAGTGTGTGATTGTCTGATTGAGTGATTGTGTGCTTGTGTGATTGTGTGGTTGTGTGATTGTGTGATTGTGTGATTGTGTGATTGTGTGATTGTGTGATTGTGTGATTGTGTGATTATGTGACTGTGTGGTTGTGTGATTTTGTGATTGTGTGATTGTGTGATTGTGTGATTGTGTGATTGTGACTGTGTGATTGTGTGAGTGTGTGATTGTGTGAGTGTGTGATTGTGTGATTGTGTGATTGTGTGATTGTGTGATTGTGTGATTGTGTGGTTGTGTGATTGTGTGATTGTGTAATTGTGATTGTGTGATTGTGATTGTGTGTACTGTGTGATTGTGTGATTGTGTGATTGTGTGATTGTGTGATTGTGTGATTGTGTGATTGTGTGATTGTGTGATTGTGTGATTGTGTGATTGTGTGATTGTGTGATTGTGTGATTGTGTGATTGTGTGATTGTGTGATTGTGTGATTGTGTGATTGTGTGATTGTGTGATTATGTGATTGTGTGATTGTGTGATTGTGTGATTGTGTGAGTGTGTGATTGTCTGATTGAGTGATTGTGTGCTTGTGTGATTGTGTGGTTGTGTGATTGTGTGATTGTGTGATTAGGTGATTGTGTAATTGTGTGATTGTGGGATTGTGACTGTGTGATTGTGTGAGTGTGTGATTGTGTGATTGAGTGATTGTGTGCTTGTGTGATTGTGTTGTTGTGTGATTGTGTGATTGTGTGATTGTGTGATTGTGTGATTGTGTGATTGTGTGATTGTGTGATTGTGTGATTGTGTGATTGTGGTTGTGTGATTGTGACTCTGTGATTGTGATTGTGTGATTGTGATTGTGTGATTGTGACTGTGTGATTGTGTGAGTGTGTGATTGTGTGATTGTGTGATTGTGTGATTTATTGAGTGTGCGATTGTGTGATTGTGTGATTGTGTGATTGTGTGATTGTGATTGTGTGATTGTGACTGTGTGATTGTGTGAGTGTGTGATTGTGTGATTGAGTGATTGTGTGGTTGTGCGATTGTGTGGTTGTGTGATTGTGTGGTTGTGTGATTGTGTGATTGTGTGATTGTGTGATTGTGTGATTGTGTGGTTGTGTGATTGTTTGATTGTGTGATTAGGTGATTGTGTGATTGTGTGATTGTGTGATTGTGTGATTGTGTGGTTGTGTGATTGTGTGATTGTGTGATTGTGTGATTGTGTGATTGTGTGATTGTGCGATTGTGTGATTGTGTGATTGTGTGATTGTGTGATTGTGTGATTATGTGATTGTGTGATTGTGTGATTGTGTGATTGTGTGATTGTGTGATTGTGTGGTTGTGTGATTGTTTGATTGTGTGATTAGGTGATTGTGTGATTGTGTGATTGTGTGATTGTGATTGTGTGATTGTGACTGTGTGATTGTGTGAGTGTGTGATTGTGTGATTGTGTGATTGTGTGATTGTGTGGTTGTGTGATTGTTTGATTGTGTGATTAGGTGATTGTGTGATTGTGTGATTGTCTGATTGTGTGATTGTGTGATTGTGTGATTATGTGATTGTGTGATTGTGTGATTGTGTGAGTGTGTGATTGTCTGATTGAGTGATTGTGTGCTTGTGTGATTGTGTGGTTGTGTGATTGTGTGATTGTGTGATTAGGTGATTGTGTGATTGTGTGATTGTGTGATTGTGACTGTGTGATTGTGTGATTTTGTGATTGAGTGATTGTGTGAGTGTGTGGTTGTGTGATTGTGTGATTGTGTGATTGTGTGGTTGTGTGATTGTGTGATTGTGTGATTGTGTGATTGTGTGATTGTGTGATTGTGTGATTGTGTGACTGTGTGATTGTGTGATTTTGTGATTGTGTGATTGTGTGATTGTGCGATTGTGTAATTGTGATTGTGTGATTGTGATTGTGTGTACTGTGTGATTGTGTGATTGTGTGATTGTGTGATTGTGTGATTGTGTGATTGTGTGACCGTGATTGTGTGACCGTGATTGTGTGACCGTGATTGTGTGGCCGTGATTGAGTGACCGTGATTGTGATTGCGTGATTGTGTGATTGTGTGATCGTGTGATCGTGTGATTGTGTGATCGTGTGATTGTGTGATTGTGTGAGTGTGTGATTGTGTGATTGTGTGATTGTATGATTGTGACTGTGTGATTGCGTGATTGTGTGATTGTGTGGTTGTGTGATTTTGTGATTGTGTGATTGTGTGATTGTGTGATTGTGTGATTGTGTGATTGTGTGATTGTGTGATTGTGTGATTGTGTGATTGTGTGATTGTGTGGTTGTGTGATTGTTTGATTGTGTGATTAGGTGATTGCGTGGTTGTGTGATTGTGTGATTGTGTGATTAGGTGATTGTGTGATTGTGTGATTGTGTGATTGTGTGATTGTGTGAGTGTGTGATTGTCTGATTGAGTGATTGTGTGCTTGCGTGATTGCGTGGTTGTGTGATTGCGTGGTTGTGTGATTGTGTGATTGTGTGATTGTGTGATTGTGTGATTGTGTGATTGTGTGAGTGTGTGATTGTCTGATTGAGTGATTGTGTGCTTGTGTGATTGTGTGCTTGTGTGATTGTGTGCTTGTGTGATTGTGTGATTGTGTGATTAGGTGATTGTGTAATTGTGTGATTGTGGGATTGTGACTGTGTGATTGTGTGAGTGTGTGATTGTGTGATTGAGTGATTGTGTGCTTGTGTGATTGTGTTGTTGTGTGATTGTGTGATTGTGTGATTGTGTGATTGTGTGATTGTGTGATTGTGACTGTGTGATTGTGTGAGTGTGTGATTGTGTGAGTGTGTGATTGTGTGATTGTGTGATTGTGTGATTGTGTGATTGTGTGATTGTGTGATTGTGTGATTGTGTGGTTGTGTGATTGTGTGATTGTGTGATTAAGTGATTGTGTGATTGTGCGATTGTGTGATTGTGATTGTGTGTGCTGTGTGATTGTGTGATTGTGTGATTGTGTGATTGTGTGATTGTGTGATTGTGTGATTGTGTGATTGTGTGATTGTGTGATTATGTGATTGTGTGATTGTGTGATTGTGTGATTGTGTGAGTGTGTGATTGTCTGATTGAGTGATTGTGTGCTTGTGTGATTGTGTGCTTGTGTGATTGTGTGATTGTGTGATTAGGTGATTGTGTAATTGTGTGATTGTGGGATTGTGACTGTGTGATTGTGTGAGTGTGTGATTGTGTGATTGAGTGATTGTGTGCTTGTGTGATTGTGTTGTTGTGTGATTGTGTGATTGTGTGATTGTGTGATTGTGTGATTGTGTGATTGTGTGATTGTGACTGTGTGATTGTGTGGTTGTGTGATTGTGTGATTGTGTGATTGTGTGATTGTGTGATTGTGTGATAGTGACTGTGTGATTGTGTGATTGTGTGATTGTGTGATTGTGTGATTGTGTGATTGTGTGATTGTGACTGTGTGATTGTGTGGTTGTGTGATTGTGTGATTGTGTGATTGTGCGATTGTGTGATTGTGTGATTGTGTGATTGTGTGATTGTGTGATTGTGTGATTGTGTGATTGTGTGATTGTGACTGTGTGATTGTGTGGTTGTGTGATTGTGTGATTGTGTGATTGTGTGATTGTGTGATTGTGTGATTGTGTGATAGTGACTGTGTGATTGTGTGATTGTGTGATTGTGTTACCGTGATTGTGTGACCGTGATTGTGTGACCGTGATTGTGTGGCCGTGATTGAGTGACCGTGATTGTGATTGCGTGATTGTGTGATTGTGTGATCGTGTGATCGTGTGATTGTGTGATCGTGTGATTGTGTGATTGTGTGAGTGTGTGATTGTGTGATTGTGTGATTGTGTGATTGTGTGATTGTGTGATTGTGTGATTGTGTGATTGTGTGATTGTGTGATTGTGTGATTGTGTGATTGTGTGATTGTGTGATTGTGTGATTGTGTGATTGTGGTTGTGTGATTGTGACTGTGTGATTGTGATTGTGTGATTGTGATTGTGTGATTGTGACTGTGTGATTGTGTGAGTGTGTGATTGTGTTATTGTGTGATTGTGTGATTGTGTGATTGTGTGATTGTGTGATTAGGTGATTGTGTAATTGTGTGATTGTGGGATTGTGACTGTGTGATTGTGTGAGTGTGTGATTGTGTGATTGAGTGATTGTGTGCTTGTGTGATTGTGTTGTTGTGTGATTGTGTGATTGTGTGATTGTGTGATTGTGTGATTGTGTGATTGTGTGATTGTGTGATTGTGTGATTGTGTGAGTGTGTGATTGTGTGTTTGTGTGATTGTGTGATTGTGACTGTGTGATTGCGTGATTGTGTGATTGTGTGGTTGTGTGATTTTGTGATTGTGTGATTGTGTGATTGTGTGATTGTGTGATTGTGACTGTGTGATTGTGTGAGTG
This sequence comes from Megachile rotundata, assembly GCF_050947335.1. NCBI lineage: Eukaryota > Metazoa > Arthropoda > Insecta > Hymenoptera > Megachilidae > Megachile > Megachile rotundata. Next base: position 451,662 of record NW_027473376.1, on the reverse strand, counting down.
TGTGATTGTGTGAGTGTGTGATTGTGTGATTGTGTGATTGTGTGATTGTGTGATTGTGTGATTGTGTGATTGTGTGGTTGTGTGATTGTGTGATTGTGTGATTAGGTGATTGTGTGATTGTGTGATTGTGTGATAGTGACTGTGTGATTGTGTGATTGTGTGATTGTGTGATTGTGTGACCGTGATTGTGTGACCGTGATTGTGTGACCGTGATTTTGTGACCGTGATTGTGTGGCCGTGATTGAGTGACCGTGATTGTGATTGCGTGATTGTGTGATTATGTGATCGTGTGATCGTGTGATTGTGTGATCGTGTGATTGTGTGATTGTGTGAGTGTGTGATTGTGTGATTGTGTGATTGTGTGATTGTGTGATTGTGACTGTGTGATTGCGTGATTGTGTGATTGTGTGGTTGTGTGATTTTGTGATTGTGTGATTGTGTGATTGTGTGATTGTGTGATTGTGACTGTGTGATTGTGTGAGTGTGTGATTGTGTGAGTGTGTGATTGTGTGATTGTGTGATTGTGTGATTGTGTGATTGTGTTGTTGTGTGATTGTGTGATTGTGTGATTGTGTGATTGTGTGATTGTGTGATTGTGTGATTGTGTGATTGTGTGACTGTGTGATTGTGTGATTTTGTGATTGTGTGATTGTGTGATTGTGCGATTGTGTAATTGTGATTGTGTGATTGTGATTGTGTGTACTGTGTGATTGTGTGATTGTGTGATTGCGTGAATGTGTGATTGTGTGATTGTGTGATTGTGTGATTGTGTGATTGTGTGATTGTGTGATTGTGTGCTTGTGTGATTGTGTGGTTGTGTGATTGTGTGATTGTGTGATTGTGTGATTGTGTGATTGTGTGATTGTGTGATTGTGTGATTGTGTGATTGTGTGATTGTGTGATTGTGTGACCGTGATTGTGTGACCGTGATTGTGTGACCGTGATTGTGTGACCGTGATTGTGTGGCCGTGATTGAGTGACCGTGATTGTGATTGCGTGATTGTGTGATTATGTGATCGTGTGATCGTGTGATTGTGTGATCGTGTGATTGTGTGATTGTGTGAGTGTGTGATTGTGTGATTGTGTGATTGTGTGATTGTGACTGTGTGATTGCGTGATTGTGTGATTGTGTGGTTGTGTGATTTTGTGATTGTGTGATTGTGTGATTGTGTGATTGTGTGATTGTGACTGTGTGATTGTGTGAGTGTGTGACTGTGTGAGTGTGTGATTGTGTGATTGTGTGATTGTGTGATTGTGTGATTGTGTGATTGTGTGATTGTGTGGTTGTGTGATTGTGTGATTGTGTGATTAGGTGATTGTGTGATTGTGCGAATGTGTAATTGTGATTGTGTGATTGTGATTGTGTGTACTGTGTGATTGTGTGATTGTGTGATTGTGTGATTGTGTGATTGTGTGATTGTGTGATTGTGTGATTGTGGGATTGTGTGATTGTGTGATTGTGTGATTGTGTGCTTGTGTGATTATGTGATTTTGTGATTGTGTGATTGTGTGATTGTGTGAGTGTGTGATTGTCTGATTGAGTGATTGTGTGCTTGTGTGATTGTGTGCTTGTGTGATTGTGTGCTTGTGTGATTGTGTGATTGTGTGATTAGGTGATTGTGTAATTGTGTGATTGTGGGATTGTGACTGTGTGATTGTGTGAGTGTGTGATTGTGTGATTGAGTGATTGTGTGCTTGTGTGATTGTGTTGTTGTGTGATTGTGTGATTGTGTGAATGTGATTGTGTGATTGTGTGATTGTGACTGTGTGATTGTGTGAGTGTGTGATTGTGTGAGTGTGTGATTGTGTGATTGTGTGATTGTGTGATTGTGTGATTGTGTGATTGTGTGATTGTGTGGTTGTGTGACTGTGTGATTGTGTGATTAGGTGATTGTGTGATTGTGCGATTGTGTAATTGTGATTGTGTGATTGTGATTGTGTGTGCTGTGTGATTGTGTGATTGTGTGATTGTGTGATTGTGTGATTGTGTGATTGTGTGATTGTGTGATTGTGTGATTGTGTGATTGTGTGATTGTGTGATTGTGTGATTATGTGATTGTGTGATTGTGTGATTGTGTGATTGTGTGAGTGTGTGATTGTCTGATTGAGTGATTGTCGCTTGTGTGATTGTGTGCTTGTGTGATTGTGTGATTGTGTGATTAGCTGATTGTGTAATTGTGTGATTGTGGGATTGTGACTGTGTGATTGTGTGAGTGTGTGATTGTGTGATTGAGTGATTGTGTGCTTGTGTGATTGTGTTGTTGTGTGATTGTGTGATTGTGTGATTGTGTGATTGTGTGATTGTGTGATTGTGTGATTGTGTGATTGTGTGATTGTGTGATTGTGACTGTGTGATTGTGTGGTTGTGTGATTGTGTGATTGTGTGATTGTGTGATTGTGTGATTGTGTGATAGTGACTGTGTGATTGTGTGATTGTGTGATTGTGTGACCGTGATTGTGTGACAGTGATTGTGTGACCGTGATTGTGTGGCCGTGATTGAGTGACCGTGATTGTGATTGCGTGATTGTGTGATTGTGTGATCGTGTGATCGTGTGATTGTGTGATCGTGTGATTGTGTGATTGTGTGATTGTGTGATTGTGTGATTATGTGATTGTGTGATTGTGTGATTGTGTGATTGTGTGATTGTGTGATTGTGTGATTGTGTGATTGTGTGGTTGTGTGATTGTGTGGTTGTGTGATTGTGTGATTGTGTGATTGTGTGATAGTGTGATTGTGTGATTGTGTGATAGTGACTGTGTGATTGTGTGATTCTGTGATTGTGTGATTGTGTGACCGTGATTGTGTGACCGTGATTGTGTGGCCGTGATTGAGTGACCGTGATTGTGATTGCGTGATTGTGTGATTGTGTGATCGTGTGATCGTGTGATTGTGTGATCGTGTGATTGTGTGATTGTGTGAGTGTGTGATTGTGTGATTGTGTGATTGTGTGATTGTGACTGTGTGATTGCGTGATTGTGTGATTGTGTGGTTGTGTGATTTTGTGATTGTGTGATTGTGTGATTGTGTGATTGTGTGATTGTGACTGTGTGATTGTGTGAGTGTGTGATTGTGTGAGTGTGTGATTGTGTGATTGTGTGATTGTGTGATTGTGTGATTGTGTGATTGTGTGATTGTGTGATTGTGTGGTTGTGTGATTGTGTGATTGTGTGATTAGGTGATTGTGTGATTGTGCGATTGTGTCATTGTGATTGTGTGATTGTGATTGTGTGTACTGTGTGATTGTGTGATTGTGTGATTGTGTGATTGTGTGATTGTGTGATTGTGTGATTGTGTGATTGTGTGATTGTGTGATTGTGTGATTGTGTGATTGTGTGCTTGTGTGATTGTGTGGTTGTGTGATTGTGTGATTGTGTGATTAGGTGATTGTGTAATTGTGTGATTGTGGGATTGTGACTGTGTGATTGTGTGAGTGTGTGATTGTGTGATTGAGTGATTGTGTGCTTGTGTGATTGTGTTGTTGTGTGATTGTGTGATTGTGTGATTGTGTGATCGTGTGATTGTGTGATTGTGTGATTGTGTGATTGTGTGATTGTGTGATTGTGTGATTGTGTGATTGTGTGATTGTGTGCTTGTGTGATTGTGTGATTGTGTGATTAGGTGATTGTGTAATTGTGTGATTGTGGGATTGTGACTGTGTGATTGTGTGAGTGTGTGATTGTGTGATTGAGTGATTGTGTGCTTGTGTGATTGTGTTGTTGTGTGATTGTGTGATTGTGTGATTGTGTGATTGTGTGATTGTGTGATTGTGACTGTGTGATTGTGTGAGTGTGTGATTGTGTGAGTGTGTGATTGTGTGATTGTGTGATTGTGTGATTGTGTGATTGTGTGATTGTGTGGTTGTGTGATAGTGTGATTGTGTGATTAGGTGATTGTGTGATTGTGCGATTGTGTAATTGTGATTGTGTGTTTGTGATTGTGTGTACTGTGTGATTGTGTGATTGTGTGATTGTGTGATTGTGTGATTGTGTGATTGTGTGATTGTGTGATTGTGTGATTGTGTGATTGTGTGATTGTGTGATTATGTGATTGTGTGATTGTGTGATTGTGTGATTGTGTGAGTGTGTGATTGTCTGATTGAGTGATTGTGTGCTTGTGTGATTGTGTGCTTGTGTGATTGTGTGATTGTGTGATTAGGTGATTGTGTAATTGTGTGATTGTGGGATTGTGACTGTGTGATTGTGTGAGTGTGTGATTGTGTGATTGAGTGATTGTGTGCTTGTGTGATTGTGTTGTTGTGTGATTGTGTTGTTGTGTGATTGTGTGATTGTGTGATTGTGTGATTGTGTGATTGTGTGATTGTGTGATTGTGTGATTGTGTGTTTGTGTGATTGTGTGATTGTGTGATTGTGTGATTGTGTGATTGTGTGATTGTGTGATTGTGTGATTGTGTGATTGTGTGATTGTGTGACTGTATGAGTGTGTGATTGTGTGATTGTGTGATTGTGTGATTGTGTGGTTGTGTGATTGTGTAATTGTGTGATTGTGTGATTGTGTGATTGTGTGATTATGTGATTATGTGATTGTGTGATTGTGTGATTGTGTGATTGTGTGAGTGTGTGATTGTCTGATTGAGTGATTGTGTGCTCGTGTGATTGCGTGGTTGTGTGATTGTGTGATTGTGTGATTAGGTGATTGTGTGATTGTGTGATTGTGTGATTGTGACTGTGTGATTGTGTGAGTGTGTGATTGTGTGATTGAGTGATTGTGTGCTTGTGTGATTGTGTGGTTGTGTGATTGTGTGATTGTGTGATTGTGTGATTGTGTGATTGTGTGATTGTGTGATTGTGTGATTGTGTGATTGTGTGATTGTGTGATTGTGTGATTGTGTGGTTGTGTGATTGTTTGATTGTGTGATTAGGTGATTGTGTGATTAGGTGATTGTGTAATTGTGTGATTGTGGGATTGTGACTGTGTGATTGTGTGAGTGTGTGATTGCGTGATTGAGTGATTGTGTGCTTGTGTGATTGTGTGATTGTGTGATTATGTGATTGTGTGATTGTGTGATTTTGTGATTGTGTGAGTGTGTGATTGTCTGATTGAGTGATTGTGTGCTTGTGTGATTGCGTGGTTGTGTGATTGTGTGATTGTGTGATTAGGCGATTGTGTGATTGTGTGATTGTGTGATTGTGACTGTGTGATTGTGTGATTGTGTGATTGAGTGATTGTGTGCTTGTGTGATTGTGTGGTTGTGTGATTGTGTGATTGTGTGATTGTGTGATTGTGTGATTGTGTGATTGTGTGATTGTGTGATTGTGTGATTGTGTGATTGTGTGATTGTGTGATTGTGTGATTGTGTGATTTTGTGATTGTGTGATTGTGTGATTGTGTGATTGTGGTTGTGTGATTGTGACTGTGTGATTGTGATTGTGTGATTGTGATTGTGTAATTGTGACTGTGTGATTGTGTGAGTGTGTGATTGTGTTATTGTGTGATTGTGTGATTGTGTGATTGTGTGATTATGTGATTGTGTGATTGTGTGATTGTGTGATTGTGTGAGTGTGTGATTGTCTGATTGAGTGATTGTGTGCTTGTGTGATTGTGTGGTTGTGTGATTGTGTGGTTGTGTGATTTTGTGATTGTGTGATTGTGTGATTGTGTGATTGTGTGATTGTGACTGTGTGATTGTGTGAGTGTGTGATTGTGTGAGTGTGTGATTGTGTGATTGTGTGATTGTGTGATTGTGACTGTGTGTACTGTGTGATTGTGTGATTGTGTGATTGTGTGATTGTGTGATTGTGTGATTGTGTGATTGTGTGATTGTGTGATTGTGTGATTGTGTGATTGTGTGATTGTGTGATTGTGTGATTGTGGTTGTGTGATTGTGACTGTGTGATTGTGATTGTGTGATTGTGATTGTGTGATTGTGACTGTGTGATTGTGTGAGTGTGTGATTGTGTGATTGTGTGATTGTGTGATTTATTGAGTGTGCGATTGTGTGATTGTGTGATTGTGTGATTGTGTGATTGTGATTGTGTGATTGTGACTGTGTGATTGTGTGAGTGTGTGATTGTGTGATTGAGTGATTGTGTGGTTGTGCGATTGTGTGGTTGTGTGATTGTGTGGTTGTGTGATTGTGTGATTGTGTGATTGTGTGATTGTGTGATTGTGTGGTTGTGTGATTGTGTGATTGTGTGAGTGTGTGATTGTCTGATTGAGTGATTGTGTGCTTGTGTGATTGTGTGGTTGTGTGATTGTGTGATTGTGTGATTGTGTGATTGTGTGATTGTGTGATTGTGTGATTGTGTGATTATGTGACTGTGTGGTTGTGTGATTTTGTGATTGTGTGATTGTGTGATTGTGTGATTGTGTGATTGTGACTGTGTGATTGTGTGAGTGTGTGATTGTGTGAGTGTGTGATTGTGTGATTGTGTGATTGTGTGATTGTGTGATTGTGTGATTGTGTGGTTGTGTGATTGTGTGATTGTGTAATTGTGATTGTGTGATTGTGATTGTGTGTACTGTGTGATTGTGTGATTGTGTGATTGTGTGATTGTGTGATTGTGTGATTGTGTGATTGTGTGATTGTGTGATTGTGTGATTGTGTGATTGTGTGATTGTGTGATTGTGTGATTGTGTGATTGTGTGATTGTGTGATTGTGTGATTGTGTGATTGTGTGATTGTGTGATTGTGTGATTGTGTGATTATGTGATTGTGTGATTGTGTGATTGTGTGATTGTGTGAGTGTGTGATTGTCTGATTGAGTGATTGTGTGCTTGTGTGATTGTGTGGTTGTGTGATTGTGTGATTGTGTGATTAGGTGATTGTGTAATTGTGTGATTGTGGGATTGTGACTGTGTGATTGTGTGAGTGTGTGATTGTGTGATTGAGTGATTGTGTGCTTGTGTGATTGTGTTGTTGTGTGATTGTGTGATTGTGTGATTGTGTGATTGTGTGATTGTGTGATTGTGTGATTGTGTGATTGTGTGATTGTGTGATTGTGGTTGTGTGATTGTGACTCTGTGATTGTGATTGTGTGATTGTGATTGTGTGATTGTGACTGTGTGATTGTGTGAGTGTGTGATTGTGTGATTGTGTGATTGTGTGATTTATTGAGTGTGCGATTGTGTGATTGTGTGATTGTGTGATTGTGTGATTGTGATTGTGTGATTGTGACTGTGTGATTGTGTGAGTGTGTGATTGTGTGATTGAGTGATTGTGTGGTTGTGCGATTGTGTGGTTGTGTGATTGTGTGGTTGTGTGATTGTGTGATTGTGTGATTGTGTGATTGTGTGATTGTGTGGTTGTGTGATTGTTTGATTGTGTGATTAGGTGATTGTGTGATTGTGTGATTGTGTGATTGTGTGATTGTGTGGTTGTGTGATTGTGTGATTGTGTGATTGTGTGATTGTGTGATTGTGTGATTGTGCGATTGTGTGATTGTGTGATTGTGTGATTGTGTGATTGTGTGATTATGTGATTGTGTGATTGTGTGATTGTGTGATTGTGTGATTGTGTGATTGTGTGGTTGTGTGATTGTTTGATTGTGTGATTAGGTGATTGTGTGATTGTGTGATTGTGTGATTGTGTGATTGTGTGGTTGTGTGATTGTGTGATTGTGTGATTGTGTGATTGTGTGATTGTGTGATTGTGCGATTGTGTGATTGTGTGATTGTGTGATTGTGTGATTGTGTGATTATGTGATTGTGTGATTGTTTGATTGTGTGATTGTGTGAGTGTGTGATTGTCTGATTGAGTGATTGTGTGCTTGTGTGATTGCGTGGTTGTGTGATTGTGTGATTGTGTGATTAGGTGATTGTGTGATTGTGTGATTGTGTGATTGTGTGATTGTGACTGTGTGATTGTGTGATTGTGTGATTGAGTGATTGTGTGCTTGTGTGATTGTGTGGTTGTGTGATTGTGTGATTGTGTGATTGTGTGATTGTGTGATTGTGTGATTGTGTGATTGTGTGATTGTGTGATTGTGTGATTGTGTGATTGTGTGATTGTGTGATTGTGTGATTGTGTGATTGTGTGATTGTGTGATTGTGACTGTGTGATTGTGTGGTTGTGTGATTGTGTGATTGTGTGATTGTGTGATTGTGTGATTGTGTGATTGTGTGATTGTGTGATAGTGACTGTGTGATTGTGTGATTGTGTGATTGTGTGATTGTGTGACCGTGATTGTGTGACCGTGATTGTGTGACCGTGATTGTGTGGCCGTGATTGAGTGACCGTGATTGTGATTGCGTGATTGTGTGATTGTGTGATCGTGTGATCGTGTGATTGTGTGATCGTGTGATTGTGTGATTGTGTGAGTGTGTGATTGTGTGATTGTGTGATTGTATGATTGTGACTGTGTGATTGCGTGATTGTGTGATTGTGTGGTTGTGTGATTTTGTGATTGTGTGATTGTGTGATTGTGTGATTGTGTGATTGTGTGATTGTGTGATTGTGTGATTGTGTGATTGTGTGGTTGTGTGATTGTTTGATTGTGTGATTAGGTGATTGCGTGGTTGTGTGATTGTGTGATTGTGTGATTAGGTGATTGTGTGATTGTGTGATTGTGTGATTGTGTGATTGTGTGAGTGTGTGATTGTCTGATTGAGTGATTGTGTGCTTGCGTGATTGCGTGGTTGTGTGATTGCGTGGTTGTGTGATTGTGTGATTGTGTGATTGTGTGATTGTGTGATTGTGTGATTGTGTGAGTGTGTGATTGTCTGATTGAGTGATTGTGTGCTTGTGTGATTGTGTGCTTGCGTGATTGTGTGCTTGTGTGATTGTGTGATTGTGTGATTAGGTGATTGTGTAATTGTGTGATTGTGGGATTGTGACTGTGTGATTGTGTGAGTGTGTGATTGTGTGATTGAGTGATTGTGTGCTTGTGTGATTGTGTTGTTGTGTGATTGTGTGATTGTGTGATTGTGTGATTGTGTGATTGTGTGATTGTGACTGTGTGATTGTGTGAGTGTGTGATTGTGTGAGTGTGTGATTGTGTGATTGTGTGATTGTGTGATTGTGTGATTGTGTGATTGTGTGATTGTGTGATTGTGTGGTTGTGTGATTGTGTGATTGTGTGATTAGGTGATTGTGTGATTGTGCGATTGTGTGATTGTGATTGTGTGTGCTGTGTGATTGTGTGATTGTGTGATTGTGTGATTGTGTGATTGTGTGATTGTGTGATTGTGTGATTGTGTGATTGTGTGATTATGTGATTGTGTGATTGTGTGATTGTGTGATTGTGTGAGTGTGTGATTGTCTGATTGAGTGATTGTGTGCTTGTGTGATTGTGTGCTTGTGTGATTGTGTGATTGTGTGATTAGGTGATTGTGTAATTGTGTGATTGTGGGATTGTGACTGTGTGATTGTGTGAGTGTGTGATTGTGTGATTGAGTGATTGTGTGCTTGTGTGATTGTGTTGTTGTGTGATTGTGTGATTGTGTGATTGTGTGATTGTGTGATTGTGTGATTGTGTGATTGTGACTGTGTGATTGTGTGGTTGTGTGATTGTGTGATTGTGTGATTGTGTGATTGTGTGATTGTGTGATTGTGTGATTGTGTGATTGTGACTGTGTGATTGTGTGGTTGTGTGATTGTGTGATTGTGTGATTGTGTGATTGTGTGATTGTGTGATAGTGACTGTGTGATTGTGTGATTGTGTGATTGTGTGATTGTGTGACCGCGATTGTGTGACAGTGATTGTGTGACCGTGATTGTGTGGCCGTGATTGAGTGACCGTGATTGTGATTGCGTGATTGTGTGATTGTGTGATTGTGTGATTGTGTGATTGTGTGATTGTGTGATTGTGTGATTGTGTGATTGTGTGATTGTGTGATTGTGGTTGTGTGATTGTGACTGTGTGATTGTGATTGTGTGATTGTGATTGTGTGATTGTGACTGTGTGATTGTGTGAGTGTGTGATTGTGTTATTGTGTGATTGTGTGATTGTGTGATTGCGTGATTAGGTGATTGTGTAATTGTGTGATTGTGGGATTGTGACTGTGTGATTGTGTGAGTGTGTGATTGTGTGATTGAGTGATTTTGTGCTTGTGTGAGTGTGTGATTGTGTGATTGTGTGATTGTGTGATTGTGACTGTGTGATTGCGTGATTGTGTGATTGTGTGGTTGTGTGATTTTGTGATTGTGTGATTGTGTGATTGTGTGATTGTGTGATTGTGTGATTGTGACTGTGTGATTGTGTGAGTGTGTGATTGTGTGAGTGTGTGATTGTGTGATTGTGTGATTGTGTGATTGTGTGATTGTGTGATTGTGTGATTGTGTGGTTGTGTGATTGTGTGATTGTGTGATTAGGTGATTGTGTGATTGTGTGATTGTGTGATAGTGACTGTGTGATTGTGTGATTGTGTGATTGTGTGATTGTGTGACCGTGATTGTGTGACCGTGATTGTGTGACCGTGATTGTGTGACCGCGATTGTGTGGCCGTGATTGAGTGACCGTGATTGTGATTGCGTGATTGTGTGATTATGTGATCGTGTGATCGTGTGATTGTGTGATCGTGTGATTGTGTGATTGTGTGAGTGTGTGATTGTGTGATTGTGTGATTGTGTGATTGTGTGATTGTGACTGTGTGATTGCGTGATTGTGTGATTGTGTGGTTGTGTGATTTTGTGATTGTGTGATTGTGTGATTGTGTGATTGTGTGATTGTGACTGTGTGATTGTGTGAGTGTGTGATTGTGTGAGTGTGTGATTGTGTGATTGTGTGATTGTGTGATTGTGTGATTGTGTTGTTGTGTGATTGTGTGATTGTGTGATTGTGTGATTGTGTGATTGTGTGATTGTGTGATTGTGTGATTGTGTGACTGTGTGATTGTGTGATTTTGTGATTGTGTGATTGTGTGATTGTGCGATTGTGTAATTGTGATTGTGTGATTGTGATTGTGTGTACTGTGTGATTGTGTGATTGTGTGATTGCGTGAATGTGTGATTGTATGATTGTGTGATTGTGTGATTGTGTGATTGTGTGATTGTGTGATTGTGTGCTTGTGTGATTGTGTGGTTGTGTGATTGTGTGATTGTGTGATTGTGTGATTGTGTGATTGTGTGATTGTGTGATTGTGTGATTGTGTGATTGTGTGATTGTGTGATTGTGTGACCGTGATTGTGTGACCGTGATTGTGTGACCGTGATTGTGTGACCGTGATTGTGTGGCCGTGATTGAGTGACCGTGATTGTGATTGCGTGATTGTGTGATTATGTGATCGTGTGATCGTGTGATTGTGTGATCGTGTGATTGTGTGATTGTGTGAGTGTGTGATTGTGTGATTGTGTGATTGTGTGATTGTGACTGTGTGATTGCGTGATTGTGTGATTGTGTGGTTGTGTGATTTTGTGATTGTGTGATTGTGTGATTGTGTGATTGTGTGATTGTGACTGTGTGATTGTGTGAGTGTGTGACTGTGTGAGTGTGTGATTGTGTGATTGTGTGATTGTGTGATTGTGTGATTGTGTGATTGTGTGATTGTGTGATTGTGTGGTTGTGTGATTGTGTGATTGTGTGATTAGGTGATTGTGTGATTGTGCGAATGTGTAATTGTGATTGTGTGATTGTGATTGTGTGTACTGTGTGATTGTGTGATTGTGTGATTGTGTGATTGTGTGATTGTGTGATTGTGTGATTGTGTGATTGTGGCATTGTGTGATTGTGTGATTGTGTGATTGTGTGCTTGTGTGATTATGTGATTTTGTGATTGTGTGATTGTGTGATTGTGTGAGTGTGTGATTGTCTGATTGAGTGATTGTGTGCTTGTGTGATTGTGTGCTTGTGTGATTGTGTGCTTGTGTGATTGTGTGATTGTGTGATTAGGTGATTGTGTAATTGTGTGATTGTGGGATTGTGACTGTGTGATTGTGTGAGTGTGTGATTGTGTGATTGAGTGATTGTGTGCTTGTGTGATTGTGTTGTTGTGTGATTGTGTGATTGTGTGAATGTGATTGTGTGATTGTGTGATTGTGACTGTGTGATTGTGTGAGTGTGTGATTGTGTGAGTGTGTGATTGTGTGATTGTGTGATTGTGTGATTGTGTGATTGTGTGATTGTGTGATTGTGTGGTTGTGTGACTGTGTGATTGTGTGATTAGGTGATTGTGTGATTGTGCGATTGTGTAATTGTGATTGTGTGATTGTGATTGTGTGTGCTGTGTGATTGTGTGATTGTGTGATTGTGTGATTGTGTGATTGTGTGATTGTGTGATTGTGTGATTGTGTGATTGTGTGATTGTGTGATTGTGTGATTATGTGATTGTGTGATTGTGTGATTGTGTGATTGTGTGAGTGTGTGATTGTCTGATTGAGTGATTGTCGCTTGTGTGATTGTGTGCTTGTGTGATTGTGTGATTGTGTGATTAGGTGATTGTGTAATTGTGTGATTGTGGGATTGTGACTGTGTGATTGTGTGAGTGTGTGATTGTGTGATTGAGTGATTGTGTGCTTGTGTGATTGTGTTGTTGTGTGATTGTGTGATTGTGTGATTGTGTGATTGTGTGATTGTGTGATTGTGTGATTGTGACTGTGTGATTGTGTGGTTGTGTGATTGTGTGATTGTGTGATTGTGTGATTGTGTGATTGTGTGATAGTGACTGTGTGATTGTGTGATTGTGTGATTGTGTGATTGTGTGACCGTGATTGTGTGACAGTGATTGTGTGACCGTGATTGTGTGGCCGTGATTGAGTGACCGTGATTGTGATTGCGTGATTGTGTGATTGTGTGATCGTGTGATCGTGTGATTGTGTGATCGTGTGATTGTGTGATTGTGTGATTGTGTGATTGTGTGATTATGTGATTGTGTGATTGTGTGATTGTGTGATTGTGTGATTGTGTGATTGTGTGATTGTGTGATTGTGTGGTTGTGTGATTGTGTGGTTGTGTGATTGTGTGATTGTGTGATTGTGTGATAGTGTGATTGTGTGATTGTGTGATAGTGACTGTGTGATTGTGTGATTCTGTGATTGTGTGATTGTGTGACCGTGATTGTGTGACCGTGATTGTGTGGCCGTGATTGAGTGACCGTGATTGTGATTGCGTGATTGTGTGATTGTGTGATCGTGTGATCGTGTGATTGTGTGATCGTGTGATTGTGTGATTGTGTGAGTGTGTGATTGTGTGATTGTGTGATTGTGTGATTGTGACTGTGTGATTGCGTGATTGTGTGATTGTGTGGTTGTGTGATTTTGTGATTGTGTGATTGTGTGATTGTGTGATTGTGTGATTGTGACTGTGTGATTGTGTGAGTGTGTGATTGTGTGAGTGTGTGATTGTGTGATTGTGTGATTGTGTGATTGTGTGATTGTGTGATTGTGTGGTTGTGTGATTGTGTGATTGTGTGATTAGGTGATTGTGTGATTGTGCGATTGTGTCATTGTGATTGTGTGATTGTGATTGTGTGTACTGTGTGATTGTGTGATTGTGTGATTGTGTGATTGTGTGATTGTGTGATTGTGTGATTGTGTGATTGTGTGATTGTGTGATTGTGTGATTGTGTGATTGTGTGATTGTGTGCTTGTGTGATTGTGTGGTTGTGTGATTGTGTGATTGTGTGATTAGGTGATTGTGTAATTGTGTGATTGTGGGATTGTGACTGTGTGATTGTGTGAGTGTGTGATTGTGTGATTGAGTGATTGTGTGCTTGTGTGATTGTGTTGTTGTGTGATTGTGTGATTGTGTGATTGTGTGATCGTGTGATTGTGTGATTGTGTGATTGTGTGATTGTGTGATTGTGTGATTGTGTGATTGTGTGATTGTGAGATTGTGTGATTGTGTGCTTGTGTGATTGTGTGATTGTGTGATTAGGTGATTGTGTAATTGTGTGATTGTGGGATTGTGACTGTGTGATTGTGTGAGTGTGTGATTGTGTGATTGAGTGATTGTGTGCTTGTGTGATTGTGTTGTTGTGTGATTGTGTGATTGTGTGATTGTGTGATTGTGTGATTGTGTGATTGTGACTGTGTGATTGTGTGAGTGTGTGATTGTGTGAGTGTGTGATTGTGTGATTGTGTGATTGTGTGATTGTGTGATTGTGTGATTGTGTGGTTGTGTGATAGTGTGATTGTGTGATTAGGTGATTGTGTGATTGTGCGATTGTGTAATTGTGATTGTGTGTTTGTGATTGTGTGTACTGTGTGATTGTGTGATTGTGTGATTGTGTGATTGTGTGATTGTGTGATTGTGTGATTGTGTGATTGTGTGATTGTGTGATTGTGTGATTGTGTGATTATGTGATTGTGTGATTGTGTGATTGTGTGATTGTGTGAGTGTGTGATTGTCTGATTGAGTGATTGTGTGCTTGTGTGATTGTGTGCTTGTGTGATTGTGTGATTGTGTGATTAGGTGATTGTGTAATTGTGTGATTGTGGGATTGTGACTGTGTGATTGTGTGAGTGTGTGATTGTGTGATTGAGTGATTGTGTGCTTGTGTGATTGTGTTGTTGTGTGATTGTGTGATTGTGTGATTGTGTGATTGTGTGATTGTGTGATTGTGTGATTGTGTGATTGTGTGTTTGTGTGATTGTGTGATTGTGTGATTGTGTGATTGTGTGATTGTGTGATTGTGTGATTGTGTGATTGTGTGATTGTGTGATTGTGTGATTGTGTGAGTGTGTGATTGTCTGATTGAGTGATTGTGTGCTCGTGTGATTGCGTGGTTGTGTGATTGTGTGATTGTGTGATTAGGTGATTGTGTGATTGTGTGATTGTGTGATTGTGACTGTGTGATTGTGTGAGTGTGTGATTGTGTGATTGAGTGATTGTGTGCTTGTGTGATTGTGTGGTTGTGTGATTGTGTGATTGTGTGATTGTGTGATTGTGTGATTGTGTGATTGTGTGATTGTGTGATTGTGTGATTGTGTGATTGTGTGATTGTGTGATTGTGTGATTGTGTGATTGTGTGGTTGTGTGATTGTTTGATTGTGTGATTAGGTGATTGTGTGATTAGGTGATTGTGTAATTGTGTGATTGTGGGATTGTGACTGTGTGATTGTGTGAGTGTGTGATTGCGTGATTGAGTGATTGTGTGCTTGTGTGATTGTGTGATTGTGTGATTATGTGATTGTGTGATTGTGTGATTTTGTGATTGTGTGAGTGTGTGATTGTCTGATTGAGTGATTGTGTGCTTGTGTGATTGCGTGGTTGTGTGATTGTGTGATTGTGTGATTAGGCGATTGTGTGATTGTGTGATTGTGTGATTGTGACTGTGTGATTGTGTGATTGTGTGATTGAGTGATTGTGTGCTTGTGTGATTGTGTGGTTGTGTGATTGTGTGATTGTGTGATTGTGTGATTGTGTGATTGTGTGATTGTGTGATTGTGTGATTGTGTGATTGTGTGATTGTGTGATTGTGTGATTGTGTGATTTTGTGATTGTGTGATTGTGTGATTGTGTGATTGTGGTTGTGTGATTGTGACTGTGTGATTGTGATTGTGTGATTGTGATTGTGTAATTGTGACTGTGTGATTGTGTGAGTGTGTGATTGTGTTATTGTGTGATTGTGTGATTGTGTGATTGTGTGATTATGTGATTGTGTGATTGTGTGATTGTGTGATTGTGTGAGTGTGTGATTGTCTGATTGAGTGATTGTGTGCTTGTGTGATTGTGTGGTTGTGTGATTGTGTGGTTGTGTGATTTTGTGATTGTGTGATTGTGTGATTGTGTGATTGTGTGATTGTGACTGTGTGATTGTGTGAGTGTGTGATTGTGTGAGTGTGTGATTGTGTGATTGTGTGATTGTGTGATTGTGTGATTGTGTGATTGTGTGATTGTGTGGTTGTGTGATTGTGTGATTGTGTGATTAGGTGATTGTGTGATTGTGCGATTGTGTAATTGTGATTGTGTGATTGTGACTGTGTGTACTGTGTGATTGTGTGATTGTGTGATTGTGTGATTGTGTGATTGTGTGATTGTGTGATTGTGTGATTGTGTGATTGTGTGATTGTGTGATTGTGTGATTGTGTGATTGTGTGATTGTGTGATTGTGTGATTATGTGATTGTGTGATTGTGTGATTGTGTGATTGTGTGAGTGTGTGATTGTCTGATTGAGTGATTGTGTGCTTGTGTGATTGTGTGGTTGTGTGATTGTGTGATTGTGTGATTAGGTGATTGTGTAATTGTGTGATTGTGGGATTGTGACTGTGTGATTGTGTGAGTGTGCGATTGTGTGATTGAGTGATTGTGTGCTTGTGTGATTGTGTTGTTGTGTGATTGTGTGATTGTGTGATTGTGTGATTGTGTGATTGTGTGATTGTGTGATTGTGTGATTGTGTGATTGTGTGATTGTGGTTGTGTGATTGTGACTGTGTGATTGTGATTGTGTGATTGTGATTGTGTGATTGTGACTGTGTGATTGTGTGAGTGTGTGATTGTGTGATTGTGTGATTGTGTGATTTATTGAGTGTGCGATTGTGTGATTGTGTGATTGTGTGATTGTGTGATTGTGATTGTGTGATTGTGACTGTGTGATTGTGTGAGTGTGTGATTGTGTGATTGAGTGATTGTGTGGTTGTGCGATTGTGTGGTTGTGTGATTGTGTGGTTGTGTGATTGTGTGATTGTGTGATTGTGTGATTGTGTGATTGTGTGGTTGTGTGATTGTTTGATTGTGTGATTAGGTGATTGTGTGATTGTGTGATTGTGTGATTGTGTGATTGTGTGGTTGTGTGATTGTGTGATTGTGTGATTGTGTGATTATGTGATTGTGTGATTGTGTGATTGTGTGATTGTGTGAGTGTGTGATTGTCTGATTGAGTGATTGTGTGCTTGTGTGATTGTGTGGTTGTGTGATTGTGTGATTGTGTGATTGTGTGATTGTGTGATTGTGTGATTGTGTGATTGTGTGATTATGTGATTGTGTGATTGTGTGATTGTGTGATTGTGTGAGTGTGTGATTGTCTGATTGAGTGATTGTGTGCTTGTGTGATTGTGTGGTTGTGTGATTGTGTGGTTGTGTGATTTTGTGATTGTGTGATTGTGTGATTGTGTGATTGTGTGATTGTGACTGTGTGATTGTGTGAGTGTGTGATTGTGTGAGTGTGTGATTGTGTGATTGTGTGATTGTGTGATTGTGTGATTGTGTGATTGTGTGATTGTGTGGTTGTGTGATTGTGTGATTGTGTGATTAGGTGATTGTGTGATTGTGCGATTGTGTAATTGTGATTGTGTGATTGTGATTGTGTGTACTGTGTGATTGTGTGATTGTGTGATTGTGTGATTGTGTGATTGTGTGATTGTGTGATTGTGTGATTGTGTGATTGTGTGATTGTGTGATTGTGTGATTGTGTGATTGTGTGATTGTGTGATTGTGTGATTGTGTGATTGTGTGATTGTGTGATTGTGTGATTATGTGATTGTGTGATTGTGTGATTGTGTGATTGTGTGAGTGTGTGATTGTCTGATTGAGTGATTGTGTGCTTGTGTGATTGTGTGGTTGTGTGATTGTGTGATTGTGTGATTAGGTGATTGTGTAATTGTGTGATTGTGGGATTGTGACTGTGTGATTGTGTGAGTGTGTGATTGTGTGATTGAGTGATTGTGTGCTTGTGTGATTGTGTTGTTGTGTGATTGTGTGATTGTGTGATTGTGTGATTGTGGGATTGTGACTGTGTGATTGTGTGAGTGTGTGATTGTGTGATTGAGTGATTGTGTGCTTGTGTGATTGTGTTGTTGTGTGATTGTGTGATTGTGTGATTGTGTGATCGTGTGATTGTGTGATTGTGTGATTGTGTGATTGTGTGATTGTGTGATTGTGTGATTGTGTGATTGTGAGATTGTGTGATTGTGTGCTTGTGTGATTGTGTGATTGTGTGATTAGGTGATTGTGTAATTGTGTGATTGTGGGATTGTGACTGTGTGATTGTGTGAGTGTGTGATTGTGTGATTGAGTGATTGTGTGCTTGTGTGATTGTGTTGTTGTGTGATTGTGTGATTGTGTGATTGTGTGATTGTGTGATTGTGTGATTGTGACTGTGTGATTGTGTGAGTGTGTGATTGTGTGAGTGTGTGATTGTGTGATTGTGTGATTGTGTGATTGTGTGATTGTGTGATTGTGTGGTTGTGTGATAGTGTGATTGTGTGATTAGGTGATTGTGTGATTGTGCGATTGTGTAATTGTGATTGTGTGTTTGTGATTGTGTGTACTGTGTGATTGTGTGATTGTGTGATTGTGTGATTGTGTGATTGTGTGATTGTGTGATTGTGTGATTGTGTGATTGTGTGATTGTGTGATTGTGTGATTATGTGATTGTGTGATTGTGTGATTGTGTGATTGTGTGAGTGTGTGATTGTCTGATTGAGTGATTGTGTGCTTGTGTGATTGTGTGCTTGTGTGATTGTGTGATTGTGTGATTAGGTGATTGTGTAATTGTGTGATTGTGGGATTGTGACTGTGTGATTGTGTGAGTGTGTGATTGTGTGATTGAGTGATTGTGTGCTTGTGTGATTGTGTTGTTGTGTGATTGTGTGATTGTGTGATTGTGTGATTGTGTGATTGTGTGATTGTGTGATTGTGTGATTGTGTGTTTGTGTGATTGTGTGATTGTGTGATTGTGTGATTGTGTGATTGTGTGATTGTGTGATTGTGTGATTGTGTGATTGTGTGATTGTGTGATTGTGTGAGTGTGTGATTGTCTGATTGAGTGATTGTGTGCTCGTGTGATTGCGTGGTTGTGTGATTGTGTGATTGTGTGATTAGGTGATTGTGTGATTGTGTGATTGTGTGATTGTGACTGTGTGATTGTGTGAGTGTGTGATTGTGTGATTGAGTGATTGTGTGCTTGTGTGATTGTGTGGTTGTGTGATTGTGTGATTGTGTGATTGTGTGATTGTGTGATTGTGTGATTGTGTGATTGTGTGATTGTGTGATTGTGTGATTGTGTGATTGTGTGATTGTGTGATTGTGTGATTGTGTGGTTGTGTGATTGTTTGATTGTGTGATTAGGTGATTGTGTGATTAGGTGATTGTGTAATTGTGTGATTGTGGGATTGTGTGATTGTGTGATTGTGCTTGTGTGATTGTGACTGTGTGATTGTGATTGTGTGATTGTGATTGTGTGATTGTGACTGTGTGATTGTGTGAGTGTGTGATTGTGTGATTGTGTGATTGTGTGA
Source organism: Megachile rotundata (assembly GCF_050947335.1). Classification (NCBI taxonomy): domain Eukaryota; kingdom Metazoa; phylum Arthropoda; class Insecta; order Hymenoptera; family Megachilidae; genus Megachile; species Megachile rotundata. Next base: position 432,587 of record NW_027473376.1, on the reverse strand, counting down.
TTTATTGAGTGTGCGATTGTGTGATTGTGTGATTGTGTGATTGTGTGATTGTGATTGTGTGATTGTGACTGTGTGATTGTGTGAGTGTGTGATTGTGTGATTGAGTGATTGTGTGGTTGTGCGATTGTGTGGTTGTGTGATTGTGTGGTTGTGTGATTGTGTGATTGTGTGATTGTGTGATTGTGTGATTGTGTGGTTGTGTGATTGTTTGATTGTGTGATTAGGTGATTGTGTGATTGTGTGATTGTGTGATTGTGTGATTGTGTGGTTGTGTGATTGTGTGATTGTGTGATTGTGTGATTGTGTGATTGTGTGATTGTGCGATTGTGTGATTGTGTGATTGTGTGATTGTGTGATTGTGTGATTATGTGATTGTGTGATTGTGTGATTGTGTGATTGTGTGATTGTGTGATTGTGTGGTTGTGTGATTGTTTGATTGTGTGATTAGGTGATTGTGTGATTGTGTGATTGTGTGATTGTGTGATTGTGTGGTTGTGTGATTGTGTGATTGTGTGATTGTGTGATTGTGTGATTGTGTGATTGTGCGATTGTGTGATTGTGTGATTGTGTGATTGTGTGATTGTGTGATTATGTGATTGTGTGATTGTTTGATTGTGTGATTGTGTGAGTGTGTGATTGTCTGATTGAGTGATTGTGTGCTTGTGTGATTGCGTGGTTGTGTGATTGTGTGATTGTGTGATTAGGTGATTGTGTGATTGTGTGATTGTGTGATTGTGTGATTGTGACTGTGTGATTGTGTGATTGTGTGATTGAGTGATTGTGTGCTTGTGTGATTGTGTGGTTGTGTGATTGTGTGATTGTGTGATTGTGTGATTGTGTGATTGTGTGATTGTGTGATTGTGTGATTGTGTGATTGTGTGATTGTGTGATTGTGTGATTGTGTGATTGTGTGATTGTGTGATTGTGTGATTGTGTGATTGTGTGATTGTGTGATTGTGTGATTGTGTGATTGTGTGATTGTGTGATTGTGTGATTGTGTGATTGTGTGATTGTGTGATTGTGTGATTGTGTGATTGTGGTTGTGTGATTGTGACTGTGTGATTGTGATTGTGTGATTGTGATTGTGTGATTCTGACTGTGTGATTGTGTGAGTGTGTGATTGTGTGATTGTGTGATTGTGTGATTGTGTGAGTGTGCGATTGTGTGATTGTGTGATTGTGTGATTGTGTGATTGTGATTGTGTGATTGTGACTGTGTGATTGTGTGAGTGTGTGATTGTGTGATTGTGTGATTGTGTGATTGTGTGGTTGTGTGATTGTTTGATTGTGTGATTAGGTGATTGTGTGATTGTGTGATTGTCTGATTGTGTGATTGTGTGATTGTGTGATTATGTGATTGTGTGATTGTGTGATTGTGTGAGTGTGTGATTGTCTGATTGAGTGATTGTGTGCTTGTGTGATTGTGTGGTTGTGTGATTGTGTGATTGTGTGATTAGGTGATTGTGTGATTGTGTGATTGTGTGATTGTGACTGTGTGATTGTGTGATTTTGTGATTGAGTGATTGTGTGAGTGTGTGGTTGTGTGATTGTGTGATTGTGTGATTGTGTGGTTGTGTGATTGTGTGATTGTGTGATTGTGTGATTGTGTGATTGTGTGATTGTGTGATTGTGTGACTGTGTGATTGTGTGATTTTGTGATTGTGTGATTGTGTGATTGTGCGATTGTGTAATTGTGATTGTGTGATTGTGATTGTGTGTACTGTGTGATTGTGTGATTGTGTGATTGTGTGATTGTGTGATTGTGTGATTGTGTGATTGTGTGATTGTGTGATTGTGTGATTGTGTGATTGTGTGATTGTGTGCTTGTGTGCTTGTGTGATTGTGTGGTTGTGTGATTGTGTGATTGTGTGATTAGGTGATTGTGTGATTGTGTGATTGTGTGATTGTGACTGTGTGATTGTGTGATTGTGTGATTGTGTGATTGTGTGATTGTGTGATTGTGTGATTGTGTGATTGTGTGATTGTGTGATTGTGTGATTGTGTGATTGTGTGATTGTGACTGTGTGATTGTGTGGTTGTGTGATTGTGTGATTGTGTGATTGTGTGATTGTGTGATTGTGTGATTGTGTGATTGTGTGATAGTGACTGTGTGATTGTGTGATTGTGTGATTGTGTGATTGTGTGACCGTGATTGTGTGACCGTGATTGTGTGACCGTGATTGTGTGGCCGTGATTGAGTGACCGTGATTGTGATTGCGTGATTGTGTGATTGTGTGATCGTGTGATCGTGTGATTGTGTGATCGTGTGATTGTGTGATTGTGTGAGTGTGTGATTGTGTGATTGTGTGATTGTATGATTGTGACTGTGTGATTGCGTGATTGTGTGATTGTGTGGTTGTGTGATTTTGTGATTGTGTGATTGTGTGATTGTGTGATTGTGTGATTGTGTGATTGTGTGATTGTGTGATTGTGTGATTGTGTGATTGTGTGGTTGTGTGATTGTTTGATTGTGTGATTAGGTGATTGCGTGGTTGTGTGATTGTGTGATTGTGTGATTAGGTGATTGTGTGATTGTGTGATTGTGTGATTGTGTGATTGTGTGAGTGTGTGATTGTCTGATTGAGTGATTGTGTGCTTGCGTGATTGCGTGGTTGTGTGATTGCGTGGTTGTGTGATTGTGTGATTGTGTGATTGTGTGATTGTGTGATTGTGACTGTGTGATTGTGTGAGTGTGTGATTGTGTGATTGAGTGATTGTGTGCTTGTGTGATTGTGTGGTTGTGTGATTGTGTGATTGTGTGATTGTGTGATTGTGTGATTGTGTGATTGTGTGATTGTGTGATTGTGTGATTGTGTGATTGTGTGATTGTGTGATTGTGTGATTGTGTGATTGTGTGATTGTGTGATTGTGTGATTGTGGTTGTGTGATTGTGACTGTGTGATTGTGATTGTGTGATTGTGATTGTGTGATTCTGACTGTGTGATTGTGTGAGTGTGTGATTGTGTGATTGTGTGATTGTGTGATTGTGTGAGTGTGCGATTGTGTGATTGTGTGATTGTGTGATTGTGTGATTGTGATTGTGTGATTGTGACTGTGTGATTGTGTGAGTGTGTGATTGTGTGATTGTGTGATTGTGTGATTGTGTGGTTGTGTGTTTGTTTGATTGTGTGATTAGGTGATTGTGTGATTGTGTGATTGTCTGATTGTGTGATTGTGTGATTGTGTGATTATGTGATTGTGTGATTGTGTGATTGTGTGAGTGTGTGATTGTCTGATTGAGTGATTGTGTGCTTGTGTGATTGTGTGGTTGTGTGATTGTGTGATTGTGTGATTAGGTGATTGTGTGATTGTGTGATTGTGTGATTGTGACTGTGTGATTGTGTGATTGTGTGATTGAGTGATTGTGTGAGTGTGTGGTTGTGTGATTGTGTGATTGTGTGATTGTGTGGTTGTGTGATTGTGTGATTGTGTGATTGTGTGATTGTGTGATTGTGTGATTGTGTGATTGTGTGACTGTGTGATTGTGTGATTTTGTGATTGTGTGATTGTGTGATTGTGCGATTGTGTAATTGTGATTGTGTGATTGTGATTGTGTGTACTGTGTGATTGTGTGATTGTGTGATTGTGTGATTGTGTGATTGTGTGATTGTGTGATTGTGTGATAGTGACTGTGTGATTGTGTGATTGTGTGATTGTGTGATTGTGTGACCGTGATTGTGTGACCGTGATTGTGTGACCGTGATTGTGTGGCCGTGATTGAGTGACCGTGATTGTGATTGCGTGATTGTGTGATTGTGTGATCGTGTGATCGTGTGATTGTGTGATTGTGTGATTGTGTGATTGTGTGATTGTGTGATTGTGACTGTGTGATTGTGTGGTTGTGTGATTGTGTGATTGTGTGATTGTGTGATTGTGTGATTGTGTGATTGTGTGATTGTGTGATTGTGTGATTGTGTGATTGTGTGATTGTGTGATAGTGACTGTGTGATTGTGTGATTGTGTGATTGTGTGATTGTGTGATTGTGTGATTGTGTGATTGTGTGACCGTGATTGTGTGACCGTGATTGTGTGACCGTGATTGTGTGGCCGTGATTGAGTGACCGTGATTGTGATTGCGTGATTGTGTGATTGTGTGATCGTGTGATCGTGTGATTGTGTGATCGTGTGATTGTGTGATTGTGTGAGTGTGTGATTGTGTGATTGAGTGATTGTGTGCTTGTGTGATTGTGTTGTTGTGTGATTGTGTGATTGTGTGATTGTGTGATTGTGACTGTGTGATTGTGTGAGTGTGTGATTGTGTGAGTGTGTGATTGTGTGATTGTGTGGTTGTGTGATTGTGTGATTGTGTGATTGTGTGGTTGTGTGATTGTGTGATTGTGTGATTAGGTGATTGTGTGATTGTGCGATTGTGTAATTGTGATTGTGTGATTGTGATTGTGTGTACTGTGTGATTGTGTGATTGTGTGATTGTGTGATTGTGTGATTGTGTGATTGTGTGATTGTGTGATTGTGTGATTGTGTGATTGTGTGATTGTGTGATTGTGTGATTGTGTGATTGTGTGATTATGTGATTGTGTGATTGTGTGATTGTGTGATTGTGTGAGTGTGTGATTGTCTGATTGAGTGATTGTGTGCTTGTGTGATTGTGTGCTTGTGTGATTGTGTGATTGTGTGATTAGGTGATTGTGTAATTGTGTGATTGTGGGATTGTGACTGTGTGATTGTGTGAGTGTGTGATTGTGTGATTAAGTGATTGTGTGCTTGTGTGATTGTGTTGTTGTGTGATTGTGTGATTGTGTGATTGTGTGATTGTGTGATTGTGTGATTGTGTGATTGTGTGATTGTGTGATTGTGTGATTGTGTGATTGTGTGATTGTGACTGTGTGATTGTGTGGTTGTGTGATTGTGTGATTGTGTGATTGTGTGATTGTGTGATTGTGTGATTGTGTGATAGTGACTGTGTGATTGTGTGATTGTGTGATTGTGTGATTGTGTGATTGTGTGATTGTGTGACCGTGATTGTGTGACCGTGATTGTGTGGCCGTGATTGAGTGACCGTGATTGTGATTGCGTGATTGTGTGATTGTGTGATCGTTTGATCGTGTGATTGTGTGATCGTGTGATTGTGTGATTGTGTGAGTGTGTGATTGTGTGATTGTGTGATTGTGTGATTGTGTGATTGTGTGATTGTGTGATCTTGTGATTGTGTGATTGTGTGATTGTGTGATTGTGTGATTGTGTGATTGTGTGATTGTGTGATTGTGTGGTTGTGTGATTGTTTGATTGTGTGATTAGGTGATTGTGTGATTGTGTGATTGTGTGATTGTGTGATTGTGTGGTTGTGTGATTGTGTGATTGTGTGATTGTGTGATTGTGTGATTGTGTGATTGTGCGATTGTGTGATTGTGTGATTGTGTGATTGTGTGATTGTGTGATTATGTGATTGTGTGATTGTGTGATTGTGTGATTGTGTGAGTGTGTGATTGTCTGATTGAGTGATTGTGTGCTTGTGTGATTGCGTGGTTGTGTGATTGTGTGATTGTGTGATTAGGTGATTGTGTGATTGTGTGATTGTGTGATTGTGACTGTGTGATTGTGTGATTGTGTGATTGTGTGATTGTGTGCTTGTGTGATTGTGTGGTTGTGTGATTGTGTGATTGTGTGATTGTGTGATTGTGTGATTGTGTGATTGTGTGATTGTGTGATTGTGTGATTGTGTGATTGTGTGATTGTGGTTGTGTGATTGTGACTGTGTGATTGTGATTGTGTGATTGTGATTGTGTGATTGTGACTGTGTGATTGTGTGAGTGTGTGGTTGTGAGATTGTGTGATTGTGTGATTGTGTGGTTGTGTGATTGTGTGATTGTGTGATTGTGTGATTGTGTGATTGTGTGATTGTGTGATTGTGTGACTGTGTGATTGTGTGATTTTGTGATTGTGTGATTGTGTGATTGTGCGATTGTGTAATTGTGATTGTGTGATTGTGATTGTGTGTACTGTGTGATTGTGTGATTGTGTGATTGTGTGATTGTGTGATTGTGTGATTGTGTGATTGTGGTTGTGTGATTGTGACTGTGTGATTGTGATTGTGTGATTGGGATTGTGTGATTGTGACTGTGTGATTGTGTGAGTGTGTGATTGTGTTACTGTGTGATTGTGTGATTGTGTGATTGTGCGATTGTGTGATTGTGTGATTGTGTGATTGTGTGATTGTGTGATTATGTGATTGTGTGATTGTGTGATTGTGTGATTGTGTGAGTGTGTGATTGTCTGATTGAGTGATTGTGTGCTTGTTTGATTGCGTGGTTGTGTGATTGTGTGATTGTGTGATTAGGTGATTGTGCGATTGTGTGATTGTGTGATTGTGACTGTGTGATTGTGTGAGTGTGTGATTGTGTGATTGAGTGATTGTGTGCTTGTGTGATTGTGTGGTTGTGTGATTGTGTGATTGTGTGATTGTGTGATTGTGTGATTGTGTGATTGTGTGATTGTGTGATTGTGTGATTGTGTGATTGTGTGATTGTGTGATTGTGTGATTGTGTGATTGTGTGGTTGTGTGAATGTGTGGTTGTGTGATTGTGTGATTGTGTGATTGTGTGATTGTGTGATTGTGTGATAGTGACTGTGTGATTGTGTGATTGTGTGATTGTGTGATTGTGTGACCGTGATTGTGTGACCGTGATTGTGTGACCGTGATTGTGTGGCCGTGATTGAGTGACCGTGATTGTGATTGCGTGATTGTGTGATTGTGTGATCGTGTGATCGTGTGATTGTGTGATCGTGTGATTGTGTGATTGTGTGAGTGTGTGATTGTGTGATTGTGTGATTGTGTGATTGTGTGATTGTGACTGTGTGATTGCGTGATTGTGTGATTGTGTGGTTGTGTGATTTTGTGATTGTGTGATTGTGTGATTGTGTGATTGTGTGATTGTGACTGTGTGATTGTGTGAGTGTGTGATTGTGTGAGTGTGTGATTGTGTGATTGTGTGATTGTGTGATTGTGTGATTGTGTGATTGTGTGATTGTGTGGTTGTGTGATTGTGTGATTGTGTGATTAGGTGATTGTGTGATTGTGATTGTGTGTACTGTGTGATTGTGTGATTGTGATTGTGTGTACTGTGTGATTGTGTGATTGTGTGATTGTGTGATTGTGTGATTGTGTGATTGTGTGATTGTGTGATTGTGTGATTGTGTGATTGTGTGATTGTGGTTGTGTGATTGTGACTGTGTGATTGTGATTGTGTGATAGTGATTGTGTAATTGTGACTGTGTGATTGTGTGAGTGTGTGATTGTGATATTGTGTGATTGTGTGATTGTGTGATTGTGCGATTGTGTGATTGTGTGATTGTGTGATTGTGTGATTGTGTGATTGTGTGATTATGTGATTGTGTGATTGTGTGATTGTGTGATTGTGTGATTGTGTGATTGCGTGAGTGTGTGATTGTCTGATTGAGTGATTGTGTGCTTGTGTGATTGCGTGGTTGTGTGATTGTGTGATTGTGTGATTAGGTGATTGTGTGATTGAGTGATTGTGTGATTGTGACTGTGTGATTGTGTGAGTGTGTGATTGTGACTGTGTGATTGCGTGATTGTGCGATTGTGTGATTGTGTGATTGTGTGATTGTGTGATTGTGTGATTGTGTGATTATGTGATTGTGTGATTGTGTGATTGTGTGATTGTGTGATTGTGTGATTGCGTGAGTGTGTGATTGTCTGATTGAGTGATTGTGTGCTTGTGTGATTGCGTGGTTGTGTGATTGTGTGATTGTGTGATTAGGTGATTGTGTGATTGAGTGATTGTGTGATTGTGACTGTGTGATTGTGTGAGTGTGTGATTGTGTGATTGAGTGATTGTGTGCTTGTGTGATTGTGTGGTTGTGTGATTGTGTTGTTGTGTGATTGTGTGATTGTGTGATTGTGTGATTGTGTGATTGTGTGATTGTGTGATTGTGTGATTGTGACTGTGTGATTGTGTGGTTGTGTGATTGTGTGATTGTGTGATTGTGTGATTGTGTGATTGTGTGATTGTGTGATAGTGACTGTGTGATTGTGTGATTGTGTGATTGTGTGATTGTGTGATTGTGTGACCGTGATTGTGTGACCGTGATTGTGTGGCCGTGATTGAGTGACCGTGATTGTGATTGCGTGATTGTGTGATTGTGTGATCGTGTGATCGTGTGATTGTGTGATCGTGTGATTGTGTGATTGTGTGAGTGTGTGATTGTGTGATTGTGTGATTGTGTGATTGTGTGATTGTGTGATTGTGTGATCTTGTGATTGTGTGATTGTGTGATTGTGTGATTGTGTGATTGTGTGATTGTGTGATTGTGTGGTTGTGTGATTGTTTGATTGTGTGATTAGGTGATTGTGTGATTGTGTGATTGTGTGATTGTGTGATTGTGTGGTTGTGTGATTGTGTGATTGTGAGATTGTGTGATTGTGTGATTGTGTGATTGTGCGATTGTGTGATTGTGTGATTGTGTGATTGTGTGATTGTGTGATTATGTGATTGTGTGATTGTGTGATTGTGTGATTGTGTGAGTGTGTGATTGTCTGATTGAGTGATTGTGTGCTTGTGTGATTGCGTGGTTGTGTGATTGTGTGATTGTGTGATTAGGTGATTGTGTGATTGTGTGATTGTGTGATTGTGACTGTGTGATTGTGTGATTGTGTGATTGTGTGATTGTGTGCTTGTGTGATTGTGTGGTTGTGTGATTGTGTGATTGTGTGATTGTGTGATTGTGTGATTGTGTGATTGTGTGATTGTGTGATTGTGTGATTGTGTGATTGTGTGATTGTGGTTGTGTGATTGTGACTGTGTGATTGTGATTGTGTGATTGTGATTGTGTGATTGTGACTGTGTGATTGTGTGAGTGTGTGGTTGTGAGATTGTGTGATTGTGTGATTGTGTGGTTGTGTGATTGTGTGATTGTGTGATTGTGTGATTGTGTGATTGTGTGACTGTGTGATTGTGTGATTTTGTGATTGTGTGATTGTGTGATTGTGCGATTGTGTAATTGTGATTGTGTGATTGTGATTGTGTGTACTGTGTGATTGTGTGATTGTGTGATTGTGTGATTGTGTGATTGTGTGATTGTGTGATTGTGGTTGTGTGATTGTGACTGTGTGATTGTGATTGTGTGATTGGGATTGTGTGATTGTGACTGTGTGATTGTGTGAGTGTGTGATTGTGTTACTGTGTGATTGTGTGATTGTGTGATTGTGCGATTGTGTGATTGTGTGATTGTGTGATTGTGTGATTGTGTGATTGTGTGATTATGTGATTGTGTGATTGTGTGATTGTGTGATTGTGTGAGTGTGTGATTGTCTGATTGAGTGATTGTGTGCTTGTTTGATTGCGTGGTTGTGTGATTGTGTGATTGTGTGATTAGGTGATTGTGCGATTGTGTGATTGTGTGATTGTGACTGTGTGATTGTGTGAGTGTGTGATTGTGTGATTGAGTGATTGTGTGCTTGTGTGATTGTGTGGTTGTGTGATTGTGTGATTGTGTGATTGTGTGATTGTGTGATTGTGTGATTGTGTGATTGTGTGATTGTGTGATTGTGTGATTGTGTGATTGTGTGATTGTGTGGTTGTGTGAATGTGTGGTTGTGTGATTGTGTGATTGTGTGATTGTGTGATTGTGTGATTGTGTGATAGTGACTGTGTGATTGTGTGATTGTGTGATTGTGTGATTGTGTGACCGTGATTGTGTGACCGTGATTGTGTGGCCGTGATTGAGTGACCGTGATTGTGATTGCGTGATTGTGTGATTGTGTGATCGTGTGATCGTGTGATTGTGTGACTGTGTGATTGTGTGATTTTGTGATTGTGTGATTGTGTGATTGTGCGATTGTGTAATTGTGATTGTGTGATTGTGATTGTGTGTACTGTGTGATTGTGTGATTGTGTGATTGTGTGATTGTGTGATTGTGTGATTGTGGTTGTGTGATTGTGACTGTGTGATTGTGATTGTGTGATTGGGATTGTGTGATTGTGACTGTGTGATTGTGTGAGTGTGTGATTGTGTTACTGTGTGATTGTGTGATTGTGTGATTGTGCGATTGTGTGATTGTGTGATTGTGTGATTGTGTGATTGTGTGATTGTGTGATTATGTGATTGTGTGATTGTGTGATTGTGTGATTGTGTGAGTGTGTGATTGTCTGATTGAGTGATTGTGTGCTTGTTTGATTGCGTGGTTGTGTGATTGTGTGATTGTGTGATTAGGTGATTGTGCGATTGTGTGATTGTGTGATTGTGACTGTGTGATTGTGTGAGTGTGTGATTGTGTGATTGAGTGATTGTGTGCTTGTGTGATTGTGTGGTTGTGTGATTGTGTGATTGTGTGATTGTGTGATTGTGTGATTGTGTGATTGTGTGATTGTGTGATTGTGTGATTGTGTGATTGTGTGATTGTGTGATTGTGTGATTGTGTGGTTGTGTGAATGTGTGGTTGTGTGATTGTGTGATTGTGTGATTGTGTGATTGTGTGATTGTGTGATAGTGACTGTGTGATTGTGTGATTGTGTGATTGTGTGATTGTGTGACCGTGATTGTGTGACCGTGATTGTGTGACCGTGATTGTGTGGCCGTGATTGAGTGACCGTGATTGTGATTGCGTGATTGTGTGATTGTGTGATCGTGTGATCGTGTGATTGTGTGATCGTGTGATTGTGTGATTGTGTGAGTGTGTGATTGTGTGATTGTGTGATTGTGTGATTGTGTGATTGTGACTGTGTGATTGCGTGATTGTGTGATTGTGTGGTTGTGTGATTTTGTGATTGTGTGATTGTGTGATTGTGTGATTGTGTGATTGTGACTGTGTGATTGTGTGAGTGTGTGATTGTGTGAGTGTGTGATTGTGTGATTGTGTGATTGTGTGATTGTGTGATTGTGTGATTGTGTGATTGTGTGGTTGTGTGATTGTGTGATTGTGTGATTAGGTGATTGTGTGATTGTGATTGTGTGTACTGTGTGATTGTGTGATTGTGATTGTGTGTACTGTGTGATTGTGTGATTGTGTGATTGTGTGATTGTGTGATTGTGTGATTGTGTGATTGTGTGATTGTGTGATTGTGGTTGTGTGATTGTGACTGTGTGATTGTGATTGTGTGATAGTGATTGTGTAATTGTGACTGTGTGATTGTGTGAGTGTGTGATTGTGATATTGTGTGATTGTGTGATTGTGTGATTGTGCGATTGTGTGATTGTGTGATTGTGTGATTGTGTGATTGTGTGATTGTGTGATTATGTGATTGTGTGATTGTGTGATTGTGTGATTGTGTGATTGTGTGATTGCGTGAGTGTGTGATTGTCTGATTGAGTGATTGTGTGCTTGTGTGATTGCGTGGTTGTGTGATTGTGTGATTGTGTGATTAGGTGATTGTGTGATTGAGTGATTGTGTGATTGTGACTGTGTGATTGTGTGAGTGTGTGATTGTGTGATTGAGTGATTGTGTGCTTGTGTGATTGTGTGATTGTGTGATTGTGTGATTGTGTGATTGTGTGATTGTGTGGTTGTGTGATTGTGTGATTGTGTGATTAGGTGATTGTGTGATTGTGCGATTGTGTAATTGTGATTGTGTGATTGTGATTGTGTGTACTGTGTGATTGTGTGATTGTGTGATTGTGTGATTGTGTGATTGTGTGATTGTGTGATTGTGTGGTTGTGTGATTGTTTGATTGTGTGATTAGGTGATTGTGTGATTGTGTGATTGTGTGATTGTGTGATTGTGTGGTTGTGTGATTGTGTGATTGTGTGATTGTGTGATTGTGTGGTTGTGTGATTGTGTGATTGTGTGATTAGGTGATTGTGTGATTGTGCGATTGTGTAATTGTGATTGTGTGATTGTGATTGTGTGTACTGTGTGATTGTGTGATTGTGTGATTGTGTGATTGTGTGATTGTGTGATTGTGTGATTGTGTGATTGTGTGATTGTGTGATTGTGTGATTGTGTGATTGTGTGATTGTGTGATTGTGTGATTGTGTGATTGTGTGATTGTGTGATTGTGTGATTGTGTGATTGTGTGATTGTGGTTGTGTGATTGTGACTGTGTGATTGTGATTGTGTGATTGTGATTGTGTGATTCTGACTGTGTGATTGTGTGAGTGTGTGATTGTGTGATTGTGTGAGTGTGCTATTGTGTGATTGCGTGATTGTGTGATTGTGTGATTGTGATTGTGTGATTGTGACTGTGTGATTGTGTGATTATGTGATTGTGTGATTGTTTGATTGTGTGAGTGTGCTATTGTCTGATTGAGTGATTGTGTGCTTGTGTGATTGTGTGGTTGTGTGATTGTGTGATTGTGTGATTAGGTGATTGTGTGATTGTGTGATTGTGTGATTGTGACTGTGTGATTGTGTGATTGTGTGATTGAGTGATTGTGTGAGTGTGTGGTTGTGTGATTGTGTGATTGTGTGATTGTGTGGTTGTGTGATTGTGTGATTGTGTGATTGTGTGATTGTGTGATTGTGTGATTGTGTGACTGTGTGATTGTGTGATTTTGTGATTGTGTGATTGTGTGATTGTGCGACTGTGTAATTGTGATTGTGTGATTGTGATTGTGTGTACTGTGTGATTGTGTGATTGTGTGATTGTGTGATTGTGTGGTTGTGTGATTGTGTGGTTGTGTGATTGTGTGATTGTGTGACTGTGTGATTGTGTGATTGTGTGATAGTGACTGTGTGATTGTGTGATTGTGTGATTGTGTGATTGTGTGACCGTGATTGTGTGACCGTGATTGTGTGACCGTGATTGTGTGGCCGTGATTGAGTGACCGTGATTGTGATTGCGTGATTGTGTGATTGTGTGATCGTGTGATCGTGTGATTGTGTGATCGTGTGATTGTGTGATTGTGTGAGTGTGTGATTGTGTGATTGTGTGATTGTGTGATTGTGACTGTGTGATTGCGTGATTGTGTGATTGTGTGGTTGTGTGATTTTGTGATTGTGTGATTGTGTGATTGTGTGATTGTGTGATTGTGACTGTGTGATTGTGTGAGTGTGTGATTGTGTGAGTGTGTGATTGTGTGATTGTGTGATTGTGTGATTGTGTGATTGTGTGATTGTGTGATTGTGTGGTTGTGTGATTGTGTGATTGTGTGATTAGGTGATTGTGTGATTGTGATTGTGTGTACTGTGTGATTGTGTGATTGTGATTGTGTGTACTGTGTGATTGTGTGATTGTGTGATTGTGTGATTCCGTGATTGTGTGATTGTGTGATTGTGTGATTGTGTGATTGTGTGATTGTGTGATTGTGGTTGTGTGATTGTGACTGTGTGATTGTGATTGTGTGATTGTGATTGTGTAATTGTGACTGTGTGATTGTGTGAGTGTGTGATTGTGTTATTGTGTGATTGTGTGATTGTGTGATTGTGCTATTGTGTGATTGTGTGATTGTGTGATTGTGTGATTGTGTGATTATGTGATTGTGTGATTGTGTGATTGTGTGATTGTGTGATTGTGTGATTGTGTGATTGTGTGATTGTGTGAGTGTGTGATTGTCTGATTGAGTGATTGTGTGCTTGTGTGATTGCGTGGTTGTGTGATTGTGTGATTGTGTGATTAGGTGATTGTGTGATTGAGTGATTGTGTGATTGTGACTGTGTGATTGTGTGAGTGTGTGATTGTGTGATTGAGTGATTGTGTGCTTGTGTGATTGTGTGGTTGTGTGATTGTGTGATTGTGTGATTGTGTGATTGTGTGATTGTGTGATTGTGTGATTGTGTGATTGTGTGATTGTGTGATTGTGTGATTGTGTGATTGTGTGATTGTGTGGTTGTGTGATTGTGTGGTTGTGTGATTGTGTGATTGTGTGATTGTGTGATTGTGTGATTGTGTGATAGTGACTGTGTGATTGTGTGATTGTGTGATTGTGTGATTGTGTGACCGTGATTGTGTGACCGTGAATGTGTGACCGTGATTGTGTGGCCGTGATTGAGTGACCGTGATTGTGATTGCGTGATTGTGTGATTGTGTGATCGTGTGATCGTGTGATTGTGTGATCGTGTGATTGTGTGATTGTGTGAGTGTGTGATTGTGTGATTGTGTGATTGTGTGATTGTGACTGTGTGATTGCGTGATTGTGTGATTGTGTGGTTGTGTGATTTTGTGATTGTGTGATTGTGTGATTGTGTGATTGTGTGATTGTGACTGTGTGATTGTGTGAGTGTGTGATTGTGTGAGTGTGTGATTGTGTGATTGTGTGATTGTGTGATTGTGTGATTGTGTGATTGTGTGATTGTGTGGTTGTGTGATTGTGTGATTGTGTGATTAGGTGATTGTGTGATTGTGATTGTGTGTACTGTGTGATTGTGTGATTGTGATTGTGTGTACTGTGTGATTGTGTGATTGTGATTGTGTGTACTGTGTGATTGTGTGATTGTGTGATTGTGTGATTCCGTGATTGTGTGATTGTGTGATTGTGTGATTGTGTGATTGTGTGATTGTGTGATTGTGGTTGTGTGATTGTGACTGTGTGATTGTGATTGTGTGATTGTGATTGTGTAATTGTGACTGTGTGATTGTGTGAGTGTGTGATTGTGTTATTGTGTGATTGTGTGATTGTGTGATTGTGCTATTGTGTGATTGTGTGATTGTGTGATTGTGTGATTGTGTGATTATGTGATTGTGTGATTGTGTGATTGTGTGATTGTGTGATTGTGTGATTGTGTGATTGTGTGAGTGTGTGATTGTCTGATTGAGTGATTGTGTGCTTGTGTGATTGCGTGGTTGTGTGATTGTGTGATTGTGTGATTAGGTGATTGTGTGATTGAGTGATTGTGTGATTGTGACTGTGTGATTGTGTGAGTGTGTGATTGTGTGATTGAGTGATTGTGTGCTTGTGTGATTGTGTGGTTGTGTGATTGTGTGATTGTGTGATTGTGTGATTGTGTGATTGTGTGATTGTGTGATTGTGTGATTGTGTGATTGTGTGATTGTGTGATTGTGTGATTGTGTGATTGTGTGGTTGTGTGATTGTGTGGTTGTGTGATTGTGTGATTGTGTGATTGTGTGATTGTGTGATTGTGTGATAGTGACTGTGTGATTGTGTGATTGTGTGATTGTGTGATTGTGTGACCGTGATTGTGTGACCGTGAATGTGTGACCGTGATTGTGTGGCCGTGATTGAGTGACCGTGATTGTGATTGCGTGATTGTGTGATTGCGTGATCGTGTGATCGTGTGATTGTGTGATCGTGTGATTGTGTGATTGTGTGAGTGCGTGATTGTGTGATTGTGTGATTGTGTGATTGTGACTGTGTGATTGCGTGATTGTGTGATTGTGTGGTTGTGTGATTTTGTGATTGTGTGATTGTGTGATTGTGTGATTGTGTGATTGTGACTGTGTGATTGTGTGAGTGTGTGATTGTGTGAGTGTGTGATTGTGTGATTGTGTGATTGTGTGATTGTGTGATTGTGTGATTGTGTGATTGTGTGGTTGTGTGATTGTGTGATTGTGTGATTAGGTGATTGTGTGATTGTGATTGTGTGTACTGTGTGATTGTGTGATTGTGATTGTGTGTACTGTGTGATTGTGTGATTGTGTGATTGTGTGATTGTGTGATTGTGGTTGTGTGATTGTGACTGTGTGATTGTGATTGTGTGATTGTGATTGTGTAATTGTGACTGTGTGATTGTGTGAGTGTGTGATTGTGTTATTGTGTGATTGTGTGATTGTGTGATTGTGCTATTGTGTGATTGTGTGATTGTGTGATTGTGTGATTGTGTGATTATGTGATTGTGTGATTGTGTGATTGTGTGATTGTGTGATTGTGTGATTGTGTGAGTGTGTGATTGTCTGATTGAGTGATTGTGTGCTTGTGTGATTGCGTGGTTGTGTGATTGTGTGATTGTGGTTGTGTGATTGTGACTGTGTGATTGTGATTGTGTGATTGTGATTGTGTGATTCTGACTGTGTGATTGTGTGAGTGTGTGATTGTGTGATTGTGTGATTGTGTGATTGTGTGAGTGTGCGATTGTGTGATTGCGTGATTGTGTGATTGTGTGATTGTGATTGTGTGATTGTGACTGTGTGATTGTGTGAGTGTGTGATTGTGTGATTGTGTGATTGTGTGATTGTGTGGTTGTGTGATTGTTTGATTGTGTGATTAGGTGATTGTGTGATTGTGTGATTGTCTGATTGTGTGATTGTGTGATTGTGTGATTATGTGATTGTGTGATTGTGTGATTGTGTGAGTGTGTGATTGTCTGATTGAGTGATTATGTGCTTGTGTGATTGTGTGGTTGTGTGATTGTGTGATTGTGTGATTAGGTGATTGTGTGATTGTGTGATTGTGTGATTGTGTGATTGTGACTGTGTGATTGTGTGATTGTGTGATTGAGTGATTGTGTGAGTGTGTGGTTGTGTGATTGTGTGATTGTGTGATTGTGTGGTTGTGTGATTGTGTGATTGTGTGATTGTGTGATTGTGTGATTGTGTGATTGTGTGATTGTGTGACTGTGTGATTGTGTGATTTTGTGATTGTGTGATTGTGTGATTGTGCGACTGTGTGATTGTGATTGTGTGATTGTGATTGTGTGATTGTGACTGTGTGATTGTGTGAGTGTGTGATTGTGTGATTGTGTGATTGTGTGATTTATTGAGTGTGCGATTGTGTGATTGTGTGATTGTGTGATTGTGTGATTGTGATTGTGTGATTGTGACTGTGTGATTGTGTGAGTGTGTGATTGTGTGATTGAGTGATTGTGTGGTTGTGCGATTGTGTGGTTGTGTGATTGTGTGGTTGTGTGATTGTGTGATTGTGTGATTGTGTGATTGTGTGATTGTGTGGTTGTGTGATTGTTTGATTGTGTGATTAGGTGATTGTGTGATTGTGTGATTGTGTGATTGTGTGATTGTGTGGTTGTGTGATTGTGTGATTGTGTGATTGTGTGATTATGTGATTGTGTGATTGTGTGATTGTGTGATTGTGTGAGTGTGTGATTGTCTGATTGAGTGATTGTGAGCTTGTGTGATTGTGTGGTTGTGTGATTGTGTGATTGTGTGATTGTGTGATTGTGTGATTGTGTGATTGTGTGATTGTGTGATTATGTGATTGTGTGATTGTGTGATTGTGTGATTGTGTGAGTGTGTGATTGTCTGATTGAGTGATTGTGTGCTTGTGTGATTGTGTGGTTGTGTGATTGTGTGGTTGTGTGATTTTGTGATTGTGTGATTGTGTGATTGTGTGATTGTGTGATTGTGACTGTGTGATTGTGTGAGTGTGTGATTGTGTGAGTGTGTGATTGTGTGATTGTGTGATTGTGTGATTGTGTGATTGTGTGATTGTGTGGTTGTGTGATTGTGTGATTGTGTGATTAGGTGATTGTGTGATTGTGCGATTGTGTAATTGTGATTGTGTGATTGTGATTGTGTGTACTGTGTGATTGTGTGATTGTGTGATTGTGTGATTGTGTGATTGTGTGATTGTGTGATTGTGTGATTGTGTGATTGTGTGATTGTGTGATTGTGTGATTGTGTGATTGTGTGATTGTGTGATTGTGTGATTATGTGATTGTGTGATTGTGTGATTGTGTGATTGTGTGAGTGTGTGATTGTCTGATTGAGTGATTGTGTGCTTGTGTGATTGTGTGGTTGTGTGATTGTGTGATTGTGTGATTAGGTGATTGTGTAATTGTGTGATTGTGGGATTGTGACTGTGTGATTGTGTGAGTGTGTGATTGTGTGATTGAGTGATTGTGTGCTTGTGTGATTGTGTTGTTGTGTGATTGTGTGATTGTGTGATTGTGTGATTGTGTGATTGTGTGATTGTGTGATTGTGTGATTGTGTGATTGTGGTTGTGTGATTGTGACTGTGTGATTGTGATTGTGTGATTGTGATTGTGTGATTGTGACTGTGTGATTGTGTGAGTGTGTGATTGTGTGATTGTGTGATTGTGTGATTTATTGAGTGTGCGATTGTGTGATTGTGTGATTGTGTGATTGTGTGATTGTGATTGTGTGATTGTGACTGTGTGATTGTGTGAGTGTGTGATTGTGTGATTGAGTGATTGTGTGGTTGTGCGATTGTGTGGTTGTGTGATTGTGTGGTTGTGTGATTGTGTGATTGTGTGATTGTGTGATTGTGTGATTGTGTGGTTGTGTGATTGTTTGATTGTGTGATTAGGTGATTGTGTGATTGTGTGATTGTGTGATTGTGTGATTGTGTGGTTGTGTGATTGTGTGATTGTGTGATTGTGTGATTGTGTGATTGTGTGATTGTGCGATTGTGTGATTGTGTGATTGTGTGATTGTGTGATTGTGTGATTATGTGATTGTGTGATTGTGTGATTGTGTGATTGTGTGATTGTGTGATTGTGTGGTTGTGTGATTGTTTGATTGTGTGATTAGGTGATTGTGTGATTGTGTGATTGTGTGATTGTGTGATTGTGTGGTTGTGTGATTGTGTGGTTGTGTGATTGTGTGATTGTGTGATTGTGTGATTGTGCGATTGTGTGATTGTGTGATTGTGTGATTGTGTGATTGTGTGATTATGTGATTGTGTGATTGTTTGATTGTGTGATTGTGTGAGTGTGTGATTGTCTGATTGAGTGATTGTGTGCTTGTGTGATTGCGTGGTTGTGTGATTGTGTGATTGTGTGATTAGGTGATTGTGTGATTGTGTGATTGTGTGATTGTGTGATTGTGACTGTGTGATTGTGTGATTGTGTGATTGAGTGATTGTGTGCTTGTGTGATTGTGTGGTTGTGTGATTGTGTGATTGTGTGATTGTGTGATTGTGTGATTGTGTGATTGTGTGATTGTGTGATTGTGTGATTGTGTGATTGTGTGATTGTGTGATTGTGTGATTGTGTGATTGTGTGATTGTGTGATTGTGTGATTGTGTGATTGTGTGATTGTGTGATTGTGTGATTGTGTGATTGTGTGATTGTGTGATTGTGTGATTGTGGTTGTGTGATTGTGACTGTGTGATTGTGATTGTGTGATTGTGATTGTGTGATTCTGACTGTGTGATTGTGTGAGTGTGTGATTGTGTGATTGTGTGATTGTGTGATTGTGTGAGTGTGCGATTGTGTGATTGTGTGATTGTGTGATTGTGTGATTGTGATTGTGTGATTGTGACTGTGTGATTGTGTGAGTGTGTGATTGTGTGATTGTGTGATTGTGTGATTGTGTGGTTGTGTGATTGTTTGATTGTGTGATTAGGTGATTGTGTGATTGTGTGATTGTCTGATTGTGTGATTGTGTGATTGTGTGATTATGTGATTGTGTGATTGTGTGATTGTGTGAGTGTGTGATTGTCTGACTGAGTGATTGTGTGCTTGTGTGATTGTGTGGTTGTGTGATTGTGTGATTGTGTGATTAGGTGATTGTGTGATTGTGTGATTGTGTGATTGTGACTGTGTGATTGTGTGATTTTGTGATTGTGTGATTGTGTGAGTGTGTGGTTGTGTGATTGTGTGATTGTGTGATTGTGTGGTTGTGTGATTGTGTGATTGTGTGATTGTGTGATTGTGTGATTGTGTGATTGTGTGATTGTGTGACTGTGTGATTGTGTGATTTTGTGATTGTGTGATTGTGTGATTGTGTGATTGTGCGATTGTGTAATTGTGATTGTGTGATTGTGATTGTGTGTACTGTGTGATTGTGTGATTGTGTGATTGTGTGATTGTGTGATTGTGTGATTGTGTGATTGTGTGATTGTGTGATTGTGTGATTGTGTGATTGTGTGATTGTGTGCTTGTGTGCTTGTGTGATTGTGTGGTTGTGTGATTGTGTGATTGTGTGATTAGGTGATTGTGTGATTGTGTGATTGTGTGATTGTGACTGTGTGATTGTGTGATTGTGTGATTGAGTGATTGTGTGAGTGTGTGGTTGTGTGATTGTGTGATTGTGTGATTGTGTGGTTGTGTGATTGTGTGATTGTGTGATTGTGTGGTTGTGTGATTGTGTGATTGTGTGATTGTGTGATTGTGTGATTGTGTGATTGTGTGATTGTGTGATTGTGTGATTGTGTGATTGTGTGATTGTGTGATTGTGTGATTGTGTGATTGTGACTGTGTTATTGTGTGATTGTGTGATTGTGTGATTGTGTGATTGTGTGATTGTGTGATTGTGTGATTGTGTGATAGTGACTGTGTGATTGTGTGATTGTGTGATTGTGTGATTGTGTGACCGTGATTGTGTGACCGTGATTGTGTGACCGTGATTGTGTGACCGTGATTGTGTGGCCGTGATTGAGTGACCGTGATTGTGATTGCGTGATTGTGTGATTGTGTGATCGTGTGATCGTGTGATTGTGTGATCGTGTGATTGTGTGATCGTGTGATTGTGTGATTGTGTGAGTGTGTGATTGTGTGATTGTGTGATTGTATGATTGTGACTGTGTGATTGCGTGATTGTGTGATTGTGTGGTTGTGTGATTTTGTGATTGTGTGATTGTGTGATTGTGTGATTGTGTGATTGTGTGATTGTGTGATTGTGTGATTGTGTGATTGTGTGATTGTGTGGTTGTGTGATTGTTTGATTGTGTGATTAGGTGATTGCGTGGTTGTGTGATTGTGTGATTGTGTGATTAGGTGATTGTGTGATTGTGTGATTGTGTGATTGTGTGATTGTGTGAGTGTGTGATTGTCTGATTGAGTGATTGTGTGCTTGCGTGATTGCGTGGTTGTGTGATTGCGTGGTTGTGTGATCGTGTGATTGTGTGATTGTGTGATTGTGTGATTGTGACTGTGTGATTGTGTGAGTGTGTGATTGTGTGATTGAGTGATTGTGTGCTTGTGTGATTGTGTGGTTGTGTGATTGTGTGATTGTGTGATTGTGTGATTGTGTGATTGTGTGATTGTGTGATTGTGTGATTGTGTGATTGTGTGATTGTGTGATTGTGTGATTGTGTGATTGTGTGATTGTGTGATTGTGTGATTGTGTGATTGTGTGATTGTGGTTGTGTGATTGTGACTGTGTGATTGTGATTGTGTGATTGTGATTGTGTGATTCTGACTGTGTGATTGTGTGAGTGTGTGATTGTGTGATTGTGTGATTGTGTGATTGTGTGAGTGTGCGATTGTGTGATTGTGTGATTGTGTGATTGTGTGATTGTGATTGTGTGATTGTGACTGTGTGATTGTGTGAGTGTGTGATTGTGTGATTGTGTGATTGTGTGATTGTGTGGTTGTGTGTTTGTTTGATTGTGTGATTAGGTGATTGTGTGATTGTGTGATTGTCTGCTTGTGTGATTGTGTGATTGTGTGATTATGTGATTGTGTGATTGTGTGATTGTGTGAGTGTGTGATTGACTGATTGAGTGATTGTGTGGTTGTGTGATTGTGTGGTTGTGTGATTGTGTGATTGTGTGATTAGGTGATTGTGTGATTGTGTGATTGTGTGATTGTGACTGTGTGATTGTGTGATTGTGTGATTGAGTGATTGTGTGAGTGTGTGGTTGTGTGATTGTGTGATTGTGTGATTGTGTGGTTGTGTGATTGTGTGATTGTGTGATTGTGTGATTGTGTGATTGTGTGATTGTGTGATTGTGTGATTGTGTGATTGTGTGATTGTGACTGTGTGATTGTGTGGTTGTGTGATTGTGTGATTGTGTGATTGTGTGATTGTGTGATTGTGTGATTGTGTGATTGTGTGATTGTGTGATTGTGTGATAGTGACTGTGTGATTGTGTGATTGTGTGATTGTGTGATTGTGTGATTGTGTGATTGTGTGATTGTGTGACCGTGATTGTGTGACCGTGATTGTGTGACCGTGATTGTGTGGCCGTGATTGAGTGACCGTGATTGTGATTGCGTGATTGTGTGATTGTGTGATCGTGTGATCGTGTGATTGTGTGATCGTGTGATTGTGTGATTGTGTGAGTGTGTGATTGTGTGATTGTGTGATTGTATGATTGTGACTGTGTGATTGCGTGATTGTGTGATTGTGTGGTTGTGTGATTTTGTGATTGTGTGATTGTGTGATTGTGTGATTGTGTGATTGTGACTGTGTGATTGTGTGAGTGTGTGATTGTGTGAGTGTGTGATTGTGTGATTGTGTGATTGTGTGCCTGTGTGATTGTGTGATTGTGTGATTGTGTGGTTGTGTGATTGTGTGATTGTGTGATTAGGTGATTGTGTGATTGTGCGATTGTGTAATTGTGATTGTGTGATTGTGATTGTGTGTACTGTGTGATTGTGTGATTGTGTGATTGTGTGATTGCGTGATTGTGTGATTGTGTGATTGTGTGATTGTGGGATTGTGTGATTGTGTGATTGTTTGATTGTGTGATTGTGTGATTATGTGATTGTGTGATTGTGTGATTGTGTGATTGTGTGAGTGTGTGATTGTCTGATTGAGTGATTGTGTGCTTGTGTGATTGTGTGCTTGTGTGATTGTGTGATTGTGTGATTAGGTGATTGTGTAATTGTGTGATTGTGGGATTGTGACTGTGTGATTGTGTGAGTGTGTGATTGTGTGATTGAGTGATTGTGTGCTTGTGTGATTGTGTTGTTGTGTGATTGTGTGATTGTGTGATTGTGTGATTGTGACTGTGTGATTGTGTGAGTGTGTGATTGTGTGAGTGTGTGATTGTGTGATTGTGTGGTTGTGTGATTGTGTGATTGTGTGATTGTGTGGTTGTGTGATTGTGTGATTGTGTGATTAGGTGATTGTGTGATTGTGCGATTGTGTAATTGTGATTGTGTGATTGTGATTGTGTGTACTGTGTGATTGTGTGATTGTGTGATTGTGTGATTGTGTGATTGTGTGATTGTGTGATTGTGTGATTGTGTGATTGTGTGATTGTGTGATTGTGTGATTGTGTGATTGTGTGATTGTGTGATTATGTGATTGTGTGATTGTGTGATTGTGTGATTGTGTGAGTGTGTGATTGTCTGATTGAGTGATTGTGTGCTTGTGTGATTGTGTGCTTGTGTGATTGTGTGATTGTGTGATTAGGTGATTGTGTAATTGTGTGATTGTGGGATTGTGACTGTGTGATTGTGTGAGTGTGTGATTGTGTGATTGAGTGATTGTGTGCTTGTGTGATTGTGTTGTTGTGTGATTGTGTGATTGTGTGATTGTGTGATTGTGTGATTGTGTGATTGTGTGATTGTGTGATTGTGTGATTGTGTGATTGTGTGACTGTGTGATTGTGTGATTTTGTGATTGTGTGATTGTGTGATTGTGCGATTGTGTAATTGTGATTGTGTGATTGTGATTGTGTGTACTGTGTGATTGTGTGATTGTGTGATTGTGTGATTGTGTGATTGTGTGATTGTGTGATTGTGTGATTGTGTGATTGTGTGATTGTGTGATTGTGTGATTGTGTGATTGTGTGCTTGTGTGATTGTGTGGTTGTGTGATTGTGTGATTGTGTGATTGTGTGATTGTGTGATTGTGTGATTGTGTGATTGTGTGAGTGTGTGATTGTCTGATTGAGTGATTGTGTGCTTGTGTGATTGTGTGGTTGTGTGATTGTGTGATTGTGTGATTAGGTGATTGTGTGATTGTGTGATTGTGTGATTGTGACTGTGTGATTGTGTGATTGTGTGATTGAGTGATTGTGTGATTGTGTGGTTGTGTGATTGTGTGATTGTGTGATTAGGTGATTGTGTGATTGTGCGATTGTGTAATTGTGATTGTGTGATTGTGACTGTGTGTACTGTGTGATTGTGTGATTGTGTGATTGTGTGATTGTGTGATTGTGTGATTGTGTGATTGTGTGATTGTGTGATTGTGTGATTGTGTGATTGTGTGATTGTGTGATTGTGTGATTGTGTGATTATGTGATTGTGTGATTGTGTGATTGTGTGATTGTGTGAGTGTGTGATTGTCTGATTGAGTGATTGTGTGCTTGTGTGATTGTGTGGTTGTGTGATTGTGTGATTGTGTGATTAGGTGATTGTGTAATTGTGTGATTGTGGGATTGTGACTGTGTGATTGTGTGAGTGTGTGATTGTGTGATTGAGTGATTGTGTGCTTGTGTGATTGTGTTGTTGTGTGATTGTGTGATTGTGTGATTGTGTGATTGTGTGATTGTGTGATTGTGTGATTGTGTGATTGTGTGATTGTGTGATTGTGTGATTGTGTGATTGTGGTTGTGTGATTGTGACTGTGTGATTGTGATTGTGTGATTGTGATTGTGTGATTGTGTGAGTGTGTGATTGTGTGATTGTGTGATTGTGTGATTTATTGAGTGTGCGATTGTGTGATTGTGTGATTGTGTGATTGTGTGATTGTGATTGTGTGATTGTGACTGTGTGATTGTGTGAGTGTGTGATTGTGTGATTGAGTGATTGTGTGGTTGTGCGATTGTGTGGTTGTGTGATTGTGTGGTTGTGTGATTGTGTGATTGTGTGATTGTGTGATTGTGCGATTGTGTGGTTGTGTGATTGTTTGATTGTGTGATTAGGTGATTGTGTGATTGTGTGATTGTGTGATTGTGTGATTGTGTGGTTGTGTGATTGTGTGATTGTGTGATTGTGTGATTATGTGATTGTGTGATTGTGTGATTGTGTGATTGTGTGAGTGTGTGATTGTCTGATTGAGTGATTGTGTGCTTGTGTGATTGTGTGGTTGTGTGATTGTGTGATTGTGTGATTGTGTGATTGTGTGATTGTGTGATTGTGTGATTGTGTGATTATGTGATTGTGTGATTGTGTGATTGTGTGATTGTGTGAGTGTGTGATTGTCTGATTGAGTGATTGTGTGCTTGTGTGATTGTGTGGTTGTGTGATTGTGTGGTTGTGTGATTTTGTGATTGTGTGATTGTGTGATTGTGTGATTGTGTGATTGTGACCGTGTGATTGTGTGAGTGTGTGATTGTGTGAGTGTGTGATTGTGTGATTGTGTGATTGTGTGATTGTGTGGTTGTGTGATTGTGTGATTGTGTGATTAGGTGATTGTGTGATTGTGCGATTGTGTAATTGTGATTGTGTGATTGTGATTGTGTGTACTGTGTGATTGTGTGATTGTGTGATTGTGTGATTGTGTGATTGTGTGATTGTGTGATTGTGTGATTGTGTGATTGTGTGATTGTGTGATTGTGTGATTGTGTGATTGTGTGATTGTGTGATTGTGTGATTGTGTGATTGTGTGATTGTGTGAGTGTGTGATTGTCTGATTGAGTGATTGTGTGCTTGTGTGATTGTGTGGTTGTGTGATTGTGTGATTGTGTGATTAGGTGATTGTGTAATTGTGTGATTGTGGGATTGTGACTGTGTGATTGTGTGAGTGTGTGATTGTGTGATTGAGTGATTGTGTGCTTGTGTGATTGTGTTGTTGTGTGATTGTGTGATTGTGTGATTGTGTGATTGTGTGATTGTGTGATTGTGTGATTGTGTGATTGTGTGATTGTGTGACTGTGGTTGTGTGATTGTGACTGTGTGATTGTGATTGTGTGATTGTGATTGTGTGATTGTGACTGTGTGATTGTGTGAGTGTGTGATTGTGTGATTGTGTGATTGTGTGATTTATTGAGTGTGCGATTGTGTGATTGTGTGATTGTGTGATTGTGTGATTGTGATTGTGTGATTGTGACTGTGTGATTGTGTGAGTGTGTGATTGTGTGATTGAGTGATTGTGTGGTTGTGCGATTGTGTGGTTGTGTGATTGTGTGGTTGTGTGATTGTGTGATTGTGTGATTGTGTGATTGTGTGATTGTGTGGTTGTGTGATTGTTTGATTGTGTGATTAGGTGATTGTGTGATTGTGTGATTGTGTGATTGTGTGATTGTGTGGTTGTGTGATTGTGTGATTGTGTGATTGTGTGATTGTGTGATTGTGTGATTGTGCGATTGTGTGATTGTGTGATTGTGTGATTGTGTGATTGTGTGATTATGTGATTGTGTGATTGTGTGAT
This sequence comes from Megachile rotundata, assembly GCF_050947335.1. NCBI lineage: Eukaryota > Metazoa > Arthropoda > Insecta > Hymenoptera > Megachilidae > Megachile > Megachile rotundata. Next base: position 406,809 of record NW_027473376.1, on the reverse strand, counting down.
TGTGTGATTGTGTGATTGTGTGATTGTGTGGTTGTGTGATTGTTTGATTGTGTGATTAGGTGATTGTGTGATTGTGTGATTGTGTGATTGTGTGATTGTGTGGTTGTGTGATTGTGTGATTGTGTGATTGTGTGATTGTGTGATTGTGTGATTGTGCGATTGTGTGATTGTGTGAGTGTGTGATTGTCTGATTGAGTGATTGTGTGCTTGTGTGATTGCGTGGTTGTGTGATTGTGTGATTGTGTGATTAGGTGATTGTGTGATTGTGTGATTGTGTGATTGTGTGATTGTGACTGTGTGATTGTGTGATTGTGTGATTGAGTGATTGTGTGCTTGTGTGATTGTGTGGTTGTGTGATTGTGTGATTGTGTGATTGTGTGATTGTGTGATTGTGTGATTGTGTGATTGTGTGATTGTGTGATTGTGTGATTGTGTGATTGTGTGATTGTGTGATTGTGTGATTGTGTGATTGTGTGATTGTGTGATTGTGTGATTGTGTGATTGTGTGATTGTGTGATTGTGTGATTGTGTGATTGTGTGATTGTGGTTGTGTGATTGTGACTGTGTGATTGTGATTGTGTGATTGTGATTGTGTGATTCTGACTGTGTGATTGTGTGAGTGTGTGATTGTGTGATTGTGTGATTGTGTGATTGTGTGAGTGTGCGATTGTGTGATTGTGTGATTGTGTGATTGTGTGATTGTGATTGTGTGATTGTGACTGTGTGATTGTGTGAGTGTGTGATTGTGTGATTGTGTGATTGTGTGATTGTGTGGTTGTGTGATTGTTTGATTGTGTGATTAGGTGATTGTGTGATTGTGTGATTGTCTGATTGTGTGATTGTGTGATTGTGTGATTATGTGATTGTGTGATTGTGTGATTGTGTGAGTGTGTGATTGTCTGATTGAGTGATTGTGTGCTTGTGTGATTGTGTGGTTGTGTGATTGCGTGATTGTGTGATTAGGTGATTGTGTGATTGTGTGATTGTGTGATTGTGACTGTGTGATTGTGTGATTTTGTGATTGAGTGATTGTGTGAGTGTGTGGTTGTGTGATTGTGTGATTGTGTGATTGTGTGGTTGTGTGATTGTGTGATTGTGTGATTGTGTGATTGTGTGATTGTGTGATTGTGTGATTGTGTGACTGTGTGATTGTGTGATTTTGTGATTGTGTGATTGTGTGATTGTGCGATTGTGTAATTGTGATTGTGTGATTGTGATTGTGTGTACTGTGTGATTGTGTGATTGTGTGATTGTGTGATTGTGTGATTGTGTGATTGTGTGATTGTGTGATTGTGTGATTGTGTGATTGTGTGATTGTGTGATTGTGTGATTGTGTGCTTGTGTGCTTGTGTGATTGTGTGGTTGTGTGATTGTGTGATTGTGTGATTAGGTGATTGTGTGATTGTGTGATTGTGTGATTGTGACTGTGTGATTGTGTGATTGTGTGATTGAGTGATTGTGTGAGTGTGTGGTTGTGTGATTGTGTGATTGTGTGATTGTGTGGTTGTGTGATTTTGTGATTGTGTGATTGTGTGGTTGTGTGATTGTGTGATTGTGTGATTGTGTGATTGTGTGATTGTGTGATTGTGTGATTGTGTGATTGTGTGATTGTGTGATTGTGTGATTGTGTGATTGTGTGATTGTGTGATTGTGACTGTGTGATTGTGTGGTTGTGTGATTGTGTGATTGTGTGATTGTGTGATTGTGTGATTGTGTGATTGTGTGATTGTGTGATAGTGACTGCGTGATTGTGTGATTGTGTGATTGTGTGATTGTGTGACCGTGATTGTGTGACCGTGATTGTGTGACCGTGATTGTGTGACCGTGATTGTGTGGCCGTGATTGAGTGACCGTGATTGTGATTGCGTGATTGTGTGATTGTGTGATCGTGTGATCGTGTGATTGTGTGATCGTGTGATTGTGTGATTGTGTGAGTGTGTGATTGTGTGATTGTGTGATTGTATGATTGTGACTGTGTGATTGCGTGATTGTGTGATTGTGTGGTTGTGTGATTTTGTGATTGTGTGATTGTGTGATTGTGTGATTGTGTGATTGTGTGATTGTGTGATTGTGTGATTGTGTGGTTGTGTGATTGCTTGATTGTGTGATTAGGTGATTGCGTGGTTGTGTGATTGTGTGATTGTGTCATTAGGTGATTGTGTGATTGTGTGATTGTGTGATTGTGTGATTGTGTGAGTGTGTGATTGTCTGATTGAGTGATTGTGTGCTTGCGTGATTGCGTGGTTGTGTGATTGCGTGGTTGTGTGATTGTGTGATTGTGTGATTGTGTGATTGTGTGATTGTGACTGTGTGATTGTGTGAGTGTGTGATTGTGTGATTGAGTGATTGTGTGCTTGTGTGATTGTGTGGTTGTGTGATTGTGTGATTGTGCGATTGTGTGATTGTGTGATTGTGTGATTGTGTGATTGTGTGATTGTGTGATTGTGTGATTGTGTGATTGTGTGATTGTGTGATTGTGTGATTGTGTGATTGTGTGATTGTGTGATTGTGTGATTGTGTGATTGTGGTTGTGTGATTGTGACTGTGTGATTGTGATTGTGTGATTGTGATTGTGTGATTCTGACTGTGTGATTGTGTGAGTGTGTGATTGTGTGATTGTGTGATTGTGTGATTGTGTGAGTGTGCGATTGTGTGATTGTGTGATTGTGTGATTGTGTGATTGTGATTGTGTGATTGTGACTGTGTGATTGTGTGAGTGTGTGATTGTGTGATTGTGTGATTGTGTGATTGTGGGATTGTGTGATTGTGTGATAGTGACTGTGTGATTGTGTGATTGTGTGATTGTGTGATTGTGTGACCGTGATTGTGTGACCGTGATTGTGTGACCGTGATTGTGTGGCCGTGATTGAGTGACCGTGATTGTGATTGCGTGATTGTGTGATTGTGTGATCGTGTGATCGTGTGATTGTGTGATTGTGTGATTGTGTGATTGTGTGATTGTGTGATTGTGACTGTGTGATTGTGTGGTTGTGTGATTGTGTGATTGTGTGATTGTGTGATTGTGTGATTGTGTGATTGTGTGATTGTATGATTGTGTGATTGTGTGATTGTGTGATAGTGACTGTGTGATTGTGTGATTGTGTGATTGTGTGATTGTGTGATTGTGTGATTGTGTGATTGTGTGATTGTGTGATTGTGTGACCGTGATTGTGTGACCGTGATTGTGTGACCGTGATTGTGTGACCGTGATTGTGTGGCCGTGATTGAGTGACCGTGATTGTGATTGCGTGATTGTGTGATTGTGTGATCGTGTGATCGTGTGATTGTGTGATCGTGTGATTGTGTGATTGTGTGAGTGTGTGATCGTGTGATTGTGTGATTGTATGATTGTGACTGTGTGATTGCGTGATTGTGTGATTGTGTGGTTGTGTGATTTTGTGATTGTGTGATTGTGTGATTGTGTGATTGTGTGATTGTGACTGTGTGATTGTGTGAGTGTGTGATTGTGTGAGTGTGTGATTGTGTGATTGTGTGATTGTGTGCTTGTGTGATTGTGTGATTGTGTGATTGTGTGGTTGTGTGATTGTGTGATTGTGTGATTAGGTGATTGTGTGATTGTGCGATTGTGTAATTGTGATTGTGTGATTGTGATTGTGTGTACTGTGTGATTGTGTGATTGTGTGATTGTGTGATTGCGTGATTGTGTGATTGTGTGATTGTGTGATTGTGGGATTGTGTGATTGTGTGATTGTGTGATTGTGTGATTGTGTGATTATGTGATTGTGTGATTGTGTGATTGTGTGATTGTGTGAGTGTGTGATTGTCTGATTGAGTGATTGTGTGCTTGTGTGATTGTGTGCTTGTGTGATTGTGTGATTGTGTGATTAGGTGATTGTGTAATTGTGTGATTGTGGGATTGTGACTGTGTGATTGTGTGAGTGTGTGATTGTGTGATTGAGTGATTGCGTGCTTGTGTGATTGTGTTGTTGTGTGATTGTGTGATTGTGTGATTGTGTGATTGTGACTGTGTGATTGTGTGAGTGTGTGATTGTGTGAGTGTGTGATTGTGTGATTGTGTGGTTGTGTGATTGTGTGATTGTGTGATTGTGTGGTTGTGTGATTGTGTGATTGTGTGATTAGGTGATTGTGTGATTGTGCGATTGTGTAATTGTGATTGTGTGATTGTGATTGTGTGTACTGTGTGATTGTGTGATTGTGTGATTGTGTGATTGTGTGATTGTGTGATTGTGTGATTGTGTGATTGTGTGATTGTGTGATTGTGTGATTGTGTGATTGTGTGATTGTGTGATTGTGTGACCGTGATTGTGTGACCGTGATTGTGTGACCGTGATTGTGTGGCCGTGATTGAGTGACCGTGATTGTGATTGCGTGATTGTGTGATTGTGTGATTGTGTGATTGTGTGATTGTGTGATTGTGTGATTGTGTGATTGTGTGATTGTGTGATTGTGTGATTGTGTGATTGTGTGATTGTGTGATTGTGTGCTTGTGTGATTGTGTGGTTGTGTGATTGTGTGATTGTGTGATTGTGTGATTGTGTGATTGTGTGATTGTGTGATTGTGTGATTGTGTGAGTGTGTGATTGTCTGATTGAGTGATTGTGTGCTTGTGTGATTGTGTGGTTGTGTGATTGTGTGATTGTGTGATTGTGTGATTAGGTGATTGTGTGATTGTGTGATTGTGTGATTGTGTGATTGTGACTGTGTGATTGTGTGATTGTGTGATTGAGTGATTGTGTGATTGTGTGGTTGTGTGATTGTGTGATTGTGTGATTAGGTGATTGTGTGATTGTGCGATTGTGTAATTGTGATTGTGTGATTGTGACTGTGTGTACTGTGTGATTGTGTGATTGTGTGATTGTGTGATTGTGTGATTGTGTGATTGTGTGATTGTGTGATTGTGTGATTGTGTGATTGTGTGATTGTGTGATTATGTGATTGTGTGATTGTGTGATTGTGTGATTGTGTGAGTGTGTGATTGTCTGATTGAGTGATTGTGTGCTTGTGTGATTGTGTGGTTGTGTGATTGTGTGATTGTGTGATTAGGTGATTGTGTAATTGTGTGATTGTGGGATTGTGACTGTGTGATTGTGTGAGTGTGTGATTGTGTGATTGAGTGATTGTGTGCTTGTGTGATTGTGTTGTTGTGTGATTGTGTGATTGTGTGATTGTGTGATTGTGTGATTGTGTGATTGTGTGATTGTGTGATTGTGTGATTGTGCGATTGTGGGATTGTGTGATTGTGTGATTGTGTGATTGTGTGATTGTGGTTGTGTGATTGTGACTGTGTGATTGTGATTGTGTGATTGTGATTGTGTGATTGTGACTGTGTGATTGTGTGAGTGTGTGATTGTGTGATTGTGTGATTGTGTGATTTATTGAGTGTGCGATTGTGTGATTGTGTGATTGTGTGATTGTGTGATTGTGATTGTGTGATTGTGACTGTGTGATTGTGTGAGTGTGTGATTGTGTGATTGAGTGATTGTGTGGTTGTGCGATTGTGTGGTTGTGTGATTGTGTGGTTGTGTGATTGTGTGATTGTGTGATTGTGTGATTGTGTGATTGTGTGGTTGTGTGATTGTTTGATTGTGTGATTAGGTGATTGTGTGATTGTGTGATTGTGTGATTGTGTGATTGTGTGGTTGTGTGATTGTGTGATTGTGTGATTGTGTGATTATGTGATTGTGTGATTGTGTGATTGTGTGATTGTGTGAGTGTGTGATTGTCTGATTGAGTGATTGTGTGCTTGTGTGATTGTGTGGTTGTGTGATTGTGTGATTGTGTGATTGTGTGATTGTGTGATTGTGTGATTGTGTGATTGTGTGATTATGTGATTGTGTGATTGTGTGATTGTGTGATTGTGTGAGTGTGTGATTGTCTGATTGAGTGATTGTGTGCTTGTGTGATTGTGTGGTTGTGTGATTGTGTGGTTGTGTGATTTTGTGATTGTGTGATTGTGTGATTGTGTGATTGTGTGATTGTGACTGTGTGATTGTGTGAGTGTGTGATTGTGTGAGTGTGTGATTGTGTGATTGTGTGATTGTGTGATTGTGTGATTGTGTGATTGTGTGGTTGTGTGATTGTGTGATTGTGTGATTAGGTGATTGTGTGATTGTGCGATTGTGTAATTGTGATTGTGTGATTGTGATTGTGTGTACTGTGTGATTGTGTGATTGTGTGATTGTGTGATTGTGTGATTGTGTGATTGTGTGATTGTGTGATTGTGTGATTGTGTGATTGTGTGATTGTGTGATTGTGTGATTGTGTGATTGTGTGATTGTGTGATTGTGTGATTGTGTGATTGTGTGATTATGTGATTGTGTGATTGTGTGATTGTGTGATTGTGTGAGTGTGTGATTGTCTGATTGAGTGATTGTGTGCTTGTGTGATTGTGTGGTTGTGTGATTGTGTGATTGTGTGATTAGGTGATTGTGTAATTGTGTGATTGTGGGATTGTGACTGTGTGATTGTGTGAGTGTGTGATTGTGTGATTGAGTGATTGTGTGCTTGTGTGATTGTGTTGTTGTGTGATTGTGTGATTGTGTGATTGTGTGATTGTGTGATTGTGTGATTGTGTGATTGTGTGATTGTGTGATTGTGTGATTGTGGTTGTGTGATTGTGACTGTGTGATTGTGATTGTGTGATTGTGATTGTGTGATTGTGACTGTGTGATTGTGTGAGTGTGTGATTGTGTGATTGTGTGATTGTGTGATTTATTGAGTGTGCGATTGTGTGATTGTGTGATTGTGATTGTGTGATTGTGACTGTGTGATTGTGTGAGTGTGTGATTGTGTGATTGAGTGATTGTGTGGTTGTGCGATTGTGTGGTTGTGTGATTGTGTGGTTGTGTGATTGTGTGATTGTGTGATTGTGTGATTGTGTGGTTGTGTGATTGTTTGATTGTGTGATTAGGTGATTGTGTGATTGTGTGATTGTGTGATTGTGTGATTGTGTGGTTGTGTGATTGTGTGATTGTGTGATTGTGTGATTGTGTGATTGTGTGATTGTGCGATTGTGTGATTGTGTGATTGTGTGATTGTGTGATTGTGTGATTATGTGATTGTGTGATTGTGTGATTGTGTGATTGTGTGATTGTGTGATTGTGTGGTTGTGTGATTGTTTGATTGTGTGATTAGGTGATTGTGTGATTGTGTGATTGTGTGATTGTGTGATTGTGTGGTTGTGTGATTGTGTGATTGTGTGATTGTGTGATTGTGTGATTGTGTGATTGTGTGATTGTGTGATTGTGTGATTGTGTGATTGTGTGATTGTGTGATTGTGTGATTGTGTGATTGTGTGATTGTGTGATTGTGTGATTGTGGTTGTGTGATTGTGACTGTGTGATTGTGATTGTGTGATTGTGATTGTGTGATTCTGACTGTGTGATTGTGTGAGTGTGTGATTGTGTGATTGTGTGATTGTGTGATTGTGTGAGTGTGCGATTGTGTGATTGTGTGATTGTGTGATTGTGTGATTGTGATTGTGTGATTGTGACTGTGTGATTGTGTGAGTGTGTGATTGTGTGATTGTGTGATTGTGTGATTGTGTGGTTGTGTGATTGTTTGATTGTGTGATTAGGTGATTGTGTGATTGTGTGATTGTCTGATTGTGTGATTGTGTGATTGTGTGATTATGTGATTGTGTGATTGTGTGATTGTGTGAGTGTGTGATTGTCTGATTGAGTGATTGTGTGCTTGTGCGATTGTGTGGTTGTGTGATTGTGTGATTGTGTGATTAGGTGATTGTGTGATTGTGTGATTGTGTGATTGTGACTGTGTGATTGTGTGATTTTGTGATTGAGTGATTGTGTGAGTGTGTGGTTGTGTGATTGTGTGATTGTGTGATTGTGTGGTTGTGTGATTGTGTGATTGTGTGATTGTGTGATTGTGTGATTGTGTGACTGTGTGATTGTGTGATTTTGTGATTGTGTGATTGTGTGATTGTGCGATTGTGTAATTGTGATTGTGTGATTGTGATTGTGTGTACTGTGTGATTGTGTGATTGTGTGATTGTGTGATTGTGTGATTGTGTGATTGTGTGATTGTGTGATTGTGTGATTGTGTGATTGTGTGATTGTGTGATTGTGTGATTGTGTGCTTGTGTGCTTGTGTGATTGTGTGGTTGTGTGATTGTGTGATTGTGTGATTAGGTGATTGTGTGATTGTGTGATTGTGTGATTGTGACTGTGTGATTGTGTGATTGTGTGATTGAGTGATTGTGTGAGTGTGTGGTTGTGTGATTGTGTGATTGTGTGATTGTGTGGTTGTGTGATTGTGTGATTGTGTGATTGTGTGGTTGTGTGATTGTGTGATTGTGTGATTGTGTGATTGTGTGATTGTGTGATTGTGTGATTGTGTGATTGTGTGATTGTGTGATTGTGTGATTGTGTGATTGTGTGATTGTGTGATTGTGTGATTGTGTGATTGTGTGATTGTGTGATTGTGACTGTGTGATCGTGTGGTTGTGTGATTGTGTGATTGTGTGATTGTGTGATTGTGTGATTGTGTGATTGTGTGATTGTGTGATAGTGACTGTGTGATTGTGTGATTGTGTGATTGTGTGATTGTGTGATTGTGTGACCGTGATTGTGTGACCGTGATTGTGTGACCGTGATTGTGTGGCCGTGATTGAGTGACCGTGATTGTGATTGCGTGATTGTGTGATTGTGTGATCGTGTGATCGTGTGATTGTGTGATCGTGTGATTGTGTGATTGTGTGAGTGTGTGATTGTGTGATTGTGTGATTGTATGATTGTGACTGTGTGATTGCGTGATTGTGTGATTGTGTGGTTGTGTGATTTTGTGATTGTGTGATTGTGTGATTGTGTGATTGTGTGATTGTGTGATTGTGTGATTGTGTGATTGTGTGATTGTGTGATTGTGTGATTGTGTGGTTGTGTGATTGTTTGATTGTGTGATTAGGTGATTGCGTGGTTGTGTGATTGTGTGATTGTGTGATTAGGTGATTGTGTGATTGTGTGATTGTGTGATTGTGTGATTGTGTGAGTGTGTGATTGTCTGATTGAGTGATTGTGTGCTTGCGTGATTGCGTGGTTGTGTGATTGCGTGGTTGTGTGATTGTGTGATTGTGTGATTGTGTGATTGTGTGATTGTGACTGTGTGATTGTGTGAGTGTGTGATTGTGTGATTGAGTGATTGTGTGCTTGTGTGATTGTGTGGTTGTGTGATTGTGTGATTGTGTGATTGTGTGATTGTGTGATTGTGTGATTGTGTGATTGTGTGATTGTGTGATTGTGTGATTGTGTGATTGTGTGATTGTGTGATTGTGTGATTGTGTGATTGTGGTTGTGTGATTGTGACTGTGTGATTGTGATTGTGTGATTGTGATTGTGTGATTCTGACTGTGTGATTGTGTGAGTGTGTGATTGTGTGATTGTGTGATTGTGTGATTGTGTGAGTGTGCGATTGTGTGATTGTGTGATTGTGTGATTGTGATTGTGTGATTGTGACTGTGTGATTGTGTGAGTGTGTGATTGTGTGATTGTGTGATTGTGTGATTGTGTGGTTGTGTGTTTGTTTGATTGTGTGATTAGGTGATTGTGTGATTGTGTGATTGTCTGATTGTGTGATTGTGTGATTGTGTGATTATGTGATTGTGTGATTGTGTGATTGTGTGAGTGTGTGATTGTCTGATTGAGTGATTGTGTGCTTGTGTGATTGTGTGGTTGTGTGATTGTGTGATTGTGTGATTAGGTGATTGTGTGATTGTGTGATTGTGTGATTGTGACTGTGTGATTGTGTGATTGTGTGATTGAGTGATTGTGTGAGTGTGTGGTTGTGTGATTGTGTGATTGTGTGATTGTGTGGTTGTGTGATTGTGTGATTGTGTGATTGTGTGATTGTGTGATTGTGTGATTGTGTGATTGTGTGACTGTGTGATTGTGTGATTTTGTGATTGTGTGATTGTGTGATTGTGCGATTGTGTAATTGTGATTGTGTGATTGTGATTGTGTGTACTGTGTGATTGTGTGATTGTGTGATTGTGTGATTGTGTGATTGTGTGATTGTGTGATTGTGTGATAGTGACTGTGTGATTGTGTGATTGTGTGATTGTGTGATTGTGTGACCGTGATTGTGTGACCGTGATTGTGTGACCGTGATTGTGTGGCCGTGATTGAGTGACCGTGATTGTGATTGCGTGATTGTGTGATTGTGTGATCGTGTGATCGTGTGATTGTGTGATCGTGTGATTGTGTGATTGTGTGATTGTGTGATTGTGACTGTGTGATTGTGTGGTTGTGTGATTGTGTGATTGTGTGATTGTGTGATTGTGTGATTGTGTGATTGTGTGATTGTGTGATTGTGTGATTGTGTGATTGTGTGATTGTGTGATTGTGTGATAGTGACTGTGTGATTGTGTGATTGTGTGATTGTGTGATTGTGTGATTGTGTGATTGTGTGATTGTGTGACCGTGATTGTGTGACCGTGATTGTGTGACCGTGATTGTGTGGCCGTGATTGAGTGACCGTGATTGTGATTGCGTGATTGTGTGATTGTGTGATCGTGTGATCGTGTGATTGTGTGATCGTGTGATTGTGTGATTGTGTGAGTGTGTGATTGTGTGATTGTGTGATTGTATGATTGTGACTGTGTGATTGCGTGATTGTGTGATTGTGTGGTTGTGTGATTTTGTGATTGTGTGATTGTGTGATTGTGTGATTGTGTGATTGTGACTGTGTGATTGTGTGAGTGTGTGATTGTGTGAGTGTGTGATTGTGTGATTGTGTGATTGTGTGATTGTGTGATTGTGTGATTGTGTGATTGTGTGGTTGTGTGATTGTGTGATTGTGTGATTAGGTGATTGTGTGATTGTGCGATTGTGTAATTGTGATTGTGTGATTGTGATTGTGTGTACTGTGTGATTGTGTGATTGTGTGATTGTGTGATTGCGTGATTGTGTGATTGTGTGATTGTGTGATTGTGGGATTGTGTGATTGTGTGATTGTGTGATTGTGTGATTGTGTGATTATGTGATTGTGTGATTGTGTGATTGTGTGATTGTGTGAGTGTGTGATTGTCTGATTGAGTGATTGTGTGCTTGTGTGATTGTGTGTTTGTGTGATTGTGTGATTGTGTGATTAGGTGATTGTGTAATTGTGTGATTGTGGGATTGTGACTGTGTGATTGTGTGAGTGTGTGATTGTGTGATTGAGTGATTGTGTGCTTGTGTGATTGTGTTGTTGTGTGATTGTGTGATTGTGTGATTGTGTGATTGTGACTGTGTGATTGTGTGAGTGTGTGATTGTGTGAGTGTGTGATTGTGTGATTGTGTGGTTGTGTGATTGTGTGATTGTGTGATTGTGTGGTTGTGTGATTGTGTGATTGTGTGATTAGGTGATTGTGTGATTGTGCGATTGTGTAATTGTGATTGTGTGATTGTGATTGTGTGTACTGTGTGATTGTGTGATTGTGTGATTGTGTGATTGTGTGATTGTGTGATTGTGTGATTGTGTGATTGTGTGATTGTGTGATTGTGTGATTGTGTGATTGTGTGATTGTGTGATTGTGTGATTATGTGATTGTGTGATTGTGTGATTGTGTGATTGTGTGAGTGTGTGATTGTCTGATTGAGTGATTGTGTGCTTGTGTGATTGTGTGCTTGTGTGATTGTGTGATTGTGTGATTAGGTGATTGTGTAATTGTGTGATTGTGGGATTGTGACTGTGTGATTGTGTGAGTGTGTGATTGTGTGATTGAGTGATTGTGTGCTTGTGCGATTGTGTTGTTGTGTGATTGTGTGATTGTGTGATTGTGTGATTGTGTGATTGTGTGATTGTGTGATTGTGTGATTGTGTGATTGTGTGATTGTGTGATTGTGACTGTGTGATTGTGTGGTTGTGTGATTGTGTGATTGTGTGATTGTGTGATTGTGTGATTGTGTGATTGTGTGATAGTGACAGTGTGATTGTGTGATTGTGTGATTGTGTGATTGTGTGATTGTGTGACCGTGATTGTGTGACCGTGATTGTGTGACCGTGATTGTGTGGCCGTGATTGAGTGACCGTGATTGTGATTGCGTGATTGTGTGATTGTGTGATCGTGTGATCGTGTGATTGTGTGATCGTGTGATTGTGTGATTGTGTGAGTGTGTGATTGTGTGATTGTGTGATTGTGTGATTGTGTGATTGTGTGATCTTGTGATTGTGTGATTGTGTGATTGTGTGATTGTGTGATTGTGTGATTGTGTGATTGTGTGATTGTGTGGTTGTGTGATTGTTTGATTGTGTGATTAGGTGATTGTGTGATTGTGTGATTGTGTGATTGTGTGATTGTGTGGTTGTGTGATTGTGTGATTGTGTGATTGTGTGATTGTGTGATTGTGTGATTGTGCGATTGTGTGATTGTGTGATTGTGTGATTGTGTGATTGTGTGATTATGTGATTGTGTGATTGTGTGATTGTGTGATTGTGTGAGTGTGTGATTGTCTGATTGAGTGATTGTGTGCTTGTGTGATTGCGTGGTTGTGTGATTGTGTGATTGTGTGATTAGGTGATTGTGTGATTGTGTGATTGTGTGATTGTGACTGTGTGATTGTGTGATTGTGTGATTGTGTGATTGTGTGCTTGTGTGATTGTGTGGTTGTGTGATTGTGTGATTGTGTGATTGTGTGATTGTGTGATTGTGTGAGTGTGTGATTGTCTGATTGAGTGATTGTGTGCTTGTTTGATTGCGTGGTTGTGTGATTGTGTGATTGTGTGATTAGGTGATTGTGCGATTGTGTGATTGTGTGATTGTGACTGTGTGATTGTGTGAGTGTGTGATTGTGTGATTGAGTGATTGTGTGCTTGTGTGATTGTGTGGTTGTGTGATTGTGTGATTGTGTGATTGTGTGATTATGTGATTGTGTGATTGTGTGATTGTGTGATTGTGTGATTGTGTGATTGTGTGATTGTGTGATTGTGTGATTGTGTGGTTGTGTGAATGTGTGGTTGTGTGATTGTGTGATTGTGTGATTGTGTGATTGTGTGATTGTGTGATAGTGACTGTGTGATTGTGTGATTGTGTGATTGTGTGATTGTGTGACCGTGATTGTGTGACCGTGATTGCGTGACCGTGATTGTGTGGCCGTGATTGAGTGACCGTGATTGTGATTGCGTGATTGTGTGATTGTGTGATCGTGTGATCGTGTGATTGTGTGATCGTGTGATTGTGTGATTGTGTGAGTGTGTGATTGTGTGATTGTGTGATTGTGTGATTGTGTGATTGTGACTGTGTGATTGCGTGATTGTGTGATTGTGTGGTTGTGTGATTTTGTGATTGTGTGATTGTGTGATTGTGTGATTGTGTGATTGTGACTGTGTGATTGTGTGAGTGTGTGATTGTGTGAGTGTGTGATTGTGTGATTGTGTGATTGTGTGATTGTGTGATTGTGTGATTGTGTGATTGTGTGGTTGTGTGATTGTGTGATTGTGTGATTAGGTGATTGTGTGATTGTGACTGTGTGTACTGTGTGATTGTGTGATTGTGATTGTGTGTACTGTGTGATTGTGTGATTGTGTGATTGTGTGATTGTGTGATTGTGTGATTGTGTGATTGTGTGATTGTGTGATTGTGTGATTGTGTGATTGTGTGATTGTGGTTGTGTGATTGTGACTGTGTGATTGTGATTGTGTGATAGTGATTGTGTAATTGTGACTGTGTGATTGTGTGAGTGTGTGATTGTGATATTGTGTGATTGTGTGATTGTGTGATTGTGCGATTGTGTGATTGTGTGATTGTGTGATTGTGTGATTGTGTGATTGTGTGATTATGTGATTGTGTGATTGTGTGATTGTGTGATTGTGTGATTGTGTGATTGTGTGAGTGTGTGATTGTCTGATTGAGTGATTGTGTGCTTGTGTGATTGCGTGGTTGTGTGATTGTGTGATTGTGTGATTAGGTGATTGTGTGATTGAGTGATTGTGTGATTGTGACTGTGTGATTGTGTGAGTGTGTGATTGTGTGATTGAGTGATTGTGTGCTTGTGTGATTGTGTGGTTGTGTGATTGTGTGATTGTGTGATTGTGTGATTGTGTGATTGTGTGATTGTGTGATTGTGTGATTGTGTGATTGTGTGATTGTGTGATTGTGTGATTGTGTGGTTGTGTGATTGTGTGGTTGTGTGATTGTGTGATTGTGTGATTGTGTGATTGTGTGATAGTGACTGTGTGATTGTGTGATTGTGTGATTGTGTGATTGTGTGACCGTGATTGTGTGACCGTGATTGTGTGACCGTGATTGTGTGGCCGTGATTGAGTGACCGTGATTGTGATTGCGTGATTGTGTGATTGTGTGATCGTGTGATCGTGTGATTGTGTGATCGTGTGATTGTGTGATTGTGTGAGTGTGTGATTGTGTGATTGTGTGATTGTGTGATTGTGACTGTGTGATTGCGTGATTGTGTGATTGTGTGGTTGTGTGATTTTGTGATTGTGTGATTGTGTGATTGTGTGATTGTGTGATTGTGACTGTGTGATTGTGTGAGTGTGTGATTTTGTGAGTGTGTGATTGTGTGATTGTGTGATTGTGTGATTGTGTGATTGTGTGATTGTGTGATTGTGTGATTGTGTGGTTGTGTGATTGTGTGATTGTGTGATTAGGTGATTGTGTGATTGTGATTGTGTGTACTGTGTGATTGTGTGATTGTGATTGTGTGTACTGTGTGATTGTGTGATTGTGTGATTGTGTGATTCCGTGATTGTGTGATTGTGTGATTGTGTGATTGTGTGATTGTGTGATTGTGGTTGTGTGATTGTGACTGTGTGATTGTGATTGTGTGATTGTGATTGTGTAATTGTGACTGTGTGATTGTGTGAGTGTGTGATTGTGTTATTGTGTGATTGTGTGATTGTGTGATTGTGCTATTGTGTGATTGTGTGATTGCGTGATTGTGTGATTGTGTGATTATGTGATTGTGTGATTGTGTGATTGTGTGATTGTGTGATTGTGTGATTGTGTGAGTGTGTGATTGTCTGATTGAGTGATTGTGTGCTTGTGTGATTGCGTGGTTGTGTGATTGTGTGATTGTGTGATTAGGTGATTGTGTGATTGAGTGATTGTGTGATTGTGACTGTGTGATTGTGTGAGTGTGTGATTGTGTGATTGAGTGATTGTGTGCTTGTGTGATTGTGTGGTTGTGTGATTGTGTGATTGTGTGATTGTGTGATTGTGTGATTGTGTGATTGTGTGATTGTGTGATTGTGTGATTGTGTGATTGTGTGATTGTGTGATTGTGTGATTGTGTGATTGTGTGATTGTGTGATTGTGTGGTTGTGTGATTGTGTGGTTGTGTGATTGTGTGATTGTGTGATTGTGTGATTGTGTGATAGTGACTGTGTGATTGTGTGATTGTGTGATTGTGTGATTGTGTGACCGTGATTGTGTGACCGTGAATGTGTGACCGTGATTGTGTGGCCGTGATTGAGTGACCGTGATTGTGATTGCGTGATTGTGTGATTGTGTGATCGTGTGATCGTGTGATTGTGTGATCGTGTGATTGTGTGATTGTGTGAGTGTGTGATTGTGTGATTGTGTGATTGTGTGATTGTGACTGTGTGATTGCGTGATTGTGTGATTGTGTGGTTGTGTGATTTTGTGACTGTGTGATTGTGTGATTGTGTGATTGTGTGATTGTGACTGTGTGATTGTGTGAGTGTGTGATTGTGTGAGTGTGTGATTGTGTGATTGTGTGATTGTGTGATTGTGTGATTGTGTGATTGTGTGATTGTGTGGTTGTGTGATTGTGTGATTGTGTGATTAGGTGATTGTGTGATTGTGATTGTGTGTACTGTGTGATTGTGTGATTGTGATTGTGTGTACTGTGTGATTGTGTGATTGTGTGATTGTGTGATTCCGTGATTGTGTGATTGTGTGATTGTGTGATTGTGTGATTGTGTGATTGTGGTTGTGTGATTGTGACTGTGTGATTGTGATTGTGTGATTGTGATTGTGTAATTGTGACTGTGTGATTGTGTGAGTGTGTGATTGTGTTATTGTGTGATTGTGTGATTGTGTGATTGTGCTATTGTGTGATTGTGTGATTGTGTGATTGTGTGATTGTGTGATTATGTGATTGTGTGATTGTGTGATTGTGTGATTGTGTGATTGTGTGATTGTGTGATTGTGTGAGTGTGTGATTGTCTGATTGAGTGATTGTGTGCTTGTGTGATTGCGTGGTTGTGTGATTGTGTGATTGTGGTTGTGTGATTGTGACTGTGTGATTGTGATTGTGTGATTGTGATTGTGTGATTCTGACTGTGTGATTGTGTGAGTGTGTGATTGTGTGATTGTGTGATTGTGTGATTGTGTGAGTGTGCGATTGTGTGATTGCGTGATTGTGTGATTGTGTGATTGTGATTGTGTGATTGTGACTGTGTGATTGTGTGAGTGTGTGATTGTGTGATTGTGTGATTGTGTGATTGTGTGGTTGTGTGATTGTTTGATTGTGTGATTAGGTGATTGTGTGATTGTGTGATTGTCTGATTGTGTGATTGTGTGATTGTGTGATTATGTGATTGTGTGATTGTGTGATTGTGTGAGTGTGTGATTGTCTGATTGAGTGATTATGTGCTTGTGTGATTGTGTGGTTGTGTGATTGTGTGATTGTGTGATTAGGTGATTGTGTGATTGTGTGATTGTGTGATTGTGTGATTGTGACTGTGTGATTGTGTGATTGTGTGATTGAGTGATTGTGTGAGTGTGTGGTTGTGTGATTGTGTGATTGTGTGATTGTGTGGTTGTGTGATTGTGTGATTGTGTGATTGTGTGATTGTGTGATTGTGTGATTGTGTGATTGTGTGACTGTGTGATTGTGTGATTTTGTGATTGTGTGATTGTGTGATTGTGCGACTGTGTAATTGTGATTGTGTGATTGTGATTGTGTGTACTGTGTGATTGTGTGATTGTGTGATTGTGTGATTGTGTGATTGTGTGATTGTGTGATTGTGTGATTGTGTGATTGTGTGATTGTGTGCTTGTGTGATTGTGTGATTGTGTGATTGTGTGATTGTGTGATTGTGTGATTGTGTGATTGTGTGATTGTGTGATTATGTGATTGTGTGACTGTGTGATTGTGTGATTGTGTGAGTGTGTGATTGTCTGATTGAGTGATTGTGTGCTTGTGTGATTGTGTGGTTGTGTGATTGTGTGATTGTGTGATTGTGTGATTAGGTGATTGTGTAATTGTGTGATTGTGGGATTGTGACTGTGTGATTGTGTGAGTGTGTGATTGTGTGATTGAGTGATTGTGTGACCGTGATTGTGTGACCGTGATTGTGTGACCGTGATTGTGTGGCCGTGATTGAGTGACCGTGATTGTGATTGCGTGATTGTGTGATTGTGTGATCGTGTGATCGTGTGATTGTGTGATCGTGTGATTGTGTGATTGTGTGAGTGTGTGATTGTGTGATTGTGTGATTGTATGATTGTGATTGTGTGATTGTGACTGTGTGATTGTGTGAGTGTGTGATTGTGTGAGTGTGTGATTGTGTGATTGTGTGATTGTGTGATTGTGTGATTGTGTGATTGTGTGATTGTGTGGTTGTGTGATTGTGTGATTGTGTGATTAGGTGATTGTGTGATTGTGCGATTGTGTAATTGTGATTGTGTGATTGTGATTGTGTGTACTGTGTGATTGTGTGATTGTGTGATTGTGTGATTGTGTGATTGTGTGATTGTGTGATTGTGTGATTGTGGGATTGTGTGATTGTGTGATTGTGTGATTGTGTGATTGTGTGATTATGTGATTGTGTGATTGTGTGATTGTGTGATTGTGTGAGTGTGTGATTGTCTGATTGAGTGATTGTGTGCTTGTGTGATTGTGTGCTTGTGTGATTGTGTGATTGTGTGATTGTGTGATTGTGTGATTGTGACTGTGTGATTGTGTGGTTGTGTGATTGTGTGATTGTGTGATTGTGTGATTGTGTGATTGTGTGATTGTGTGATTGTGTGATAGTGACTGTGTGATTGTGTGATTGTGTGATTGTGTGATTGTGTGACCGTGAGTGTGTGACCGTGATTGTGTGACCGTGATTGTGTGGCCGTGATTGAGTGACCGTGATTGTGATTGCGTGATTGTGTGATTGTGTGATCGTGTGATCGTGTGATTGTGTGATCGTGTGATTGTGTGATCGTGTGATTGTGTGATTGTGTGAGTGTGTGATTGTGTGATTGTGTGATTGTGTGATTGTGTGATTGTGTGATTGTGTGATTGTGTGATTGTGTGATTGTGTGATTGTGTGATTGTGTGATTGTGTGATTGTGTGATTGTGTGATTGTGTGATTGTGTGATTGTGTGGTTGTGTGATTGTTTGATTGTGTGATTAGGTGATTGTGTGATTGTGTGATTGTGTGATTGTGTGATTGTGTGGTTGTGTGATTGTGTGATTGTGTGATTGTGTGATTGTGTAATTGTGTGATTGTGCGATTGTGTGATTGTGTGATTGTGTGATTGTGTGATTATGTGATTGTGTGATTGTGTGATTGTGTGATTGTGTGATTGTGTGAGTGTGTGATTGTCTGATTGAGTGATTGTGTGCTTGTGTGATTGCGTGGTTGTGTGATTGTGTGATTGTGTGATTAGGTGATTGTGTGATTGTGTGATTGTGTGATTGTGTGATTGTGTGATTGTGACTGTGTGATTGTGTGATTGTGTGATTGAGTGATTGTGTGCTTGTGTGATTGTGTGGTTGTGTGATTGTGTGATTGTGTGGTTGTGTGATTGTGTGATTGTGTGATTGTGTGATTGTGTGATTGTGTGATTGTGTGATTGTGTGATTGTGTGATTGTGTGACTGTGTGATTGTGTGATTTTGTGATTGTGTGATTGTGTGATTGTGCGACTGTGTAATTGTGATTGTGTGATTGTGATTGTGTGTACTGTGTGATTGTGTGATTGTGTGATTGTGTGATTGTGTGATTGTGTGATTGTGTGATTGTGTGATTGTGTGATTGTGTGATTGTGTGATTGTGTGATTGTGTGATTGTGTGATTGTGTGATTGTGTGATTGTGTGATTGTGTGATTGTGTGATTGTGTGATTGTGTGATTGTGTGATTGTGTGATTGTGTGATTGTGACTGTGTGATTGTGTGGTTGTGTGATTGTGTGATTGTGTGATTGTGTGATTGTGTGATTGTGTGATTGTGTGATTGTGTGATAGTGACTGTGTGATTGTGTGATTGTGTGATTGTGTGATTGTGTGATTGTGTGACCGTGATTGTGTGACCGTGATTGTGTGGCCGTGATTGAGTGACCGTGATTGTGATTGCGTGATTGTGTGATTGTGCGATCGTGTGATCGTGTGATTGTGTGATCGTGTGATTGTGTGATTGTGTGAGTGTGTGATTGTGTGATTGTGTGATTGTGTGATTGTGTGATTGTGTGATTGTGTGATTGTGTGATTGTGTGATTGTGTGATTGTGTGATTGTGTGATTGTGTGATTGTGTGATTGTGTGATTGTGTGATTGTGTGATTGTGTGATTGTGTGATTGTGTGATTGTGTGATTGTGTGGTTATGTGATTGCTTGATTGTGTGATTAGGTGATTGTGTGATTGTGTGATTGTGTGATTGTGTGATTGTGTGGTTGTGTGATTGTGTGATTGTGTGATTGTGTGATTGTGTGATTGTGTGATTGTGCGATTGTGTGATTGTGTGATTGTGTGATTGTGTGATTATGTGATTGTGTGATTGTGTGATTGTGTGATTGTGTGAGTGTGTGATTGTCTGATTGAGTGATTGTGTGCTTGTGTGATTGCGTGGTTGTGTGATTGTGTGATTGTGTGATTAGGTGATTGTGTGATTGTGTGATTGTGTGATTGTGTGATTGTGTGATTGTGTGATTGTGTGATTGTGTGATTGTGTGATTGTGTGATTGTGTGATTGTGTGATTGTGTGATTGTGACTGTGTGATTGTGTGGTTGTGTGATTGTGTGATTGTGTGATTGTGTGATTGTGTGATTGTGTGATTGTGTGATTGTGTGATTGTGTGATTGTGTGATAGTGACTGTGTGATTGTGTGATTGTGTGATTGTGTGCTTGTGTGATTGCGTGGTTGTGTGATTGTGTGATTGTGTGATTAGGTGATTGTGTGATTGTGTGATTGTGTGATTGTGACTGTGTGATTGTGTGATTGTGTGATTGAGTGATTGTGTGCTTGTGTGATTGTGTGATTGTGTGATTGTGTGATTGTGTGATTGTGTGATTGTGTGATTGTGTGATTGTGTGATTGTGTGATTGTGTGATTGTGTGATTGTGTGATTGTGTGATTGTGTGGTTATGTGATTGCTTGATTGTGTGATTAGGTGATTGTGTGATTGTGTGATTGTGTGATTGTGTGATTGTGTGGTTGTGTGATTGTGTGATTGTGTGATTGTGTGATTGTGTGATTGTGTGATTGTGCGATTGTGTGATTGTGTGATTGTGTGATTGTGTGATTATGTGATTGTGTGATTGTGTGATTGTGTGATTGTGTGAGTGTGTGATTGTCTGATTGAGTGATTGTGTGCTTGTGTGATTGCGTGGTTGTGTGATTGTGTGATTGTGTGATTAGGTGATTGTGTGATTGTGTGATTGTGTGATTGTGTGATTGTGTGATTGTGTGATTGTGTGACTGTGTGATTGTGTGATTTTGTGATTGTGTGATTGTGTGATTGTGCGATTGTGTAATTGTGATTGTGTGATTGTGATTGTGTGTACTGTGTGATTGTGTGATTGTGTGATTGTGTGATTGTGTGATTGTGTGATTGTGTGATTGTGTGATTGTGGTTGTGTGATTGTGACTGTGTGATTCTGATTGTGTGATTGGGATTGTGTGATTGTGACTGTGTGATTGTGTGAGTGTGTGATTGTGTTACTGTGTGATTGTGTGATTGTGTGATTGTGCGATTGTGTGATTGTGTGATTGTGTGATTGTGTGATTGTGTGATTATGTGATTGTGTGATTGTGTGATTGTGTGATTGTGTGAGTGTGTGATTGTCTGATTGAGTGATTGTGTGCTTGTTTGATTGCGTGGTTGTGTGATTGTGTGATTGTGTGATTAGGTGATTGTGCGATTGTGTGATTGTGTGATTGTGACTGTGTGATTGTGTGAGTGTGTGATTGTGTGATTGTGACTGTGTGATTGTGTGAGTGTGTGATTGTGTGATTGAGTGATTGTGTGCTTGTGTGATTGTGTGGTTGTGTGATTGTGTGATTGTGTGATTGTGTGATTATGTGATTGTGTGATTGTGTGATTGTGTGATTGTGTGATTGTGTGATTGTGTGATTGTGTGATTGTGTGATTGTGTGGTTGTGTGAATGTGTGGTTGTGTGATTGTGTGATTGTGTGATTGTGTGATTGTGTGATTGTGTGATAGTGACTGTGTGATTGTGTGATTGTGTGATTGTGTGATTGTGTGACCGTGATTGTGTGACCGTGATTGTGTGACCGTGATTGTGTGGCCGTGATTGAGTGACCGTGATTGTGATTGCGTGATTGTGTGATTGTGTGATCGTGTGATCGTGTGATTGTGTGATCGTGTGATTGTGTGATTGTGTGAGTGTGTGATTGTGTGATTGTGTGATTGTGTGATTGTGACTGTGTGATTGCGTGATTGTGTGATTGTGTGGTTGTGTGATTTTGTGATTGTGTGATTGTGTGATTGTGTGATTGTGTGATTGTGTGATTGTGTGATTGTGACTGCGTGATTGTGTGAGTGTGTGATTGTGTGAGTGTGTGATTGTGTGATTGTGTGATTGTGTGGTTGTGTGATTGTGTGATTGTGTGATTGTGTGGTTGTGTGATTGTGTGATTGTGTGATTAGGTGATTGTGTGATTGTGATTGTGTGTACTGTGTGATTGTGTGATTGTGATTGTGTGTACTGTGTGATTGTGTGATTGTGTGATTGTGTGATTGTGTGATTGTGTGATTGTGTGATTGTGACTGCGTGATTGTGTGAGTGTGTGATTGTGTGAGTGTGTGATTGTGTGATTGTGTGATTGTGTGATTGTGTGATTGTGTGATTGTGTGATTGTGTGATTGTGTGATTGTGTGATTGTGTGATTGTGACTGCGTGATTGTGTGAGTGTGTGATTGTGTGATTGTGTGATTGTGTGATTGTGTGATTGTGACTGTGTGATTGCGTGATTGTGTGATTGTGTGGTTGTGTGATTTTGTGATTGTGTGATTGTGTGATTGTGTGATTGTGTGATTGTGACTGTGTGATTGTGTGAGTGTGTGATTTTGTGAGTGTGTGATTGTGTGATTGTGTGATTGTGTGATTGTGTGATTGTGTGATTGTGTGATTGTGTGGTTGTGTGATTGTGTGATTGTGTGATTGTGCGATTGTGTAATTGTGATTGTGTGATTGTGATTGTGTGTACTGTGTGATTGTGTGATTGTGTGATTGTGTGATTGTGTGATTGTGTGATTGTGTGATTGTGTGATTGTGTGATTGTGTGATTGTGTGATTGTGTGATTGTGTGATTGTGTGATTGTGTGATTATGTGATTGTGTGATTGTGTGATTGTGTGATTGTGTGAGTGTGTGATTGTCTGATTGAGTGATTGTGTGCTTGTGTGATTGTGTGGTTGTGTGATTGTGTGATTGTGTGATTGTGTGATTAGGTGATTGTGTAATTGTGTGATTGTGGGATTGTGACTGTGTGATTGTGTGAGTGTGTGATTGTGTGATTGAGTGATTGTGTGCTTGTGTGATTGTGTTGTTGTGTGATTGTGTGATTGTGTGATTGTGTGATTGTGTGATTGTGTGATTGTGTGAATGTGTGATTGTGGTTGTGTGATTGTGACTGTGTGATTGTGATTGTGTGATTGTGATTGTGTGATTGTGACTGTGTGATTGTGTGAGTGTGTGATTGTGTGATTGTGTGATTGTGTGATTGTGTGATTTATTGAGTGTGCGATTGTGTGATTGTGTGATTGTGTGATTGTGTGATTGTGATTGTGTGATTGTGACTGTGTGATTGTGTGAGTGTGTGATTGTGTGATTCAGTGATTGTGTGGTTGTGTGATTGTGTGGTTGTGTGATTGTGTGGTTGTGTGATTGTGTGATTGTGTGATTGTGTGATTGTGTGATTGTGTGGTTGTGTGATTGTTTGATTGTGTGATTAGGTGATTGTGTGATTGTGTGATTGTGTGATTGTGTGATTGTGTGGTTGTGTGATTGTGTGATTGTGTGATTGTGTGATTGTGTGATTGTGTGATTGTGCGATTGTGTGATTGTGTGATTGTGTGATTGTGTGATTGTGTGATTGTGTGATTGTGTGATTGTGTGATTGTGTGATTGTGTGATTGTGTGATTGTGTGATTGTGTGATTGTGTGATTGTGTGATTGTGTGATTGTGTGATTGTGTGATTGTGTGATTGTGTGATTGTGTGATTGTGTGATTGTGTGATTGTGTGATTGTGTGATTGTGTGATTGTGTGATTGTGGTTGTGTGATTGTGACTGTGTGATTGTGATTGTGTGATTGTGATTGTGTGATTCTGACTGTGTGATTGTGTGAGTGTGTGATTGTGTGATTGTGTGATTGTGTGATTGTGTGAGTGTGCTATTGTGTCATTGCGTGATTGTGTGATTGTGTGATTGTG
Organism: Megachile rotundata; assembly: GCF_050947335.1. Taxonomy (NCBI): domain Eukaryota; kingdom Metazoa; phylum Arthropoda; class Insecta; order Hymenoptera; family Megachilidae; genus Megachile; species Megachile rotundata. The sequence goes on along the minus strand of NW_027473376.1, from coordinate 383,243 downwards.
ATTGTGTGATTGTGGCTGTGTGATTGTGTGATTATGTGATTGTGTGATTGTGTGATTGTGTGAGTGTGCTATTGTCTGATTGAGTGATTGTGTGCTTGTGTGATTGTGTGGTTGTGTGATTGTGTGATTGTGTGATTAGGTGATTGTGTGATTGTGTGATTGTGTGATTGTGACTGTGTGATTGTGTGATTGTGTGATTGAGTGATTGTGTGAGTGTGTGGTTGTGTGATTGTGTGATTGTGTGATTGTGTGGTTGTGTGATTGTGTGATTGTGTGATTGTGTGATTGTGTGATTGTGTGATTGTGTGACTGTGTGATTGTGTGATTTTGTGATTGTGTGATTGTGTGATTGTGCGACTGTGTAATTGTGATTGTGTGATTGTGATTGTGTGTACTGTGTGATTGTGTGATTGTGTGATTGTGTGATTGTGTGGTTGTGTGATTGTGTGGTTGTGTGATTGTGTGATTGTGTGACTGTGTGATTGTGTGATTGTGTGATAGTGACTGTGTGATTGTGTGATTGTGTGATTGTGTGATTGTGTGACCGTGATTGTGTGACCGTGATTGTGTGACCGTGATTGTGTGGCCGTGATTGAGTGACCGTGATTGTGATTGCGTGATTGTGTGATTGTGTGATCGTGTGATCGTGTGATTGTGTGATCGTGTGATTGTGTGATTGTGTGAGTGTGTGATTGTGTGATTGTGTGATTGTGTGATTGTGTGATTGTGACTGTGTGATTGCGTGATTGTGTGATTGTGTGGTTGTGTGATTTTGTGATTGTGTGATTGTGTGATTGTGTGATTGTGTGATTGTGACTGTGTGATTGTGTGAGTGTGTGATTGTGTTATTGTGTGATTGTGTGATTGTGTGATTGTGCTATTGTGTGATTGTGTGATTGTGTGATTGTGTGATTGTGTGATTATGTGATTGTGTGATTGTGTGATTGTGTGATTGTGTGATTGTGTGATTGTGTGAGTGTGTGATTGTCTGATTGAGTGATTGTGTGCTTGTGTGATTGCGTGGTTGTGTGATTGTGTGATTGTGTGATTAGGTGATTGTGTGATTGAGTGATTGTGTGATTGTGACTGTGTGATTGTGTGAGTGTGTGATTGTGTGATTGAGTGATTGTGTGCTTGTGTGATTGTGTGGTTGTGTGATTGTGTGATTGTGTGATTGTGTGATTGTGTGATTGTGTGATTGTGTGATTGTGTGATTGTGTGATTGTGTGATTGTGTGATTGTGTGATTGTGTGATTGTGTGATTGTGTGGTTGTGTGATTGTGTGGTTGTGTGATTGTGTGATTGTGTGATTGTGTGATTGTGTGATAGTGACTGTGTGATTGTGTGATTGTGTGATTGTGTGATTGTGTGACCGTGATTGTGTGACCGTGAATGTGTGACCGTGATTGTGTGGCCGTGATTGAGTGACCGTGATTGTGATTGCGTGATTGTGTGATTGTGTGATCGTGTGATCGTGTGATTGTGTGATCGTGTGATTGTGTGATTGTGTGAGTGTGTGATTGTGTGATTGTGTGATTGTGTGATTGTGACTGTGTGATTGCGTGATTGTGTGATTGTGTGGTTGTGTGATTTTGTGATTGTGTGATTGTGTGATTGTGTGATTGTGTGATTGTGACTGTGTGATTGTGTGAGTGTGTGATTGTGTGAGTGTGTGATTGTGTGATTGTGTGATTGTGTGATTGTGTGATTGTGTGATTGTGTGATTGTGTGGTTGTGTGATTGTGTGATTGTGTGATTAGGTGATTGTGTGATTGTGATTGTGTGTACTGTGTGATTGTGTGATTGTGATTGTGTGTACTGTGTGATTGTGTGATTGTGTGATTGTGTGATTCCGTGATTGTGTGATTGTGTGATTGTGTGATTGTGGTTGTGTGATTGTGACTGTGTGATTGTGATTGTGTGATTGTGATTGTGTAATTGTGACTGTGTGATTGTGTGAGTGTGTGATTGTGTTATTGTGTGATTGTGTGATTGTGTGATTGTGCTATTGTGTGATTGTGTGATTGTGTGATTGTGTGATTGTGTGATTATGTGATTGTGTGATTGTGTGATTGTGTGATTGTGTGATTGTGTGATTGTGTGAGTGTGTGATTGTCTGATTGAGTGATTGTGTGCTTGTGTGATTGCGTGGTTGTGTGATTGTGTGATTGTGTGATTAGGTGATTGTGTGATTGAGTGATTGTGTGATTGTGACTGTGTGATTGTGTGAGTGTGTGATTGTGTGATTGAGTGATTGTGTGCTTGTGTGATTGTGTGGTTGTGTGATTGTGTGATTGTGTGATTGTGTGATTGTGTGATTGTGTGATTGTGTGATTGTGTGATTGTGTGATTGTGTGATTGTGTGATTGTGTGATTGTGTGATTGTGTGATTGTGTGGTTGTGTGATTGTGTGGTTGTGTGATTGTGTGATTGTGTGATTGTGTGATTGTGTGATAGTGACTGTGTGATTGTGTGATTGTGTGATTGTGTGATTGTGTGACCGTGATTGTGTGACCGTGAATGTGTGACCGTGATTGTGTGGCCGTGATTGAGTGACCGTGATTGTGATTGCGTGATTGTGTGATTGTGTGATCGTGTGATCGTGTGATTGTGTGATCGTGTGATTGTGTGATTGTGTGAGTGTGTGATTGTGTGATTGTGTGATTGTGTGATTGTGACTGTGTGATTGCGTGATTGTGTGATTGTGTGGTTGTGTGATTTTGTGATTGTGTGATTGTGTGATTGTGTGATTGTGTGATTGTGACTGTGTGATTGTGTGAGTGTGTGATTGTGTGAGTGTGTGATTGTGTGATTGTGTGATTGTGTGATTGTGTGATTGTGTGATTGTGTGATTGTGTGGTTGTGTGATTGTGTGATTGTGTGATTAGGTGATTGTGTGATTGTGCGATTGTGTAATTGTGATTGTGTGATTGTGATTGTGTGTACTGTGTGATTGTGTGATTGTGTGATTGTGTGATTGTGTGATTGTGTGATTGTGTGATCGTGTGATCGTGTGATTGTGTGATCGTGTGATTGTGTGATTGTGTGATTGTGTGATTGTGTGATTGTGTGATTATGTGATTGTGTGATTGTGTGATTGTGTGATTGTGTGAGTGTGTGATTGTCTGATTGAGTGATTGTGTGCTTGTGTGATTGTGTGGTTGTGTGATTGTGTGATTGTGTGATTGTGTGATTAGGTGATTGTGTAATTGTGTGATTGTGGGATTGTGACTGTGTGATTGTGTGAGTGTGTGATTGTGTGATTGAGTGATTGTGTGCTTGTGTGATTGTGTTGTTGTGTGATTGTGTGATTGTGTGATTGTGTGATTGTGTGATTGTGTGATTGTGTGATTGTGTGATTGTGTGATTGTGTGATTGTGTGATTGTGTGATTGTGTGATTGTGTGATTGTGGTTGTGTGATTGTGACTGTGTGATTGTGATTGTGTGTTTGTGATTGTGTGATTGTGACTGTGTGATTGTGTGAGTGTGTGATTGTGTGATTGTGTGATTGTGTGATTGTGTGATTTATTGAGTGTGCGATTGTGTGATTGTGTGATTGTGTGATTGTGTGATTGTGATTGTGTGATTGTGACTGTGTGATTGTGTGAGTGTGTGATTGTGTGATTGAGTGATTGTGTGGTTGTGTGATTGTGTGGTTGTGTGATTGTGTGGTTGTGTGATTGTGTGATTGTGTGATTGTGTGATTGTGTGATTGTGTGGTTGTGTGATTGTTTGATTGTGTGATTAGGTGATTGTGTGATTGTGTGATTGTGTGATTGTGTGATTGTGTGGTTGTGTGATTGTGTGATTGTGTGATTGTGTGATTGTGCGATTGTGTGATTGTGCGATTGTGTGATTGTGTGATTGTGTGATTGTGTGATTGTGTGATTGTGTGATTGTGTGATTGTGTGATTGTGTGATTGTGTGATTGTGTGATTGTGTGATTGTGTGATTGTGTGATTGTGTGATTGTGTGATTGTGTGATTGTGTGATTGTGTGATTGTGGTTGTGTGATTGTGACTGTGTGATTGTGATTGTGTGATTGTGATTGTGTGATTCTGACTGTGTGATTGTGTGAGTGTGTGATTGTGTGATTGTGTGATTGTGTGATTGTGTGGTTGTGTGATTGTTTGATTGTGTGATTAGGTGATTGTGTAATTGTGTGATTGTGGGATTGTGACTGTGTGATTGTGTGAGTGTGTGATTGTGTGATTGAGTGATTGTGTGCTTGTGTGATTGTGTTGTTGTGTGATTGTGTGATTGTGTGATTGTGTGATTGTGTGATTGTGTGATTGTGTGATTGTGTGATTGTGTGATTGTGTGATTGTGTGATTGTGTGATTGTGTGATTGTGGTTGTGTGATTGTGACTGTGTGATTGTGATTGTGTGTTTGTGATTGTGTGATTGTGACTGTGTGATTGTGTGAGTGTGTGATTGTGTGATTGTGTGATTGTGTGATTGTGTGATTTATTGAGTGTGCGATTGTGTGATTGTGTGATTGTGTGATTGTGTGATTGTGATTGTGTGATTGTGACTGTGTGATTGTGTGAGTGTGTGATTGTGTGATTGAGTGATTGTGTGGTTGTGTGATTGTGTGGTTGTGTGATTGTGTGGTTGTGTGATTGTGTGATTGTGTGATTGTGTGATTGTGTGATTGTGTGGTTGTGTGATTGTTTGATTGTGTGATTAGGTGATTGTGTGATTGTGTGATTGTGTGATTGTGTGATTGTGTGGTTGTGTGATTGTGTGATTGTGTGATTGTGTGATTGTGCGATTGTGTGATTGTGCGATTGTGTGATTGTGTGATTGTGTGATTGTGTGATTGTGTGATTGTGTGATTGTGTGATTGTGTGATTGTGTGATTGTGTGATTGTGTGATTGTGTGATTGTGTGATTGTGTGATTGTGTGATTGTGTGATTGTGTGATTGTGTGATTGTGGTTGTGTGATTGTGACTGTGTGATTGTGATTGTGTGATTGTGATTGTGTGATTCTGACTGTGTGATTGTGTGAGTGTGTGATTGTGTGATTGTGTGATTGTGTGATTGTGTGGTTGTGTGATTGTTTGATTGTGTGATTAGGTGATTGTGTGATTGTGTGATTGTCTGATTGTGTGATTGTGTGCTTGTGTGATTGTGTGGTTGTGTGATTGTGCGATTGTGTGATTGTGTGATTAGGTGATTGTGTAATTGTGTGATTGTGGGATTGTGACTGTGTGATTGTGTGAGTGCGTGATTGTGTGATTGTGTGATTGTGTGATTGTGTGGTTGTGTGATTGTTTGATTGTGTGATTAGGTGATTGTGTGATTGTGTGATTGTCTGATAGTGTGATTGTGTGATTGTGTGATTATGTGATTGTGTGATTGTGTGATTGTGTGAGTGTGTGATTGTCTGATTGAGTGATTATGTGCTTGTGTGATTGTGTGGTTGTGTGATTGTGTGATTGTGTGATTAGGTGATTGTGTGATTGTGTGATTGTGTGATTGTGTGATTGTGACTGTGTGATTGTGTGATTGTGTGATTGAGTGATTGTGTGAGTGTGTGGTTGTGTGATTGTGTGATTGTGTGATTGTGTGGTTGTGTGATTGTGTGATTGTGTGATTGTGTGATTGTGTGATTGTGTGATTGTGTGATTGTGTGACTGTGTGATTGTGTGATTTTGTGATTGTGTGATTGTGTGATTGTGCGACTGTGTAATTGTGATTGTGTGATTGTGATTGTGTGTACTGTGTGATTGTGTGATTGTGTGATTGTGTGATTGTGTGATTGTGTGATTGTGTGATTGTGTGATTGTGTGATTGTGTGATTGTGTGATTGTGTGATTGTGTGATTGTGTGATTGTGTGCTTGTGTGATTGTGTGATTGTGTGATTGTGTGATTGTGTGATTGTGTGATTGTGTGATTGTGTGATTGTGTGATTATGTGATTGTGTGATTGTGTGATTGTGTGATTGTGTGAGTGTGTGATTGTCTGATTGAGTGATTGTGTGCTTGTGTGATTGTGTGGTTGTGTGATTGTGTGATTGTGTGATTGTGTGATTAGGTGATTGTGTAATTGTGTGATTGTGGGATTGTGACTCTGTGATTGTGTGAGTGTGTGATTGTGTGATTGAGTGATTGTGTGCTTGTGTGATTGTGTTGTTGTGTGATTGTGTGATTGTGTGATTGTGGTTGTGTGATTGTGACTGTGTGATTGTGATTGTGTGATTGTGATTGTGTGATTCTGACTGTGTGATTGTGTGAGTGTGTGATTGTGTGATTGTGTGATTGTGTGATTGTGTGATTGTGTGATTGTGTGATTGTGTGACTGTGTGATTGTGTGATTTTGTGATTGTGTGATTGTGTGATTGTGCGACTGTGTAATTGTGATTGTGTGATTGTGATTGTGTGTACTGTGTGATTGTGTGATTGTGTGATTGTGTGATTGTGTGATTGTGTGATTGTGTGATTGCGTGATTGTGTGATTGTGTGATTGTGTGATTGTGTGATTGTGTGATTGTGTGATTGTGTGCTTGTGTGATTGTGTGATTGTGTGATTGTGTGATTGTGTGATTGTGTGATTGTGTGATTGTGTGATTGTGTGATTATGTGATTGTGTGATTGTGTGATTGTGTGATTGTGTGAGTGTGTGATTGTCTGATTGAGTGATTGTGTGCTTGTGTGATTGTGTGGTTGTGTGATTGTGTGATTGTGTGATTGTGTGATTAGGTGATTGTGTAATTGTGTGATTGTGGGATTGTGACTGTGTGATTGTGTGAGTGTGTGATTGTGTGATTGAGTGATTGTGTGCTTGTGTGATTGTGTTGTTGTGTGATTGTGTGATTGTGTGATTGTGTGATTGTGTGATTGTGTGATTGTGTGATTGTGTGATTGTGTGATTGTGTGATTGTGTGATTGTGTGATTGTGGTTGTGTGATTGTGACTGTGTGATTGTGATTGTGTGTTTGTGGTTGTGTGATTGTGACTGTGTGATTGTGTGAGTGTGTGATTGTGTGATTGTGTGATTGTGTGATTGTGTGATTTATTGAGTGTGCGATTGTGTGATTGTGTGATTGTGTGATTGTGTGATTGTGATTGTGTGATTGTGACTGTGTGATTGTGTGAGTGTGTGATTGTGTGATTGAGTGATTGTGTGGTTGTGTGATTGTGTGGTTGTGTGATTGTGTGGTTGTGTGATTGTGTGATTGTGTGATTGTGTGATTGTGTGATTGTGTGATTGTGTGGTTGTGTGATTGTTTGATTGTGTGATTAGGTGATTGTGTGATTGTGTGATTGTGTGATTGTGTGATTGTGTGGTTGTGTGATTGTGTGATTGTGTGATTGTGTGATTGTGTGATTGTGTGATTGTGCGATTGTGTGATTGTGTGATTGTGTGATTGTGTGATTGTGTGATTGTGTGATTGTGTGATTGTGTGATTGTGTGATTGTGTGATTGTGTGATTGTGTGATTGTGTGATTGTGTGATTGTGTGATTGTGTGATTGTGTGATTGTGTGATTGTGTGAGTGTGTGATTGTCTGATTGAGTGATTATGTGCTTGTGTGATTGTGTGGTTGTGTGATTGTGTGATTGTGTGATTAGGTGATTGTGTGATTGTGTGATTGTGTGATTGTGTGATTGTGGTTGTGTGATTGTGACTGTGTGATTGTGATTGTGTGTTTGTGATTGTGTGATTGTGACTGTGTGATTGTGTGATTGTGTGATTGTGTGATTGTGGTTGTGTGATTGTGACTGTGTGATTGTGATTGTGTGATTGTGGTTGTGTGATTCTGACTGTGTGATTGTGTGAGTGTGTGATTGTGTGATTGTGTGATTGTGTGATTGTGTGAGTGTGCGATTGTGTGATTGCGTGATTGTGTGATTGTGTGATTGTGATTGTGTGATTGTGACTGTGTGATTGTGTGAGTGTGTGATTGTGTGATTGTGTGATTGTGTGATTGTGTGGTTGTGTGATTGTTTGATTGTGTGATTAGGTGATTGTGTGATTGTGTGATTGTCTGATGGTGTGATTGTGTGATTGTGTGATTATGTGATTGTGTGATTGTGTGATTGTGTGAGTGTGTGATTGTCTGATTGAGTGATTATGTGCTTGTGTGATTGTGTGGTTGTGTGATTGTGTGATTGTGTGATTAGGTGATTGTGTGATTGTGTGATTGTGTGATTGTGTGATTGTGACTGTGTGATTGTGTGATTGTGTGATTGAGTGATTGTGTGAGTGTGTGGTTGTGTGATTGTGTGATTGTGTGATTGTGTGGTTGTGTGATTGTGTGATTGTGTGATTGTGTGATTGTGTGATTGTGTGATTGTGTGACTGTGTGATTGTGTGATTTTGTGATTGTGTGATTGTGTGATTGTGCGACTGTGTAATTGTGATTGTGTGATTGTGATTGTGTGTACTGTGTGATTGTGTGATTGTGTGATTGTGTGATTGTGTGATTGTGTGATTGTGTGATTGTGTGATTGTGTGATTGTGTGATTGTGTGATTGTGTGATTGTGTGCTTGTGTGATTGTGTGGTTGAGTGATTGTGTGATTGTGTGATTGTGTGATTGTGTGATTGTGTGATTGTGTGATTGTGTGATTGTGTGATTGTATGATTGTGTGATTGTGTGATTGTGTGATTGTGTGATTGTGACTGTGTGATTGTGTGGTTGTGTGATTGTGTGATTGTGTGATTGTGTGATTGTGTGATTGTGTGATTGTGTGATAGTGACTGTGTGATTGTGTGATTGTGTGATTGTGTGATTGTGTGACCGTGATTGTGTGACCGTGATTGTGTAACCGTGATTGTGTGACCGTGATTGTGTGGCCGTGATTGAGTGACCGTGATTGTGATTGCGTGATTGTGTGATTGTGTGATCGTGTGATCGTGTGATTGTGTGATCGTGTGATTGTGTGATTGTGTGAATGTATGATTGCGACTGTGTGATTGCGTGATTGTGTGATTGTGTGATTGTGTGATTGTGTGATTGTGTGATTGTGTGATTGTGTGATTGTGTGATTGTGTGATTGTGTGATTGTGTGACCGTGATTGTGTGACCGTGATTGTGTGACCGTGATTGTGTGACCGTGATTGTGTGACCGTGATTGTGTGGCCGTGATTGAGTGACCGTGATTGTGATTGCGTGATTGTGTGATTGTGTGATCGTGTGATCGTGTGATTGTGTGATCGTGTGATTGTGTGAGTGTGTGAGTGTGTGATTGTGTGATTGTGTGATTGTGTGATTGTGACTGTGTGATTGCGTGATTGTGTGATTGTGAGGTTGTGTGATTTTGTGATTGTGTGATTGTGTGATTGTGTGATTGTGTGATTGTGTGATTGTGACTGTGTGATTGTGTGAGTGTGTGATTGTGTGAGTGTGTGATTGTGTGATTGTGTGATTGTGTGATTGTGTGATTGTGTGATTGTGTGATTGTGTGGTTGTGTGATTGTGTGATTGTGTGATTAGGTGATTGTGTGATTGTGATTGTGTGTACTGTGTGATTGTGTGATTGTGATTGTGTGTACTGTGTGATTGTGTGATTGTGTGATTGTGTGATTCCGTGATTGTGTGATTGTGTGATTGTGTGATTGTGTGATTGTGTGATTGTGGTTGTGTGATTGTGACTGTGTGATTGTGATTGTGTGATTGTGATTGTGTAATTGTGACTGTGTGATTGTGTGAGTGTGTGATTGTGTTATTGTGTGATTGTGTGATTGTGCGATTGTGCTATTGTGTGATTGTGTGATTGTGTGATTGTGTGATTGTGTGATTATGTGATTGTGTGATTGTGTGATTGTGTGATTGTGTGATTGTGTGATTGTGTGATTGTGTGAGTGTGTGATTGTCTGATTGAGTGATTGTGTGCTTGTGTGATTGCGTGGTTGTGTGATTGTGTGATTGTGTGATTAGGTGATTGTGTGATTGAGTGATTGTGTGATTGTGACTGTGTGATTGTGTGAGTGTGTGATTGTGTGATTGTGTGATTGTGTGATTGTGTGACTGTGTGATTGTGTGATTGTGTGATTGTGTGATTGTGTGATTGTGTGATTGTGTGATTGTGTGATTGTGTGATTGTGTGATTGTGTGGTTGTGTGATTGTGTGGTTGTGTGATTGTGTGATTGTGTGATTGTGTGATTGTGTGATAGTGACTGTGTGATTGTGTGATTGTGTGATTGTGTGATTGTGTGACCGTGATTGTGTGACCGTGAATGTGTGACCGTGATTGTGTGGCCGTGATTGAGTGACCGTGATTGTGATTGCGTGATTGTGTGATTGTGTGATCGTGTGATCGTGTGATTGTGTGATCGTGTGATTGTGTGATTGTGTGAGTGTGTGATTGTGTGATTGTGTGATTGTGTGATTGTGACTGTGTGATTGCGTGATTGTGTGATTGTGTGGTTGTGTGATTTTGTGATTGTGTGATTGTGTGATTGTGTGATTGTGTGATTGTGACTGTGTGATTGTGTGAGTGTGTGATTGTGTGAGTGTGTGATTGTGTGATTGTGTGATTGTGTGATTGTGTGATTGTGTGATTGTGTGATTGTGTGGTTGTGTGATTGTGTGATTGTGTGATTAGGTGATTGTGTGATTGTGATTGTGTGTACTGTGTGATTGTGTGATTGTGATTGTGTGTACTGTGTGATTGTGTGATTGTGTGATTGTGTGATTGTGTGATTGTGGTTGTGTGATTGTGACTGTGTGATTGTGATTGTGTGATTGTGATTGTGTAATTGTGACTGTGTGATTGTGTGAGTGTGTGATTGTGTTATTGTGTGATTGTGTGATTGTGTGATTGTGCTATTGTGTGATTGTGTGATTGTGTGATTGTGTGATTGTGTGATTATGTGATTGTGTGATTGTGTGATTGTGTGATTGTGTGATTGTGTGATTGTGTGAGTGTGTGATTGTCTGATTGAGTGATTGTGTGCTTGTGTGATTGCGTGGTTGTGTGATTGTGTGATTGTGGTTGTGTGATTGTGACTGTGTGATTGTGATTGTGTGATATTGATTGTGTGATTCTGACTGTGTGATTGTGTGAGTGTGTGATTGTGTGATTGTGTGATTGTGTGATTGTGTGAGTGTGCGATTGTGTGATTGCGTGATTGTGTGATTGTGTGATTGTGATTGTGTGATTGTGACTGTGTGATTGTGTGAGTGTGTGATTGTGTGATTGTGTGATTGTGTGATTGTGTGGTTGTGTGATTGTTTGATTGTGTGATTAGGTGATTGTGTGATTGTGTGATTGTCTGATTGTGTGATTGTGTGATTGTGTGATTATGTGATTGTGTGATTGTGTGATTGTGTGAGTGTGTGATTGTCTGATTGAGTGATTATGTGCTTGTGTGATTGTGTGGTTGTGTGATTGTGTGATTGTGTGATTAGGTGATTGTGTGATTGTGTGATTGTGTGATTGTGTGATTGTGACTGTGTGATTGTGTGATTGTGTGATTGAGTGATTGTGTGAGTGTGTGGTTGTGTGATTGTGTGATTGTGTGATTGTGTGGTTGTGTGATTGTGTGATTGTGTGATTGTGTGATTGTGTGATTGTGTGATTGTGTGATTGTGTGACTGTGTGATTGTGTGATTTTGTGATTGTGTGATTGTGTGATTGTGCGACTGTGTGATTGTGATTGTGTGATTGTGATTGTGTGATTGTGACTGTGTGATTGTGTGAGTGTGTGATTGTGTGATTGTGTGATTGTGTGATTTATTGAGTGTGCGATTGTGTGATTGTGTGATTGTGTGATTGTGTGATTGTGATTGTGTGATTGTGACTGTGTGATTGTGTGAGTGTGTGATTGTGTGATTGAGTGATTGTGTGGTTGTGCGATTGTGTGGTTGTGTGATTGTGTGGTTGTGTGATTGTGTGATTGTGTGATTGTGTGATTGTGTGATTGTGTGGTTGTGTGATTGTTTGATTGTGTGATTAGGTGATTGTGTGATTGTGTGATTGTGTGATTGTGTGATTGTGTGGTTGTGTGATTGTGTGATTGTGTGATTGTGTGATTATGTGATTGTGTGATTGTGTGATTGTGTGATTGTGTGAGTGTGTGATTGTCTGATTGAGTGATTGTGTGCTTGTGTGATTGTGTGGTTCTGTGATTGTGTGATTGTGTGATTGTGTGATTGTGTGATTGTGTGATTGTGTGATTGTGTGATTATGTGATTGTGTGATTGTGTGATTGTGTGATTGTGTGAGTGTGTGATTGTCTGATTGAGTGATTGTGTGCTTGTGTGATTGTGTGGTTGTGTGATTGTGTGGTTGTGTGATTTTGTGATTGTGTGATTGTGTGATTGTGTGATTGTGTGATTGTGACTGTGTGATTGTGTGAGTGTGTGATTGTGTGAGTGTGTGATTGTGTGATTGTGTGATTGTGTGATTGTGTGATTGTGTGATTGTGTGGTTGTGTGATTGTGTGATTGTGTGATTAGGTGATTGTGTGATTGTGCGATTGTGTAATTGTGATTGTGTGATTGTGATTGTGTGTACTGTGTGATTGTGTGATTGTGTGATTGTGTGATTGTGTGATTGTGTGATTGTGTGATTGTGTGATTGTGTGATTGTGTGATTGTGTGATTGAGTGATTGTGTGCTTGTGTGATTGTGTTGTTGTGTGATTGTGTGATTGTCTGATTGAGTGATTGTGTGCTTGTGTGATTGTGTGGTTGTGTGATTGTGTGATTGTGTGATTAGGTGATTGTGTAATTGTGTGATTGTGGGATTGTGACTGTGTGATTGTGTGAGTGTGTGATTGTGTGATTGAGTGATTGTGTGCTTGTGTGATTGTGTTGTTGTGTGATTGTGTGATTGTGTGATTGTGTGATTGTGTGATTGTGTGATTGTGTGATTGTGTGATTGTGTGATTGTGTGATTGTGTGATTGTGTGATTGTGGTTGTGTGATTGTGACTGTGTGATTGTGATTGTGTGATTGTGATTGTGTGATTGTGACTGTGTGATTGTGTGAGTGTGTGATTGTGTGATTGTGTGATTGTGTGATTTATTGAGTGTGCGATTGTGTGATTGTGTGATTGTGTGATTGTGTGATTGTGATTGTGTGATTGTGACTGTGTGATTGTGTGAGTGTGTGATTGTGTGATTGAGTGATTGTGTGGTTGTGCGATTGTGTGGTTGTGTGATTGTGTGGTTGTGTGATTGTGTGATTGTGTGATTGTGTGATTGTGTGATTGTGTGGTTGTGTGATTGTTTGATTGTGTGATTAGGCGATTGTGTGATTGTGTGATTGTGTGATTGTGTGATTGTGTGGTTGTGTGATTGTGTGATTGTGTGATTGTGTGATTGTGTGATTGTGTGATTGTGCGATTGTGTGATTGTGTGATTGTGTGATTGTGTGATTGTGTGATTATGTGATTGTGTGATTGTGTGATTGTGTGATTGTGTGATTGTGTGATTGTGTGGTTGTGTGATTGTTTGATTGTGTGATTAGGTGATTGTGTGATTGTGTGATTGTGTGATTGTGTGATTGTGTGGTTGTGTGATTGTGTGATTGTGTGATTGTGTGATTGTGTGATTGTGTGATTGTGCGATTGTGTGATTGTGTGATTGTGTGATTGTGTGATTGTGTGATTATGTGATTGTGTGATTGTTTGATTGTGTGATTGTGTGAGTGTGTGATTGTCTGATTGAGTGATTGTGTGCTTGTGTGATTGCGTGGTTGTGTGATTGTGTGATTGTGTGATTAGGTGATTGTGTGATTGTGTGATTGTGTGATTGTGTGATTGTGACTGTGTGATTGTGTGATTGTGTGATTGAGTGATTGTGTGCTTGTGTGATTGTGTGGTTGTGTGATTGTGTGATTGTGTGATTGTGTGATTGTGTGATTGTGTGATTGTGTGATTGTGTGATTGTGTGATTGTGTGATTGTGTGATTGTGTGATTGTGTGATTGTGTGATTGTGTGATTGTGTGATTGTGTGATTGTGTGATTGTGTGATTGTGTGATTGTGTGATTGTGTGATTGTGTGATTGTGTGATTGTGTGATTGTGGTTGTGTGATTGTGACTGTGTGATTGTGATTGTGTGATTGTGATTGTGTGATTCTGACTGTGTGATTGTGTGAGTGTGTGATTGTGTGATTGTGTGATTGTGTGATTGTGTGAGTGTGCGATTGTGTGATTGTGTGATTGTGTGATTGTGTGATTGTGATTGTGTGATTGTGACTGTGTGATTGTGTGAGTGTGTGATTGTGTGATTGTGTGATTGTGTGATTGTGTGGTTGTGTGATTGTTTGATTGTGTGATTAGGTGATTGTGTGATTGTGTGATTGTCTGATTGCGTGATTGTGTGATTGTGTGATTATGTGATTGTGTGATTGTGTGATTGTGTGAGTGTGTGATTGTCTGATTGAGTGATTGTGTGCTTGTGTGATTGTGTGGTTGTGTGATTGTGTGATTGTGTGATTAGGTGATTTTGTGATTGTGTGATTGTGTGATTGTGACTGTGTGATTGTGTGATTTTGTGATTGTGTGATTGTGTGAGTGTGTGGTTGTGTGATTGTGTGATTGTGTGATTGTGTGGTTGTGTGATTGTGTGATTGTGTGATTGTGTGATTGTGTGATTGTGTGATTGTGTGATTGTGTGATTGTGTGACTGTGTGATTGTGTGATTTTGTGATTGTGTGATTGTGTGATTGTGCGATTGTGTAATTGTGATTGTGTGATTGTGATTGTGTGTACTGTGTGATTGTGTGATTGTGTGATTGTGTGATTGTGTGATTGTGTGATTGTGTGATTGTGTGATTGTGTGATTGTGTGATTGTGTGATTGTGTGATTGTGTGATTGTGTGCTTGTGTGCTTGTGTGATTGTGTGGTTGTGTGATTGTGTGATTGTGTGATTAGGTGATTGTGTGATTGTGTGATTGTGTGATTGTGACTGTGTGATTGTGTGATTGTGTGATTGAGTGATTGTGTGAGTGTGTGGTTGTGTGATTGTGTGATTGTGTGATTGTGTGGTTGTGTGATTGTGTGATTGTGTGATTGTGTGGTTGTGTGATTGTGTGATTGTGTGATTGTGTGATTGTGTGATTGTGTGATTGTGTGATTGTGTGATTGTGTGATTGTGTGATTGTGTGATTGTGTGATTGTGTGATTGTGTGATTGTGACTGTGTGATTGTGTGATTGTGTGATTGTGTGATTGTGTGATTGTGTGATTGTGTGATTGTGTGATTGTGTGATAGTGACTGTGTGATTGTGTGATTGTGTGATTGTGTGATTGTGTGACCGTGATTGTGTGACCGTGATTGTGTGACCGTGATTGTGTGACCGTGATTGTGTGGCCGTGATTGAGTGACCGTGATTGTGATTGCGTGATTGTGTGATTGTGTGATCGTGTGATCGTGTGATTGTGTGATCGTGTGATTGTGTGATCGTGTGATTGTGTGATTGTGTGAGTGTGTGATTGTGTGATTGTGTGATTGTATGATTGTGACTGTGTGATTGCGTGATTGTGTGATTGTGTGGTTGTGTGATTTTGTGATTGTGTGATTGTGTGATTGTGTGATTGTGTGATTGTGTGATTGTGTGATTGTGTGATTGTGTGATTGTGTGATTGTGTGGTTGTGTGATTGTTTGATTGTGTGATTAGGTGATTGCGTGGTTGTGTGATTGTGTGATTGTGTGATTAGGTGATTGTGTGATTGTGTGATTGTGTGATTGTGTGATTGTGTGAGTGTGTGATTGTCTGATTGAGTGATTGTGTGCTTGCGTGATTGCGTGGTTGTGTGATTGCGTGGTTGTGTGATCGTGTGATTGTGTGATTGTGTGATTGTGTGATTGTGACTGTGTGATTGTGTGAGTGTGTGATTGTGTGATTGAGTGATTGTGTGCTTGTGTGATTGTGTGGTTGTGTGATTGTGTGATTGTGTGATTGTGTGATTGTGTGATTGTGTGATTGTGTGATTGTGTGATTGTGTGATTGTGTGATTGTGTGATTGTGTGATTGTGTGATTGTGTGATTGTGTGATTGTGTGATTGTGGTTGTGTGATTGTGACTGTGTGATTGTGATTGTGTGATTGTGATTGTGTGATTCTGACTGTGTGATTGTGTGAGTGTGTGATTGTGTGATTGTGTGATTGTGTGATTGTGTGAGTGTGCGATTGTGTGATTGTGTGATTGTGTGATTGTGTGATTGTGATTGTGTGATTGTGACTGTGTGATTGTGTGAGTGTGTGATTGTGTGATTGTGTGATTGTGTGATTGTGTGGTTGTGTGTTTGTTTGATTGTGTGATTAGGTGATTGTGTGATTGTGTGATTGTCTGATTGTGTGATTGTGTGATTGTGTGATTATGTGATTGTGTGATTGTGTGATTGTGTGAGTGTGTGATTGTCTGATTGAGTGATTGTGTGCTTGTGTGATTGTGTGGTTGTGTGATTGTGTGATTGTGTGATTAGGTGATTGTGTGATTGTGTGATTGTGTGATTGTGACTGTGTGATTGTGTGATTGTGTGATTGAGTGATTGTGTGAGTGTGTGGTTGTGTGATTGTGTGATTGTGTGATTGTGTGGTTGTGTGATTGTGTGATTGTGTGATTGTGTGATTGTGTGATTGTGTGATTGTGTGATTGTGTGACTGTGTGATTGTGTGATTTTGTGATTGTGTGATTGTGTGATTGTGCGATTGTGTAATTGTGATTGTGTGATTGTGATTGTGTGTACTGTGTGATTGTGTGATTGTGTGATTGTGTGATTGTGTGATTGTGTGATTGTGTGATTGTGTGATAGTGACTGTGTGATTGTGTGATTGTGTGATTGTGTGATTGTGTGACCGTGATTGTGTGACCGTGATTGTGTGACCGTGATTGTGTGGCCGTGATTGAGTGACCGTGATTGTGATTGCGTGATTGTGTGATTGTGTGATCGTGTGATCGTGTGATTGTGTGATTGTGTGATTGTGTGATTGTGTGATTGTGTGATTGTGACTGTGTGATTGTGTGGTTGTGTGATTGTGTGATTGTGTGATTGTGTGATTGTGTGATTGTGTGATTGTGTGATTGTGTGATTGTGTGATTGTGTGATTGTGTGATAGTGACTGTGTGATTGTGTGATTGTGTGATTGTGTGATTGTGTGATTGTGTGATTGTGTGATTGTGTGACCGTGATTGTGTGACCGTGATTGTGTGACCGTGATTGTGTGGCCGTGATTGAGTGACCGTGATTGTGATTGCGTGATTGTGTGATTGTGTGATCGTGTGATCGTGTGATTGTGTGATCGTGTGATTGTGTGATTGTGTGAGTGTGTGATTGTGTGATTGTGTGATTGTATGATTGTGACTGTGTGATTGCGTGATTGTGTGATTGTGTGGTTGTGTGATTTTGTGATTGTGTGATTGTGTGATTGTGTGATTGTGTGATTGTGACTGTGTGATTGTGTGAGTGTGTGATTGTGTGAGTGTGTGATTGTGTGATTGTGTGATTGTGTGCTTGTGTGATTGTGTGATTGTGTGATTGTGTGGTTGTGTGATTGTGTGATTGTGTGATTAGGTGATTGTGTGATTGTGCGATTGTGTAATTGTGATTGTGTGATTGTGATTGTGTGTACTGTGTGATTGTGTGATTGTGTGATTGTGTGATTGCGTGATTGTGTGATTGTGTGATTGTGTGATTGTGGGATTGTGTGATTGTGTGATTGTTTGATTGTGTGATTGTGTGATTATGTGATTGTGTGATTGTGTGATTGTGTGATTGTGTGAGTGTGTGATTGTCTGATTGAGTGATTGTGTGCTTGTGTGATTGTGTGCTTGTGTGATTGTGTGATTGTGTGATTAGGTGATTGTGTAATTGTGTGATTGTGGGATTGTGACTGTGTGATTGTGTGAGTGTGTGATTGTGTGATTGAGTGATTGTGTGCTTGTGTGATTGTGTTGTTGTGTGATTGTGTGATTGTGTGATTGTGTGATTGTGACTGTGTGATTGTGTGAGTGTGTGATTGTGTGAGTGTGTGATTGTGTGATTGTGTGGTTGTGTGATTGTGTGATTGTGTGATTGTGTGGTTGTGTGATTGTGTGATTGTGTGATTAGGTGATTGTGTGATTGTGCGATTGTGTAATTGTGATTGTGTGATTGTGATTGTGTGTACTGTGTGATTGTGTGATTGTGTGATTGTGTGATTGTGTGATTGTGTGATTGTGTGATTGTGTGATTGTGTGATTGTGTGATTGTGTGATTGTGTGATTGTGTGATTGTGTGATTGTGTGATTATGTGATTGTGTGATTGTGTGATTGTGTGATTGTGTGAGTGTGTGATTGTCTGATTGAGTGATTGTGTGCTTGTGTGATTGTGTGCTTGTGTGATTGTGTGATTAGGTGATTGTGTAATTGTGTGATTGTGGGATTGTGACTGTGTGATTGTGTGAGTGTGTGATTGTGTGATTGAGTGATTGTGTGCTTGTGTGATTGTGTTGTTGTGTGATTGTGTGATTGTGTGATTGTGTGATTGTGTGATTGTGTGATTCTGTGATTGTGTGATTGTGTGATTGTGTGATTGTGTGATTGTGTGATTGTGACTGTGTGATTGTGTGGTTGTGTGATTGTGTGATTGTGTGATTGTGTGATTGTGTGATTGTGTGATTGTGTGATAGTGACTGTGTGATTGTGTGATTGTGTGATTGTGTGATTGTGTGATTGTGTGACCGTGATTGTGTGACCGTGATTGTGTGACCGTGATTGTGTGGCCGTGATTGAGTGACCGTGATTGTGATTGCGTGATTGTGTGATTGTGTGATCGTGTGATCGTGTGATTGTGTGATCGTGTGTTTGTGTGATTGTGTGAGTGTGTGATTGTGTGATTGTGTGATTGTGTGATTGTGTGACCGTGATTGTGTGACCGTGATTGTGTGACCGTGATTGTGTGACCGTGATTGTGTGGCCGTGATTGAGTGACCGTGATTGTGATTGCGTGATTGTGTGATTGTGTGATCGTGTGATCGTGTGATTGTGTGATCGTGTGGTTGTGTGAGTGTGTGATTGTGTGATTGTGTGATTATGTGATTGTGTGATTGTGTGATTGTGTGAGTGTGTGATTGTCTGATTGAGTGATTGTGTGCTTGTGTGATTGTGTGGTTGTGTGATTGTGTGATTGTGTGATTAGGTGATTGTGTGGTTGTGTGATTGTGTGATTGTGACTGTGTGATTGTGTGATTGTGTGATTGAGTGATTGTGTGAGTGTGTGGTTGTGTGATTGTGTGATTGTGTGATTGTGTGGTTGTGTGATTGTGTGATTGTGTGATTGTGTGATTGTGTGATTGTGTGATTGTGTGATTGTGTGACTGTGTGATTGTGTGATTTTGTGATTGTGTGATTGTGTGATTGTGCGATTGTGTAATTGTGATTGTGTGATTGTGATTGTGTGTACTGTGTGATTGTGTGATTGTGTGATTGTGTGATTGTGTGATTGTGTGATTGTGTGATTGTGTGATTGTGTGATTGTGTGATTGTGTGATTGTGTGATTGTGTGATTGTGTGATTGTGTGATTGTGTGCTTGTGTGATTGTGTGGTTGTGTGATTGTGTGATTGTGTGATTGTGTGATTGTGTGATTGTGTGATTGTGTGATTGTGTGAGTGTGTGATTGTCTGATTGAGTGATTGTGTGCTTGTGTGATTGTGTGGTTGTGTGATTGTGTGATTGTGTGATTAGGTGATTGTGTGATTGTGTGATTGTGTGATTGTGACTGTGTGATTGTGTGATTGTGTGATTGAGTGATTGTGTGATTGTGTGGTTGTGTGATTGTGTGATTGTGTGATTAGGTGATTGTGTGATTGTGTGATTGTGCGATTGTGTAATTGTGATTGTGTGATTGTGACTGTGTGTACTGTGTGATTGTGTGATTGTGTGATTGTGTGATTGTGTGATTGTGTGATTGTGTGATTGTGTGATTGTGTGATTGTGTGATTGTGTGATTGTGTGATTGTGTGATTGTGTGATTGTGTGATTGTGTGATTATGTGATTGTGTGATTGTGTGATTGTGTGATTGTGTGAGTGTGTGATTGTCTGATTGAGTGATTGTGTGCTTGTGTGATTGTGTGGTTGTGTGATTGTGTGATTGTGTGATTAGGTGATTGTGTAATTGTGTGATTGTGGGATTGTGACTGTGTGATTGTGTGAGTGTGTGATTGTGTGATTGAGTGATTGTGTGCTTGTGTGATTGTGTTGTTGTGTGATTGTGTGATTGTGTGATTGTGTGATTGTGTGATTGTGTGATTGTGTGATTGTGTGATTGTGTGATTGTGTGATTGTGGTTGTGTGATTGTGACTGTGTGATTGTGATTGTGTGATTGTGATTGTGTGATTGTGACTGTGTGATTGTGTGAGTGTGTGATTGTGTGATTGTGTGATTGTGTGATTTATTGAGTGTGCGATTGTGTGATTGTGTGATTGTGTGATTGTGTGATTGTGATTGTGTGATTGTGACTGTGTGATTGTGTGAGTGTGTGATTGTGTGATTGAGTGATTGTGTGGTTGTGCGATTGTGTGGTTGTGTGATTGTGTGGTTGTGTGATTGTGTGATTGTGTGATTGTGTGATTGTGTGATTGTGTGGTTGTGTGATTGTTTGATTGTGTGATTAGGTGATTGTGTGATTGTGTGATTGTGTGATTGTGTGATTGTGTGGTTGTGTGATTGTGTGATTGTGTGATTGTGTGATTATGTGATTGTGTGATTGTGTGATTGTGTGATTGTGTGAGTGTGTGATTGTCTGATTGAGTGATTGTGTGCTTGTGTGATTGTGTGGTTGTGTGATTGTGTGATTGTGTGATTGTGTGATTGTGTGATTGTGTGATTGTGTGATTGTGTGATTATGTGATTGTGTGATTGTGTGATTGTGTGATTGTGTGAGTGTGTGATTGTCTGATTGAGTGATTGTGTGCTTGTGTGATTGTGTGGTTGTGTGATTGTGTGGTTGTGTGATTTTGTGATTGTGTGATTGTGTGATTGTGTGATTGTGTGATTGTGACTGTGTGATTGTGTGAGTGTGTGATTGTGTGAGTGTGTGATTGTGTGATTGTGTGATTGTGTGATTGTGTGATTGTGTGATTGTGTGGTTGTGTGATTGTGTGATTGTGTGATTAGGTGATTGTGTGATTGTGCGATTGTGTAATTGTGATTGTGTGATTGTGATTGTGTGTACTGTGTGATTGTGTGATTGTGTGATTGTGTGATTGTGTGATTGTGTGATTGTGTGATTGTGTGATTGTGTGATTGTGTGATTGTGTGATTGTGTGATTGTGTGATTGTGTGATTGTGTGATTGTGTGATTGTGTGATTGTGTGATTGTGTGATTGTGTGATTGTGTGATTGTGTGATTGTGTGATTGTGTGATTGTGTGAGTGTGTGATTGTCTGATTGAGTGATTGTGTGCTTGTGTGATTGTGTGGTTGTGTGATTGTGTGATTGTGTGATTAGGTGATTGTGTAATTGTGTGATTGTGGGATTGTGACTGTGTGATTGTGTGAGTGTGTGATTGTGTGATTGAGTGATTGTGTGCTTGTGTGATTGTGTTGTTGTGTGATTGTGTGATTGTGTGATTGTGTGATTGTGTGATTGTGTGATTGTGTGATTGTGTGATTGTGTGATTGTGTGACTGTGGTTGTGTGATTGTGACTGTGTGATTGTGATTGTGTGATTGTGATTGTGTGATTGTGACTGTGTGATTGTGTGAGTGTGTGATTGTGTGATTGTGTGATTGTGTGATTTATTGAGTGTGCGATTGTGTGATTGTGTGATTGTGTGATTGTGTGATTGTGATTGTGTGATTGTGACTGTGTGATTGTGTGAGTGTGTGATTGTGTGATTGAGTGATTGTGTGGTTGTGCGATTGTGTGGTTGTGTGATTGTGTGGTTGTGTGATTGTGTGATTGTGTGATTGTGTGATTGTGTGATTGTGTGGTTGTGTGATTGTTTGATTGTGTGATTAGGTGATTGTGTGATTGTGTGATTGTGTGATTGTGTGATTGTGTGGTTGTGTGATTGTGTGATTGTGTGATTGTGTGATTGTGTGATTGTGTGATTGTGCGATTGTGTGATTGTGTGATTGTGTGATTGTGTGATTGTGTGATTATGTGATTGTGTGATTGTGTGATTGTGTGATTGTGTGATTGTGTGATTGTGTGGTTGTGTGATTGTTTGATTGTGTGATTAGGTGATTGTGTGATTGTGTGATTGTGTGATTGTGTGATTGTGTGGTTGTGTGATTGTGTGATTGTGTGATTGTGTGATTGTGTGATTGTGTGATTGTGCGATTGTGTGATTGTGTGATTGTGTGATTGTGTGATTGTGTGATTATGTGATTGTGTGATTGTTTGATTGTGTGATTGTGTGAGTGTGTGATTGTCTGATTGAGTGATTGTGTGCTTGTGTGATTGCGTGGTTGTGTGATTGTGTGATTGTGTGATTAGGTGATTGTGTGATTGTGTGATTGTGTGATTGTGTGATTGTGTGATTGTGACTGTGTGATTGTGTGATTGTGTGATTGAGTGATTGTGTGCTTGTGTGATTGTGTGGTTGTGTGATTGTGTGATTGTGTGATTGTGTGATTGTGTGATTGTGTGATTGTGTGATTGTGTGATTGTGTGATTGTGTGATTGTGTGATTGTGTGATTGTGTGATTGTGTGATTGTGTGATTGTGTGATTGTGTGATTGTGTGATTGTGTGATTGTGTGATTGTGTGATTGTGTGATTGTGTGATTGTGTGATTGTGGTTGTGTGATTGTGACTGTGTGATTGTGATTGTGTGATTGTGATTGTGTGATTCTGACTGTGTGATTGTGTGAGTGTGTGATTGTGTGATTGTGTGATTGTGTGATTGTGTGAGTGTGCGATTGTGTGATTGTGTGATTGTGTGATTGTGTGATTGTGATTGTGTGATTGTGACTGTGTGATTGTGTGAGTGTGTGATTGTGTGATTGTGTGATTGTGTGATTGTGTGGTTGTGTGATTGTTTGATTGTGTGATTAGGTGATTGTGTGATTGTGTGATTGTCTGATTGTGTGATTGTGTGATTGTGTGATTATGTGATTGTGTGATTGTGTGATTGTGTGAGTGTGTGATTGTCTGATTGAGTGATTGTGTGCTTGTGTGATTGTGTGGTTGTGTGATTGCGTGATTGTGTGATTAGGTGATTGTGTGATTGTGTGATTGTGTGATTGTGACTGTGTGATTGTGTGATTTTGTGATTGAGTGATTGTGTGAGTGTGTGGTTGTGTGATTGTGTGATTGTGTGATTGTGTGGTTGTGTGATTGTGTGATTGTGTGATTGTGTGATTGTGTGATTGTGTGATTCTGTGATTGTGTGACTGTGTGATTGTGTGATTTTGTGATTGTGTGATTGTGTGATTGTGCGATTGTGTAATTGTGATTGTGTGATTGTGATTGTGTGTACTGTGTGATTGTGTGATTGTGTGATTGTGTGATTGTGTGATTGTGTGATTGTGTGATTGTGTGATTGTGTGATTGTGTGATTGTGTGATTGTGTGATTGTGTGATTGTGTGCTTGTGTGCTTGTGTGATTGTGTGGTTGTGTGATTGTGTGATTGTGTGATTAGGTGATTGTGTGATTGTGTGATTGTGTGATTGTGACTGTGTGATTGTGTGATTGTGTGATTGAGTGATTGTGTGAGTGTGTGGTTGTGTGATTGTGTGATTGTGTGATTGTGTGGTTGTGTGATTGTGTGATTGTGTGATTGTGTGGTTGTGTGATTGTGTGATTGTGTGATTGTGTGATTGTGTGATTGTGTGATTGTGTGATTGTGTGATTGTGTGATTGTGTGATTGTGTGATTGTGTGATTGTGTGATTGTGTGATTGTGACTGTGTGATTGTGTGGTTGTGTGATTGTGTGATTGTGTGATTGTGTGATTGTGTGATTGTGTGATTGTGTGATTGTGTGATTGTGTGATAGTGACTGTGTGATTGTGTGATTGTGTGATTGTGTGATTGTGTGACCGTGATTGTGTGACCGTGATTGTGTGACCGTGATTGTGTGACCGTGATTGTGTGGCCGTGATTGAGTGACCGTGATTGTGATTGCGTGATTGTGTGATTGTGTGATCGTGTGATCGTGTGATTGTGTGATCGTGTGATTGTGTGATTGTGTGAGTGTGTGATTGTGTGATTGTGTGATTGTATGATTGTGACTGTGTGATTGCGTGATTGTGTGATTGTGTGGTTGTGTGATTTTGTGATTGTGTGATTGTGTGATTGTGTGATTGTGTGATTGTGTCATTGTGTGATTGTGTGATTGTGTGGTTGTGTGATTGTTTGATTGTGTGATTAGGTGATTGCGTGGTTGTGTGATTGTGTGATTGTGTCATTAGGTGATTGTGTGATTGTGTGATTGTGTGATTGTGTGGTTGTGTGATTGTGTGATTGTGTGATTGTGTGATTGTGTGATTGTGTGATTGTGTGATTGTGTGACTGTGTGATTGTGTGATTTTGTGATTGTGTGATTGTGTGATTGTGCGATTGTGTAATTGTGATTGTGTGATTGTGATTGTGTGTACTGTGTGATTGTGTGATTGTGTGATTGTGTGATTGTGTGATTGTGTGATTGTGTGATTGTGTGATAGTGACTGTGTGATTGTGTGATTGTGTGATTGTGTGATTGTGTGACCGTGATTGTGTGACCGTGATTGTGTGACCGTGATTGTGTGGCCGTGATTGAGTGACCGTGATTGTGATTGCGTGATTGTGTGATTGTGTGATCGTGTGATCGTGTGATTGTGTGATTTTGTGATTGTGTGATTGTGTGATTGTGTGATTGTGACTGTGTGATTGTGTGGTTGTGTGATTGTGTGATTGTGTGATTGTGTGATTGTGTGATTGTGTGATTGTGTGATTGTATGATTGTGTGATTGTGTGATTGTGTGATAGTGACTGTGTGATTGTGTGATTGTGTGATTGTGTGATTGTGTGATTGTGTGATTGTGTGATTGTGTGATTGTGTGACCGTGATTGTGTGACCGTGATTGTGTGACCGTGATTGTGTGGCCGTGATTGAGTGACCGTGATTGTGATTGCGTGATTGTGTGATTGTGTGATCGTGTGATCGTGTGATTGTGTGATCGTGTGATTGTGTGATTGTGTGAGTGTGTGATTGTGTGATTGTGTGATTGTATGATTGTGACTGTGTGATTGCGTGATTGTGTGATTGTGTGGTTGTGTGATTTTGTGATTGTGTGATTGTGTGATTGTGTGATTGTGTGATTGTGACTGTGTGATTGTGTGAGTGTGTGATTGTGTGAGTGTGTGATTGTGTGATTGTGTGATTGTGTGCTTGTGTGATTGTGTGATTGTGTGATTGTGTGGTTGTGTGATTGTGTGATTGTGTGATTAGGTGATTGTGTGATTGTGCGATTGTGTAATTGTGATTGTGTGATTGTGATTGTGTGTACTGTGTGATTGTGTGATTGTGTGATTGTGTGATTGCGTGATTGTGTGATTGTGTGATTGTGTGATTGTGGGATTGTGTGATTGTGTGATTGTGTGATTGTGTGATTGTGTGATTATGTGATTGTGTGATTGTGTGATTGTGTGATTGTGTGAGTGTGTGATTGTCTGATTGAGTGATTGTGTGCTTGTGTGATTGTGTGCTTGTGTGATTGTGTGATTGTGTGATTAGGTGATTGTGTAATTGTGTGATTGTGGGATTGTGACTGTGTGATTGTGTGAGTGTGTGATTGTGTGATTGAGTGATTGTGTGCTTGTGTGATTGTGTTGTTGTGTGATTGTGTGATTGTGTGATTGTGTGATTGTGACTGTGTGATTGTGTGAGTGTGTGATTGTGTGAGTGTGTGATTGTGTGATTGTGTGGTTGTGTGATTGTGTGATTGTGTGACTGTGTGGTTGTGTGATTGTGTGATTGTGTGATTAGGTGATTGTGTGATTGTGCGATTGTGTAATTGTGATTGTGTGATTGTGATTGTGTGTACTGTGTGATTGTGTGATTGTGTGATTGTGTGATTGTGTGATTGTGTGATTGTGTGATTGTGTGATTGTGTGATTGTGTGATTGTGTGATTGTGTGATTGTGTGATTGTGTGATTGTGTGATTATGTGATTGTGTGATTGTGTGATTGTGTGATTGTGTGAGTGTGTGATTGTCTGATTGAGTGATTGTGTGCTTGTGTGATTGTATGCTTGTGTGATTGTGTGATTGTGTGATTAGGTGATTGTGTAATTGTGTGATTGTGGGATTGTGACTGTGTGATTGTGTGAGTGTGTGATTGTGTGATTGAGTGATTGTGTGCTTGTGTGATTGTGTTGTTGTGTGATTGTGTGATTGTGTGATTGTGTGATTGTGTGATTGTGTGATTGTGTGATTGTGTGATTGTGTGATTGTGTGATTGTGTGATTGTGACTGTGTGATTGTGTGGTTGTGTGATTGTGTGATTGTGTGATTGTGTGATTGTGTGATTGTGTGATTGTGTGATAGTGACTGTGTGATTGTGTGATTGTGTGATTGTGTGATTGTGTGATTGTGTGACCGTGATTGTGTGACCGTGATTGTGTGACCGTGATTGTGTGGCCGTGATTGAGTGACCGTGATTGTGATTGCGTGATTGTGTGATTGTGTGATCGTGTGATCGTGTGATTGTGTGATCGTGTGATTGTGTGATTGTGTGATTGTGTGATTAGGTGATTGTGTAATTGTGTGATTGTGGGATTGTGACTGTGTGATCTTGTGATTGTGTGATTGTGTGATTGTGTGATTGTGTGATTGTGTGATTGTGTGATTGTGTGACTGTGTGGTTGTGTGATTGTTTGATTGTGTGATTAGGTGATTGTGTGATTGTGTGATTGTGTGATTGTGTGATTGTGTGGTTGTGTGATTGTGTGATTGTGTGATTGTGTGATTGTGTGATTGTGTGATTGTGCGATTGTGTGATTGTGTGATTGTGTGATTGTGTGATTGTGTGATTATGTGATTGTGTGATTGTGTGATTGTGTGATTGTGTGAGTGTGTGATTGTCTGATTGAGTGATTGTGTGCTTGTGTGATTGCGTGGTTGTGTGATTGTGTGATTGTGTGATTAGGTGATTGTGTGATTGTGTGATTGTGTGATTGTGACTGTGTGATTGTGTGATTGTGTGATTGTGTGATTGTGTGATTGTGTGATTGTGTGATTGTGGTTGTGTGATTGTGACTGTGTGATTGTGATTGTGTGATTGTGATTGTGTGATTGTGACTGTGTGATTGTGTGAGTGTGTGGTTGTGAGATTGTGTGATTGTGTGATTGTGTGGTTGTGTGATTGTGTGATTGTGTGATTGTGTGATTGTGTGATTGTGTGATTGTGTGATTGTGCGATTGTGTGATTGTGTGATTGTGTGATTGTGTGATTGTGTGATTGTGTGATTATGTGATTGTGTGATTGTGTGATTGTGTGATTGTGTGATTGTGTGATTGTGTGAGTGTGTGATTGTCTGATTGAGTGATTGTGTGCTTGTGTGATTGCGTGGTTGTGTGATTGTGTGATTGTGTGATTAGGTGATTGTGTGATTGAGTGATTGTGTGATTGTGACTGTGTGATTGTGTGAGTGTGTGATTGTGTGATTGAGTGATTGTGTGCTTGTGTGATTGTGTGGTTGTGTGATTGTGTGATTGTGTGATTGTGTGATTGTGTGATTGTGTGATTGTGTGATTGTGTGATTGTGTGATTGTGTGATTGTGTGATTGTGTGGTTGTGTGATTGTGTGGTTGTGTGATTGTGTGATTGTCTGATTGTGTGATTGTGTGATAGTGACTGTGTGATTGTGTGATTGTGTGATTGTGTGATTGTGTGACCGTGATTGTGTGACCGTGATTGTGTGACCGTGATTGTGTGGCCGTGATTGAGTGACCGTGATTGTGATTGCGTGATTGTGTGATTGTGTGATCGTGTGATCGTGTGATTGTGTGATCGTGTGATTGTGTGATTGTGTGAGTGTGTGATTGTGTGATTGTGTGATTGTGTGATTGTGACTGTGTGATTGCGTGATTGTGTGATTGTGTGGTTGTGTGATTTTGTGATTGTGTGATTGTGTGATTGTGTGATTGTGTGATTGTGACTGTGTGATTGTGTGAGTGTGTGATTTTGTGAGTGTGTGATTGTGTGATTGTGTGATTGTGTGATTGTGTGATTGTGTGATTGTGTGATTGTGTGGTTGTGTGATTGTGTGATTGTGTGATTAGGTGATTGTGTGATTGTGCGATTGTGTAATTGTGATTGTGTGATTGTGATTGTGTGTACTGTGTGATTGTGTGATTGTGTGATTGTGTGATTGTGTGATTGTGTGATTGTGTGATTGTGTGATTGTGTGATTGTGTGATTGTGTGATTGTGTGATTGTGTGATTGTGTGATTGTGTGATTATGTGATTGTGTGATTGTGTGATTGTGTGATTGTGTGAGTGTGTGATTGTCTGATTGAGTGATTGTGTGCTTGTGTGATTGTGTGGTTGTGTGATTGTGTGATTGTGTGATTGTGTGATTAGGTGATTGTGTAATTGTGTGATTGTGGGATTGTGACTGTGTGATTGTGTGAGAGTGTGATTGTGTGATTGAGTGATTGTGTGCTTGTGTGATTGTGTTGTTGTGTGATTGTGTGATTGTGTGATTGTGTGATTGTGTGATTGTGTGATTGTGTGATTGTGTGATTGTGTGATTGTGGTTGTGTGATTGTGACTGTGTGATTGTGATTGTGTGATTGTGATTGTGTGATTGTGACTGTGTGATTGTGTGAGTGTGTGATTGTGTGATTGTGTGATTGTGTGATTGTGTGATTTATTGAGTGTGCGATTGTGTGATTGTGTGATTGTGTGATTGTGTGATTGTGATTGTGTGATTGTGACTGTGTGATTGTGTGAGTGTGTGATTGTGTGATTGAGTGATTGTGTGGTTGTGTGATTGTGTGGTTGTGTGATTGTGTGGTTGTGTGATTGTGTGATTGTGTGATTGTGTGATTGTGTGATTGTGTGGTTGTGTGATTGTTTGATTGTGTGATTAGGTGATTGTGTGATTGTGTGATTGTGTGATTGTGTGATTGTGTGATTGTGTGATTGTGTGACTGTGTGATTGTGTGATTTTGTGATTGTGTGATTGTGTGATTGTGCGACTGTGTAATTGTGATTGTGTGATTGTGATTGTGTGTACTGTGTGATTGTGTGATTGTGTGATTGTGTGATTGTGTGATTGTGTGATTGTGTGATTGTGTGATTGTGTGATTGTGTGATTGTGTGATTGTGTGATTGTGTGATTGTGTGCTTGTGTGATTGTGTGGTTGAGTGATTGTGTGATTGTGTGATTGTGTGATTGTGTGATTGTGTGATTGTGTGATTGTATGATTGTGTGATTGTGTGATTGTGTGATTGTGTGATTGTGACTGTGTGATTGTGTGGTTGTGTGATTGTGTGATTGTGTGATTGTGTGATTGTGTGATTGTGTGATTGTGTGATAGTGACTGTGTGATTGTGTGATTGTGTGATTGTGTGATTGTGTGATTGTGTGACCGTGATTGTGTGACCGTGATTGTGTAACCGTGATTGTGTGACCGTGATTGTGTGGCCGTGATTGAGTGACCGTGATTGTGATTGCGTGATTGTGTGATTGTGTGATCGTGTGATCGTGTGATTGTGTGATCGTGTGATTGTGTGATTGTGTGAATGTATGATTGCGACTGTGTGATTGCGTGATTGTGTGATTGTGTGGTTGTGTGATTTTGTGATTGTGTGATTGTGTGATTGTGTGATTGTGTGATTGTGTGATTGTGTGATTGTGTGATTGTGTGATTGTGTGATTGTGTGATTGTGTGGTTGTGTGATTGTTTGATTGTGTGATTAGGTGATTGCGTGGTTGTGTGATTGTGTGATTGTGTGATTGTGTGAGTGTGTGATTGTCTGATTGAGTGATTGTGTGCTTGCGTGATTGCGTGGTTGTGTGATTGCGTGGTTGTGTGATTGTGTGATTGTGTGATTAGGTGATTGTGTGATTGTGTGATTGTGACTGTGTGATTGTGTGAGTGTGTGATTGTGTGATTGAGTGATTGTGTGCTTGTGTGATTGTGTGGTTGTGTGATTGTGTGATTGTGTGATTGTGTGATTGTGTGATTGTGTGATTGTGTGATTGTGTGATTGTGTGACTGTGTGATTGTGTGAGAGTGTGATTGTGTGATTGAGTGATTGTGTGCTTGTGTGATTGTGTTGTTGTGTGATTGTGTGATTGTGTGATTGTGTGATTGTGTGATTGTGTGATTGTGTGATTGTGTGATTGTGTGATTGTGTGATTGTGGTTGTGTGATTGTGACTGTGTGATTGTGATTGTGTGATTGTGATTGTGTGATTGTGACTGTGTGATTGTGTGAGTGTGTGATTGTGTGATTGTGTGATTGTGTGATTGTGTGATTTATTGAGTGTGCGATTGTGTGATTGTGTGATTGTGTGATTGTGTGATTGTGATTGTGTGATTGTGACTGTGTGATTGTGTGAGTGTGTGATTGTGTGATTGAGTGATTGTGTGGTTGTGTGATTGTGTGGTTGTGTGATTGTGTGGTTGTGTGATTGTGTGATTGTGTGATTGTGTGATTGTGTGATTGTGTGGTTGTGTGATTGTTTGATTGTGTGATTAGGTGATTGTGTGATTGTGTGATTGTGTGATTGTGTGATTGTGTGATTGTGTGATTGTGTGACTGTGTGATTGTGTGATTTTGTGATTGTGTGATTGTGTGATTGTGCGACTGTGTAATTGTGATTGTGTGATTGTGATTGTGTGTACTGTGTGATTGTGTGATTGTGTGATTGTGTGATTGTGTGATTGTGTGATTGTGTGATTGTGTGATTGTGTGATTGTGTGATTGTGTGATTGTGTGATTGTGTGATTGTGTGCTTGTGTGATTGTGTGGTTGAGTGATTGTGTGATTGTGTGATTGTGTGATTGTGTGATTGTGTGATTGTGTGATTGTATGATTGTGTGATTGTGTGATTGTGTGATTGTGTGATTGTGACTGTGTGATTGTGTGGTTGTGTGATTGTGTGATTGTGTGATTGTGTGATTGTGTGATTGTGTGATTGTGTGATAGTGACTGTGTGATTGTGTGATTGTGTGATTGTGTGATTGTGTGATTGTGTGACCGTGATTGTGTGACCGTGATTGTGTAACCGTGATTGTGTGACCGTGATTGTGTGGCCGTGATTGAGTGACCGTGATTGTGATTGCGTGATTGTGTGATTGTGTGATCGTGTGATCGTGTGATTGTGTGATCGTGTGATTGTGTGATTGTGTGAATGTATGATTGCGACTGTGTGATTGCGTGATTGTGTGATTGTGTGGTTGTGTGATTTTGTGATTGTGTGATTGTGTGATTGTGTGATTGTGTGATTGTGTGATTGTGTGATTGTGTGATTGTGTGATTGTGTGATTGTGTGATTGTGTGGTTGTGTGATTGTTTGATTGTGTGATTAGGTGATTGCGTGGTTGTGTGATTGTGTGATTGTGTGATTGTGTGAGTGTGTGATTGTCTGATTGAGTGATTGTGTGCTTGCGTGATTGCGTGGTTGTGTGATTGCGTGGTTGTGTGATTGTGTGATTGTGTGATTAGGTGATTGTGTGATTGTGTGATTGTGACTGTGTGATTGTGTGAGTGTGTGATTGTGTGATTGAGTGATTGTGTGCTTGTGTGATTGTGTGGTTGTGTGATTGTGTGATTGTGTGATTGTGTGATTGTGTGATTGTGTGATTGTGTGATTGTGTGATTGTGTGATTGTGTGATTGTGTGATTGTGTGATTGTGTGATTGTGTGATTGTGTGATTGTGTGATTGTGTGATTGTGTGATTGTGTGATTGTGTGATTGTGTGATTGTGTGATTGTGTGATTGTGGTTGTGTGATTGTGACTGTGTGATTGTGATTGTGTGATTGTGATTGTGTGATTCTGACTGTGTGATTGTGTGAGTGTGTGATTGTGTGATTGTGTGATTGTGTGATTGTGTGAGTGTGCGATTGTGTGATTGTGTGATTGTGTGATTGTGTGATTGTGTGATTGTGTGATTGTGTGATTGTGTGAAAGTGACTGTGTGATTGTGTGATTGTGTGATTGTGTGATTGTGTGACCGTGATTGTGTGACCGTGATTGTGTGACCGTGATTGTGTGACCGTGATTGTGTGGCCGTGATTGAGTGACCGTGATTGTGATTGCGTGATTGTGTGATTGTGTGATCGTGTGATCGTGTGATTGTGTGATCGTGTGATTGTGTGAGTGTGTGATTGTGTGATTGTGTGATTATGTGATTGTGTGATTGTGTGATTGTGTGAGTGTGTGATTGTCTGATTGAGTGATTGTGTGCTTGTGTGATTGTGTGGTTGTGTGATTGTGTGATTGTGTGATTAGGTGATTGTGTGATTGTGTGATTGTGTGATTGTGACTGTGTGATTGTGTGATTGTGTGATTGAGTGATTGTGTGAGTGTGTGGTTGTGTGATTGTGTGATTGTGTGATTGTGTGGTTGTGTGATTGTGTGATTGTGTGATTGTGTGATTGTGTGATTGTGTGATTGTGTGACTGTGTGATTGTGTGATTTTGTGATTGTGTGATTGTGTGATTGTGCGATTGTGTAATTGTGATTGTGTGATTGTGATTGTGTGTACTGTGTGATTGTGTGATTGTGTGATTGTGTGATTGTGTGATTGTGTGATTGTGTGATTGTGTGATTGTGTGATTGTGTGATTGTGTGATTGTGTGGTTGTGTGATTGTGTGATTGTGTGCTTGTGTGATTGTGTGGTTGTGTGATTGTGTGATTGTGTGATTGTGTGATTGTGTGATTGTGTGATTGTGTGATTGTGTGAGTGTGTGATTGTCTGATTGAGTGATTGTGTGCTTGTGTGATTGTGTGGTTGTGTGATTGTGTGATTGTGTGATTGTGTGATTAGGTGATTGTGTGATTGTGTGATTGTGTGATTGTGACTGTGTGATTGTGTGATTGTGTGATTGAGTGATTGTGTGATTGTGTGGTTGTGTGATTGTGTGATTGTGTGATTAGGTGATTGTGTGATTGTGCGATTGTGTAATTGTGATTGTGTGATTGTGACTGTGTGTACTGTGTGATTGTGTGATTGTGTGATTGTGTGATTGTGTGATTGTGTGATTGTGTGATTGTGTGATTGTGTGATTGTGTGATTGTGTGATTGTGTGATTGTGTGATTATGTGATTGTGTGATTGTGTGATTGTGTGATTGTGTGAGTGTGTGATTGTCTGATTGAGTGATTGTGTGCTTGTGTGATTGTGTGGTTGTGTGATTGTGTGATTGTGTGATTAGGTGATTGTGTAATTGTGTGATTGTGGGATTGTGACTGTGTGATTGTGATTGTGTGATTGTGATTGTGTGATTGTGACTGTGTGATTGTGTGAGTGCGTGATTGTGTGATTGTGTGATTGTGTGATTTATTGAGTGTGCGATTGTGTGATTGTGTGATTGTGTGATTGTGTGATTGTGATTGTGTGATTGTGACTGTGTGATTGTGTGAGTGTGTGATTGTGTGATTGAGTGATTGTGTGGTTGTGCGATTGTGTGGTTGTGTGATTGTGTGGTTGTGTGATTGTGTGATTGTGTGATTGTGTGATTGTGTGATTGTGTGGTTGTGTGATTGTTTGATTGTGTGATTAGGTGATTGTGTGATTGTGTGATTGTGTGATTGTGTGATTGTGTGGTTGTGTGATTGTGTGATTCTGTGATTGTGTGATTATGTGATTGTGTGATTGTGTGATTGTGTGATTGTGTGAGTGTGTGATTGTCTGATTGAGTGATTGTGTGCTTGTGTGATTGTGTGGTTGTGTGATTGTGTGATTGTGTGATTTTGTGATTGTGTGATTGTGTGATTGTGTGATTGTGTGATTATGTGATTGTGTGATTGTGTGATTGTGTGATTGTGTGAGTGTGTGATTGTCTGATTGAGTGATTGTGTGCTTGTGTGATTGTGTGGTTGTGTGATTGTGTGGTTGTGTGATTTTGTGATTGTGTGATTGTGTGATTGTGTGATTGTGTGATTGTGACTGTGTGATTGTGTGAGTGTGTGATTGTGTGAGTGTGTGATTGTGTGATTGTGTGATTGTGTGATTGTGTGATTGTGTGATTGTGTGGTTGTGTGATTGTGTGATTGTGTGATTAGGTGATTGTGTGATTGTGCGATTGTGTAATTGTGATTGTGTGATTGTGATTGTGTGTACTGTGTGATTGTGTGATTGTGTGATTGTGTGATTGTGTGATTGTGTGATTGTGTGATTGTGTGATTGTGTGATTGTGTGATTGTGTGATTGTGTGATTGTGTGATTGTGTGATTGTGTGATTGTGTGATTGTGTGATTGTGTGATTGTGTGATTATGTGATTGTGTGATTGTGTGATTGTGTGATTGTGTGAGTGTGTGATTGTCTGATTGAGTGATTGTGTGCTTGTGTGATTGTGTGGTTGTGTGATTGTGTGATTGTGTGATTAGGTGATTGTGTAATTGTGTGATTGTGGGATTGTGACTGTGTGATTGTGTGAGTGTGTGATTGTGTGATTGAGTGATTGTGTGCTTGTGTGATTGTGTTGTTGTGTGATTGTGTGATTGTGTGATTGTGTGATTGTGTGATTGTGTGATTGTGTGATTGTGTGATTGTGTGATTGTGTGATTGTGGTTGTGTGATTGTGACTGTGTGATTGTGATTGTGTGATTGTGATTGTGTGATTGTGACTGTGTGATTGTGTGAGTGTGTGATTGTGTGATTGTGTGATTGTGTGATTTATTGAGTGTGCGATTGTGTGATTGTGTGATTGTGTGATTGTGTGATTGTGATTGTGTGATTGTGACTGTGTGATTGTGTGAGTGTGTGATTGTGTGATTGAGTGATTGTGTGGTTGTGCGATTGTGTGATTGTGTGATTGTGTGATTGTGTGATTGTGTGATTGTGTGATTGTGTGATTGTGTGATTGTGTGATTGTGTGATTGTGTGATTGTGTGATTGTGTGATTGTGTGATTGTGTGATTGTGTGATTGTGTGGTTGTGTGATTGTGTGATTGTGTGATTAGGTGATTGTGTGATTGTGTGATTGTGTGACTGTGACTGTGTGATTGTGTGATTGTGTGATTGTGTGATTGTGTGAGTGTGTGGTTGTGTGATTGTGTGATTGTGTGATTGTGTGGTTGTGTGATTGTGTGATTGTGTGATTGTGTGGTTGTGTGATTGTGTGATTGTGTGATTGTGTGATTGTGTGATTGTGTGATTGTGTGATTGTGTGATTGTGTGATTGTGTGATTGTGTGATTGTGTGATTGTGTGATTGTGTGATTGTGTGATTGTGTGATTGTGACTGTGTGATCGTGTGGTTGTGTGATTGTGTGATTGTGTGATTGTGTGATTGTGTGATTGTGTGATTGTGTGATTGTGTGATAGTGACTGTGTGATTGTGTGGTTGTGTGATTGTGTGATTGTGTGATTAGGTGATTGTGTGATTGTGTGATTGTGTGATTGTGTGATTGTGACTGTGTGATTGTGTGATTGTGTGATTGAGTGATTGTGTGCTTGTGTGATTGTGTGGTTGTGTGATTGTGTGATTGTGTGATTGTGTGATTGTGTGATTGTGTGATTGTGTGATTGTGTGATTGTGTGATTGTGTGATTGTGTGATTGTGTGATTGTGTGATTGTGTGATTGTGTGATTGTGTGATTGTGTGATTGTGTGATTGTGTGATTGTGTGATTGTGTGATTGTGTGATTGTGTGATTGTGTGATTGTGGTTGTGTGATTGTGACTGTGTGATTGTGATTGTGTGATTGTGATTGTGTGATTCTGACTGTGTGATTGTGTGAGTGTGTGATTGTGTGATTGTGTGATTGTGTGATTGTGTGAGTGTGCGATTGTGTGATTGTGTGATTGTGTGATTGTGTGATTGTGATTGTGTGATTGTGACTGTGTGATTGTGTGAGTGTGTGATTGTGTGATTGTGTGATTGTGTGATTGTGTGGTTGTGTGATTGTTTGATTGTGTGATTAGGTGATTGTGTGATTGTGTGATTGTCTGATTGTGTGATTGTGTGATTGTGTGATTATGTGATTGTGTGATTGTGTGATTGTGTGAGTGTGTGATTGTCTGATTGAGTGATTGTGTGCTTGTGTGATTGTGTGGTTGTGTGATTGTGTGATTGTGTGATTAGGTGATTGTGTGATTGTGTGATTGTGTGATTGTGACTGTGTGATTGTGTGATTTTGTGATTGAGTGATTGTGTGAGTGTGTGGTTGTGTGATTGTGTGATTGTGTGATTGTGCGGTTGTGTGATTGTGTGATTGTGTGATTGTGTGATTGTGTGATTGTGTGATTGTGTGATTGTGTGACTGTGTGATTGTGTGATTTTGTGATTGTGTGATTGTGTGATTGTGCGATTGTGTAATTGTGATTGTGTGATTGTGATTGTGTGTACTGTGTGATTGTGTGATTGTGTGATTGCGTGATTGTGTGATTGTGTGATTGTGTGATTGTGTGATTGTGTGATTGTGTGATTGTGTGATTGTGTGATTGTGTGATTGTGTGATTGTGTGCTTGTGTGCTTGTGTGATTGTGTGGTTGTGTGATTGTGTGATTGTGTGATTAGGTGATTGTGTGATTGTGTGATTGTGTGACTGTGACTGTGTGATTGTGTGATTGTGTGATTGAGTGATTGTGTGAGTGTGTGGTTGTGTGATTGTGTGATTGTGTGATTGTGTGGTTGTGTGATTGTGTGATTGTGTGATTGTGTGGTTGTGTGATTGTGTGATTGTGTGATTGTGTGATTGTGTGATTGTGTGATTGTGTGATTGTGTGATTGTGTGATTGTGTGATTGTGTGATTGTGTGATTGTGTGATTGTGTGATTGTGTGATTGTGTGATTGTGACTGTGTGATCGTGTGGTTGTGTGATTGTGTGATTGTGTGATTGTGTGATTGTGTGATTGTGTGATTGTGTGATTGTGTGATAGTGACTGTGTGATTGTGTGATTGTGTGATTGTGTGATTGTGTGACCGTGATTGTGTGACCGTGATTGTGTGACCGTGATTGTGTGGCCGTGATTGAGTGACCGTGATTGTGATTGCGTGATTGTGTGATTGTGTGATCGTGTGATCGTGTGATTGTGTGATCGTGTGATTGTGTGATTGTGTGAGTGTGTGATTGTGTGATTGTGTGATTGTATGATTGTGACTGTGTGATTGCGTGATTGTGTGATTGTGTGGTTGTGTGATTTTGTGATTGTGTGATTGTGTGATTGTGTGATTGTGTGATTGTGTGATTGTGTGATTGTGTGATTGTGTGATTGTGTGATTGTGTGATTGTGTGGTTGTGTGATTGTTTGATTGTGTGATTAGGTGATTGCGTGGTTGTGTGATTGTGTGATTGTGTGATTAGGTGATTGTGTGATTGTGTGATTGTGTGATTGTGTGATTGTGTGAGTGTGTGATTGTCTGATTGAGTGATTGTGTGCTTGCGTGATTGCGTGGTTGTGTGATTGCGTGGTTGTGTGATTGTGTGATTGTGTGATTGTGTGATTGTGTGATTGTGACTGTGTGATTGTGTGAGTGTGTGATTGTGTGATTGAGTGATTGTGTGCTTGTGTGATTGTGTGGTTGTGTGATTGTGTGATTGTGTGATTGTGTGATTGTGTGATTGTGTGATTGTGTGATTGTGTGATTGTGTGATTGTGTGATTGTGTGATTGTGTGATTGTGTGATTGTGTGATTGTGTGATTGTGTGATTGTGTGATTGTGGTTGTGTGATTGTGACTGTGTGATTGTGATTGTGTGATTGTGATTGTGTGATTCTGACTGTGTGATTGTGTGAGTGTGTGATTGTGTGATTGTGTGATTGTGTGATTGTGTGAGTGTGCGATTGTGTGATTGTGTGATTGTGTGATTGTGATTGTGTGATTGTGACTGTGTGATTGTGTGAGTGTGTGATTGTGTGAGTGTGTGATTGTCTGATTGAGTGATTGTGTGCTTGTGTGATTGTGTGGTTGTGTGATTGTGTGATTGTGTGATTAGGTGATTGTGTGATTGTGTGATTGTGTGATTGTGACTGTGTGATTGTGTGATTGTGTGATTGAGTGATTGTGTGAGTGTGTGGTTGTGTGATTGTGTGATTGTGTGATTGTGTGGTTGTGTGATTGTGTGATTGTGTGATTGTGTGATTGTGTGATTGTGTGATTGTGTGATTGTGTGACTGTGTGATTGTGTGATTTTGTGATTGTGTGATTGTGTGATTGTGCGATTGTGTAATTGTGATTGTGTGATTGTGATTGTGTGTACTGTGTGATTGTGTGATTGTGTGATTGTGTGATTGTGTGATTGTGTGATTGTGTGATTGTGTGATTGTGTGATAGTGACTGTGTGATTGTGTGATTGTGTGATTGTGTGATTGTGTGACCGTGATTGTGTGACCGTGATTGTGTGACCGTGATTGTGTGGCCGTGATTGAGTGACCGTGATTGTGATTGCGTGATTGTGTGATTGTGTGATCGTGTGATCGTGTGATTGTGTGATCGTGTGATTGTGTGATTGTGTGATTGTGTGATTGTGACTGTGTGATTGTGTGGTTGTGTGATTGTGTGATTGTGTGATTGTGTGATTGTGTGATTGTGTGATTGTGTGATTGTGTGATTGTGTGATTGTGTGATTGTGTGATTGTGTGATTGTGTGATAGTGACTGTGTGATTGTGTGATTGTGTGATTGTGTGATTGTGTGATTGTGTGATTGTGTGATTGTGTGACCGTGATTGTGTGACCGTGATTGTGTGACCGTGATTGTGTGACCGTGATTGTGTGGCCGTGATTGAGTGACCGTGATTGTGATTGCGTGATTGTGTGATTGTGTGATCGTGTGATCGTGTGATTGTGTGATCGTGTGATTGTGTGATTAGGTGATTGTGTGATTGTGCGATTGTGTAATTGTGATTGTGTGATTGTGATTGTGTGTACTGTGTGATTGTGTGATTGTGTGATTGTGTGATTGCGTGATTGTGTGATTGTGTGATTGTGTGATTGTGGGATTGTGTGATTGTGTGATTGTGTGATTGTGTGATTGTGTGATTATGTGATTGTGTGATTGTGTGATTGTGTGATTGTGTGAGTGTGTGATTGTCTGATTGAGTGATTGTGTGCTTGTGTGATTGTGTGCTTGTGTGATTGTGTGATTGTGTGATTAGGTGATTGTGTAATTGTGTGATTGTGGGATTGTGACTGTGTGATTGTGTGAGTGTGTGATTGTGTGATTGAGTGATTGTGTGCTTGTGTGATTGTGTTGTTGTGTGATTGTGTGATTGTGTGATTGTGTGATTGTGACTGTGTGATTGTGTGAGTGTGTGATTGTGTGAGTGTGTGATTGTGTGATTGTGTGGTTGTGTGATTGTGTGATTGTGTGATTGTGTGGTTGTGTG
Source organism: Megachile rotundata (assembly GCF_050947335.1). Lineage (NCBI taxonomy): Eukaryota > Metazoa > Arthropoda > Insecta > Hymenoptera > Megachilidae > Megachile > Megachile rotundata. The sequence goes on along the minus strand of NW_027473376.1, from coordinate 343,849 downwards.
ATTGTGTGATTGTGTGATTAGGTGATTGTGTGATTGTGCGATTGTGTAATTGTGATTGTGTGATTGTGATTGTGTGTACTGTGTGATTGTGTGATTGTGTGATTGTGTGATTGTGTGATTGTGTGATTGTGTGATTGTGTGATTGTGTGATTGTGTGATTGTGTGATTGTGTGATTGTGTGATTGTGTGATTGTGTGATTGTGTGATTATGTGATTGTGTGATTGTGTGATTGTGTGATTGTGTGAGTGTGTGATTGTCTGATTGAGTGATTGTGTGCTTGTGTGATTGTGTGCTTGTGTGATTGTGTGATTGTGTGATTAGGTGATTGTGTAATTGTGTGATTGTGGGATTGTGACTGTGTGATTGTGTGAGTGTGTGATTGTGTGATTGAGTGATTGTGTGCTTGTGCGATTGTGTTGTTGTGTGATTGTGTGATTGTGTGATTGTGTGATTGTGTGATTGTGTGATTGTGTGATTGTGTGATTGTGTGATTGTGTGATTGTGTGATTGTGTGATTGTGACTGTGTGATTGTGTGGTTGTGTGATTGTGTGATTGTGTGATTGTGTGATTGTGTGATTGTGTGATTGTGTGATAGTGACTGTGTGATTGTGTGATTGTGTGATTGTGTGATTGTGTGATTGTGTGACCGTGATTGTGTGACCGTGATTGTGTGACCGTGATTGTGTGGCCGTGATTGAGTGACCGTGATTGTGATTGCGTGATTGTGTGATTGTGTGATCGTGTGATCGTGTGATTGTGTGATCGTGTGATTGTGTGATTGTGTGAGTGTGTGATTGTGTGATTGTGTGATTGTGTGATTGTGTGATTGTGTGATCTTGTGATTGTGTGATTGTGTGATTGTGTGATTGTGTGAGTGTGTGATTGTCTGATTGAGTGATTGTGTGCTTGTGTGATTGCGTGGTTGTGTGATTGTGTGATTGTGTGATTAGGTGATTGTGTGATTGTGTGATTGTGTGATTGTGACTGTGTGATTGTGTGATTGTGTGATTGTGTGATTGTGTGCTTGTGTGATTGTGTGGTTGTGTGATTGTGTGATTGTGTGATTGTGTGATTGTGTGATTGTGTGAGTGTGTGATTGTCTGATTGAGTGATTGTGTGCTTGTTTGATTGCGTGGTTGTGTGATTGTGTGATTGTGTGATTAGGTGATTGTGCGATTGTGTGATTGTGTGATTGTGACTGTGTGATTGTGTGAGTGTGTGATTGTGTGATTGAGTGATTGTGTGCTTGTGTGATTGTGTGGTTGTGTGATTGTGTGATTGTGTGATTGTGTGATTATGTGATTGTGTGATTGTGTGATTGTGTGATTGTGTGATTGTGTGATTGTGTGATTGTGTGATTGTGTGATTGTGTGGTTGTGTGAATGTGTGGTTGTGTGATTGTGTGATTGTGTGATTGTGTGATTGTGTGATTGTGTGATAGTGACTGTGTGATTGTGTGATTGTGTGATTGTGTGATTGTGTGACCGTGATTGTGTGACCGTGATTGTGTGACCGTGATTGTGTGGCCGTGATTGAGTGACCGTGATTGTGATTGCGTGATTGTGTGATTGTGTGATCGTGTGATCGTGTGATTGTGTGATCGTGTGATTGTGTGATTGTGTGAGTGTGTGATTGTGTGATTGTGTGATTGTGTGATTGTGACTGTGTGATTGCGTGATTGTGTGATTGTGTGGTTGTGTGATTTTGTGATTGTGTGATTGTGTGATTGTGTGATTGTGTGATTGTGACTGTGTGATTGTGTGAGTGTGTGATTGTGTGAGTGTGTGATTGTGTGATTGTGTGATTGTGTGATTGTGTGATTGTGTGATTGTGTGATTGTGTGGTTGTGTGATTGTGTGATTGTGTGATTAGGTGATTGTGTGATTGTGATTGTGTGTACTGTGTGATTGTGTGATTGTGATTGTGTGTACTGTGTGATTGTGTGATTGTGTGATTGTGTGATTGTGTGATTGTGTGATTGTGTGATTGTGTGATTGTGTGATTGTGTGATTGTGTGATTGTGTGATTGTGGTTGTGTGATTGTGACTGTGTGATTGTGATTGTGTGATAGTGATTGTGTAATTGTGACTGTGTGATTGTGTGAGTGTGTGATTGTGATATTGTGTGATTGTGTGATTGTGTGATTGTGCGATTGTGTGATTGTGTGATTGTGTGATTGTGTGATTGTGTGATTGTGTGATTATGTGATTGTGTGATTGTGTGATTGTGTGATTGTGTGATTGTGTGATTGTGTGAGTGTGTGATTGTCTGATTGAGTGATTGTGTGCTTGTGTGATTGCGTGGTTGTGTGATTGTGTGATTGTGTGATTAGGTGATTGTGTGATTGAGTGATTGTGTGATTGTGACTGTGTGATTGTGTGAGTGTGTGATTGTGTGATTGAGTGATTGTGTGCTTGTGTGATTGTGTGGTTGTGTGATTGTGTGATTGTGTGATTGTGTGATTGTGTGATTGTGTGATTGTGTGATTGTGTGATTGTGTGATTGTGTGATTGTGTGATTGTGTGGTTGTGTGATTGTGTGGTTGTGTGATTGTGTGATTGTGTGATTGTGTGATTGTGTGATAGTGACTGTGTGATTGTGTGATTGTGTGATTGTGTGATTGTGTGACCGTGATTGTGTGACCGTGATTGTGTGGCCGTGATTGAGTGACCGTGATTGTGATTGCGTGATTGTGTGATTGTGTGATCGTGTGATCGTGTGATTGTGTGATCGTGTGATTGTGTGATTGTGTGAGTGTGTGATTGTGTGATTGTGTGATTGTGTGATTGTGACTGTGTGATTGTGTGATTGTGTGACCGTGATTGTGTGACCGTGATTGTGTAACCGTGATTGTGTGACCGTGATTGTGTGGCCGTGATTGAGTGACCGTGATTGTGATTGCGTGATTGTGTGATTGTGTGATCGTGTGATCGTGTGATTGTGTGATCGTGTGATTGTGTGATTGTGTGAATGTATGATTGCGACTGTGTGATTGCGTGATTGTGTGATTGTGTGGTTGTGTGATTTTGTGATTGTGTGATTGTGTGATTGTGTGATTGTGTGATTGTGTGATTGTGTGATTGTGTGATTGTGTGATTGTGTGATTGTGTGATTGTGTGGTTGTGTGATTGTTTGATTGTGTGATTAGGTGATTGCGTGGTTGTGTGATTGTGTGATTGTGTGATTGTGTGAGTGTGTGATTGTCTGATTGAGTGATTGTGTGCTTGCGTGATTGCGTGGTTGTGTGATTGCGTGGTTGTGTGATTGTGTGATTGTGTGATTAGGTGATTGTGTGATTGTGTGATTGTGACTGTGTGATTGTGTGAGTGTGTGATTGTGTGATTGAGTGATTGTGTGCTTGTGTGATTGTGTGGTTGTGTGATTGTGTGATTGTGTGATTGTGTGATTGTGTGATTGTGTGATTGTGTGATTGTGTGATTGTGTGATTGTGTGATTGTGTGATTGTGTGATTGTGTGATTGTGTAATTGTGTGATTGTGTGATTGTGTGATTGTGTGATTGTGTGATTGTGTGATTGTGTGATTGTGTGATTGTGTGATTGTGTGATTGTGGTTGTGTGATTGTGACTGTGTGATTGTGATTGTGTGATTCTGACTGTGTGATTGTGTGAGTGTGTGATTGTGTGATTGTGTGATTGTGTGATTGTGTGAGTGTGCGATTGTGTGATTGTGTGATTGTGTGATTGTGTGATTGTGTGATAGTGACTGTGTGATTGTGTGATTGTGTGATTGTGTGATTGTGTGACCGTGATTGTGTGACCGTGATTGTGTGACCGTGATTGTGTGACCGTGATTGTGTGGCCGTGATTGAGTGACCGTGATTGTGATTGCGTGATTGTGTGATTGTGTGATCGTGTGATCGTGTGATTGTGTGATCGTGTGATTGTGTGAGTGTGTGATTGTGTGATTGTGTGATTATGTGATTGTGTGATTGTGTGATTGTGTGAGTGTGTGATTGTCTGATTGAGTGATTGTGTGCTTGTGTGATTGTGTGGTTGTGTGATTGTGTGATTGTGTGATTAGGTGATTGTGTGATTGTGTGATTGTGTGATTGTGTGATTGTGACTGTGTGATTGTGTGATTGTGTGATTGAGTGATTGTGTGAGTGTGTGGTTGTGTGATTGTGTGATTGTGTGATTGTGTGGTTGTGTGATTGTGTGATTGTGTGATTGTGTGATTGTGTGATTGTGTGATTGTGTGATTGTGTGACTGTGTGATTGTGTGATTTTGTGATTGTGTGATTGTGTGATTGTGCGATTGTGTAATTGTGATTGTGTGATTGTGATTGTGTGTACTGTGTGATTGTGTGATTGTGTGATTGTGTGATTGTGTGATTGTGTGATTGTGTGATTGTGTGATTGTGTGATTGTGTGATTGTGTGATTGTGTGATTGTGTGATTGTGTGATTGTGTGATTGTGTGATTGTGTGATTGTGTGATTGTGTGCTTGTGTGATTGTGTGGTTGTGTGATTGTGTGATTGTGTGATTGTGTGATTGTGTGATTGTGTGATTGTGTGATTGTGTGATTGTGTGATTGTGTGATTGTGTGATTGTGTGATTGTGTGATTGTGTGATTGTGTGATTGTGACTGTGTGATTGTGTGGTTGTGTGATTGTGTGATTGTGTGATTGTGTGATTGTGTGATTGTGTGATTGTGTGATAGTGACTGTGTGATTGTGTGATTGTGTGATTGAGTGATTGTGTGACCGTGATTGTGTGACCGTGATTGTGTGACCGTGATTGTGTGGCCGTGATTGAGTGACCGTGATTGTGATTGCGTGATTGTGTGATTGTGTGATCGTGTGATCGTGTGATTGTGTGATCGTGTGATTGTGTGATTGTGTGAGTGTGTGATTGTGTGATTGTGTGATTGTATGATTGTGATTGTGTGATTGTGACTGTGTGATTGTGTGAGTGTGTGATTGTGTGAGTGTGTGATTGTGTGATTGTGTGATTGTGTGATTGTGTGATTGTGTGATTGTGTGTTTGTGTGATTGTGTGGTTGTGTGATTGTGTGATTGTGTGATTAGGTGATTGTGTGATTGTGCGATTGTGTAATTGTGATTGTGTGATTGTGATTGTGTGTACTGTGTGATTGTGTGATTGTGTGATTGTGTGATTGTGTGATTGTGTGATTGTGTGATTGTGTGATTGTGGGATTGTGTGATTGTGTGATTGTGTGATTGTGTGATTGTGTGATTATGTGATTGTGTGATTGTGTGATTGTGTGATTGTGTGAGTGTGTGATTGTCTGATTGAGTGATTGTGTGCTTGTGTGATTGTGTGCTTGTGTGATTGTGTGATTGTGTGATTGTGTGATTGTGTGATTGTGACTGTGTGATTGTGTGGTTGTGTGATTGTGTGATTGTGTGATTGTGTGATTGTGTGATTGTGTGATTGTGTGATTGTGTGATAGTGACTGTGTGATTGTGTGATTGTGTGATTGTGTGATTGTGTGACCGTGAGTGTGTGACCGTGATTGTGTGACCGTGATTGTGTGGCCGTGATTGAGTGACCGTGATTGTGATTGCGTGATTGTGTGATTGTGTGATCGTGTGATCGTGTGATTGTGTGATCGTGTGATGGTGTGATCGTGTGATTGTGTGATTGTGTGAGTGTGTGATTGTGTGATTGTGTGATTGTGTGATTGTGTGATTGTGTGATTGTGTGATTGTGTGATTGTGTGATTGTGTGATTGTGTGATTGTGTGATTGTGTGATTGTGTGATTGTGTGATTGTGTGATTGTGTGATTGTGTGATTGTGTGGTTGTGTGATTGTTTGATTGTGTGATTAGGTGATTGTGTGATTGTGTGATTGTGTGATTGTGTGATTGTGTGGTTGTGTGATTGTGTGATTGTGTGATTGTGTGATTGTGTGATTGTGTGATTGTGTGATTGTGTGATTGTGTGATTGTGTGGTTATGTGATTGCTTGATTGTGTGATTAGGTGATTGTGTGATTGTGTGATTGTGTGATTGTGTGATTGTGTGGTTGTGTGATTGTGTGATTGTGTGATTGTGTGATTGTGACTGTGTGATTGTGTGATTGTGTGATTGAGTGATTGTGTGCTTGTGTGATTGTGTGATTGTGTGATTGTGTGATTGTGTGATTGTGTGATTGTGTGATTGTGTGATTGTGTGATTGTGTGATTGTGTGATTGTGTGATTGTGTGATTGTGTGGTTATGTGATTGCTTGATTGTGTGATTAGGTGATTGTGTGATTGTGTGATTGTGTGATTGTGTGATTGTGTGGTTGTGTGATTGTGTGATTGTGTGATTGTGTGATTGTGTGATTGTGTGATTGTGCGATTGTGTGATTGTGTGATTGTGTGATTGTGTGATTATGTGATTGTGTGATTGTGTGATTGTGTGATTGTGTGAGTGTGTGATTGTCTGATTGAGTGATTGTGTGCTTGTGTGATTGCGTGGTTGTGTGATTGTGTGATTGTGTGATTAGGTGATTGTGTGATTGTGTGATTGTGTGATTGTGTGATTGTGTGATTGTGTGATTGTGTGACTGTGTGATTGTGTGATTTTGTGATTGTGTGATTGTGTGATTGTGCGATTGTGTAATTGTGATTGTGTGATTGTGATTGTGTGTACTGTGTGATTGTGTGATTGTGTGATTGTGTGATTGTGTGATTGTGTGATTGTGTGATTGTGGTTGTGTGATTGTGACTGTGTGATTGTGATTGTGTGATTGGGATTGTGTGATTGTGACTGTGTGATTGTGTGAGTGTGTGATTGTGTTACTGTGTGATTGTGTGATTGTGTGATTGTGCGATTGTGTGATTGTGTGATTGTGTGATTGTGTGATTGTGTGATTATGTGATTGTGTGATTGTGTGATTGTGTGATTGTGTGAGTGTGTGATTGTCTGATTGAGTGATTGTGTGCTTGTTTGATTGCGTGGTTGTGTGATTGTGTGATTGTGTGATTAGGTGATTGTGCGATTGTGTGATTGTGTGATTGTGACTGTGTGATTGTGTGAGTGTGTGATTGTGTGATTGAGTGATTGTGTGCTTGTGTGATTGTGTGGTTGTGTGATTGTGTGATTGTGTGATTGTGTGATTATGTGATTGTGTGATTGTGTGATTGTGTGATTGTGTGATTGTGTGATTGTGTGATTGTGTGGTTGTGTGAATGTGTGGTTGTGTGATTGTGTGATTGTGTGATTGTGTGATTGTGTGATTGTGTGATAGTGACTGTGTGATTGTGTGATTGTGTGACCGTGATTGTGTGACCGTGATTGTGTGGCCGTGATTGAGTGACCGTGATTGTGATTGCGTTATTGTGTGATTGTGTGATCGTGTGATCGTGTGATTGTGTGATCGTGTGATTGTGTGATTGTGTGAGTGTGTGATTGTGTGATTGTGTGATTGTGTGATTGTGACTGTGTGATTGCGTGATTGTGTGATTGTGTGGTTGTGTGATTTTGTGATTGTGTGATTGTGTGATTGTGTGATTGTGTGATTGTGACTGCGTGATTGTGTGAGTGTGTGATTGTGTGAGTGTGTGATTGTGTGATTGTGTGATTGTGTGGTTGTGTGATTGTGTGATTGTGTGATTGTGTGGTTGTGTGATTGTGTGATTGTGTGATTAGGTGATTGTGTGATTGTGATTGTGTGTACTGTGTGATTGTGTGATTGTGATTGTGTGTACTGTGTGATTGTGTGATTGTGTGATTGTGTGATTGTGTGATTGTGTGATTGTGTGATTGTGACTGCGTGATTGTGTGAGTGTGTGATTGTGTGAGTGTGTGATTGTGTGATTGTGTGATTGTGTGATTGTGTGATTGTGTGATTGTGTGATTGTGTGATTGTGTGATTGTGTGATTGTGACTGCGTGATTGTGTGAGTGTGTGATTGTGTGATTGTGTGATTGTGTGATTGTGTGATTGTGTGATTGTGTGATTGTGTGATTGTGACTGTGTGATTGCGTGATTGTGTGATTGTGTGGTTGTGTGATTTTGTGATTGTGTGATTGTGTGATTGTGTGATTGTGTGATTGTGACTGTGTGATTGTGTGAGTGTGTGATTTTGTGAGTGTGTGATTGTGTGATTGTGTGATTGTGTGATTGTGTGATTGTGTGATTGTGTGATTGTGTGATTGTGTGGTTGTGTGATTGTGTGATTGTGTGATTGTGTGATTAGGTGATTGTGTGATTGTGCGATTGTGTAATTGTGATTGTGTGATTGTGATTGTGTGTACTGTGTGATTGTGTGATTGTGTGATTGTGTGATTGTGTGATTGTGTGATTGTGTGATTGTGTGATTGTGTGATTGTGTGATTGTGTGATTGTGTGATTGTGTGATTATGTGATTGTGTGATTGTGTGATTGTGTGATTGTGTGAGTGTGTGATTGTCTGATTGAGTGATTGTGTGCTTGTGTGATTGTGTGGTTGTGTGATTGTGTGATTGTGTGATTGTGTGATTAGGTGATTGTGTAATTGTGTGATTGTGGGATTCTGACTGTGTGATTGTGTGAGTGCGCGATTGTGTGATTGTGTGATTGTGTGATTGTGTGAGTGTGCTATTGTGTGATTGCGTGATTGTGTGATTGTGTGATTGTGATTGTGTGATTGTGACTGTGTGATTGTGTGATTATGTGATTGTGTGATTGTGTGATTGTGTGAGTGTGCTATTGTCTGATTGAGTGATTGTGTGCTTGTGTGATTGTGTGGTTGTGTGATTGTGTGATTGTGTGATTAGGTGATTGTGTGATTGTGTGATTGTGTGATTGTGACTGTGTGATTGTGTGATTGTGTGATTGAGTGATTGTGTGAGTGTGTGGTTGTGTGATTGTGTGATTGTGTGATTGTGTGGTTGTGTGATTGTGTGATTGTGTGATTGTGTGATTGTGTGATTGTGTGATTGTGTGACTGTGTGATTGTGTGATTTTGTGATTGTGTGATTGTGTGATTGTGCGACTGTGTAATTGTGATTGTGTGATTGTGATTGTGTGTACTGTGTGATTGTGTGATTGTGTGATTGTGTGATTGTGTGGTTGTGTGATTGTGTGGTTGTGTGATTGTGTGATTGTGTGACTGTGTGATTGTGTGATTGTGTGATAGTGACTGTGTGATTGTGTGATTGTGTGATTGTGTGATTGTGTGACCGTGATTGTGTGACCGTGATTGTGTGACCGTGATTGTGTGGCCGTGATTGAGTGACCGTGATTGTGATTGCGTGATTGTGTGATTGTGTGATCGTGTGATCGTGTGATTGTGTGATCGTGTGATTGTGTGATTGTGTGAGTGTGTGATTGTGTGATTGTGTGATTGTGTGATTGTGACTGTGTGATTGCGTGATTGTGTGATTGTGTGGTTGTGTGATTTTGTGATTGTGTGATTGTGTGATTGTGTGATTGTGTGATTGTGACTGTGTGATTGTGTGAGTGTGTGATTGTGTGAGTGTGTGATTGTGTGATTGTGTGATTGTGTGATTGTGTGATTGTGTGATTGTGTGATTGTGTGGTTGTGTGATTGTGTGATTGTGTGATTAGGTGATTGTGTGATTGTGATTGCGTGTACTGTGTGATTGTGTGATTGTGATTGTGTGTACTGTGTGATTGTGTGATTCCGTGATTGTGTGATTGTGTGATTGTGTGATTGTGTGATTGTGTAATTGTGGTTGTGTGATTGTGACTGTGTGATTGTGATTGTGTGATTGTGATTGTGTAATTGTGACTGTGTGATTGTGTGAGTGTGTGATTGTGTTATTGTGTGATTGTGTGATTGTGTGATTGTGCTATTGTGTGATTGTGTGATTGTGTGATTGTGTGATTGTGTGATTATGTGATTGTGTGATTGTGTGATTGTGTGATTGTGTGATTGTGTGATTGTGTGATTGTGTGAGTGTGTGATTGTCTGATTGAGTGATTGTGTGCTTGTGTGATTGCGTGGTTGTGTGATTGTGTGATTGTGTGATTAGGTGATTGTGTGATTGAGTGATTGTGTGATTGTGACTGTGTGATTGTGTGAGTGTGTGATTGTGTGATTGAGTGATTGTGTGCTTGTGTGATTGTGTGGTTGTGTAATTGTGTGATTGTGTGATTGTGTGATTGTGTGATTGTGTGATTGTGTGATTGTGTGATTGTGTGATTGTGTGATTGTGTGATTGTGTGATTGTGTGATTGTGTGATTGTGTGATTGTGTGATTGTGTGATTGTGTGGTTGTGTGATTGTGTGGTTGTGTGATTGTGTGATTGTGTGATTGTGTGATTGTGTGATAGTGACTGTGTGATTGTGTGATTGTGTGATTGTGTGATTGTGTGACCGTGATTGTGTGACCGTGAATGTGTGACCGTGATTGTGTGGCCGTGATTGAGTGACCGTGATTGTGATTGCGTGATTGTGTGATTGTGTGATCGTGTGATCGTGTGATTGTGTGATCGTGTGATTGTGTGATTGTGTGAGTGTGTGATTGTGTGATTGTGTGATTGTGTGATTGTGACTGTGTGATTGCGTGATTGTGTGATTGTGTGGTTGTGTGATTTTGTGATTGTGTGATTGTGTGATTGTGTGATTGTGTGATTGTGTGATTGTGACTGTGTGATTGTGTGAGTGTGTGATTGTGTGAGTGTGTGATTGTGTGATTGTGTGATTGTGTGATTGTGTGATTGTGTGATTGTGTGATTGTGTGGTTGTGTGATTGTGTGATTGTGTGATTAGGTGATTGTGTGATTGTGATTGTGTGTACTGTGTGATTGTGTGATTGTGATTGTGTGTACTGTGTGATTGTGTGATTGTGTGATTGTGTGATTCCGTGATTGTGTGATTGTGTGATTGTGTGATTGTGTGATTGTGTGATTGTGGTTGTGTGATTGTGACTGTGTGATTGTGATTGTGTGATTGTGATTGTGTAATTGTGACTGTGTGATTGTGTGAGTGTGTGATTGTGTTATTGTGTGATTGTGTGATTGTGTGATTGTGCTATTGTGTGATTGTGTGATTGTGTGATTGTGTGATTGTGTGATTATGTGATTGTGTGATTGTGTGATTGTGTGATTGTGTGATTGTGTGATTGTGTGAGTGTGTGATTGTCTGATTGAGTGATTGTGTGCTTGTGTGATTGCGTGGTTGTGTGATTGTGTGGTTGTGTGATTGTGTGATTGTGTGATTGTGTGATTGTGTGATTGTGTGGTTGTGTGATTGTTTGATTGTGTGATTAGGTGATTGTGTGATTGTGTGATTGTGTGATTGTGTGATTGTGTGGTTGTGTGATTGTGTGATTGTGTGATTGTGTGATTGTGTGATTGTGTGATTGTGCGATTGTGTGATTGTGTGATTGTGTGATTGTGTGATTGTGTGATTGTGTGATTGTGTGATTGTGTGATTGTGTGATTGTGTGATTGTGTGATTGTGTGATTGTGTGATTGTGTGATTGTGTGATTGTGTGATTGTGTGATTGTGTGATTGTGTGATTGTGTGATTGTGTGATTGTGTGATTGTGTGATTGTGGTTGTGTGATTGTGACTGTGTGATTGTGATTGTGTGATTGTGATTGTGTGATTCTGACTGTGTGATTGTGTGAGTGCGCGATTGTGTGATTGTGTGATTGTGTGATTGTGTGAGTGTGCTATTGTGTGATTGCGTGATTGTGTGATTGTGTGATTGTGATTGTGTGATTGTGACTGTGTGATTGTGTGATTATGTGATTGTGTGATTGTGTGATTGTGTGAGTGTGCTATTGTCTGATTGAGTGATTGTGTGCTTGTGTGATTGTGTGGTTGTGTGATTGTGTGATTGTGTGATTAGGTGATTGTGTGATTGTGTGATTGTGTGATTGTGACTGTGTGATTGTGTGATTGTGTGATTGAGTGATTGTGTGAGTGTGTGGTTGTGTGATTGTGTGATTGTGTGATTGTGTGGTTGTGTGATTGTGTGATTGTGTGATTGTGTGATTGTGTGATTGTGTGATTGTGTGACTGTGTGATTGTGTGATTTTGTGATTGTGTGATTGTGTGATTGTGCGACTGTGTAATTGTGATTGTGTGATTGTGATTGTGTGTACTGTGTGATTGTGTGATTGTGTGATTGTGTGATTGTGTGGTTGTGTGATTGTGTGGTTGTGTGATTGTGTGATTGTGTGACTGTGTGATTGTGTGATTGTGTGATAGTGACTGTGTGATTGTGTGATTGTGTGATTGTGTGATTGTGTGACCGTGATTGTGTGACCGTGATTGTGTGACCGTGATTGTGTGGCCGTGATTGAGTGACCGTGATTGTGATTGCGTGATTGTGTGATTGTGTGATCGTGTGATCGTGTGATTGTGTGATCGTGTGATTGTGTGATTGTGTGAGTGTGTGATTGTGTGATTGTGTGATTGTGTGATTGTGACTGTGTGATTGCGTGATTGTGTGATTGTGTGGTTGTGTGATTTTGTGATTGTGTGATTGTGTGATTGTGTGATTGTGTGATTGTGACTGTGTGATTGTGTGAGTGTGTGATTGTGTGAGTGTGTGATTGTGTGATTGTGTGATTGTGTGATTGTGTGATTGTGTGATTGTGTGATTGTGTGGTTGTGTGATTGTGTGATTGTGTGATTAGGTGATTGTGTGATTGTGATTGCGTGTACTGTGTGATTGTGTGATTGTGATTGTGTGTACTGTGTGATTGTGTGATTCCGTGATTGTGTGATTGTGTGATTGTGTGATTGTGTGATTGTGTAATTGTGGTTGTGTGATTGTGACTGTGTGATTGTGATTGTGTGATTGTGATTGTGTAATTGTGACTGTGTGATTGTGTGAGTGTGTGATTGTGTTATTGTGTGATTGTGTGATTGTGTGATTGTGCTATTGTGTGATTGTGTGATTGTGTGATTGTGTGATTGTGTGATTATGTGATTGTGTGATTGTGTGATTGTGTGATTGTGTGATTGTGTGATTGTGTGAGTGTGTGATTGTCTGATTGAGTGATTGTGTGCTTGTGTGATTGCGTGGTTGTGTGATTGTGTGATTGTGTGATTAGGTGATTGTGTGATTGAGTGATTGTGTGATTGTGACTGTGTGATTGTGTGAGTGTGTGATTGTGTGATTGAGTGATTGTGTGCTTGTGTGATTGTGTGGTTGTGTAATTGTGTGATTGTGTGATTGTGTGATTGTGTGATTGTGTGATTGTGTGATTGTGTGATTGTGTGATTGTGTGATTGTGTGATTGTGTGATTGTGTGATTGTGTGATTGTGTGATTGTGTGATTGTGTGATTGTGTGGTTGTGTGATTGTGTGGTTGTGTGATTGTGTGATTGTGTGATTGTGTGATTGTGTGATAGTGACTGTGTGATTGTGTGATTGTGTGATTGTGTGATTGTGTGACCGTGATTGTGTGACCGTGAATGTGTGACCGTGATTGTGTGGCCGTGATTGAGTGACCGTGATTGTGATTGCGTGATTGTGTGATTGTGTGATCGTGTGATCGTGTGATTGTGTGATCGTGTGATTGTGTGATTGTGTGAGTGTGTGATTGTGTGATTGTGTGATTGTGTGATTGTGACTGTGTGATTGCGTGATTGTGTGATTGTGTGGTTGTGTGATTTTGTGATTGTGTGATTGTGTGATTGTGTGATTGTGTGATTGTGTGATTGTGACTGTGTGATTGTGTGAGTGTGTGATTGTGTGAGTGTGTGATTGTGTGATTGTGTGATTGTGTGATTGTGTGATTGTGTGATTGTGTGATTGTGTGGTTGTGTGATTGTGTGATTGTGTGATTAGGTGATTGTGTGATTGTGATTGTGTGTACTGTGTGATTGTGTGATTGTGATTGTGTGTACTGTGTGATTGTGTGATTGTGTGATTGTGTGATTCCGTGATTGTGTGATTGTGTGATTGTGTGATTGTGTGATTGTGTGATTGTGGTTGTGTGATTGTGACTGTGTGATTGTGATTGTGTGATTGTGATTGTGTAATTGTGACTGTGTGATTGTGTGAGTGTGTGATTGTGTTATTGTGTGATTGTGTGATTGTGTGATTGTGCTATTGTGTGATTGTGTGATTGTGTGATTGTGTGATTGTGTGATTATGTGATTGTGTGATTGTGTGATTGTGTGATTGTGTGATTGTGTGATTGTGTGAGTGTGTGATTGTCTGATTGAGTGATTGTGTGCTTGTGTGATTGCGTGGTTGTGTGATTGTGTGATTGTGTGATTAGGTGATTGTGTGATTGAGTGATTGTGTGATTGTGACTGTGTGATTGTGTGAGTGTGTGATTGTGTGATTGAGTGATTGTGTGCTTGTGTGATTGTGTGGTTGTGTGATTGTGTGATTGTGTGATTGTGTGATTGTGTGATTGTGTGATTGTGTGATTGTGTGATTGTGTGATTGTGTGATTGTGTGATTGTGTGATTGTGTGATTGTGTGATTGTGTGGTTGTGTGATTGTGTGGTTGTGTGATTGTGTGATTGTGTGATTGTGTGATTGTGTGATAGTGACTGTGTGATTGTGTGATTGTGTGATTGTGTGATTGTGTGACCGTGATTGTGTGACCGTGAATGTGTGACCGTGATTGTGTGGCCGTGATTGAGTGGCCGTGATTGTGATTGCGTGATTGTGTGATTGTGTGATCGTGTGATCGTGTGATTGTGTGATCGTGTGATTGTGTGATTGTGTGAGTGTGTGATTGTGTGATTGTGTGATTGTGTGATTGTGACTGTGTGATTGCGTGATTGTGTGATTGTGTGGTTGTGTGATTTTGTGATTGTGTGATTGTGTGATTGTGTGATTGTGTGATTGTGACTGTGTGATTGTGTGAGTGTGTGATTGTGTGAGTGTGTGATTGTGTGATTGTGTGATTGTGTGATTGTGTGATTGTGTGATTGTGTGATTGTGTGGTTGTGTGATTGTGTGATTGTGTGATTAGGTGATTGTGTGATTGTGCGATTGTGTAATTGTGATTGTGTGATTGTGATTGTGTGTACTGTGTGATTGTGTGATTGTGTGATTGTGTGATTGTGTGATTGTGTGATTGTGTGATTGTGTGATTGTGTGATTGTGTGATTGTGTGATTGTGTGATTGTGTGATTGTGTGATTGTGTGATTGTGTGATTATGTGATTGTGTGATTGTGTGATTGTGTGATTGTGTGAGTGTGTGATTGTCTGATTGAGTGATTGTGTGCTTGTGTGATTGTGTGGTTGTGTGATTGTGTGATTGTGTGATTGTGTGATTAGGTGATTGTGTAATTGTGTGATTGTGGGATTGTGACTGTGTGATTGTGTGAGTGTGTGATTGTGTGATTGAGTGATTGTGTGCTTGTGTGATTGTGTTGTTGTGTGATTGTGTGATTGTGTGATTGTGTGATTGTGTGATTGTGTGATTGTGTGATTGTGTGATTGTGTGATTGTGTGATTGTGTGATTGTGTGATTGTGTGATTGTGTGATTGTGGTTGTGTGATTGTGACTGTGTGATTGTGATTGTGTGTTTGTGATTGTGTGATTGTGACTGTGTGATTGTGTGAGTGTGTGATTGTGTGATTGTGTGATTGTGTGATTGTGTGATTTATTGAGTGTGCGATTGTGTGATTGTGTGATTGTGTGATTGTGTGATTGTGATTGTGTGATTGTGACTGTGTGATTGTGTGAGTGTGTGATTGTGTGATTGAGTGATTGTGTGGTTGTGTGATTGTGTGGTTGTGTGATTGTGTGGTTGTGTGATTGTGTGATTGTGTGATTGTGTGATTGTGTGATTGTGTGGTTGTGTGATTGTTTGATTGTGTGATTAGGTGATTGTGTGATTGTGTGATTGTGTGATTGTGTGATTGTGTGGTTGTGTGATTGTGTGATTGTGTGATTGTGTGATTGTGTGATTGTGTGATTGTGCGATTGTGTGATTGTGTGATTGTGTGATTGTGTGATTGTGTGATTGTGTGATTGTGTGATTGTGTGATTGTGTGATTGTGTGATTGTGTGATTGTGTGATTGTGTGATTGTGTGATTGTGTGATTGTGTGATTGTGTGATTGTGTGATTGTGTGATTGTGTGATTGTGGTTGTGTGATTGTGACTGTGTGATTGTGATTGTGTGATTGTGATTGTGTGATTCTGACTGTGTGATTGTGTGAGTGTGTGATTGTGTGATTGTGTGATTGTGTGATTGTGTGGTTGTGTGATTGTTTGATTGTGTGATTAGGTGATTGTGTGATTGTGTGATTGTCTGATTGTGTGATTGTGTGCTTGTGTGATTGTGTGGTTGTGTGATTGTGTGATTGTGTGATTGTGTGATTAGGTGATTGTGTAATTGTGTGATTGTGGGATTGTGACTGTGTGATTGTGTGAGTGCGTGATTGTGTGATTGTGTGATTGTGTGATTGTGTGGTTGTGTGATTGTTTGATTGTGTGATTAGGTGATTGTGTGATTGTGTGATTGTCTGATAGTGTGATTGTGTGATTGTGTGATTATGTGATTGTGTGATTGTGTGATTGTGTGAGTGTGTGATTGTCTGATTGAGTGATTATGTGCTTGTGTGATTGTGTGGTTGTGTGATTGTGTGATTGTGTGATTAGGTGATTGTGTGATTGTGTGATTGTGTGATTGTGTGATTGTGACTGTGTGATTGTGTGATTGTGTGATTGAGTGATTGTGTGAGTGTGTGGTTGTGTGATTGTGTGATTGTGTGATTGTGTGGTTGTGTGATTGTGTGATTGTGTGATTGTGTGATTGTGTGATTGTGTGATTGTGTGATTGTCTGACTGTGTGATTGTGTGATTTTGTGATTGTGTGATTGTGTGATTGTGCGACTGTGTAATTGTGATTGTGTGATTGTGATTGTGTGTACTGTGTGATTGTGTGATTGTGTGATTGTGTGATTGTGTGATTGTGTGATTGTGTGATTGTGTGATTGTGTGATTGTGTGATTGTGTGATTGTGTGATTGTGTGATTGTGTGATTGTGTGATTGTGTGCTTGTGTGATTGTGTGATTGTGTGATTGTGTGATTGTGTGATTGTGTGATTGTGTGATTGTGTGATTGTGTGATTGTGTGATTGTGTGATTGTGTGATTGTGTGATTGTGTGATTGTGTGATTGTGTGATTGTGTGATTGTGTGATTGTGTGATTGTGTGATTGTGTGATTGTGTGATTGTGGTTGTGTGATTGTGACTGTGTGATTGTGATTGTGTGATTGTGATTGTGTGATTCTGACTGTGTGATTGTGTGAGTGTGTGATTGTGTGATTGTGTGATTGTGTGATTGTGTGGTTGTGTGATTGTTTGATTGTGTGATTAGGTGATTGTGTGATTGTGTGATTGTCTGATTGTGTGATTGTGTGCTTGTGTGATTGTGTGGTTGTGTGATTGTGTGATTGTGTGATTGTGTGATTAGGTGATTGTGTAATTGTGTGATTGTGGGATTGTGACTGTGTGATTGTGTGAGTGCGTGATTGTGTGATTGTGTGATTGTGTGATTGTGTGGTTGTGTGATTGTTTGATTGTGTGATTAGGTGATTGTGTGATTGTGTGATTGTCTGATAGTGTGATTGTGTGATTGTGTGATTATGTGATTGTGTGATTGTGTGATTGTGTGAGTGTGTGATTGTCTGATTGAGTGATTACGTGCTTGTGTGATTGTGTGGTTGTGTGATTGTGTGATTGTGTGATTAGGTGATTGTGTGATTGTGTGATTGTGTGATTGTGTGATTGTGTGATTGTGTGATTGTGACTGTGTGATTGTGTGATTGTGTGATTGAGTGATTGTGTGAGTGTGTGGTTGTGTGATTGTGTGATTGTGTGATTGTGTGGTTGTGTGATTGTGTGATTGTGTGATTGTGTGATTGTGTGATTGTGTGATTGTGTGATTGTGTGACTGTGTGATTGTGTGATTTTGTGATTGTGTGATTGTGTGATTGTGCGACTGTGTAATTGTGATTGTGTGATTGTGATTGTGTGTACTGTGTGATTGTGTGATTGTGTGATTGTGTGATTGTGTGATTGTGTGATTGTGTGATTGTGTGATTGTGTGATTGTGTGATTGTGTGATTGTGTGATTGTGTGATTGTGTGATTGTGTGCTTGTGTGATTGTGTGATTGTGTGATTGTGTGGTTGTGTGATTGTGTGATTGTGTGATTGTGTGATTGTGTGATTATGTGATTGTGTGATTGTGTGATTGTGTGATTGTGTGAGTGTGTGATTGTCTGATTGAGTGATTGTGTGCTTGTGTGATTGTGTGGTTGTGTGATTGTGTGATTGTGTGATTGTGTGATTAGGTGATTGTGTAATTGTGTGATTGTGGGATTGTGACTGTGTGATTGTGTGAGTGTGTGATTGTGTGATTGAGTGATTGTGTGCTTGTGTGATTGTGTTGTTGTGTGATTGTGTGATTGTGTGATTGTGGTTGTGTGATTGTGACTGTGTGATTGTGATTGTGTGATTGTGATTGTGTGATTCTGACTGTGTGATTGTGTGAGTGTGTGATTGTGTGATTGTGTGAGTGTGCGATTGTGTGATTGCGTGATTGTGTGATTGTGTGATTGTGATTGTGTGATTGTGACTGTGTGATTGTGTGAGTGCGTGATTGTGTGATTGTGTGATTGTGTGATTGTGTGGTTGTGTGATTGTTTGATTGTGTGATTAGGTGATTGTGTGATTGTGTGATTGTCTGATTGTGTGATTGTGTGATTGTGTGATTATGTGATTGTGTGATTGTGTGATTGTGTGAGTGTGTGATTGTCTGATTGAGTGATTATGTGCTTGTGTGATTGTGTGGTTGTGTGATTGTGTGATTGTGTGATTAGGTGATTGTGTGATTGTGTGATTGTGTGATTGTGTGATTGTGACTGTGTGATTGTGTGATTGTGTGATTGAGTGATTGTGTGAGTGTGTGGTTGTGTGATTGTGTGATTGTGTGATTGTGTGGTTGTGTGATTGTGTGATTGTGTGATTGTGTGATTGTGTGATTGTGTGACTGTGTGATTGTGTGATTTTGTGATTGTGTGATTGTGTGATTGTGCGACTGTGTAATTGTGATTGTGTTATTGTGATTGTGTGTACTGTGTGATTGTGTGATTGTGTGATTGTGTGATTGTGTGATTGTGTGATTGTGTGATTGTGTGATTGTGTGATTGTGTGATTGTGTGATTGTGTGATTGTGTGATTGTGTGCTTGTGTGATTGTGTGATTGTGTGATTGTGTGATTGTGTGATTGTGTGATTGTGTGATTGTGTGATTGTGTGATTATGTGATTGTGTGATTGTGTGATTGTGTGATTGTGTGAGTGTGTGATTGTCTGATTGAGTGATTGTGTGCTTGTGTGATTGTGTGGTTGTGTGATTGTGTGATTGTGTGATTGTGTGATTAGGTGATTGTGTAATTGTGTGATTGTGGGATTGTGACTGTGTGATTGTGTGAGTGTGTGATTGTGTGATTGAGTGATTGTGTGCTTGTGTGATTGTGTTGTTGTGTGATTGTGTGATTGTGTGATTGTGTGATTGTGTGATTGTGTGATTGTGTGATTGTGTGATTGTGTGATTGTGTGATTGTGGTTGTGTGATTGTGACTGTGTGATTGTGATTGTGTGTTTGTGATTGTGTGATTGTGACTGTGTGATTGTGTGAGTGTGTGATTGTGTGATTGTGTGATTGTGTGATTGTGTGATTTATTGAGTGTGCGATTGTGTGATTGTGTGATTGTGTGATTGTGTGATTGTGATTGTGTGATTGTGACTGTGTGATTGTGTGAGTGTGTGATTGTGTGATTGAGTGATTGTGTGGTTGTGTGATTGTGTGGTTGTGTGATTGTGTGGTTGTGTGATTGTGTGATTGTGTGATTGTGTGATTGTGTGATTGTGTGGTTGTGTGATTGTTTGATTGTGTGATTAGGTGATTGTGTGATTGTGTGATTGTGTGATTGTGTGATTGTGTGGTTGTGTGATTGTGTGATTGTGTGATTGTGTGATTGTGTGATTGTGTGATTGTGCGATTGTGTGATTGTGTGATTGTGTGATTGTGTGATTGTGTGATTGTGTGATTGTGTGATTGTGTGATTGTGTGATTGTGTGATTGTGTGATTGTGTGATTGTGTGATTGTGTGATTGTGTGATTGTGTGAGTGTGTGATTGTCTGATTGAGTGATTATGTGCTTGTGTGATTGTGTGGTTGTGTGATTGTGTGATTGTGTGATTGTGTGATTAGGTGATTGTGTGATTGTGTGATTGTGTGATTGTGTGATTGTGTGATTGTGGTTGTGTGATTGTGACTGTGTGATTGTGATTGTGTGTTTGTGATTGTGTGATTGTGACTGTGTGATTGTGTGATTGTGTGATTGTGTGATTGTGGTTGTGTGATTGTGACTGTGTGATTGTGATTGTGTGATTGTGATTGTGTGATTGTGATTGTGTGTACTGTGTGATTGTGTGATTGTGTGATTGTGTGATTGTGTGATTGTGTGATTGTGTGATTGTGTGATTGTGTGATTGTGTGATTGTGTGATTGTGTGATTGTGTGATTGTGTGCTTGTGTGATTGTGTGGTTGAGTGATTGTGTGATTGTGTGATTGTGTGATTGTGTGATTGTGTGATTGTGTGATTGTGTGATTGTGTGATTGTATGATTGTGTGATTGTGTGATTGTGTGATTGTGTGATTGTGACTGTGTGATTGTGTGGTTGTGTGATTGTGTGATTGTGTGATTGTGTGATTGTGTGATTGTGTGATTGTGTGATAGTGACTGTGTGATTGTGTGATTGTGTGATTGTGTGATTGTGTGACCGTGATTGTGTGACCGTGATTGTGTAACCGTGATTGTGTGACCGTGATTGTGTGGCCGTGATTGAGTGACCGTGATTGTGATTGCGTGATTGTGTGATTGTGTGATCGTGTGATCGTGTGATTGTGTGATCGTGTGATTGTGTGATTGTGTGAATGTATGATTGCGACTGTGTGATTGCGTGATTGTGTGATTGTGTGATTGTGTGATTGTGTGATTGTGTGATTGTGTGATTGTGTGATTGTGTGATTGTGTGATTGTGTGACCGTGATTGTGTGACCGTGATTGTGTGACCGTGATTGTGTGACCGTGATTGTGTGGCCGTGATTGAGTGACCGTGATTGTGATTGCGTGATTGTGTGATTGTGTGATCGTGTGATCGTGTGATTGTGTGATCGTGTGATTGTGTGAGTGTGTGATTGTGTGATTGTGTGATTATGTGATTGTGTGATTCTGTGATTGTGTGAGTGTGTGATTGTCTGATTGAGTGATTGTGTGCTTGTGTGATTGTGTGGTTGTGTGATTGTGTGATTGTGTGATTAGGTGATTGTGTGATTGTGTGATTGTGTGATTGTGACTGTGTGATTGTGTGATTGTGTGATTGTGTGCTTGTGTGATTGTGTGGTTGTGTGATTGTGTGATTGTGTGATTAGGTCATTGTGTGATTGTGTGATTGTGTGATTGTGACTGTGTGATTGTGTGATTGTGTGATTGAGTGATTGTGTGAGTGTGTGGTTGTGTGATTGTGTGATTGTGTGATTGTGTGGTTGTGTGATTGTGTGATTGTGTGATTGTGTGATTGTGTGATTGTGTGATTGTGTGATTGTGTGACTGTGTGATTGTGTGATTTTGTGATTGTGTGATTGTGTGATAGTGCGATTGTGTAATTGTGATTGTGTGATTGTGATTGTGTGTACTGTGTGATTGTGTGATTGTGTGATTGTGTGATTGTGTGATTGTGTGATTGTGTGATTGTGTGATTGTGTGATTGTGTGATTGTGTGATTGTGTGATTGTGTGATTGTGTGATTGTGTGATTGTGTGATTGTGTGCTTGTGTGATTGTGTGGTTGTGTGATTGTGTGATTGTGTGATTGTGTGATTGTGTGATTGTGTGATTGTGTGATTGTGTGATTGTGTGATTGTGTGATTGTGTGATTGTGTGATTGTGTGATTGTGTGATTGTGTGATTGTGTGATTGTGACTGTGTGATTGTGTGGTTGTGTGATTGTGTGATTGTGTGATTGTGTGATTGAGTGATTGTGTGACCGTGATTGTGTGACCGTGATTGTGTGACCGTGATTGTGTGGCCGTGATTGAGTGACCGTGATTGTGATTGCGTGATTGTGTGATTGTGTGATCGTGTGATCGTGTGATTGTGTGATCGTGTGATTGTGTGATTGTGTGAGTGTGTGATTGTGTGATTGTGTGATTGTATGATTGTGATTGTGTGATTGTGACTGTGTGATTGTGTGAGTGTGTGATTGTGTGAGTGTGTGATTGTGTGATTGTGTGATTGTGTGATTGTGTGATTGTGTGATTGTGTGATTGTGTGGTTGTGTGATTGTGTGATTGTGTGATTAGGTGATTGTGTGATTGTGCGATTGTGTAATTGTGATTGTGTGATTGTGATTGTGTGTACTGTGTGATTGTGTGATTGTGTGATTGTGTTATTGTGTGATTGTGTGATTGTGTGATTGTGTGATTGTGGGATTGTGTGATTGTGTGATTGTGTGATTGTGTGATTGTGTGATTATGTGATTGTGTGATTGTGTGATTGTGTGATTGTGTGAGTGTGTGATTGTCTGATTGAGTGATTGTGTGCTTGTGTGAATGTGTGCTTGTGTGATTGTGTGATTGTGTGATTGTGTGATTGTGTGATTGTGACTGTGTGATTGTGTGGTTGTGTGATTGTGTGATTGTGTGATTGTGTGATTGTGTGATTGTGTGATTGTGTGATTGTGTGATTGTGTGATAGTGACTGTGTGATTGTGTGATTGTGTGATTGTGTGATTGTGTGACCGTGATTGTGTGACCGTGATTGTGTGACCGTGATTGTGTGGCCGTGATTGAGTGACCGTGATTGTGATTGCGTGATTGTGTGATTGTGTGATCGTGTGATCGTGTGATTGTGTGATCGTGTGATTGTGTGATTGTGTGAGTGTGTGATTGTGTGATTGTGTGATTGTGTGATTGTGTGATTGTGTGATTGTGTGATTGTGTGATTGTGTGATTGTGTGATTGTGTGATTGTGTGATTGTGTGATTGTGTGATTGTGTGATTGTGTGATTG
Source organism: Megachile rotundata (assembly GCF_050947335.1). NCBI lineage: Eukaryota > Metazoa > Arthropoda > Insecta > Hymenoptera > Megachilidae > Megachile > Megachile rotundata. Next base: position 320,849 of record NW_027473376.1, on the reverse strand, counting down.
TGTGATTGTGTGATTGTGTGGTTGTGTGATTGTTTGATTGTGTGATTAGGTGATTGTGTGATTGTGTGATTGTGTGATTGTGTGATTGTGTGGTTGTGTGATTGTGTGATTGTGTGATTGTGTGATTGTGTGATTGTGTGATTGTGCGATTGTGTGATTGTGTGATTGTGTGATTGTGTGATTATGTGATTGTGTGATTGTGTGATTGTGTGATTGTGTGAGTGTGTGATTGTCTGATTGAGTGATTGTGTGCTTGTGTGATTGCGTGGTTGTGTGATTGTGTGATTGTGTGATTAGGTGATTGTGTGATTGTGTGATTGTGTGATTGTGTGATTGTGTGGTTGTGTGATTGTGTGATTGTGTGATTGTGTGATTGTGTGATTGTGTGATTGTGTGATTGTGTGATTGTGTGACTGTGTGATTGTGTGATTTTGTGATTGTGTGATTGTGTGATTGTGCGACTGTGTAATTGTGATTGTGTGATTGTGATTGTGTGTACTGTGTGATTGTGTGATTGTGTGATTGTGTGATTGTGTGATTGTGTGATTGTGTGATTGTGTGATTGTGTGATTGTGTGATTGTGTGATTGTGTGATTGTGTGATTGTGTGATTGTGTGATTGTGTGATTGTGTGATTGTGTGATTGTGTGATTGTGTGATTGTGTGATTGTGTGATTGTGTGATTGTGTGATTGTGTGATTGTGTGATTGTGTGATTGTGTGATTGTGTGATTGTGTGATTGTGTGATTGTGTGATTGTGTGATTGTGTGATTGTGTGATTGTGACTGTGTGATTGTGTGGTTGTGTGATTGTGTGATTGTGTGATTGTGTGATTGTGTGATTGTGTGATTGTGTGATAGTGACTGTGTGATTGTGTGATTGTGTGATTGTGTGATTGTGTGATTGTGTGACCGTGATTGTGTGACCGTGATTGTGTGACCGTGATTGTGTGGCCGTGATTGAGTGACCGTGATTGTGATTGCGTGATTGTGTGATTGTGCGATCGTGTGATCGTGTGATTGTGTGATCGTGTGATTGTGTGATTGTGTGAGTGTGTGATTGTGTGATTGTGTGATTGTGTGATTGTGTGATTGTGTGATTGTGTGATTGTGTGATTGTGTGATTGTGTGATTGTGTGATTGTGTGATTGTGTGATTGTGTGATTGTGTGATTGTGTGGTTATGTGATTGCTTGATTGTGTGATTAGGTGATTGTGTGATTGTGTGATTGTGTGATTGTGTGATTGTGTGGTTGTGTGATTGTGTGATTGTGTGATTGTGTGATTGTGTGATTGTGTGATTGTGCGATTGTGTGATTGTGTGATTGTGTGATTGTGTGATTATGTGATTGTGTGATTGTGTGATTGTGTGATTGTGTGAGTGTGTGATTGTCTGATTGAGCGATTGTGTGCTTGTGTGATTGCGTGGTTGTGTGATTGTGTGATTGTGTGATTAGGTGATTGTGTGATTGTGTGATTGTGTGATTGTGTGATTGTGTGATTGTGTGATTGTGTGATTGTGTGATTGTGTGATTGTGTGATTGTGTGATTGTGTGATTGTGTGATTGTGTGATTGTGTGATTGTGTGATTGTGTGATTGTGACTGTGTGATTGTGTGGTTGTGTGATTGTGTGATTGTGTGATTGTGTGATTGTGTGATTGTGTGATTGTGTGATTGTGTGATAGTGACTGTGTGATTGTGTGATTGTGTGATTGTGTGCTTGTGTGATTGCGTGGTTGTGTGATTGTGTGATTGTGTGATTAGGTGATTGTGTGATTGTGTGATTGTGTGATTGTGACTGTGTGATTGTGTGATTGTGTAATTGAGTGATTGTGTGCTTGTGTGATTGTGTGATTGTGTGATTGTGTGATTGTGTGATTGTGTGATTGTGTGATTGTGTGATTGTGTGATTGTGTGATTGTGTGATTGTGTGATTGTGTGATTGTGTGGTTATGTGATTGCTTGATTGTGTGATTAGGTGATTGTGTGATTGTGTGATTGTGTGATTGTGTGATTGTGTGGTTGTGTGATTGTGTGATTGTGTGATTGTGTGATTGTGTGATTGTGTGATTGTGCAATTGTGTGATTGTGTGATTGTGTGATTGTGTGATTGTGTGATTATGTGATTGTGTGATTGTGTGATTGTGTGATTGTGTGAGTGTGTGATTGTCTGATTGAGTGATTGTGTGCATGTGTGATTGCGTGGTTGTGTGATTGTGTGATTGTGTGATTAGGTGATTGTGTGATTGTGTGATTGTGTGATTGTGTGATTGTGTGATTGTGTGATTGTGTGATTGTGTGATTGTGTGATTGTGTGATTGTGTGATTGTGTGATTGTGTGATTGTGTGATTGTGTGATTGTGTGATTGTGTGATTGTGACTGTGTGATTGTGTGGTTGTGTGATTGTGTGATTGTGTGATTGTGTGATTGTGTGATTGTGTGATTGTGTGATTGTGTGATAGTGACTGTGTGATTGTGTGATTGTGTGATTGTGTGCTTGTGTGATTGCGTGGTTGTGTGATTGTGTGATTGTGTGATTAGGTGATTGTGTGATTGTGTGATTGTGTGATTGTGACTGTGTGATTGTGTGATTGTGTGATTGAGTGATTGTGTGCTTGTGTGATTGTGTGATTGTGTGATTGTGTGATTGTGTGATTGTGTGATTGTGTGATTATGTGATTGTGTGATTGTGTGATTGTGTGATTGTGTGATTGTGTGATAGTGTGAGTGTGTGATTGTCTGATTGAGTGATTGTGTGCTTGTGTGATTGTGTGGTTGTGTGATTGTGTGATTGTGTGATTAGGTGATTGTGTAATTGTGTGATTGTGGGATTGTGACTGTGTGATTGTGTGAGTGTGTGATTGTGTGATTGAGTGATTGTGTGCTTGTGTGATTGTGTCATTGTGTGATTGTGTGATTGTGTGACTGTGTGATTGTGTGATTTTGTAATTGTGTGATTGTGTGATTGTGCGATTGTGTAATTGTGATTGTGTGATTGTGATTGTGTGTACCGTGTGATTGTGTGATTGTGTGATTGTGTGATTGTGTGATTGTGTGATTGTGTGATTGTGTGATTGTGTGATTGTGTGATTGTGTGATTGTGTGCTTGTGTCATTGTGTGGTTGTGTGATTGTGTGATTGTGTGATTGTGTGATTGTGTGATTGTGTGGTTGTGTGATTGTGTGATTGTGTGATTAGGTGATTGTGTGATTATGTGATTGTGTGATTGTGTGATTGTGTGATTGTGTGATTGTGTGATTGTGTGAGTGTGTGATTGTCTGATTGAGTGATTGTGTGCTTGTGTGATTGTGTGGTTGTGTGATTGTGTGATTGTGTGATTGTGTGATTAGGTGATTGTGTAATTGTGTGATTGTGGGATTGTGACTGTGTGATTGTGTGAGTGTGTGATTGTGTGATTGAGTGATTGTGTGCTTGTGTGATTGTGTTGTTGTGTGATTGTGTGATTGTGTGATTGTGTGATTGTGTGATTGTGTGATTGTGTGATTGTGTGATTGTGTGATTGTGTGATTGTGTGATTGTGTGATTGTGTGATTGTGGTTATGTGATTGTGACTGTGTGATTGTGATTGTGTGATTGTGATTGTGTGATTGTGACTGTGTGATTGTGTGAGTGTGTGATTGTGTGATTGTGTGATTGTGTGATTTATTGAGTGTGCGATTGTGTGATTGTGTGATTGTGTGATTGTGTGATTGTGATTGTGTGATTGTGACTGTGTGATTGTGTGAGTGTGTGATTGTGTGATTGAGTGATTGTGTGGTTGTGTGATTGTGTGGTTGTGTGATTGTGTGGTTGTGTGATTGTGTGATTGTGTGATTGTGTGATTGTGTGATTGTGTGGTTGTGTGATTGTGTGATTGTGTGGTTGTGTGATTGTGCGATTGTGTAATTGTGATTGTGTGATTGTGATTGTGTGTACTGTGTGATTGTGTGATTGTGTGATTGTGTGATTGTGTGATTGTGTGATTGTGTGATTGTGTGATTGTGTGATTGTGTGATTGTCTGATAGTGTGATTGTGTGATTGTGTGATTATGTGATTGTGTGATTGTGTGATTGTGTGAGTGTGTGATTGTCTGATTGAGTGATTATGTGCTTGTGTGATTGTGTGGTTGTGTGATTGTGTGATTGTGTGATTAGGTGATTGTGTGATTGTGTGATTGTGTGATTGTGTGATTGTGACTGTGTGATTGTGTGATTGTGTGATTGAGTGATTGTGTGAGTGTGTGGTTGTGTGATTGTGTGATTGTGTGATTGTGTGGTTGTGTGATTGTGTGATTGTGTGATTGTGTGATTGTGTGATTGTGTGATTGTGTGATTGTCTGACTGTGTGATTGTGTGATTTTGTGATTGTGTGATTGTGTGATTGTGCGACTGTGTAATTGTGATTGTGTGATTGTGATTGTGTGTACTGTGTGATTGTGTGATTGTGTGATTGTGTGATTGTGTGATTGTGTGATTGTGTGATTGTGTGATTGTGTGATTGTGTGATTGTGTGATTGTGTGATTGTGTGATTGTGTGATTGTGTGATTGTGTGCTTGTGTGATTGTGTGATTGTGTGATTGTGTGATTGTGTGATTGTGTGATTGTGTGATTGTGTGATTGTGTGATTGTGTGATTGTGTGATTGTGTGATTGTGTGATTGTGTGATTGTGTGATTGTGTGATTGTGTGATTGTGTGATTGTGTGATTGTGTGATTGTGTGATTGTGTGATTGTGGTTGTGTGATTGTGACTGTGTGATTGTGATTGTGTGATTGTGATTGTGTGATTCTGACTGTGTGATTGTGTGAGTGTGTGATTGTGTGATTGTGTGATTGTGTGATTGTGTGGTTGTGTGATTGTTTGATTGTGTGATTAGGTGATTGTGTGATTGTGTGATTGTCTGATTGTGTGATTGTGTGCTTGTGTGATTGTGTGGTTGTGTGATTGTGTGATTGTGTGATTGTGTGATTAGGTGATTGTGTAATTGTGTGATTGTGGGATTGTGACTGTGTGATTGTGTGAGTGCGTGATTGTGTGATTGTGTGATTGTGTGATTGTGTGGTTGTGTGATTGTTTGATTGTGTGATTAGGTGATTGTGTGATTGTGTGATTGTCTGATAGTGTGATTGTGTGATTGTGTGATTATGTGATTGTGTGATTGTGTGATTGTGTGAGTGTGTGATTGTCTGATTGAGTGATTACGTGCTTGTGTGATTGTGTGGTTGTGTGATTGTGTGATTGTGTGATTAGGTGATTGTGTGATTGTGTGATTGTGTGATTGTGTGATTGTGTGATTGTGTGATTGTGACTGTGTGATTGTGTGATTGTGTGATTGAGTGATTGTGTGAGTGTGTGGTTGTGTGATTGTGTGATTGTGTGATTGTGTGGTTGTGTGATTGTGTGATTGTGTGATTGTGTGATTGTGTGATTGTGTGATTGTGTGATTGTGTGACTGTGTGATTGTGTGATTTTGTGATTGTGTGATTGTGTGATTGTGCGACTGTGTAATTGTGATTGTGTGATTGTGATTGTGTGTACTGTGTGATTGTGTGATTGTGTGATTGTGTGATTGTGTGATTGTGTGATTGTGTGATTGTGTGATTGTGTGATTGTGTGATTGTGTGATTGTGTGATTGTGTGATTGTGTGATTGTGTGCTTGTGTGATTGTGTGATTGTGTGATTGTGTGGTTGTGTGATTGTGTGATTGTGTGATTGTGTGATTGTGTGATTATGTGATTGTGTGATTGTGTGATTGTGTGATTGTGTGAGTGTGTGATTGTCTGATTGAGTGATTGTGTGCTTGTGTGATTGTGTGGTTGTGTGATTGTGTGATTGTGTGATTGTGTGATTAGGTGATTGTGTAATTGTGTGATTGTGGGATTGTGACTGTGTGATTGTGTGAGTGTGTGATTGTGTGATTGAGTGATTGTGTGCTTGTGTGATTGTGTTGTTGTGTGATTGTGTGATTGTGTGATTGTGGTTGTGTGATTGTGACTGTGTGATTGTGATTGTGTGATTGTGATTGTGTGATTCTGACTGTGTGATTGTGTGAGTGTGTGATTGTGTGATTGTGTGAGTGTGCGATTGTGTGATTGCGTGATTGTGTGATTGTGTGATTGTGATTGTGTGATTGTGACTGTGTGATTGTGTGAGTGCGTGATTGTGTGATTGTGTGATTGTGTGATTGTGTGGTTGTGTGATTGTTTGATTGTGTGATTAGGTGATTGTGTGATTGTGTGATTGTCTGATTGTGTGATTGTGTGATTGTGTGATTATGTGATTGTGTGATTGTGTGATTGTGTGAGTGTGTGATTGTCTGATTGAGTGATTATGTGCTTGTGTGATTGTGTGGTTGTGTGATTGTGTGATTGTGTGATTAGGTGATTGTGTGATTGTGTGATTGTGTGATTGTGTGATTGTGACTGTGTGATTGTGTGATTGTGTGATTGAGTGATTGTGTGAGTGTGTGGTTGTGTGATTGTGTGATTGTGTGATTGTGTGGTTGTGTGATTGTGTGATTGTGTGATTGTGTGATTGTGTGATTGTGTGACTGTGTGATTGTGTGATTTTGTGATTGTGTGATTGTGTGATTGTGCGACTGTGTAATTGTGATTGTGTTATTGTGATTGTGTGTACTGTGTGATTGTGTGATTGTGTGATTGTGTGATTGTGTGATTGTGTGATTGTGTGATTGTGTGATTGTGTGATTGTGTGATTGTGTGATTGTGTGATTGTGTGATTGTGTGCTTGTGTGATTGTGTGATTGTGTGATTGTGTGATTGTGTGATTGTGTGATTGTGTGATTGTGTGATTGTGTGATTATGTGATTGTGTGATTGTGTGATTGTGTGATTGTGTGAGTGTGTGATTGTCTGATTGAGTGATTGTGTGCTTGTGTGATTGTGTGGTTGTGTGATTGTGTGATTGTGTGATTGTGTGATTAGGTGATTGTGTAATTGTGTGATTGTGGGATTGTGACTGTGTGATTGTGTGAGTGTGTGATTGTGTGATTGAGTGATTGTGTGCTTGTGTGATTGTGTTGTTGTGTGATTGTGTGATTGTGTGATTGTGTGATTGTGTGATTGTGTGATTGTGTGATTGTGTGATTGTGTGATTGTGTGATTGTGGTTGTGTGATTGTGACTGTGTGATTGTGATTGTGTGTTTGTGATTGTGTGATTGTGACTGTGTGATTGTGTGAGTGTGTGATTGTGTGATTGTGTGATTGTGTGATTGTGTGATTTATTGAGTGTGCGATTGTGTGATTGTGTGATTGTGTGATTGTGTGATTGTGATTGTGTGATTGTGACTGTGTGATTGTGTGAGTGTGTGATTGTGTGATTGAGTGATTGTGTGGTTGTGTGATTGTGTGGTTGTGTGATTGTGTGGTTGTGTGATTGTGTGATTGTGTGATTGTGTGATTGTGTGATTGTGTGGTTGTGTGATTGTTTGATTGTGTGATTAGGTGATTGTGTGATTGTGTGATTGTGTGATTGTGTGATTGTGTGGTTGTGTGATTGTGTGATTGTGTGATTGTGTGATTGTGTGATTGTGTGATTGTGCGATTGTGTGATTGTGTGATTGTGTGATTGTGTGATTGTGTGATTGTGTGATTGTGTGATTGTGTGATTGTGTGATTGTGTGATTGTGTGATTGTGTGATTGTGTGATTGTGTGATTGTGTGATTGTGTGAGTGTGTGATTGTCTGATTGAGTGATTATGTGCTTGTGTGATTGTGTGGTTGTGTGATTGTGTGATTGTGTGATTGTGTGATTAGGTGATTGTGTGATTGTGTGATTGTGTGATTGTGTGATTGTGTGATTGTGGTTGTGTGATTGTGACTGTGTGATTGTGATTGTGTGTTTGTGATTGTGTGATTGTGACTGTGTGATTGTGTGATTGTGTGATTGTGTGATTGTGGTTGTGTGATTGTGACTGTGTGATTGTGATTGTGTGATTGTGATTGTGTGATTGTGATTGTGTGTACTGTGTGATTGTGTGATTGTGTGATTGTGTGATTGTGTGATTGTGTGATTGTGTGATTGTGTGATTGTGTGATTGTGTGATTGTGTGATTGTGTGATTGTGTGATTGTGTGCTTGTGTGATTGTGTGGTTGAGTGATTGTGTGATTGTGTGATTGTGTGATTGTGTGATTGTGTGATTGTGTGATTGTGTGATTGTGTGATTGTATGATTGTGTGATTGTGTGATTGTGTGATTGTGTGATTGTGACTGTGTGATTGTGTGGTTGTGTGATTGTGTGATTGTGTGATTGTGTGATTGTGTGATTGTGTGATTGTGTGATAGTGACTGTGTGATTGTGTGATTGTGTGATTGTGTGATTGTGTGACCGTGATTGTGTGACCGTGATTGTGTAACCGTGATTGTGTGACCGTGATTGTGTGGCCGTGATTGAGTGACCGTGATTGTGATTGCGTGATTGTGTGATTGTGTGATCGTGTGATCGTGTGATTGTGTGATCGTGTGATTGTGTGATTGTGTGAATGTATGATTGCGACTGTGTGATTGCGTGATTGTGTGATTGTGTGATTGTGTGATTGTGTGATTGTGTGATTGTGTGATTGTGTGATTGTGTGATTGTGTGATTGTGTGACCGTGATTGTGTGACCGTGATTGTGTGACCGTGATTGTGTGACCGTGATTGTGTGGCCGTGATTGAGTGACCGTGATTGTGATTGCGTGATTGTGTGATTGTGTGATCGTGTGATCGTGTGATTGTGTGATCGTGTGATTGTGTGAGTGTGTGATTGTGTGATTGTGTGATTATGTGATTGTGTGATTCTGTGATTGTGTGAGTGTGTGATTGTCTGATTGAGTGATTGTGTGCTTGTGTGATTGTGTGGTTGTGTGATTGTGTGATTGTGTGATTAGGTGATTGTGTGATTGTGTGATTGTGTGATTGTGACTGTGTGATTGTGTGATTGTGTGATTGTGTGCTTGTGTGATTGTGTGGTTGTGTGATTGTGTGATTGTGTGATTAGGTCATTGTGTGATTGTGTGATTGTGTGATTGTGACTGTGTGATTGTGTGATTGTGTGATTGAGTGATTGTGTGAGTGTGTGGTTGTGTGATTGTGTGATTGTGTGATTGTGTGGTTGTGTGATTGTGTGATTGTGTGATTGTGTGATTGTGTGATTGTGTGATTGTGTGATTGTGTGACTGTGTGATTGTGTGATTTTGTGATTGTGTGATTGTGTGATAGTGCGATTGTGTAATTGTGATTGTGTGATTGTGATTGTGTGTACTGTGTGATTGTGTGATTGTGTGATTGTGTGATTGTGTGATTGTGTGATTGTGTGATTGTGTGATTGTGTGATTGTGTGATTGTGTGATTGTGTGATTGTGTGATTGTGTGATTGTGTGATTGTGTGATTGTGTGCTTGTGTGATTGTGTGGTTGTGTGATTGTGTGATTGTGTGATTGTGTGATTGTGTGATTGTGTGATTGTGTGATTGTGTGATTGTGTGATTGTGTGATTGTGTGATTGTGTGATTGTGTGATTGTGTGATTGTGTGATTGTGTGATTGTGACTGTGTGATTGTGTGGTTGTGTGATTGTGTGATTGTGTGATTGTGTGATTGAGTGATTGTGTGACCGTGATTGTGTGACCGTGATTGTGTGACCGTGATTGTGTGGCCGTGATTGAGTGACCGTGATTGTGATTGCGTGATTGTGTGATTGTGTGATCGTGTGATCGTGTGATTGTGTGATCGTGTGATTGTGTGATTGTGTGAGTGTGTGATTGTGTGATTGTGTGATTGTATGATTGTGATTGTGTGATTGTGACTGTGTGATTGTGTGAGTGTGTGATTGTGTGAGTGTGTGATTGTGTGATTGTGTGATTGTGTGATTGTGTGATTGTGTGATTGTGTGATTGTGTGGTTGTGTGATTGTGTGATTGTGTGATTAGGTGATTGTGTGATTGTGCGATTGTGTAATTGTGATTGTGTGATTGTGATTGTGTGTACTGTGTGATTGTGTGATTGTGTGATTGTGTTATTGTGTGATTGTGTGATTGTGTGATTGTGTGATTGTGGGATTGTGTGATTGTGTGATTGTGTGATTGTGTGATTGTGTGATTATGTGATTGTGTGATTGTGTGATTGTGTGATTGTGTGAGTGTGTGATTGTCTGATTGAGTGATTGTGTGCTTGTGTGAATGTGTGCTTGTGTGATTGTGTGATTGTGTGATTGTGTGATTGTGTGATTGTGACTGTGTGATTGTGTGGTTGTGTGATTGTGTGATTGTGTGATTGTGTGATTGTGTGATTGTGTGATTGTGTGATTGTGTGATTGTGTGATAGTGACTGTGTGATTGTGTGATTGTGTGATTGTGTGATTGTGTGACCGTGATTGTGTGACCGTGATTGTGTGACCGTGATTGTGTGGCCGTGATTGAGTGACCGTGATTGTGATTGCGTGATTGTGTGATTGTGTGATCGTGTGATCGTGTGATTGTGTGATCGTGTGATTGTGTGATTGTGTGAGTGTGTGATTGTGTGATTGTGTGATTGTGTGATTGTGTGATTGTGTGATTGTGTGATTGTGTGATTGTGTGATTGTGTGATTGTGTGATTGTGTGATTGTGTGATTGTGTGATTGTGTGATTGTGTGATTGTGTGATTGTGTGATTGTGTGGTTGTGTGATTGTTTGATTGTGTGATTAGGTGATTGTGTGATTGTGTGATTGTGTGATTGTGTGATTGTGTGGTTGTGTGATTGTGTGATTGTGTGATTGTGTGATTGTGTGATTGTGTGATTGTGCGATTGTGTGATTGTGTGATTGTGTGATTGTGTGATTATGTGATTGTGTGATTGTGTGATTGTGTGATTGTGTGAGTGTGTGATTGTCTGATTGAGTGATTGTGTGCTTGTGTGATTGCGTGGTTGTGTGATTGTGTGATTGTGTGATTAGGTGATTGTGTGATTGTGTGATTGTGTGATTGTGTGATTGTGTGGTTGTGTGATTGTGTGATTGTGTGATTGTGTGATTGTGTGATTGTGTGATTGTGTGATTGTGTGATTGTGTGACTGTGTGATTGTGTGATTTTGTGATTGTGTGATTGTGTGATTGTGCGACTGTGTAATTGTGATTGTGTGATTGTGATTGTGTGTACTGTGTGATTGTGTGATTGTGTGATTGTGTGATTGTGTGATTGTGTGATTGTGTGATTGTGTGATTGTGTGATTGTGTGATTGTGTGATTGTGTGATTGTGTGATTGTGTGATTGTGTGATTGTGTGATTGTGTGATTGTGTGATTGTGTGATTGTGTGATTGTGTGATTGTGTGATTGTGTGATTGTGTGATTGTGTGATTGTGTGATTGTGTGATTGTGTGATTGTGTGATTGTGTGATTGTGTGATTGTGTGATTGTGTGATTGTGTGATTGTGTGATTGTGACTGTGTGATTGTGTGGTTGTGTGATTGTGTGATTGTGTGATTGTGTGATTGTGTGATTGTGTGATTGTGTGATAGTGACTGTGTGATTGTGTGATTGTGTGATTGTGTGATTGTGTGATTGTGTGACCGTGATTGTGTGACCGTGATTGTGTGACCGTGATTGTGTGGCCGTGATTGAGTGACCGTGATTGTGATTGCGTGATTGTGTGATTGTGCGATCGTGTGATCGTGTGATTGTGTGATCGTGTGATTGTGTGATTGTGTGAGTGTGTGATTGTGTGATTGTGTGATTGTGTGATTGTGTGATTGTGTGATTGTGTGATTGTGTGATTGTGTGATTGTGTGATTGTGTGATTGTGTGATTGTGTGATTGTGTGATTGTGTGATTGTGTGGTTATGTGATTGCTTGATTGTGTGATTAGGTGATTGTGTGATTGTGTGATTGTGTGATTGTGTGATTGTGTGGTTGTGTGATTGTGTGATTGTGTGATTGTGTGATTGTGTGATTGTGTGATTGTGCGATTGTGTGATTGTGTGATTGTGTGATTGTGTGATTATGTGATTGTGTGATTGTGTGATTGTGTGATTGTGTGAGTGTGTGATTGTCTGATTGAGCGATTGTGTGCTTGTGTGATTGCGTGGTTGTGTGATTGTGTGATTGTGTGATTAGGTGATTGTGTGATTGTGTGATTGTGTGATTGTGTGATTGTGTGATTGTGTGATTGTGTGATTGTGTGATTGTGTGATTGTGTGATTGTGTGATTGTGTGATTGTGTGATTGTGTGATTGTGTGATTGTGTGATTGTGTGATTGTGACTGTGTGATTGTGTGGTTGTGTGATTGTGTGATTGTGTGATTGTGTGATTGTGTGATTGTGTGATTGTGTGATTGTGTGATAGTGACTGTGTGATTGTGTGATTGTGTGATTGTGTGCTTGTGTGATTGCGTGGTTGTGTGATTGTGTGATTGTGTGATTAGGTGATTGTGTGATTGTGTGATTGTGTGATTGTGACTGTGTGATTGTGTGATTGTGTAATTGAGTGATTGTGTGCTTGTGTGATTGTGTGATTGTGTGATTGTGTGATTGTGTGATTGTGTGATTGTGTGATTGTGTGATTGTGTGATTGTGTGATTGTGTGATTGTGTGATTGTGTGATTGTGTGGTTATGTGATTGCTTGATTGTGTGATTAGGTGATTGTGTGATTGTGTGATTGTGTGATTGTGTGATTGTGTGGTTGTGTGATTGTGTGATTGTGTGATTGTGTGATTGTGTGATTGTGTGATTGTGCAATTGTGTGATTGTGTGATTGTGTGATTGTGTGATTGTGTGATTATGTGATTGTGTGATTGTGTGATTGTGTGATTGTGTGAGTGTGTGATTGTCTGATTGAGTGATTGTGTGCATGTGTGATTGCGTGGTTGTGTGATTGTGTGATTGTGTGATTAGGTGATTGTGTGATTGTGTGATTGTGTGATTGTGTGATTGTGTGATTGTGTGATTGTGTGATTGTGTGATTGTGTGATTGTGTGATTGTGTGATTGTGTGATTGTGTGATTGTGTGATTGTGTGATTGTGTGATTGTGTGATTGTGACTGTGTGATTGTGTGGTTGTGTGATTGTGTGATTGTGTGATTGTGTGATTGTGTGATTGTGTGATTGTGTGATTGTGTGATAGTGACTGTGTGATTGTGTGATTGTGTGATTGTGTGCTTGTGTGATTGCGTGGTTGTGTGATTGTGTGATTGTGTGATTAGGTGATTGTGTGATTGTGTGATTGTGTGATTGTGACTGTGTGATTGTGTGATTGTGTGATTGAGTGATTGTGTGCTTGTGTGATTGTGTGATTGTGTGATTGTGTGATTGTGTGATTGTGTGATTGTGTGATTATGTGATTGTGTGATTGTGTGATTGTGTGATTGTGTGATTGTGTGATAGTGTGAGTGTGTGATTGTCTGATTGAGTGATTGTGTGCTTGTGTGATTGTGTGGTTGTGTGATTGTGTGATTGTGTGATTAGGTGATTGTGTAATTGTGTGATTGTGGGATTGTGACTGTGTGATTGTGTGAGTGTGTGATTGTGTGATTGAGTGATTGTGTGCTTGTGTGATTGTGTCATTGTGTGATTGTGTGATTGTGTGACTGTGTGATTGTGTGATTTTGTAATTGTGTGATTGTGTGATTGTGCGATTGTGTAATTGTGATTGTGTGATTGTGATTGTGTGTACCGTGTGATTGTGTGATTGTGTGATTGTGTGATTGTGTGATTGTGTGATTGTGTGATTGTGTGATTGTGTGATTGTGTGATTGTGTGATTGTGTGCTTGTGTCATTGTGTGGTTGTGTGATTGTGTGATTGTGTGATTGTGTGATTGTGTGATTGTGTGGTTGTGTGATTGTGTGATTGTGTGATTAGGTGATTGTGTGATTATGTGATTGTGTGATTGTGTGATTGTGTGATTGTGTGATTGTGTGATTGTGTGAGTGTGTGATTGTCTGATTGAGTGATTGTGTGCTTGTGTGATTGTGTGGTTGTGTGATTGTGTGATTGTGTGATTGTGTGATTAGGTGATTGTGTAATTGTGTGATTGTGGGATTGTGACTGTGTGATTGTGTGAGTGTGTGATTGTGTGATTGAGTGATTGTGTGCTTGTGTGATTGTGTTGTTGTGTGATTGTGTGATTGTGTGATTGTGTGATTGTGTGATTGTGTGATTGTGTGATTGTGTGATTGTGTGATTGTGTGATTGTGTGATTGTGTGATTGTGTGATTGTGGTTATGTGATTGTGACTGTGTGATTGTGATTGTGTGATTGTGATTGTGTGATTGTGACTGTGTGATTGTGTGAGTGTGTGATTGTGTGATTGTGTGATTGTGTGATTTATTGAGTGTGCGATTGTGTGATTGTGTGATTGTGTGATTGTGTGATTGTGATTGTGTGATTGTGACTGTGTGATTGTGTGAGTGTGTGATTGTGTGATTGAGTGATTGTGTGGTTGTGTGATTGTGTGGTTGTGTGATTGTGTGGTTGTGTGATTGTGTGATTGTGTGATTGTGTGATTGTGTGATTGTGTGGTTGTGTGATTGTGTGATTGTGTGGTTGTGTGATTGTGCGATTGTGTAATTGTGATTGTGTGATTGTGATTGTGTGTACTGTGTGATTGTGTGATTGTGTGATTGTGTGATTGTGTGATTGTGTGATTGTGTGATTGTGTGATTGTGTGATTGTGTGATTGTGTGATTGTGTGATTGTGTGCTTGTGTCATTGTGTGGTTGTGTGATTGTGTGATTGTGTGATTGTGGGATTGTGTGATTGTGTGGTTGTGTGATTGTGTGATTGTGTGATTAGGTGATTGTGTGATTATGTGATTGTGTGATTGTGTGATTGTGTGATTGTGTGATTGTGTGATTGTGTGATTGTGTGGTTGTGTGATTGTGTGATTGTGATTGTGTGATTGTGACTGTGTGATTGTGTGAGTGTGTGATTGTGTGATTGAGTGATTGTGTGGTTGTGTGATTGTGTGGTTGTGTGATTGTGTGGTTGTGTGATTGTGTGATTGTGTGATTGTGTGATTGTGTGATTGTGTGGTTGTGTGATTGTTTGATTGTGTGATTAGGTGATTGTGTGATTGTGTGATTGTGTGATTGTGTGATTGTGTGGTTGTGTGATTGTGTGATTGTGTGATTGTGTGATTGTGTGATTGTGTGATCGTGCGATTGTGTGATCGTGTGATTGTGTGATTGTGTGATTGTGTGATTATGTGATTGTGTGATTGTGTGATTGTGTGATTGTGTGAGTGTGTGATTGTCTGATTGAGTGATTGTGTGCTTGTGTGATTGCGTGGTTGTGTGATTGTGTGATTGTGTGATTAGGTGATTGTGTGATTGTGTGATTGTGTGATTGTGACTGTGTGATTGTGTGAGTGTGTGATTGTGTGATTGAGTGATTGTGTGCTTGTGTGATTGTGTGGTTGTGTGACTGTGTGATTGTGTGATTGTGTGATTGTGTGATTGTGTGATTGTGTGATTGTGTGATTGTGTGATTGTGTGATTGTGTGATTGTGTGATTGTGTGATTGTGTGATTGTGTGATTGTGTGGTTGTGTGATTGTTTGATTGTGTGATTAGGTGATTGCGTGGTTGCGTGATTGTGTGATTGTGTGATTAGGTGATTGTGTGATTGTGTGATTGTGTGAGTGTGTGATTGTCTGATTGAGTGATTGTGTGCTTGCGTGATTGCGTGGTTGTGTGATTGCGTGGTTGTGTGATTGTGTGATTGTGTGATTAGGTGATTGTGTGATTTTGTGATTGTGACTGTGTGATTGTGTGAGTGTGTGATTGTGTGATTGAGTGATTGTGTGCTTGTGTGATTGTGTGGTTGTGTGATTGTGTGATTGTGTGATTGTGTGATTGTGTGATTGTGTGATTGTGTGATTGTGTGATTGTGAGATTGTGTGATTGTGTGATAGTGTGATTGTGTGATTGTGTGATTGTGGTTGTGTGGTTGTGACTGTGTGATTGTGATTGTGTGATTGTGATTGTGTGATTCTGACTGTGTGATTGTGTGAGTGTGTGATTGTGTGATTGTGTGATTGTGTGATTGTGTGAGTGTGCGATTGTGTGATTGTGTGATTGTGTGATTGTGTGATTGTGCGATTGTGTGATTGTGTGATTGTGTGATTGTGTGATTGTGATTGTGTGATTGTGACTGTGTGATTGTGTGAGTGTGTGATTGTGTGATTGTGTGATTGTGTGGTTGTGTGATTGTTTGATTGTGTGATTAGGTGATTGTGTGATTGTGTGATTGTCTGATTGTGTGATTGTGTGATTGTGTGATTATGTGATTGTGTGATTGTGTGATTGTGTGAGTGTGTGATTGTCTGATTGAGTGATTGTGTGCTTGTGTGATTGTGTGGTTGTGTGATTGTGTGATTGTGTGATTAGGTGATTGTGTGATTGTGTGATTGTGTGATTGTGACTGTGTGATTGTGTGATTGTGTGATTGAGTGATTGTGTGAGTGTGTGATTGTGTGATTGTGTGATTGTGTGATTGTGTGATTGTGTGATTGTGTGACTGTGTGGTTGTGTGATTTTGTAATTGTGTGATTGTGTGATTGTGCGATTGTGTAATTGTGATTGTGTGATTGTGATTGTGTGTACTGTGTGATTGTGTGACTGTGTGATTGTGTGAGTGCGTGATTGTGTGATTGTGTGATTGTGTGATTGTGTGGTTGTGTGATTGTTTGATTGTGTGATTGTGTGATTGTCTGATTGTGTGATTGTGTGATTGTGTGATTATGTGATTGTGTGATTGTGTGATTGTGTGAGTGTGTGATTGTCTGATTGAGTGATTATGTGCTTGTGTGATTGTGTGGTTGTGTGATTGTGTGATTGTGTGATTAGGTGATTGTGTGATTGTGTGATTGTGTGATTGTGTGATTGTGACTGTGTGATTGTGTGATTGTGTGATTGAGTGATTGTGTGAGTGTGTGGTTGTGTGATTGTGTGATTGTGTGATTGTGTGGTTGTGTGATTGTGTGATTGTGTGATTGTGTGATTGTGTGATTGTGTGATTGTGATTGTGTGATTGTGTGATTGTGTGATTGTGTGATTGTGTGATTGTGTGATTGTGTGATTGTGTGATTGTGTGATTTATTGAGTGTGCGATTGTGTGATTGTGTGATTGTGTGATTGTGTGATTGTGATTGTGTGATTGTGACTGTGTGATTGTGTGAGTGTGTGATTGTGTGATTGAGTGATTGTGTGGTTGTGTGATTGTGTGGTTGTGTGATTGTGTGGTTGTGTGATTGTGTGATTGTGCGATTGTGTGATTGTGTGATTGTGTGGTTGTGTGATTGTTTGATTGTGTGATTAGGTGATTGTGTGATTGTGTGATTGTGTGATTGTGTGATTGTGTGATTGTGTGATTGTGTGATTGTGTGATTGTGTGATTGTGTGATTGTGTGATTGTGTGCTTGTGTGATTGTGTGATTGTGTGATTGTGTGATTGTGTGATTGTGTGATTGTGTGATTGTGTGATTGTGTGATTATGTGATTGTGTGATTGTGTGATTGTGTGATTGTGTGAGTGTGTGATTGTCTGATTGAGTGATTGTGTGCTTGTGTGATTGTGTGGTTGTGTGATTGTGTGATTGTGTGATTGTGTGATTAGGTGATTGTGTAATTGTGTGATTGTGGGATTGTGACTGTGTGATTGTGTGAGTGTGTGATTGTGTGATTGAGTGATTGTGTGCTTGTGTGATTGTGTTGTTGTGTGATTGTGTGATTGTGTGATTGTGTGATTGTGTGATTGTGTGATTGTGTGATTGTGTGATTGTGTGATTGTGTGATTGTGGTTGTGTGATTGTGACTGTGTGATTGTGATTGTGTGTTTGTGATTGTGTGATTGTGACTGTGTGATTGTGTGAGTGTGTGATTGTGTGATTGTGTGATTGTGTGATTGTGTGATTTATTGAGTGTGCGATTGTGTGATTGTGTGATTGTGTGATTGTGTGATTGTGATTGTGTGATTGTGACTGTGTGATTGTGTGAGTGTGTGATTGTGTGATTGAGTGATTGTGTGGTTGTGTGATTGTGTGGTTGTGTGATTGTGTGGTTGTGTGATTGTGTGATTGTGCGATTGTGTGATTGTGTGATTGTGTGGTTGTGTGATTGTTTGATTGTGTGATTAGGTGATTGTGTGATTGTGTGATTGTGTGATTGTGTGATTGTGTGGTTGTGTGATTGTGTGATTGTGTGATTGTGTGATTGTGTGATTGTGTGATTGTGCGATTGTGTGATTGTGTGATTGTGTGATTGTGTGATTGTGTGATTGTGTGATTGTGTGATTGTGTGATTGTGTGATTGTGTGATTGTGTGATTGTGTGATTGTGTGATTGTGTGATTGTGTGATTGTGTGATTGTGTGATTGTGTGAGTGTGTGATTGTCTGATTGAGTGATTATGTGCTTGTGTGATTGTGTGGTTGTGTGATTGTGTGATTGTGTGATTAGGTGATTGTGTGATTGTGTGATTGTGTGATTGTGTGATTGTGGTTGTGTGATTGTGACTGTGTGATTGTGATTGTGTGTTTGTGATTGTGTGATTGTGACTGTGTGATTGTGTGATTGTGTGATTGTGTGATTGTGGTTGTGTGATTGTGACTGTGTGATTGTGATTGTGTGATTGTGATTGTGTGATTCTGACTGTGTGATTGTGTGAGTGTGTGATTGTGTGATTGTGTGATTGTGTGATTGTGTGAGTGTGCGATTGTGTGATTGCGTGATTGTGTGATTGTGTGATTGTGATTGTGTGATTGTGACTGTGTGATTGTGTGATTGTGTGATTGTGTGATTGTGTGATTGTGTGATTGTGTGATTGTGTGATTGTGTGATTGTGTGATTGTGTGATTGTGACTGTGTGATTGTGTGGTTGCGTGATTGTGTGATTGTGTGATTGTGTGATTGTGTGATTGTGTGATTGTGTGATTGTGTGATAGTGACTGTGTGATTGTGTGATTGTGTGATTGAGTGATTGTGTGACCGTGATTGTGTGACCGTGATTGTGTGACCGTGATTGTGTGGCCGTGATTGAGTGACCGTGATTGTGATTGCGTGATTGTGTGATTGTGTGATCGTGTGATCGTGTGATTGTGTGATCGTGTGATTGTGTGATTGTGTGAGTGTGTGATTGTGTGATTGTGTGATTGTATGATTGTGATTGTGTGATTGTGACTGTGTGATTGTGTGAGTGTGTGATTGTGTGAGTGTGTGATTGTGTGATTGTGTGATTGTGTGATTGTGTGATTGTGTGATTGTGTGATTGTGTGGTTGTGTGATTGTGTGATTGTGTGATTAGGTGATTGTGTGATTGTGCGATTGTGTAATTGTGATTGTGTGATTGTGATTGTGTGTACTGTGTGATTGTGTGATTGTGTGATTGTGTTATTGTGTGATTGTGTGATTGTGTGATTGTGTGATTGTGGGATTGTGTGATTGTGTGATTGTGTGATTGTGTGATTGTGTGATTATGTGATTGTGTGATTGTGTGATTGTGTGATTGTGTGAGTGTGTGATTGTCTGATTGAGTGATTGTGTGCTTGTGTGAATGTGTGCTTGTGTGATTGTGTGATTGTGTGATTGTGTGATTGTGACTGTGTGATTGTGTGATTGTGTGATTGAGTGATTGTGTGAGTGTGTGGTTGTGTGATTGTGTGATTGTGTGATTGTGTGGTTGTGTGATTGTGTGCTTGTGTGATTGTGTGGTTGTGTGATTGTGTGATTGTGTGATTGTGTGATTGTGTGATTGTGTGATTGTGTGATTGTGTGATTGTGTGATTGTGTGATTGTGTGAGTGTGTGATTGTGTGATTGTGTGATTGTGTGATTGTGTGATTGTGTGATTGTGTGATTGTGTGGTTGTGTGATTGTGTGATTGTGTGATTAGGTGATTGTGTGATTGTGCGATTGTGTAATTGTGATTGTGTGATTGTGATTGTGTGTACTGTGTGATTGTGTGATTGTGTGATTGTGTTATTGTGTGATTGTGTGATTGTGTGATTGTGTGATTGTGGGATTGTGTGATTGTGTGATTGTGTGATTGTGTGATTGTGTGATTATGTGATTGTGTGATTGTGTGATTGTGTGATTGTGTGAGTGTGTGATTGTCTGATTGAGTGATTGTGTGCTTGTGTGAATGTGTGCTTGTGTGATTGTGTGATTGTGTGATTGTGTGATTGTGACTGTGTGATTGTGTGATTGTGTGATTGAGTGATTGTGTGAGTGTGTGGTTGTGTGATTGTGTGATTGTGTGATTGTGTGGTTGTGTGATTGTGTGCTTGTGTGATTGTGTGGTTGTGTGATTGTGTGATTGTGTGATTGTGTGATTGTGTGATTGTGTGATTGTGTGATTGTGTGATTGTGTGATTGTGTGATTGTGTGATTGTGTGATTGTGTGATTGTGTGATTGTGTGATTGTGTGATTGTGTGACCGTGATTGTGTGACCGTGATTGTGTGACCGTGATTGTGTGACCGTGATTGTGTGGCCGTGATTGAGTGACCGTGATTGTGATTGCGTGATTGTGTGATTGTGTGATCGTGTGATCGTGTGATTGTGTGATCGTGTGATTGTGTGAGTGTGTGATTGTGTGATTGTGTGATTATGTGATTGTGTGATTGTGTGATTGTGTGAGTGTGTGATTGTCTGATTGAGTGATTGTGTGCTTGTGTGATTGTGTGGTTGTGTGATTGTGTGATTGTGTGATTAGGTCATTGTGTGATTGTGTGATTGTGTGATTGTGACTGTGTGATTGTGTGATTGTGTGATTGAGTGATTGTGTGAGTGTGTGGTTGTGTGATTGTGTGATTGTGTGATTGTGTGGTTGTGTGATTGTGTGATTGTGTGATTGTGTGATTGTGTGATTGTGTGATTGTGTGATTGTGTGATTGTGTGACTGTGTGATTGTGTGATTTTGTGATTGTGTGATTGTGTGATAGTGCGATTGTGTAATTGTGATTGTGTGATTGTGATTGTGTGTACTGTGTGATTGTGTGATTGTGTGATTGTGTGATTGTGTGATTGTGTGATTGTGTGATTGTGTGATTGTGTGATTGTGTGATTGTGTGATTGTGTGATTGTGTGATTGTGTGATTGTGTGATTGTGTGATTGTGTGCTTGTGTGATTGTGTGGTTGTGTGATTGTGTGATTGTGTGATTGTGTGATTGTGTGATTGTGTGATTGTGTGATTGTGTGATTGTGTGATTGTGTGATTGTGTGATTGTGTGATTGTGTGATTGTGTGATTGTGTGATTGTGTGATTGTGTGATTGTGACTGTGTGATTGTGTGGTTGTGTGATTGTGTGATTGTGTGATTGTGTGATTGTGTGATTGTGTGATTGTGTGATTGTGTGATTGTGTGATAGTGACTGTGTGATTGTGTGATTGTGTGATTGAGTGATTGTGTGACCGTGATTGTGTGACCGTGATTGTGTGACCGTGATTGTGTGGCCGTGATTGAGTGACCGTGATTGTGATTGCGTGATTGTGTGATTGTGTGATCGTGTGATCGTGTGATTGTGTGATCGTGTGATTGTGTGATTGTGTGAGTGTGTGATTGTGTGATTGTGTGATTGTATGATTGTGATTGTGTGATTGTGACTGTGTGATTGTGTGAGTGTGTGATTGTGTGAGTGTGTGATTGTGTGATTGTGTGATTGTGTGATTGTGTGATTGTGTGATTGTGTGATTGTGTGGTTGTGTGATTGTGTGATTGTGTGATTAGGTGATTGTGTGATTGTGCGATTGTGTAATTGTGATTGTGTGATTGTGATTGTGTGTACTGTGTGATTGTGTGATTGTGTGATTGTGTTATTGTGTGATTGTGTGATTGTGTGATTGTGTGATTGTGGGATTGTGTGATTGTGTGATTGTGTGATTGTGTGATTGTGTGATTATGTGATTGTGTGATTGTGTGATTGTGTGATTGTGTGAGTGTGTGATTGTCTGATTGAGTGATTGTGTGCTTGTGTGAATGTGTGCTTGTGTGATTGTGTGATTGTGTGATTGTGTGATTGTGTGATTGTGACTGTGTGATTGTGTGGTTGTGTGATTGTGTGATTGTGTGATTGTGTGATTGTGTGATTGTGTGATTGTGTGATTGTGTGATTGTGTGATAGTGACTGTGTGATTGTGTGATTGTGTGATTGTGTGATTGTGTGACCGTGATTGTGTGACCGTGATTGTGTGACCGTGATTGTGTGGCCGTGATTGAGTGACCGTGATTGTGATTGCGTGATTGTGCGATTGTGTGATCGTGTGATCGTGTGATTGTGTGATCGTGTGATTGTGTGATCGTGTGATTGTGTGATTGTGTGAGTGTGTGATTGTGTGATTGTGTGATTGTGTGATTGTGTGATTGTGTGATTGTGTGATTGTGTGATTGTGTGATTGTGTGATTGTGTGATTGTGTGATTGTGTGATTGTGTGATTGTGTGATTGTGTGATTGTGTGGTTATGTGATTGCTTGATTGTGTGATTAGGTGATTGTGTGATTGTGTGATTGTGTGATTGTGTGATTGTGTGGTTGTGTGATTGTGTGATTGTGTGATTGTGTGATTGTGTGATTGTGTGATTGTGCGATTGTGTGATTGTGTGATTGTGTGATTGTGTGATTATGTGATTGTGTGATTGTGTGATTGTGTGATTGTGTGAGTGTGTGATTGTCTGATTGAGCGATTGTGTGCTTGTGTGATTGCGTGGTTGTGTGATTGTGTGATTGTGTGATTAGGTGATTGTGTGATTGTGTGATTGTGTGATTGTGTGATTGTGTGATTGTGTGATTGTGTGATTGTGTGATTGTGTGATTGTGTGATTGTGTGATTGTGTGATTGTGTGATTGTGTGATTGTGTGATTGTGACTGTGTGATTGTGTGGTTGTGTGATTGTGTGATTGTGTGATTGTGTGATTGTGTGATTGTGTGATTGTGTGATTGTGTGATAGTGACTGTGTGATTGTGTGATTGTGTGATTGTGTGCTTGTGTGATTGCGTGGTTGTGTGATTGTGTGATTGTGTGATTAGGTGATTGTGTGATTGTGTGATTGTGTGATTGTGACTGTGTGATTGTGTGATTGTGTAATTGAGTGATTGTGTGCTTGTGTGATTGTGTGATTGTGTGATTGTGTGATTGTGTGATTGTGTGATTGTGTGATTGTGTGATTGTGTGATTGTGTGATTGTGTGATTGTGTGATTGTGTGATTGTGTGGTTATGTGATTGCTTGATTGTGTGATTAGGTGATTGTGTGATTGTGTGATTGTGTGATTGTGTGATTGTGTGGTTGTGTGATTGTGTGATTGTGTGATTGTGTGATTGTGTGATTGTGTGATTGTGCAATTGTGTGATTGTGTGATTGTGTGATTGTGTGATTGTGTGATTATGTGATTGTGTGATTGTGTGATTGTGTGATTGTGTGAGTGTGTGATTGTCTGATTGAGTGATTGTGTGCATGTGTGATTGCGTGGTTGTGTGATTGTGTGATTGTGTGATTAGGTGATTGTGTGATTGTGTGATTGTGTGATTGTGTGATTGTGTGATTGTGTGATTGTGTGATTGTGTGATTGTGTGATTGTGTGATTGTGTGATTGTGTGATTGTGTGATTGTGTGATTGTGTGATTGTGTGATTGTGTGATTGTGTGATTGTGACTGTGTGATTGTGTGGTTGTGTGATTGTGTGATTGTGTGATTGTGTGATTGTGTGATTGTGTGATTGTGTGATTGTGTGATAGTGACTGTGTGATTGTGTGATTGTGTGATTGTGTGCTTGTGTGATTGCGTGGTTGTGTGATTGTGTGATTGTGTGATTAGGTGATTGTGTGATTGTGTGATTGTGTGATTGTGACTGTGTGATTGTGTGATTGTGTGATTGAGTGATTGTGTGCTTGTGTGATTGTGTGATTGTGTGATTGTGTGATTGTGTGATTGTGTGATTGTGTGATTATGTGATTGTGTGATTGTGTGATTGTGTGATTGTGTGATTGTGTGATAGTGTGAGTGTGTGATTGTCTGATTGAGTGATTGTGTGCTTGTGTGATTGTGTGGTTGTGTGATTGTGTGATTGTGTGATTAGGTGATTGTGTAATTGTGTGATTGTGGGATTGTGACTGTGTGATTGTGTGAGTGTGTGATTGTGTGATTGAGTGATTGTGTGCTTGTGTGATTGTGTGATTGTGTGATTGTGTGATTGTGTGACTGTGTGATTGTGTGATTTTGTAATTGTGTGATTGTGTGATTGTGCGATTGTGTAATTGTGATTGTGTGATTGTGATTGTGTGTACCGTGTGATTGTGTGATTGTGTGATTGTGTGATTGTGTGATTGTGTGATTGTGTGATTGTGTGATTGTGTGATTGTGTGATTGTGTGATTGTGTGATTGTGTGATTGTGTGCTTGTGTCATTGTGTGGTTGTGTGATTGTGTGATTGTGTGATTGTGTGATTGTGTGATTGTGTGGTTGTGTGATTGTGTGATTGTGTGATTAGGTGATTGTGTGATTATGTGATTGTGTGATTGTGTGATTGTGTGATTGTGTGATTGTGTGATTGTGTGAGTGTGTGATTGTCTGATTGAGTGATTGTGTGCTTGTGTGATTGTGTGGTTGTGTGATTGTGTGATTGTGTGATTGTGTGATTAGGTGATTGTGTAATTGTGTGATTGTGGGATTGTGACTGTGTGATTGTGTGAGTGTGTGATTGTGTGATTGAGTGATTGTGTGCTTGTGTGATTGTGTTGTTGTGTGATTGTGTGATTGTGTGATTGTGTGATTGTGTGATTGTGTGATTGTGTGATTGTGTGATTGTGTGATTGTGTGATTGTGTGATTGTGGTTATGTGATTGTGACTGTGTGATTGTGATTGTGTGATTGTGATTGTGTGATTGTGACTGTGTGATTGTGTGAGTGTGTGATTGAGTGATTGTGTGGTTGTGTGATTGTGTGGTTGTGTGATTGTGTGGTTGTGTGATTGTGTGATTGTGTGATTGTGTGATTGTGTGATTGTGTGGTTGTGTGATTGTGTGATTGTGTGGTTGTGTGATTGTGCGATTGTGTAATTGTGATTGTGTGATTGTGATTGTGTGTACTGTGTGATTGTGTGATTGTGTGATTGTGTGATTGTGTGATTGTGTGATTGTGTGATTGTGTGATTGTGTGATTGTGTGATTGTGTGATTGTGTGCTTGTGTCATTGTGTGGTTGTGTGATTGTGTGATTGTGTGATTGTGGGATTGTGTGATTGTGTGGTTGTGTGATTGTGTGATTGTGTGATTAGGTGATTGTGTGATTATGTGATTGTGTGATTGTGTGATTGTGTGATTGTGTGATTGTGTGATTGTGTGGTTGTGTGATTGTGTGATTGTGATTGTGTGATTGTGACTGTGTGATTGTGTGAGTGTGTGATTGTGTGATTGAGTGATTGTGTGGTTGTGTGATTGTGTGGTTGTGTGATTGTGTGGTTGTGTGATTGTGTGATTGTGTGATTGTGTGATTGTGTGATTGTGTGGTTGTGTGATTGTTTGATTGTGTGATTAGGTGATTGTGTGATTGTGTGATTGTGTGATTGTGTGATTGTGTGGTTGTGTGATTGTGTGATTGTGTGATTGTGTGATTGTGTGATCGTGCGATTGTGTGATCGTGTGATTGTGTGATTGTGTGATTGTGTGATTATGTGATTGTGTGATTGTGTGATTGTGTGATTGTGTGAGTGTGTGATTGTCTGATTGAGTGATTGTGTGCTTGTGTGATTGCGTGGTTGTGTGATTGTGTGATTGTGTGATTAGGTGATTGTGTGATTGTGTGATTGTGTGATTGTGACTGTGTGATTGTGTGAGTGTGTGATTGTGTGATTGAGTGATTGTGTGCTTGTGTGATTGTGTGGTTGTGTGACTGTGTGATTGTGTGATTGTGTGATTGTGTGATTGTGTGATTGTGTGATTGTGTGATTGTGTGATTGTGTGATTGTGTGATTGTGTGATTGTGTGATTGTGTGATTGTGTGATTGTGTGGTTGTGTGATTGTTTGATTGTGTGATTAGGTGATTGCGTGGTTGCGTGATTGTGTGATTGTGTGATTAGGTGATTGTGTGATTGTGTGATTGTGTGAGTGTGTGATTGTCTGATTGAGTGATTGTGTGCTTGCGTGATTGCGTGGTTGTGTGATTGCGTGGTTGTGTGATTGTGTGATTGTGTGATTAGGTGATTGTGTGATTTTGTGATTGTGACTGTGTGATTGTGTGAGTGTGTGATTGTGTGATTGAGTGATTGTGTGCTTGTGTGATAGTGTGGTTGTGTGATTGTGTGATTGTGTGATTGTGTGATTGTGTGATTGTGTGATTGTGTGATTGTGTGATTGTGAGATTGTGTGATTGTGTGATAGTGTGATTGTGTGATTGTGTGATTGTGGTTGTGTGGTTGTGAGTGTGTGATTGTGATTGTGTGATTGTGATTGTGTGATTCTGACTGTGTGATTGTGTGAGTGTGTGATTGTGTGATTGTGTGATTGTGTGATTGTGTGAGTGTGCGATTGTGTGATTGTGTGATTGTGTGATTGTGTGATTGTGCGATTGTGTGATTGTGTGATTGTGTGATTGTGTGATTGTGATTGTGTGATTGTGACTGTGTGATTGTGTGAGTGTGTGATTGTGTGATTGTGTGATTGTGTGGTTGTGTGATTGTTTGATTGTGTGATTAGGTGATTGTGTGATTGTGTGATTGTCTGATTGTGTGATTGTGTGATTGTGTGATTATGTGATTGTGTGATTGTGTGATTGTGTGAGTGTGTGATTGTCTGATTGAGTGATTGTGTGCTTGTGTGATTGTGTGGTTGTGTGATTGTGTGATTGTGTGATTAGGTGATTGTGTGATTGTGTGATTGTGTGATTGTGACTGTGTGATTGTGTGATTGTGTGATTGAGTGATTGTGTGAGTGTGTGATTGTGTGATTGTGTGATTGTGTGATTGTGTGATTGTGTGATTGTGTGATTGTGTGACTGTGTGATTGTGTGATTTTGTAATTGTGTGATTGTGTGATTGTGCGATTGTGTAATTGTGATTGTGTGATTGTGATTGTGTGTACTGTGTGATTGTGTGATTGTGTGATTGTGTGATTGTGTGATTGTGTGATTGTGTGATTGTGTGATTGTGTGATTGTGTGATTGTGTGATTGTGTGATTGTGTGATTGTGTGATTGTGTGAGTGTGTGATTGTGTGATTGAGTGATTGTGTGCTTGTGCGATTGTGTTGTTGTGTGATTGTGTGATTGTGTGATTGTGTGATTGTGTGATTGTGTGATTGTGTGAGTGTGTGATTGTGTGATTGTGTGATTGTGTGATTGTGACTGTGTGATTGCGTGATTGTGTGATTGTGTGGTTGTGTGATTTTGTGATTGTGTGATTGTGTGATTGTGTGATTGTGACTGTGTGATTGTGTGAGTGTGTGATTGTGTGAGTGTGTGATTGTGTGATTGTGTGATTGTGTGATTGTGTGATTGTGTGATTGTGTGATTGTGTGGTTGTGTGATTGTGTGATTGTGTGATTAGGTGATTGTGTGATTGTGCGATTGTGTAATTGTGATTGTGTGATTGTGATTGTGTGTACTGTGTGATTGTGTGATTGTGTGATTGTGTGATTGTGTGATTGTGTGATTGTGTGATTGTGTGATTGTGTGATTGTGTGATTGTGTGATTGTGTGATTGTGTGATTGTGTGATTGTGTGATTGTGTGATTGTGTGATTGTGTGATTGTGTGATTATGTGATTGTGTGATTGTGTGATTGTGTGATTGTGTGAGTGTGTGATTGTCTGATTGAGTGATTGTGTGCTTGTGTGATTGTGTGCTTGTGTGATTGTGTGATTGTGTGATTAGGTGATTGTGTAATTGTGTGATTGTGGGATTGTGACTGTGTGATTGTGTGAGTGTGTGATTGTGTGATTGTGTGCTTGTGTGATTGTGTAATTGTGTGATTGTGTGATTGTGTGATTGTGTGATTGTGTGATTGTGGTTGTGTGATTGTGACTGTGTGATTGTGATTGTGTGATTGTGATTGTGTGATTGTGACTGTGTGATTGTGTGAGTGTGTGATTGTGTGATTGTGTGATAGTGTGATTTATTGAGTGTGCGATTGTGTGATTGTGTGATTGTGTGATTGTGATTGTGTGATTGTGACTGTGTGATTATGTGAGTGTGTGATTGTGTGATTGAGTGATTGTGTGGTTGTGTGATTGTGTGGTTGTTTGATTGTGTGATTGTGTGATTGTGTGATTGTGTCAGTGTGTGATTGTGTGATTGTGTGATTGTGTGAGTGTGTGATTGTCTGATTGAGTGATTGTGTGCTCGTGTGATTGCGTGGTTGTGTGATTGTGTGATTGTGTGATTAGGTGATTGTGTGATTGTGTGATTGTGTGATTGTGACTGTGTGATTGTGTGAGTGTGTGATTGTGTGATTGAGTGATTGTGTGATTGTGTGGTTGTGTGATTGTGTGATTGTGTGATTGTGTGATTGTGTGATTGTGTGATTGTGTGATTGTGTGATTGTGTGATTGTGTGATTGTGTGATTGTGTGATTGTGTGGTTGTGTGATTGTTTGATTGTGTGATTAGGTGATTGTGTGATTGTGTGATTGTGTGATTGTGTGATTGTGTGGTTGTGTGATTGTGTGATTGTGTGATTGTGTGATTGTGTGATTGTGTGATTGTGCGATTGTGTGATTGTGTGATTGTGTGATTGTGTGATTGTGTGATTGTGTGATTGTGTGATTGTGTGATTGTGTGAGAGTGTGATTGTCTGATTGAGTGATTGTGTGCTTGTGTGATTGCGTGGTTGTGTGATTGTGTGATTGTGTGATTAGGTGATTGTGTGATTGTGTGATTGTGTGATTGTGTGATTGTGACTGTGTGATTGTGTGATTGTGTGATTGAGTGATTGTGTGCTTGTGTGATTGTGTGGTTGTGTGATTGTGTGATTGTGTGATTGTGTGATTGTGTGATTGTGTGATTGTGTGATTGTGTGATTGTGTGATTGTGTGATTGTGTGATTGTGTGATTGTGTGATTGTGTGATTGTGTGATTGTGTGATTGTGTGATTGTGTGATTGTGTGATTGTGTGATTGTGTGATTGTGTGATTGTGTGATTGTGTGATTGTGTGATTGTGTGATTGTGGTTGTGTGATTGTGACTGTGTGATTGTGATTGTGTGATTGTGATTGTGTGATTGTGACTGTGTGATTGTGTGTGTGTGATTGTGTTATTGTGTGATTGTGTGATTGTGTGATTGTGATTGTGTGATTGTGACTGTGTGATTGTGTGAGTGTGTGATTGTGTGATTGAGTGATTGTGTGGTTGTGTGATTGTGTGGTTGTTTGATTGTGTGATTGTGTGATTGTGTGATTGTGTCAGTGTGTGATTGTGTGATTGTGTGATTGTGTGAGTGTGTGATTGTCTGATTGAGTGATTGTGTGCTCGTGTGATTGCGTGGTTGTGTGATTGTGTGATTGTGTGATTAGGTGATTGTGTGATTGTGTGATTGTGTGATTGTGACTGTGTGATTGTGTGAGTGTGTGATTGTGTGATTGAGTGATTGTGTGCTTGTGTGATTGTGTGGTTGTGTGATTGTGTGTTTGTGTGATTGTGTGATTGTGTGATTGTGTGATTGTGTGATTGTGTGATTGTGTGATTGTGTGGTTGTGTGATTGTTTGATTGTGTGATTAGGTGATTGTGTGATTGTGTGATTGTGTGATTGTGTGATTGTGTGGTTGTGTGATTGTGTGATTGTGTGATTGTGTGATTGTGTGATTGTGTGATTGTGCGATTGTGTGATTGTGTGATTGTGTGATTGTGTGATTGTGTGATTATGTGATTGTGTGATTGTGTGATTGTGTGATTGTGTGATTGTGTGAGTGTGTGATTGTCTGATTGAGTGATTGTGTGCTTGTGTGATTGCGTGGTTGTGTGATTGTGTGATTGTGTGATTAGGTGATTGTGTGATTGTGTGATTGTGTGATTGTGACTGTGTGATTGTGTGATTGTGTGATTGAGTGATTGTGTGCTTGTGTGATTGTGTGATTGTGTGATTGTGTGATTGTGTGATTGTGTGATTGTGTGATTGTGTGATTGTGTGATTGTGTGATTGTGTGATTGTGTGATTGTGTGATTGTGTGATTGTGTGATTGTGTGATTGTGTGATTGTGTGATTGTGTGATTGTGTGATTGTGTGATTGTGTGAGTGTGTGATTGTCTGATTGAGTGATTGTGTGCTTGTGTGATTGCGTGGTTGTGTGATTGTGTGATTAGGTGATTGTGTGATTGTGTGATTGTGTGATTGTGACTGTGTGATTGTGTGATTGTGTGATTGTGTGATTGAGTGATTGTGTGGTTGTGTGATTGTGTGGTTGTGTGATTGTGTGATTGTGTGATTGTGTGATTGTGTGATTGTGTGACCGTGATTGTGTGACCGTGATTGTGTGACCGTGATTGTGTGGCCGTGATTGAGTGACCGTGATTGTGATTGCGTGATTGTGTGATTGTGTGATCGTGTGATCGTGTGATTGTGTGATCGTGTGACTGTGTGATTGTGTGAGTGTGTGATTGTGTGGTTGAGTGATTGTGACTGTGTGATTGCGTGATTGTGTGATTGTGTGGTTGTGTGATTTTGTGATTGTGTGATTGTGTGATTGTGTGATTGTGTGATTGTGACTGTGTGATTGTGTGAGTGTGTGATTGTGTGAGTGTGTGATTGTGTGATTGTGTGATTGTGTGATTGTGTGATTGTGTGATTGTGTGATTGTGTGATTGTGTGATTGTGACTGTGTGATTGTGTGGTTGTGTGATTGTGTGATTGTGTGATTGTGTGATTGTGTGATTGTGTGATTGTGTGATAGTGACTGTGTGATTGTGTGATTGTGTGATTGTGTGATTGTGTGATCGTGATTGTGTGACCGTGATTGTGTGGCCGTGATTGAGTGACCGTGATTGTGATTGCGTGATAGTGTGATTGTGTGATTGTGTGATTGTGTGATTGTGTGATTGTGTGATTGTGTGATTGTGTGATTATGTGATTGTGTGATTGTGTGATTGTGTGATTGTGTGATTGTGAGAGTGTGTGATTGTCTGATTGAGTGATTGTGTGCTTGTGTGATTGCGTGGTTGTGTGATTGTGTGATTGTGTGATTAGGTGATTGTGTGATTGTGTGATTGTGTGATTGTGACTGTGTGATTGTGTGAGTGTGTGATTGTGTGATTGAGTGATTGTGTGCTTGTGTGATTGTGTGGTTGTGTGATTGTGTGATTGTGTGATTGTGTGATTGTGTGATTGTGTGATTGTGTGATTGTGACTGTGTGATTGTGTGAGTGTGTGATTGTGTGATTGAGTGATTGTGTGGTTGTGTGATTGTGTGGTTGTGTGATTGTGTGATTGTGTGATTGTGTGATTGTGTGATTGTGTGATTGTGTGATTGTGTGATTGTGTGATAGTGACTGTGTGATTGTGTGATTGTGTGATTGTGTGACCGTGATTGTGTGACCGTGATTGTGTGACCGTGATTGTGTGACCGTGATTGTGTGGCCGTGATTGAGTGACCGTGATTGTGATTGCGTGATTGTGTGATTGTGTGATCGTGTGATCGTGTGATTGTGTGATCGTGTGACTGTGTGATTGTGTGAGTGTGTGATTGTGTGGTTGAGTGATTGTGACTGTGTGATTGCGTGATTGTGTGATTGTGTGGTTGTGTGATTTTGTGATTGTGTGATTGTGTGATTGTGTGATTGTGTGATTGTGACTGTGTGATTGTGTGAGTGTGTGATTGTGTGAGTGTGTGATTGTGTGATTGTGTGATTGTGTGATTGTGTGATTGTGTGATTGTGTGATTGTGTGATTGTGTGATTGTGACTGTGTGATTGTGTGGTTGTGTGATTGTGTGATTGTGTGATTGTGTGATTGTGTGATTGTGTGATTGTGTGATAGTGACTGTGTGATTGTGTGATTGTGTGATTGTGTGATTGTGTGACCGTGATTGTGTGACCGTGATTGTGTGGCCGTGATTGAGTGACCGTGATTGTGATTGCGTGATAGTGTGATTGTGTGATTGTGTGATTGTGTGATTGTGTGATTGTGTGATTGTGTGATTGTGTGATTATGTGATTGTGTGATTGTGTGATTGTGTGATTGTGTGATTGTGAGAGTGTGTGATTGTCTGATTGAGTGATTGTGTGCTTGTGTGATTGCGTGGTTGTGTGATTGTGTGATTGTGTGATTAGGTGATTGTGTGATTGTGTGATTGTGTGATTGTGACTGTGTGATTGTGTGAGTGTGTGATTGTGTGATTGAGTGATTGTGTGCTTGTGTGATTGTGTGGTTGTGTGATTGTGTGATTGTGTGATTGTGTGATTGTGTGATTGTGTGATTGTGTGATTGTGTGATTGTGTGATTGTGTGATTGTGTGATTGTGTGATTGTGTGATTGTGTGATTGTGTGGTTGTGTGATTGTTTGATTGTGCGATTAGGTGATTGTGTGATTGTGTGATTGTGTGATTGTGTGATTGTGTGGTTGTGGTTGTGTGATTGTGACTGTGTGATTGTGATTGTGTGATTGTGATTGTGTGATTGTGACTGTGTGATTGTGTGAGTGTGTGATTGTGTGATTGTGTGATTGTGTGATTGTGTGAGTCTGCGATTGTGTGATTGTGTGATTGTGTGATTGTGTGATTGTGTGATTGTGTGATTGTGACTGTGTGATTGTGTGAGTGTGTGATTGTGTGATTGAGTGATTGTGTGGTTGTGTGATTGTGTGGTTGTGTGATTGTGTGATTGTGTGATTGTGTGATTGTGTGATTGTGTGATTGTGTGATTGTGTGATAGTGACTGTGTGATTGTGTGATTGTGTGATTGTGTGACCGTGATTGTGTGACCGTGATTGTGTGACCGTGATTGTGTGACCGTGATTGTGTGGCCGTGATTGAGTGACCGTGATTGTGATTGCGTGATTGTGTGATTGTGTGATCGTGTGATCGTGTGATTGTGTGATCGTGTGATTGTGTGATTGTGTGAGTGTGTGATTGTGTGGTTGAGTGATTGTGACTGTGTGATTGCGTGATTGTGTGATTGTGTGGT
The DNA here is from genome assembly GCF_050947335.1 of Megachile rotundata. NCBI lineage: Eukaryota > Metazoa > Arthropoda > Insecta > Hymenoptera > Megachilidae > Megachile > Megachile rotundata. The sequence goes on along the minus strand of NW_027473376.1, from coordinate 287,784 downwards.
TGTGTGATTTTGTGATTGTGTGATTGTGTGATTGTGTGATTGTGTGATTGTGACTGTGTGATTGTGTGAGTGTGTGATTGTGTGAGTGTGTGATTGTGTGATTGTGTGATTGTGTGATTGTGTGATTGTGTGATTGTGTGATTGTGTGATTGTGTGATTGTGACTGTGTGATTGTGTGGTTGTGTGATTGTGTGATTGTGTGATTGTGTGATTGTGTGATTGTGTGATTGTGTGATAGTGACTGTGTGATTGTGTGATTGTGTGATTGTGTGATTGTGTGACCGTGATTGTGTGACCGTGATTGTGTGGCCGTGATTGAGTGACCGTGATTGTGATTGCGTGATAGTGTGATTGTGTGATCGTGTGATCGTGTGATTGTGTGATCGTGTGATTGTGTGATTGTGTGAGTGTGTGATTGTGTGATTGTGTGATTGTGTGATTGTGACTGTGTGATTGCGTGATTGTGTGATTGTGTGGTTGTGTGATTTTGTGATTGTGTGATTGTGTGATTGTGTGATTGTGTGATTGTGACTGTGTGATTGTGTGAGTGTGTGATTGTGTGAGTGTGTGATTGTGTGATTGTGTGATTGTGTGATTGTGTGATTGTGTGATTGTGATTGTGTGATTGTGACTGTGTGATTGTGTGAGTGTGTGATTGTGTGATTGTGTGATTGTGTGATTGTGTGATTTATTGAGTGTGCGATTGTGTGATTGTGTGATTGTGTGATTGTGTGATTGTGATTGTGTGTTTGTGACTGTGTGATTGTGTGAGTGTGTGATTGTGTGATTGAGTGATTGTGTGGTTGTGTGATTGTGTGGTTGTTTGATTGTGTGATTGTGTGATTGTGTGATTGTGTCAGTGTGTGATTGTGTGATTGTGTGATTGTGTGAGTGTGTGATTGTCTGATTGAGGGATTGTGTGCTCGTGTGATTGCGTGGTTGTGTGATTGTGTGATTGTGTGATTAGGTGATTGTGTGATTGTGTGATTGTGTGATTGTGACTGTGTGATTGTGTGAGTGTGTGATTGTGTGATTGAGTGATTGTGTGCTTGTGTGATTGTGTGGTTGTGTGATTGTGTGGTTGTGTGATTGTGTGATTGTGTGATTGTGTATTGTGTGACTGTGTGATTGTGTGATTGTGTGATTGTGTGATTGTGTGGTTGTGTGATTGTTTGATTGTGTGATTAGGTGATTGTGTGATTGTGTGATTGTGTGGTTGTGTGATTGTGTGATTGTGTGATTGTGTGATTGTGTGATTGTGTGATTGTGCGATTGTGTGATTGTGTGATTGTGTGATTGTGTGGTTGTGTGATTGTTTGATTGTGTGATTAGGTGATTGTGTGATTGTGTGATTGTGTGGTTGTGTGATTGTGTGATTGTGTGATTGTGTGATTGTGTGAGTGTGTGATTGTGTGATTGAGTGATTGTGTGCTTGTGTGATTATGTTGTTGTGTGATTGTGTGATTGTGTGATTGTGTGATTGTGTGATTGTGTGATTGTGTGATTGTGACTGTGTGATTGTGTGGTTGTGTGATTGTGTGATTGTGTGATTGTGTGATTGTGTGATTGTGTGATTGTGTGATAGTGACTGTGTGATTGTGTGATTGTGTGATTGTGTGATTGTGTGACCGTGATTGTGTGACAGTGATTGTGTGACCGTGATTGTGTGGCCGTGATTGAGTGACCGTGATTGTGATTGCGTGATTGTGTGATTGTGTGATCGTGTGATCGTGTGATTGTGTGATCGTGTGATTGTGTGATTGTGTGAGTGTGTGATTGTGTGATTGTGTGATTGTGTGATTGTGTGATTGTGTGATTGTGTGATTGTGTGATTGTGTGATTGTGTGATTGTGTGATTGTGTGATTGTGTGATTGTGTGATTGTGTGATTGTGGTTGTGTGATTGTGACTTTGTGATTGTGATTGTGTGATTGTGATTGTGTGATTGTGACTGTGTGATTGTGTGAGTGTGTGATTGTGTTATTGTGTGATTGTGTGATTGTGTGATTGTGCGATTGTGTGATTGTGTGATTGTGTGATTGTGTGATTGTGTGATTATGTGATTGTGTGATTGTGTGATTGTGTGATTGTGTGATTGTGTTATTGTGTGATTGTGTGATTGTGTGATTGTGCGATTGTGTGATTGTGTGATTGTGTGATTGTGTGATTGTGTGATTATGTGATTGTGTGATTGTGTGATTGTGTGATTGTGTGAGTGTGTGATTGTCTGATTGAGTGATTGTGTGCTTGTGTGATTGCGTGGTTGTGTGATTGTGTGATTGTGTGATTAGGTGATTGTGTGATTGTGTGATTGTGTGATTGTGTGATTGTGACTGTGTGATTGTGTGAGTGTGTGATTGTGTGATTGAGTGATTGTGTGCTTGTGTGATTGTGTGGTTGTGTGATTGTGTGATTGTGTGATTGTGTGATTATGTGATTGTGTGATTGTGTGATTGTCTGATTGTGTGATTGTGTGATTGTGTGATTGTGTGATTGTGTGGTTGTGTGATTGTGTGGTTGTGTGATTGTGTGATTGTGTGATTGTGTGATTGTGTGATTGTGTGATTGTGTGATATTGACTGTGTGATTGTGTGATTGTGTGATTGTGTGATTGTGTGACCGTGATTGTGTGACCGTGATTGTGTGGCCGTGATTGAGTGACCGTGATTGTGATTGCGTGATTGTGTGATTGTGTGATCGTGTGATCGTGTGATTGTGTGATCGTGTGATTGTGTGATTGTGTGAGTGTGTGATTGTGTGATTGTGTGATTGTGTGATTGTGACTGTGTGATTGCGTGATTGTGTGATTGTGTGGTTGTGTGATTTTGTGATTGTGTGATTGTGTGATTGTGTGATTGTGTGATTGTGACTGTGTGATTGTGTGAGTGTGTGATTGTGTGAGTGTGTGATTGTGTGATTGTGTGATTGTGTGATTGTGTGATTGTGTGATTGTGTGATTGTGTGATTGTGTGGTTGTGTGATTGTGTGATTGTGTGATTAGGTGATTGTGTGATTGTGCGATTGTGTCATTGTGATTGTGTGATTGTGATTGTGTGTACTGTGTGATTGTGTGATTGTGTGATTGTGTGATTGTGTGATTGTGTGATTGTGTGATTGTGTGATTGTGTGATTGTGTGATTGTGTGCTTGTGTGATTGTGTGGTTGTGTGATTGTGTGATTGTGTGATTAGGTGATTGTGTAATTGTGTGATTGTGGGATTGTGACTGTGTGATTGTGTGAGTGTGTGATTGTGTGATTGAGTGATTGTGTGCTTGTGTGATTGTGTTGTTGTGTGATTGTGTGATTGTGTGATTGTGTGATCGTGTGATTGTGTGATTGTGTGATTGTGTGATTGTGTGATTGTGTGATTGTGTGATTGTGTGATTGTGTGATTGTGTGATTGTGTGATTGTGTGATTGTGTGATTGTGCGATTGTGTGATTGTGTGATTGTGTGATTGTGTGACTGTGGTTGTGTGATTGTGACTGTGTGATTGTGATTGTGTGATTGTGACTGTGTGATTGTGTGAGTGTGTGATTGTGTGATTAGGTGATTGTGTGATTGTGTGATTGTGTGGTTGTGTGATTGTGTGATTGTGTGGTTATGTGATTGTGTGATTGTGTGATTGTGTGATTGTGTGAGTGTGTGATTGTCTGATTGAGTGATTGTGTGCTTGTGTGATTGTGTGGTTGTGTGATTGTGTGATTGTGTGATTAGGTGATTGTGTGATTGTGTGATTGTGTGGTTGTGACTGTGTGATTGTGTGAGTGTGTGATTGAGTGATTGTGAGCTTGTGTGATTGTGTGGTTGTGTGATTGTGTGATTGTGTGATTGTGTGATTGTGTGACTGTGTGATTGTGTGATTGTGTGATTGTGTGATTGTGTGATTGTGTGATTGTGTGATTGTGTGATTGTGTGATTGTGTGATTGTGTGATTGTGGGTGTGTGATTGTGACTGGGTGATTGTGATTGTGTGATTGTGATTGTGTGATTGTGACTGTGTGATTGTGTGAGTGTGTGATTATGTGATTGTGTGATTGTGTGATTGTGTGATTGTGTGAGTGTGTGATTGTGTGATTGTGTGATTGTGTGATTGTGGTTGTGTGATTGTGACTGTGTGATTGTGATTGTGTGATTGTGACTGTGTGATTGTGTGAGTGTGTGATTGTGTGATTAGGTGATTGTGTGATTGTGTGATTGTGTGGTTGTGTGATTGTGTGATTGTGTGGTTATGTGATTGTGTGATTGTGTGATTGTGTGATTGTGTGAGTGTGTGATTGTCTGATTGAGTGATTGTGTGCTTGTGTGATTGTGTGGTTGTGTGATTGTGTGATTGTGTGATTAGGTGATTGTGTGATTGTGTGATTGTGTGGTTGTGACTGTGTGATTGTGTGAGTGTGTGATTGAGTGATTGTGAGCTTGTGTGATTGTGTGGTTGTGTGATTGTGTGATTGTGTGATTGTGTGATTGTGTGACTGTGTGATTGTGTGATTGTGTGATTGTGTGATTGTGTGATTGTGTGATTGTGTGATTGTGTGATTGTGTGATTGTGGGTGTGTGATTGTGACTGGGTGATTGTGATTGTGTGATTGTGATTGTGTGATTGTGACTGTGTGATTGTGTGAGTGTGTGATTATGTGATTGTGTGATTGTGTGATTGTGTGATTGTGTGATTGTGTGATTATGTGATTGTGTGATTGTGTGATTGTGTGATTGTGTGAGTGTGTGATTGTCTGATTGAGTGATTGTGTGCTTGTGTGATTGCGTGGTTGTGTGACTGTGTGATTGTGTGATTGTGTGATTGTGTGATTGTGTGATTGTGTGAGTGTGTGATTGTGTGATTGTGTGATTGTGTGATTGTGTGATTGTGTGATTATGTGATTGTGTGATTGTGTGATTGTGTGATTGTGTGAGTGTGTGATTGTCTGATTGAGTGATTGTGTGCTTGTGTGATTGCGTGGTTGTGTGATTGTGTGATTGTGTGATTAGGTGATTGTGTGATTGTGTGATTGTGTGATTGTGTGATTGTGACTGTGTGATTGTGTGAGTGTGTGATTGTGTGATTGAGTGATTGTGTGCTTGTGTGATTGTGTGATTGTGTGATTGTGTGATTGTGTGATTGTGTGATTGTGTGATTGTGTGATTGTGTGATTGTGTGATTGTGTGATTGTGTGATTGTGTGATTGTGTGATTGTGTGCTTGTGTGATTGTGTGGTTGTGTGATTGTGTGATTGTGTGATTAGGTGATTGTGTAATTGTGTGATTGTGGGATTGTGACTGTGTGATTGTGTGAGTGTGTGATTGTGTGATTGAGTGATTGTGTGCTTGTGTGATTGTGTTGTTGTGTGATTGTGTGATTGTGTGATTGTGTGATCGTGTGATTGTGTGATTGTGTGATTGTGTGATTGTGTGATTGTGTGATTGTGTGATTGTGTGATTGTGTGATTGTGTGATTGTGTGATTGTGTGATTGTGTGATTGTGTGATTGTGCGATTGTGTGATTGTGTGATTGTGTGATTGTGTGATTGTGGTTGTGTGATTGTGACTGTGTGATTGTGATTGTGTGATTGTGACTGTGTGATTGTGTGAGTGTGTGATTGTGTGATTGTGTGATTGTGTGATTTATTGAGTGTGCGATTGTGTGATTGTGTGATTGTGTGATTGTGTGATTGTGATTGTGTGATTGTGACTGTGTGATTGTGTGAGTGTGTGATTGTGTGATTGAGTGATTGTGTGGTTGTGTGATTGTGTGGTTGTGTGATTGTGTGGTTGTGTGATTGTGTGATTGTGTGATTATGTGATTGTGTGATTGTGTGATTGTGTGATTGTGTGAGTGTGTGATTGTCTGATTGAGTGATTGTGTGCTTGTGTGATTGTGTGGTTGTGTGATTGTGTGATTGTGTGATTAGGTGATTGTGTGATTGTGTGATTGTGTGATTGTGACTGTGTGATTGTGTGAGTGTGTGATTGAGTGATTGTGAGCTTGTGTGATTGTGTGGTTGTGTGATTGTGTGATTGTGTGATTGTGTGATTGTGTGACTGTGTGATTGTGTGATTGTGTGATTGTGTGATTGTGTGATTGTGTGATTGTGTGATTGTGTGATTGTGTGATTGTGGGTGTGTGATTGTGACTGGGTGATGGTGATTGTGTGATTGTGATTGTGTGATTGTGACTGTGTGATTGTGTGAGTGTGTGATTATGTGATTGTGTGATTGTGTGATTGTGTGAGTGTGTGATTGTGTGATTGTGTGATTGTGTGATTGTGCGATTGTGTGAGTGTGTGATTGTGTGATTGTGTGATTGTGTGATTGTGTGATTGTGTGAGTGCGTGATTGTGTGACTGTGTGATTGTGTGATTGCGTGATTGTGTGATTGTGTGATTGTGTGATTGTGTGATTGTGTGATTGTGTGATTGTGTGATTGTGTGATTGTGTGATTGTGTGATTGTGTGATTATGTGATTGTGTGATTGTGTGATTGTGTGATTGTGTGAGTGTGTGATTGTCTGATTGAGTGATTGTGTGCTTGTGTGATTGTGTGCTTGTGTGATTGTGTGATTGTGTGATTAGGTGATTGTGTAATTGTGTGATTGTGGGATTGTGACTGTGTGATTGTGTGAGTGTGTGATTGAGTGATTGTGTGCTTGTGTGATTGTGTTGTTGTGTGATTGTGTGATTGTGTGATTGTGTGATTGTGTGATTGTGTGATTGTGACTGTGTGATTGTGTGAGTGTGTGATTGTGTGAGTGTGTGATTGTGTGATTGTGTGATTGTGTGATTGTGTGATTGTGTGATTGTGTGGTTGTGTGATTGAGTGATTGTGTGCTTGTGTGATTGTGTGGTTGTGTGATTGTGTGATTGTGTGATTGTGTGATTGTGTGAGTGTGTGATTGTCTGATTGAGTGATTGTGTGCTTGTGTGATTGCGTGGTTGTGTGATTGTGTGATTGTGTGATTAGGTGATTGTGTGATTGTGTGATTGTGTGATTGTGACTGTGTGATTGTGTGATTGTGTGATTGAGTGATTGTGTGCTTGTGTGATTGTGTGGTTGTGTGATTGTGTGATTGTGTGATTGTGTGATTGTGTGATTGTGTGATTGTGTGATTGTGTGATTGTGACTGTGTGAGTGTGTGATTGTGTGAGTGTGTGATTGTGTGATTGTGTGATTGTGTGATTGTGTGATTGTGTGATTGTGTGATTGTGTGGTTGTGTGATTGTGTGATTGTGTGATTAGGTGATTGTGTGATTGTGCGATTGTGTAATTGTGATTGTGTGATTGTGATTGTGTGTACTGTGTGATTGTGTGATTGTGTGTACTGTGTGATTGTGTGATTGTGTGATTGTGTGATTGTGTGATTGTGTGATTGTGTGATTGTGTGATTGTGTGATTGTGTGATTGTGTGCTTGTGTGATTGTGTGGTTGTGTGATTGTGTGATTGTGTGATTAGGTGATTGTGTAATTGTGTGATTGTGGGATTGTGACTGTGTGATTGTGTGAGTGTGTGATTGTGTGATTGAGTGATTGTGTGCTTGTGTGATTGTGTTGTTGTGTGATTGTGTGATTGTGTGATTGTGTGATCGTGTGATTGTGTGATTGTGTGATTGTGTGATTGTGTGATTGTGTGATTGTGTGATTGTGTGATTGTGTGATTGTGTGATTGTGTGATTGTGTGATTGTGTGATTGTGTGATTGTGCGATTGTGTGATTGTGTGATTGTGTGATTGTGTGATTGTGGTTGTGTGATTGTGACTGTGTGATTGTGATTGTGTGATTGTGACTGTGTGATTGTGTGAGTGTGTGATTGTGTGATTAGGTGATTGTGTGATTGTGTGATTGTGTGGTTGTGTGATTGTGTGATTGTGTGGTTATGTGATTGTGTGATTGTGTGATTGTGTGATTGTGTGAGTGTGTGATTGTCTGATTGAGTGATTGTGTGCTTGTGTGATTGTGTGGTTGTGTGATTGTGTGATTGTGTGATTAGGTGATTGTGTGATTGTGTGATTGTTTGGTTGTGACTGTGTGATTGTGTGAGTGTGTGATTGAGTGATTGTGAGCTTGTGTGATTGTGTGGTTGTGTGATTGTGTGATTGTGTGATTGTGTGATTGTGTGACTGTGTGATTGTGTGATTGTGTGATTGTGTGATTGTGTGATTGTGTGATTGTGTGATTGTGTGATTGTGTGATTGTGGGTGTGTGATTGTGACTGGGTGATTGTGATTGTGTGATTGTGATTGTGTGATTGTGACTGTGTGATTGTGTGAGTGTGTGATTATGTGATTGTGTGATTGTGTGATTGTGTGATTGTGTGAGTGTGTGATTGTGTGATTGTGTGATTGTGTGATTGTGTGATTATGTGATTATGTGATTGTGTGATTGTGTGATTGTGTGATTGTGTGAGTGTGTGATTGTCTGATTGAGTGATTGTGTGCTTGTGTGATTGCGTGGTTGTGTGATTGTGTGATTGTGTGATTAGGTGATTGTGTGATTGTGTGATTGTGTGATTGTGTGATTGTGACTGTGTGATTGTGTGAGTGTGTGATTGTGTGATTGAGTGATTGTGTGCTTGTGTGATTGTGTGATTGTGTGATTGTGTGATTGTGTGATTGTGTGATTGTGTGATTGTGTGATTGTGTGATTGTGTGATTGTGTGATTGTGTGATTGTGTGATTGTGTGATTGTGTGCTTGTGTGATTGTGTGGTTGTGTGATTGTGTGATTGTGTGATTAGGTGATTGTGTAATTGTGTGATTGTGGGATTGTGACTGTGTGATTGTGTGAGTGTGTGATTGTGTGATTGAGTGATTGTGTGCTTGTGTGATTGTGTTGTTGTGTGATTGTGTGATTGTGTGATTGTGTGATCGTGTGATTGTGTGATTGTGTGATTGTGTGATTGTGTGATTGTGTGATTGTGTGATTGTGTGATTGTGTGATTGTGTGATTGTGTGATTGTGTGATTGTGTGATTGTGTGATTGTGTGATTGTGTGAGTGTGTGATTGTGTGATTGTGTGATTGTGTGATTGTGTGATTGTGTGATTGTGTGATTGTGTGAGTGTGTGATTGTCTGATTGAGTGATTGTGTGCTTGTGTGATTGCGTGGTTGTGTGATTGTGTGATTGTGTGATTAGGTGATTGTGTGATTGTGTGATTGTGTGATTGTGACTGTGTGATTGTGTGATTGTGTGATTGAGTGATTGTGTGCTTGTGTGATTGTGTGGTTGTGTGATTGTGTGATTGTGTGATTGTGTGATTGTGTGATTGTGTGATTGTGTGATTGTGTGATTGTGACTGTGTGAGTGTGTGATTGTGTGAGTGTGTGATTGTGTGATTGTGTGATTGTGTGATTGTGTGATTGTGTGATTGTGTGATTGTGTGGTTGTGTGATTGTGTGATTGTGTGATTAGGTGATTGTGTGATTGTGCGATTGTGTAATTGTGATTGTGTGATTGTGATTGTGTGTACTGTGTGATTGTGTGATTGTGTGATTGTGTGATTGTGTGATTGTGTGATTGTGTGATTGTGTGATTGTGTGATTGTGTGATTGTGTGATTGTGTGATTGTGTGATTGTGTGATTGTGTGATTGTGTGATTATGTGATTGTGTGATTGTGTGATTGTGTGATTGTGTGAGTGTGTGATTGTCTGATTGAGTGATTGTGTGCTTGTGTGATTGTGTGGTTGTGTGATTGTGTGATTGTGTGATTAGGTGATTGTGTAATTGTGTGATTGTGGGATTGTGACTGTGTGATTGTGTGAGTGTGTGATTGTGTGATTGAGTGATTGTGTGCTTGTGTGATTGTGCTGTTGTGTGATTGTGTGATTGTGTGATTGTGTGATTGTGTGATTGTGTGATTGTGTGATTGTGTGATTGTGTGATTGTGGTTGTGTGATTGTGACTGTGTGATTGTGACTGTGTGATTGTGATTGTGTGATTGCGATTGTGTGATTGTGACTGTGTGATTGTGTGATTGTGTGATTGTGTGATTGTGTGATTGTGTGATTGTGTGATTGTGTGATTGTGTGATTGTGTGATTGTGTGATTGTGTGATTGTGTGATTGTGTGAGTGTGTGATTGTGTGATTGAGTGATTGTGTGCTTGTGCGATTGTGTTGTTGTGTGATTGTGTGATTGTGTGATTGTGTGATTGTGTGATTGTGTGAGTGTGTGATTGTGTGATTGTGTGATTGTGTGATTGTGACTGTGTGATTGCGTGATTGTGTGATTGTGTAGTTGTGTGATTTTGTGATTGTGTGATTGTGTGATTGTGTGATTGTGACTGTGTGATTGTGTGAGTGTGTGATTGTGTGAGTGTGTGATTGTGTGATTGTGTGATTGTGTGATTGTGTGATTGTGTGATTGTGTGATTGTGTGGTTGTGTGATTGTGTGATTGTGTGATTAGGTGATTGTGTGATTGTGCGATTGTGTAATTGTGATTGTGTGATTGTGATTGTGTGTACTGTGTGATTGTGTGATTGTGTGATTGTGTGATTGTGTGATTGTGTGATTGTGTGATTGTGTGATTGTGTGATTGTGTGATTGTGTGATTGTGTGATTGTGTGATTGTGTGATTGTGTGATTGTGTGATTGTGTGATTGTGTGATTATGTGATTGTGTGATTGTGTGATTGTGTGATTGTGTGAGTGTGTGATTGTCTGATTGAGTGATTGTGTGCTTGTGTGATTGTGTGCTTGTGTGATTGTGTGATTGTGTGATTAGGTGATTGTGTAATTGTGTGATTGTGGGATTGTGACTGTGTGATTGTGTGAGTGTGTGATTGTGTGATTGTGTGCTTGTGTGATTGTGTGATTGTGTGATTGTGTGATTGTGTGATTGTGTGATTGTGTGATTGTGTGATTGTGGTTGTGTGATTGTGACTGTGTGATTGTGATTGTGTGATTGTGATTGTGTGATTGTGACTGTGTGATTGTGTGAGTGTGTGATTGTGTGATTGTGTGATTGTGTGATTTATTGAGTGTGCGATTGTGTGATTGTGTGATTGTGTGATTGTGATTGTGTGATTGTGACTGTGTGATTATGTGAGTGTGTGATTGTGTGATTGAGTGATTGTGTGGTTGTGTGATTGTGTGGTTGTTTGATTGTGTGATTGTGTGATTGTGTGATTGTGTCAGTGTGTGATTGTGTGATTGTGTGATTGTGTGAGTGTGTGATTGTCTGATTGAGTGATTGTGTGCTCGTGTGATTGCGTGGTTGTGTGATTGTGTGATTGTGTGATTAGGTGATTGTGTGATTGTGTGATTGTGTGATTGTGACTGTGTGATTGTGTGAGTGTGTGATTGTGTGATTGAGTGATTGTGTGCTTGTGTGATTGTGTGGTTGTGTGATTGTGTGATTGTGTGATTGTGTGATTGTGTGATTGTGTGATTGTGTGATTGTGTGATTGTGTGATTGTGTGATTGTGTGATTGTGTGGTTGTGTGATTGTTTGATTGTGTGATTAGGTGATTGTGTGATTGTGTGATTGTGTGATTGTGTGATTGTGTGGTTGTGTGATTGTGTGATTGTGTGATTGTGTGATTGTGTGATTGTGTGATTGTGCGATTGTGTGATTGTGTGATTGTGTGATTGTGTGATTGTGTGATTGTGTGATTGTGTGATTGTGTGATTGTGTGAGAGTGTGATTGTCTGATTGAGTGATTGTGTGCTTGTGTGATTGCGTGGTTGTGTGATTGTGTGATTGTGTGATTAGGTGATTGTGTGATTGTGTGATTGTGTGATTGTGTGATTGTGACTGTGTGATTGTGTGATTGTGTGATTGAGTGATTGTGTGCTTGTGTGATTGTGTGATTGTGTGATTGTGTGATTGTGTGATTGTGTGATTGTGTGATTGTGTGATTGTGTGATTGTGTGATTGTGTGATTGTGTGATTGTGTGATTGTGTGATTGTGTGATTGTGTGATTGTGTGATTGTGTGATTGTGTGATTGTGTGAGTGTGTGATTGTCTGATTGAGTGATTGTGTGCTTGTGTGATTGCGTGGTTGTGTGATTGTGTGATTAGGTGATTGTGTGATTGTGTGATTGTGTGATTGTGACTGTGTGATTGTGTGATTGTGTGATTGAGTGATTGTGTGGTTGTGTGATTGTGTGGTTGTGTGATTGTGTGATTGTGTGATTGTGTGATTGTGTGATTGTGTGATTGTGTGATTGTGTGATTGTGTGATTGTGTGATTGTGTGATTTTGTGATTATGTGATTGTGTGATTGTGCGATTGTGTGATTGTGTGATTGTGAGAGTGTGTGATTGTCTGATTGAGTGATTGTGTGCTTGTGTGATTGCGTGGTTGTGTGATTGTGTGATTGTGTGATTAGGTGATTGTGTGATTGTGTGATTGTGTGATTGTGACTGTGTGATTGTGTGAGTGTGTGATTGTGTGATTGAGTGATTGTGTGCTTGTGTGATTGTGTGGTTGTGTGATTGTGTGATTGTGTGATTGTGTGATTGTGTGATTGTGTGATTGTGTGATTGTGTGATTGTGTGATTGTGTGATTGTGTGATTGTGTGATTGTGTGATTGTGTGATTGTGTGGTTGTGTGATTGTTTGATTGTGCGATTAGGTGATTGTGTGATTGTGTGATTGTGTGATTGTGTGATTGTGTGGTTGTGGTTGTGTGATTGTGACTGTGTGATTGTGATTGTGTGATTGCGATTGTGTGATTGTGACTGTGTGATTGTGTGAGTGTGTGATTGTGTGATTGTGTGATTGTGTGATTGTGTGAGTCTGCGATTGTGTGATTGTGTGATTGTGTGATTGTGTGATTGTGTGATTGTGTGATTGTGACTGTGTGATTGTGTGAGTGTGTGATTGTGTGATTGAGTGATTGTGTGGTTGTGTGATTGTGTGGTTGTGTGATTGTGTGATTGTGTGATTGTGTGATTGTGTGATTGTGTGATTGTGTGATTGTGTGATAGTGACTGTGTGATTGTGTGATTGTGTGATTGTGTGATTGTGTGACCGTGATTGTGTGACCGTGATTGTGTGACCGTGATTGTGTGGCCGTGATTGAGTGACCGTGATTGTGATTGCGTGATTGTGTGATTGTGTGATCGTGTGATCGTGTGATTGTGTGATCGTGTGATTGTGTGATTGTGTGAGTGTGTGATTGTGTGGTTGAGTGATTGTGACTGTGTGATTGCGTGATTGTGTGATTGTGTGGTTGTGTGATTTTGTGATTGTGTGATTGTGTGATTGTGTGATTGTGTGATTGTGTGATTGTGACTGTGTGATTGTGTGAGTGTGTGATTGTGTGAGTGTGTGATTGTGTGATTAGGTGATTGTGTGATTGTGCGATTGTGTAATTGTGATTGTGTGATTGTGATTGTGTGTACTGTGTGATTGTGTGATTGTGTGATTGTGTGATTGTGTGATTGTGTGATTGTGTGATTGTGTGATTGTGTGATTGTGTGATTGTGTGATTGTATGATTATGTGATTGTGTGATTGTGTGATTGTGTGATTGTGTGAGTGTGTGATTGTCTGATTGAGTGATTGTGTGCTTGTGTGATTGTGTGGTTGTGTGATTGTGTGATTGTGTGATTAGGTGATTGTGTAATTGTGTGATTGTGGGATTGTGACTGTGTGATTGTGTGAGTGTGTGATTGTGTGATTGAGTGATTGTGTGCTTGTGTGATTGTGTTGTTGTGTGATTGTGTGATTGTATGATTGTGTGATTGTGTGATTGTGTGATTGTGTGATTGTGTGATTGTGTGATTGTGTGATTGTGTGATTGTGTGATTGTGTGATTGTGTGATTGTGTGCTTGTGTGATTGTGTGATTGTGGTTGTGTGATTGTGACTGTGTGATTGTGATTGTGTGATTGTGATTGTGTGATTGTGACTGTGTGATTGTGTGAGTGTGTGATTGTGTGATTGTGTGATTGTGTGATTGTGTGATTGTGTGATTTATTGAGTGTGCGATTGTGTGATTGTGTGATTGTGTGATTGTGTGATTGTGATTGTGTGATTGTGACTGTGTGATTGTGTGAGTGTGTGATTGTGTGATTGAGTGATTGTGTGGTTGTGTGATTGTGTGGTTGTGTGATTGTGTGGTTGTGTGATTGTGTGATTGTGTGATTGTGTGATTGTGTGATTGTGTGGTTGTGTGATTGTTTGATTGTGTGATTAGGTGATTGAGTGATTGTGTGATTGTGTGATTGTGTGATTGTGTGGTTGTGTGATTGTGTGATTGTGTGATTGTGTGATTGTGTGATTGTGTGATTGTGTGATTGTGACTGTGTGATTGTGTGGTTGTGTGATTGTGTGATTGTGTGATTGTGTGATTGTGTGATTGTGTGATTGTGTGATTGTGTGATAGTGACTGTGTGATTGTGTGATTGTGTGATTGTGTGATTCTGTGACCGTGATTGTGTGACCGTGATTGTGTGACCGTGATTGTGTGACCGTGATTGTGTGACCGTGATTGTGTGGCCGTGATTGAGTGAACGTGATTGTGATTGCGTGATTGTGTGATTATGTGATCGTGTGATCGTGTGATTGTGTGATCGTGTGATTGTGTGATTGTGTGAGTGTGTGATTGTGTGATTGTGTGATTGTGTGATTGTGACTGTGTGATTGCGTGATTGTGTGATTGTGTGGTTGTGTGATTTTGTGATTGTGTGATTGTGTGATTGTGTGATTGTGTGATTGTGTGATTGTGACTGTGTGATTGTGTGAGTGTGTGATTGTGTGAGTGTGTGATTGTGTGATTGTGTGATTGTGTGATTGTGTGATTGTGTGATTGTGTTGTTGTGTGATTGTGTGATTGTGTGATTGTGTTATTGTGTGATTGTGTGATTGTGTGACTGTGTGATTGTGTGATTTTGTGATTGTGTGATTGTGTGATTGTGCGATTGTGTAATTGTGATTGTGTGATTGTGATTGTGTGTACTGTGTGATTGTGTGATTGTGTGATTGCGTGAATGTGTGATTGTGTGATTGTGTGATTGTGTGATTGTGTGATTGTGTGATTGTGTGCTTGTGTGATTGTGTGGTTGTGTGATTGTGTGATTGTGTGATTGTGTGATTGTGTGATTGTGTGATTGTGTGATAGTGACTGTGTGATTGTGTGATTGTGTGATTGTGTGATTGTGTGACCGTGATTGTGTGACCGTGATTGTGTGACCGTGATTGTGTGGCCGTGATTGAGTGACCGTGATTGTGATTGCGTGATTGTGTGATTGTGTGATCGTGTGATCGTGTGATTGTGTGATCGTGTGATTGTGTGATTGTGTGAGTGTGTGATTGTGTGGTTGAGTGATTGTGACTGTGTGATTGCGTGATTGTGTGATTGTGTGGTTGTGTGATTTTGTGATTGTGTGATTGTGTGATTGTGTGATTGTGTGATTGTGTGATTGTGACTGTGTGATTGTGTGAGTGTGTGATTGTGTGAGTGTGTGATTGTGTGATTAGGTGATTGTGTGATTGTGCGATTGTGTAATTGTGATTGTGTGATTGTGATTGTGTGTACTGTGTGATTGTGTGATTGTGTGATTGTGTGATTGTGTGATTGTGTGATTGTGTGATTGTGTGATTGTGTGATTGTGTGATTGTGTGATTGTATGATTATGTGATTGTGTGATTGTGTGATTGTGTGATTGTGTGAGTGTGTGATTGTCTGATTGAGTGATTGTGTGCTTGTGTGATTGTGTGGTTGTGTGATTGTGTGATTGTGTGATTAGGTGATTGTGTAATTGTGTGATTGTGGGATTGTGACTGTGTGATTGTGTGAGTGTGTGATTGTGTGATTGAGTGATTGTGTGCTTGTGTGATTGTGTTGTTGTGTGATTGTGTGATTGTATGATTGTGTGATTGTGTGATTGTGTGATTGTGTGATTGTGTGATTGTGTGATTGTGTGATTGTGTGATTGTGTGATTGTGTGATTGTGTGATTGTGTGCTTGTGTGATTGTGTGATTGTGGTTGTGTGATTGTGACTGTGTGATTGTGGTTGTGTGATTGTGATTGTGTGATTGTGACTGTGTGATTGTGTGAGTGTGTGATTGTGTGATTGTGTGATTGTGTGATTGTGTGATTGTGTGATTTATTGAGTGTGCGATTGTGTGATTGTGTGATTGTGTGATTGTGTGATTGTGATTGTGTGATTGTGACTGTGTGATTGTGTGAGTGTGTGATTGTGTGATTGAGTGATTGTGTGGTTGTGTGATTGTGTGGTTGTGTGATTGTGTGGTTGTGTGATTGTGTGATTGTGTGATTGTGTGATTGTGTGATTGTGTGGTTGTGTGATTGTTTGATTGTGTGATTAGGTGATTGAGTGATTGTGTGATTGTGTGATTGTGTGATTGTGTGGTTGTGTGATTGTGTGATTGTGTGATTGTGTGATTGTGTGATTGTGTGATTGTGTGATTGTGACTGTGTGATTGTGTGGTTGTGTGATTGTGTGATTGTGTGATTGTGTGATTGTGTGATTGTGTGATTGTGTGATTGTGTGATAGTGACTGTGTGATTGTGTGATTGTGTGATTGTGTGATTCTGTGACCGTGATTGTGTGACCGTGATTGTGTGACCGTGATTGTGTGACCGTGATTGTGTGGCCGTGATTGAGTGAACGTGATTGTGATTGCGTGATTGTGTGATTATGTGATCGTGTGATCGTGTGATTGTGTGATCGTGTGATTGTGTGATTGTGTGAGTGTGTGATTGTGTGATTGTGTGATTGTGTGATTGTGACTGTGTGATTGCGTGATTGTGTGATTGTGTGGTTGTGTGATTTTGTGATTGTGTGATTGTGTGATTGTGTGATTGTGTGATTGTGTGATTGTGACTGTGTGATTGTGTGAGTGTGTGATTGTGTGAGTGTGTGATTGTGTGATTGTGTGATTGTGTGATTGTGTGATTGTGTGATTGTGTTGTTGTGTGATTGTGTGATTGTGTGATTGTGTTATTGTGTGATTGTGTGATTGTGTGACTGTGTGATTGTGTGATTTTGTGATTGTGTGATTGTGTGATTGTGCGATTGTGTAATTGTGATTGTGTGATTGTGATTGTGTGTACTGTGTGATTGTGTGATTGTGTGATTGCGTGAATGTGTGATTGTGTGATTGTGTGATTGTGTGATTGTGTGATTGTGTGATTGTGTGCTTGTGTGATTGTGTGGTTGTGTGATTGTGTGATTGTGTGATTGTGTGATTGTGTGATTGTGTGATTGTGTGATTGTGTGATTGTGTGACCGTGATTGTGTGACCGTGATTGTGTGACCGTGATTGTGTGACCGTGATTGTGTGGCCGTGATTGAGTGACCGTGATTGTGATTGCGTGATTGTGTGATTATGTGATCGTGTGATCGTGTGATTGTGTGATCGTGTGATTGTGTGATTGTGTGAGTGTGTGATTGTGTGATTGTGTGATTGTGTGATTGTGACTGTGTGATTGCGTGATTGTGTGATTGTGTGGTTGTGTGATTTTGTGATTGTGTGATTGTGTGATTGTGTGATTGTGTGATTGTGTGATTGTGACTGTGTGATTGTGTGAGTGTGTGATTGTGTGAGTGTGTGATTGTGTGATTGTGTGATTGTGTGATTGTGTGATTGTGTGATTGTGTGATTGTGTGATTGTGTGGTTGTGTGATTGTGTGATTGTGTGATTGTGCGATTGTGTAATTGTGATTGTGTGATTGTGATTGTGTGTACTGTGTGATTGTGTGATTGTGTGATTGTGTGATTGTGTGATTGTGTGATTGTGTGATTGTGTGATTGTGGGATTGTGTGATTGTGTGATTGTGTGATTGTGTGCTTGTGTGATTATGTGATTTTGTGATTGTGTGATTGTGTGATTGTGTGAGTGTGTGATTGTCTGATTGAGTGATTGTGTGCTGTGTGATTGTGTGATTGTGTGATTGTGTGATTGTGTGATTGTGTGATTGTGTGATTGTGTGATTGTGTGATTGTGTGATTTTGTGATTGTGTGATTGTGTGATTATGTGATTGTGTGATTGTGTGATTGTGTGATTGTGTGAGTGTGCGATTGTCTGATTGAGTGATTGTGTGCTTGTGTGATTGTGTGCTTGTGTGATTGTGTGATTGTGTGATTAGGTGATTGTGTAATTGTGTGATTGTGGGATTGTGACTGTGTGATTGTGTGAGTGTGTGATTGTGTGATTGAGTGATTGTGTGCTTGTGTGATTATGTTGTTGTGTGATTGTGTGATTGTGTGATTGTGTGATTGTGTGATTGTGTGATTGTGTGATTGTGTGATTGTGTGATTGTGTGATTGTGACTGTGTGATTGTGTGGTTGTGTGATTGTGTGATTGTGTGATTGTGTGATTGTGTGATTGTGTGATTGTGTGATAGTGACTGTGTGATTGTGTGATTGTGTGATTGTGTGATTGTGTGACCGTGATTGTGTGACAGTGATTGTGTGACCGTGATTGTGTGGCCGTGATTGAGTGACCGTGATTGTGATTGCGTGATTGTGTGATTGTGTGATCGTGTGATCGTGTGATTGTGTGATCGTGTGATTGTGTGATTGTGTGAGTGTGTGATTGTGTGATTGTGTGATTGTGTGATTGTGTGATTGTGTGATTGTGTGATTGTGTGATTGTGTGATTGTGTGATTGTGTGATTGTGTGATTGTGTGATTGTGTGATTGTGTGATTGTGTGATTGTGGTTGTGTGATTGTGACTTTGTGATTGTGATTGTGTGATTGTGATTGTGTGATTGTGATTGTGTGATTGTGACTGTGTGATTGTGTGAGTGTGTGATTGTGTTATTGTGTGATTGTGTGATTGTGTGATTGTGCGATTGTGTGATTGTGTGATTGTGTGATTGTGTGATTGTGTGATTATGTGATTGTGTGATTGTGTGATTGTGTGATTGTGTGAGTGTGTGATTGTCTGATTGAGTGATTGTGTGATTGTGTGATTGTTTGGTTGTGACTGTGTGATTGTGTGAGTGTGTGATTGAGTGATTGTGAGCTTGTGTGATTGTGTGGTTGTGTGATTGTGTGATTGTGTGATTGTGTGATTGTGTGACTGTGTGATTGTGTGATTGTGTGATTGTGTGATTGTGTGATTGTGTGATTGTGTGATTGTGTGATTGTGTGATTGTGGGTGTGTGATTGTGACTGGGTGATTGTGATTGTGTGATTGTGATTGTGTGATTGTGACTGTGTGATTGTGTGAGTGTGTGATTATGTGATTGTGTGATTGTGTGATTGTGTGATTGTGTGAGTGTGTGATTGTGTGATTGTGTGATTGTGTGATTGTGTGATTGTGTGATTATGTGATTGTGTGATTGTGTGATTGTGTGATTGTGTGAGTGTGTGATTGTCTGATTGAGTGATTGTGTGCTTGTGTGATTGCGTGGTTGTGTGATTGTGTGATTGTGTGATTAGGTGATTGTGTGATTGTGTGATTGTGTGATTGTGTGATTGTGACTGTGTGATTGTGTGAGTGTGTGATTGTGTGATTGAGTGATTGTGTGCTTGTGTGATTGTGTGATTGTGTGATTGTGTGATTGTGTGATTGTGTGATTGTGTGATTGTGTGATTGTGTGATTGTGTGATTGTGTGATTGTGTGATTGTGTGATTGTGTGCTTGTGTGATTGTGTGGTTGTGTGATTGTGTGATTGTCTGATTAGGTGATTGTGTAATTGTGTGATTGTGGGATTGTGACTGTGTGATTGTGTGAGTGTGTGATTGTGTGATTGAGTGATTGTGTGCTTGTGTGATTGTGTGATTATGTGATTGTGTGATTGTGTGATTGTGTGATTGTGTGAGTGTGTGATTGTCTGATTGAGTGATTGTGTGCTTGTGTGATTGTGTGCTTGTGTGATTGTGTGATTGTGTGATTAGGTGATTGTGTAATTGTGTGATTGTGGGATTGTGACTGTGTGATTGTGTGAGTGTGTGATTGAGTGATTGTGTGCTTGTGTGATTGTGTTGTTGTGTGATTGTGTGATTGTGTGATTGTGTGATTGTGTGATTGTGTGATTGTGACTGTGTGATTGTGTGAGTGTGTGATTGTGTGAGTGTGTGATTGTGTGATTGTGTGATTGTGTGATTGTGTGATTGTGTGATTGTGTGGTTGTGTGATTGAGTGATTGTGTGCTTGTGTGATTGTGTGGTTGTGTGATTGTGTGATTGTGTGATTGTGTGATTGTGTGAGTGTGTGATTGTCTGATTGAGTGATTGTGTGCTTGTGTGATTGCGTGGTTGTGTGATTGTGTGATTGTGTGATTAGGTGATTGTGTGATTGTGTGATTGTGTGATTGTGACTGTGTGATTGTGTGATTGTGTGATTGAGTGATTGTGTGCTTGTGTGATTGTGTGGTTGTGTGATTGTGTGATTGTGTGATTGTGTGATTGTGTGATTGTGTGATTGTGTGATTGTGTGATTGTGACTGTGTGAGTGTGTGATTGTGTGAGTGTGTGATTGTGTGATTGTGTGATTGTGTGATTGTGTGATTGTGTGATTGTGTGATTGTGTGGTTGTGTGATTGTGTGATTGTGTGATTAGGTGATTGTGTGATTGTGCGATTGTGTAATTGTGATTGTGTGATTGTGATTGTGTGTACTGTGTGATTGTGTGATTGTGTGATTGTGTGATTGTGTGATTGTGTGATTGTGTGATTGTGTGATTGTGTGATTGTGTGATTGTGTGATTGTGTGATTGTGTGATTGTGTGATTGTGTGATTGTGTGATTATGTGATTGTGTGATTGTGTGATTGTGTGATTGTGTGAGTGTGTGATTGTCTGATTGAGTGATTGTGTGCTTGTGTGATTGTGTGGTTGTGTGATTGTGTGATTGTGTGATTGTGTGAGTGTGTGATTGTGTGATTGAGTGATTGTGTGCTTGTGCGATTGTGTTGTTGTGTGATTGTGTGATTGTGTGATTGTGTGATTGTGTGATTGTGTGAGTGTGTGATTGTGTGATTGTGTGATTGTGTGATTGTGACTGTGTGATTGCGTGATTGTGTGATTGTGTGGTTGTGTGATTTTGTGATTGTGTGATTGTGTGATTGTGTGATTGTGACTGTGTGATTGTGTGAGTGTGTGATTGTGTGAGTGTGTGATTGTGTGATTGTGTGATTGTGTGATTGTGTGATTGTGTGATTGTGTGATTGTGTGGTTGTGTGATTGTGTGATTGTGTGATTAGGTGATTGTGTGATTGTGCGATTGTGTAATTGTGATTGTGTGATTGTGATTGTGTGTACTGTGTGATTGTGTGATTGTGTGATTGTGTGATTGTGTGATTGTGTGATTGTGTGATTGTGTGATTGTGTGATTGTGTGATTGTGTGATTGTGTGATTGTGTGATTGTGTGATTGTGTGATTGTGTGATTGTGTGATTATGTGATTGTGTGATTGTGTGATTGTGTGATTGTGTGAGTGTGTGATTGTCTGATTGAGTGATTGTGTGCTTGTGTGATTGTGTGCTTGTGTGATTGTGTGATTGTGTGATTAGGTGATTGTGTAATTGTGTGATTGTGGGATTGTGACTGTGTGATTGTGTGAGTGTGTGATTGTGTGATTGTGTGCTTGTGTGATTGTGTGATTGTGTGATTGTGTGATTGTGTGATTGTGTGATTGTGTGATTGTGTGATTGTGTGATTGTGGTTGTGTGATTGTGACTGTGTGATTGTGATTGTGTGATTGTGATTGTGTGATTGTGACTGTGTGATTGTGTGAGTGTGTGATTGTGTGATTGTGTGATTGTGTGATTTATTGAGTGTGCGATTGTGTGATTGTGTGATTGTGTGATTGTGATTGTGTGATTGTGACTGTGTGATTATGTGAGTGTGTGATTGTGTGATTGAGTGATTGTGTGGTTGTGTGATTGTGTGGTTGTTTGATTGTGTGATTGTGTGATTGTGTGATTGTGTCAGTGTGTGATTGTGTGATTGTGTGATTGTGTGAGTGTGTGATTGTCTGATTGAGTGATTGTGTGCTCGTGTGATTGCGTGGTTGTGTGATTGTGTGATTGTGTGATTAGGTGATTGTGTGATTGTGTGATTGTGTGATTGTGACTGTGTGATTGTGTGAGTGTGTGATTGTGTGATTGAGTGATTGTGTGCTTGTGTGATTGTGTGGTTGTGTGATTGTGTGATTGTGTGATTGTGTGATTGTGTGATTGTGTGATTGTGTGATTGTGTGATTGTGTGATTGTGTGATTGTGTGATTGTGTGGTTGTGTGATTGTTTGATTGTGTGATTAGGTGATTGTGTGATTGTGTGATTGTGTGATTGTGTGATTGTGTGATTGTGTGATTGTGTGGTTGTGTGATTGTGTGATTGTGTGATTGTGTGATTGTGTGATTGTGTGATTGTGCGATTGTGTGATTGTGTGATTGTGTGATTGTGTGATTGTGTGATTGTGTGATTGTGTGATTGTGTGAGAGTGTGATTGTCTGATTGAGTGATTGTGTGCTTGTGTGATTGCGTGGTTGTGTGATTGTGTGATTGTGTGATTAGGTGATTGTGTGATTGTGTGATTGTGTGATTGTGTGATTGTGACTGTGTGATTGTGTGATTGTGTGATTGAGTGATTGTGTGCTTGTGTGATTGTGTGGTTGTGTGATTGTGTGATTGTGTGATTGTGTGATTGTGTGATTGTGTGATTGTGTGATTGTGATTGTGTGATTGTGACTGTGTGATTGTGTGAGTGTGTGATTGTGTGATTGAGTGATTGTGTGGTTGTGTGATTGTGTGGTTGTTTGATTGTGTGATTGTGTGATTGTGTGATTGTGTCAGTGTGTGATTGTGTGATTGTGTGAGTGTGTGATTGTCTGATTGAGTGATTGTGTGCTCGTGTGATTGCGTGGTTGTGTGATTGTGTGATTGTGTGATTAGGTGATTGTGTGATTGTGTGATTGTGTGATTGTGACTGTGTGATTGTGTGAGTGTGTGATTGTGTGATTGAGTGATTGTGTGCTTGTGTGATTGTGTGGTTGTGTGATTGTGTGTTTGTGTGATTGTGTGATTGTGTGATTGTGTGATTGTGTGATTGTGTGATTGTGTGATTGTGTGGTTGTGTGATTGTGTGATTGTGTGATTGTGTGATTGTGTGATTGTGTGATTGTGCGATTGTGTGATTGTGTGATTGTGTGATTGTGTGATTGTGTGATTATGTGATTGTGTGATTGTGTGATTGTGTGATTGTGTGATTGTGTGAGTGTGTGATTGTCTGATTGAGTGATTGTGTGCTTGTGTGATTGCGTGGTTGTGTGATTGTGTGATTGTGTGATTAGGTGATTGTGTGATTGTGTGATTGTGTGATTGTGACTGTGTGATTGTGTGATTGTGTGATTGAGTGATTGTGTGCTTGTGTGATTGTGTGATTGTGTGATTGTGTGATTGTGTGATTGTGTGATTGTGTGATTGTGTGATTGTGTGATTGTGTGATTGTGTGATTGTGTGATTGTGTGATTGTGTGATTGTGTGATTGTGTGATTGTGTGATTGTGTGATTGTGTGAGTGTGTGATTGTCTGATTGAGTGATTGTGTGCTTGTGTGATTGCGTGGTTGTGTGATTGTGTGATTAGGTGATTGTGTGATTGTGTGATTGTGTGATTGTGACTGTGTGATTGTGTGATTGTGTGATTGAGTGATTGTGTGGTTGTGTGATTGTGTGGTTGTGTGATTGTGTGATTGTGTGATTGTGTGATTGTGTGATTGTGTGATTGTGTGATTGTGTGATTGTGTGATTGTGTGATTGTGTGATTTTGTGATTATGTGATTGTGTGATTGTGCGATTGTGTGATTGTGTGATTGTGAGAGTGTGTGATTGTCTGATTGAGTGATTGTGTGCTTGTGTGATTGCGTGGTTGTGTGATTGTGTGATTGTGTGATTAGGTGATTGTGTGATTGTGTGATTGTGTGATTGTGACTGTGTGATTGTGTGAGTGTGTGATTGTGTGATTGAGTGATTGTGTGCTTGTGTGATTGTGTGGTTGTGTGATTGTGTGATTGTGTGATTGTGTGATTGTGTGATTGTGTGATTGTGTGATTGTGTGATTGTGTGATTGTGTGATTGTGTGATTGTGTGATTGTGTGATTGTGTGATTGTGTGGTTGTGTGATTGTTTGATTGTGCGATTAGGTGATTGTGTGATTGTGTGATTGTGTGATTGTGTGATTGTGTGGTTGTGGTTGTGTGATTGTGACTGTGTGATTGTGATTGTGTGATTGCGATTGTGTGATTGTGACTGTGTGATTGTGTGAGTGTGTGATTGTGTGATTGTGTGATTGTGTGATTGTGTGAGTCTGCGATTGTGTGATTGTGTGATTGTGTGATTGTGTGATTGTGTGATTGTGTGATTGTGACTGTGTGATTGTGTGAGTGTGTGATTGTGTGATTGAGTGATTGTGTGGTTGTGTGATTGTGTGGTTGTGTGATTGTGTGATTGTGTGATTGTGTGATTGTGTGATTGTGTGATTGTGTGATTGTGTGATAGTGACTGTGTGATTGTGTGATTGTGTGATTGTGTGATTGTGTGACCGTGATTGTGTGACCGTGATTGTGTGACCGTGATTGTGTGGCCGTGATTGAGTGACCGTGATTGTGATTGCGTGATTGTGTGATTGTGTGATCGTGTGATCGTGTGATTGTGTGATCGTGTGATTGTGTGATTGTGTGAGTGTGTGATTGTGTGGTTGAGTGATTGTGACTGTGTGATTGCGTGATTGTGTGATTGTGTGGTTGTGTGATTTTGTGATTGTGTGATTGTGTGATTGTGTGATTGTGTGATTGTGTGATTGTGACTGTGTGATTGTGTGAGTGTGTGATTGTGTGAGTGTGTGATTGTGTGATTGTGTGATTGTGTGATTGTGTGATTGTGTGATTGTGTGATTGTGTGATTGTGTGATTGTGACTGTGTGATTGTGTGGTTGTGTGATTGTGTGATTGTGTGATTGTGTGATTGTGTGGTTGTGTGATTGTGTGATTGTGTGATTAGGTGATTGTGTGATTGTGCGATTGTGTAATTGTGATTGTGTGATTGTGATTGTGTGTACTGTGTGATTGTGTGATTGTGTGATTGTGTGATTGTGTGATTGTGTGATTGTGTGATTGTGTGATTGTGTGATTGTGTGATTGTATGATTATGTGATTGTGTGATTGTGTGATTGTGTGATTGTGTGAGTGTGTGATTGTCTGATTGAGTGATTGTGTGCTTGTGTGATTGTGTGGTTGTGTGATTGTGTGATTGTGTGATTAGGTGATTGTGTAATTGTGTGATTGTGGGATTGTGACTGTGTGATTGTGTGAGTGTGTGATTGTGTGATTGAGTGATTGTGTGCTTGTGTGATTGTGTTGTTGTGTGATTGTGTGATTGTATGATTGTGTGATTGTGTGATTGTGTGATTGTGTGATTGTGTGATTGTGTGATTGTGTGATTGTGTGATTGTGTGATTGTGTGATTGTGTGATTGTGTGCTTGTGTGATTGTGTGATTGTGGTTGTGTGATTGTGACTGTGTGATTGTGATTGTGTGATTGTGATTGTGTGATTGTGACTGTGTGATTGTGTGAGTGTGTGATTGTGTGATTGTGTGATTGTGTGATTGTGTGATTGTGTGATTTATTGAGTGTGCGATTGTGTGATTGTGTGATTGTGTGATTGTGTGATTGTGATTGTGTGATTGTGACTGTGTGATTGTGTGAGTGTGTGATTGTGTGATTGAGTGATTGTGTGGTTGTGTGATTGTGTGGTTGTGTGATTGTGTGGTTGTGTGATTGTGTGATTGTGTGAGTCTGCGATTGTGTGATTGTGTGATTGTGTGATTGTGTGATTGTGTGATTGTGTGATTTATTGAGTGTGCGATTGTGTGATTGTGTGATTGTGTGATTGTGTTGTTGTGTGATTGTGTGATTGTGTGATTGTGTTATTGTGTGATTGTGTGATTGTGTGACTGTGTGATTGTGTGATTTTGTGATTGTGTGATTGTGTGATTGTGCGATTGTGTAATTGTGATTGTGTGATTGTGATTGTGTGTACTGTGTGATTGTGTGATTGTGTGATTGCGTGAATGTGTGATTGTGTGATTGTGTGATTGTGTGATTGTGTGATTGTGTGATTGTGTGCTTGTGTGATTGTGTGGTTGTGTGATTGTGTGATTGTGTGATTGTGTGATTGTGTGATTGTGTGATTGTGTGATTGTGTGATTGTGTGATTGTGTGATTGTGTGACCGTGATTGTGTGACCGTGATTGTGTGACCGTGATTGTGTGACCGTGATTGTGTGGCCGTGATTGAGTGACCGTGATTGTGATTGCGTGATTGTGTGATTATGTGATCGTGTGATCGTGTGATTGTGTGATCGTGTGATTGTGTGATTGTGTGAGTGTGTGATTGTGTGATTGTGTGATTGTGTGATTGTGACTGTGTGATTGCGTGATTGTGTGATTGTGTGGTTGTGTGATTTTGTGATTGTGTGATTGTGTGATTGTGTGATTGTGTGATTGTGTGATTGTGACTGTGTGATTGTGTGAGTGTGTGATTGTGTGAGTGTGTGATTGTGTGAGTGTGTGATTGTGTGATTGTGTGATTGTGTGATTGTGTGATTGTGTGATTGTGTGATTGTGTGATTGTGTGGTTGTGTGATTGTGTGATTGTGTGATTAGGTGATTGTGTGATTGTGCGATTGTGTAATTGTGATTGTGTGATTGTGATTGTGTGTACTGTGTGATTGTGTGATTGTGTGATTGTGTGATTGTGTGATTGTGTGATTGTGTGATTGTGTGATTGTGGGATTGTGTGATTGTGTGATTGTGTGATTGTGTGCTTGTGTGATTATGTGATTTTGTGATTGTGTGATTGTGTGATTGTGTGAGTGTGTGATTGTCTGATTGAGTGATTGTGTGCTTGTGTGATTGTGTGCTTGTGTGATTGTGTGCTTGTGTGATTGTGTGATTGTGTGATTAGGTGATTGTGTAATTGTGTGATTGTGGGATTGTGACTGTGTGATTGTGTGAGTGTGTGATTGTGTGATTGAGTGATTGTGTGCTTGTGTGATTGTGTTGTTGTGTGATTGTGTGATTGTGTGATTGTGTGATTGTGTGATTGTGACTGTGTGATTGTGTGAGTGTGTGATTGTGTGAGTGTGTGATTGTGTGATTGTGTGATTGTGTGATTGTGTGATTGTGTGATTGTGTGATTGTGTGGTTGTGTGATTGTGTGATTGTGTGATTAGGTGATTGTGTGATTGTGCGATTGTGTAATTGTGATTGTGTGATTGTGATTGTGTGTGCTGTGTGATTGTGTGATTGTGTGATTGTGTGATTGTGTGATTGTGTGATTGTGTGATTGTGTGATTGTGTGATTGTGTGATTGTGTGATTGTGTGATTGTGTGATTATGTGATTGTGTGATTGTGTGATTGTGTGATTGTGTGAGTGTGCGATTGTCTGATTGAGTGATTGTGTGCTTGTGTGATTGTGTGCTTGTGTGATTGTGTGATTGTGTGATTAGGTGGTTGTGTAATTGTGTGATTGTGGGATTGTGACTGTGTGATTGTGTGAGTGTGTGATTGTGTGATTGAGTGATTGTGTGCTTGTGTGATTATGTTGTTGTGTGATTGTGTGATTGTGTGATTGTGTGATTGTGTGATTGTGTGATTGTGTGATTGTGTGATTGTGTGATTGTGTGATAGTGACTGTGTGATTGTGTGATTGTGTGATTGTGACTGTGTGATTGTGTGAGTGTGTGATTGTGTGATTGAGTGATTGTGTGCTTGTGTGATTGTGTGGTTGTGTGATTGTGTGATTGTGTGATTGTGTGATTGTGTGATTGTGTGATTGTGTGATTGTGTGATTGTGTGATTGTGTGATTGTGTGATTGTGTGATTGTGTGATTGTGTGATTGTGTGGTTGTGTGATTGTTTGATTGTGCGATTAGGTGATTGTGTGATTGTGTGATTGTGTGATTGTGTGATTGTGTGGTTGTGGTTGTGTGATTGTGACTGTGTGATTGTGATTGTGTGATTGCGATTGTGTGATTGTGACTGTGTGATTGTGTGAGTGTGTGATTGTGTGATTGTGTGATTGTGTGATTGTGTGAGTCTGCGATTGTGTGATTGTGTGATTGTGTGATTGTGTGATTGTGTGATTGTGTGATTGTGACTGTGTGATTGTGTGAGTGTGTGATTGTGTGATTGAGTGATTGTGTGGTTGTGTGATTGTGTGGTTGTGTGATTGTGTGATTGTGTGATTGTGTGATTGTGTGATTGTGTGATTGTGTGATTGTGTGATAGTGACTGTGTGATTGTGTGATTGTGTGATTGTGTGATTGTGTGACCGTGATTGTGTGACCGTGATTGTGTGACCGTGATTGTGTGGCCGTGATTGAGTGACCGTGATTGTGATTGCGTGATTGTGTGATTGTGTGATCGTGTGATCGTGTGATTGTGTGATCGTGTGATTGTGTGATTGTGTGAGTGTGTGATTGTGTGGTTGAGTGATTGTGACTGTGTGATTGCGTGATTGTGTGATTGTGTGGTTGTGTGATTTTGTGATTGTGTGATTGTGTGATTGTGTGATTGTGTGATTGTGTGATTGTGACTGTGTGATTGTGTGAGTGTGTGATTGTGTGAGTGTGTGATTGTGTGATTAGGTGATTGTGTGATTGTGCGATTGTGTAATTGTGATTGTGTGATTGTGATTGTGTGTACTGTGTGATTGTGTGATTGTGTGATTGTGTGATTGTGTGATTGTGTGATTGTGTGATTGTGTGATTGTGTGATTGTGTGATTGTGTGATTGTATGATTATGTGATTGTGTGATTGTGTGATTGTGTGATTGTGTGAGTGTGTGATTGTCTGATTGAGTGATTGTGTGCTTGTGTGATTGTGTGGTTGTGTGATTGTGTGATTGTGTGATTAGGTGATTGTGTAATTGTGTGATTGTGGGATTGTGACTGTGTGATTGTGTGAGTGTGTGATTGTGTGATTGAGTGATTGTGTGCTTGTGTGATTGTGTGATTGTATGATTGTGTGATTGTGTGATTGTGTGATTGTGTGATTGTGTGATTGTGTGATTGTGTGATTGTGTGATTGTGTGATTGTGTGATTGTGTGATTGTGTGCTTGTGTGATTGTGTGATTGTGGTTGTGTGATTGTGACTGTGTGATTGTGATTGTGTGATTGAGATTGTGTGATTGTGACTGTGTGATTGTGTGAGTGTGTGATTGTGTGATTGTGTGATTGTGTGATTGTGTGATTGTGTGATTTATTGAGTGTGCGATTGTGTGATTGTGTGATTGTGTGATTGTGTGATTGTGATTGTGTGATTGTGACTGTGTGATTGTGTGAGTGTGTGATTGTGTGATTGAGTGATTGTGTGGTTGTGTGATTGTGTGGTTGTGTGATTGTGTGGTTGTGTGATTGTGTGATTGTGTGATTGTGTGATTGTGTGATTGTGTGGTTGTGTGATTGTTTGATTGTGTGATTAGGTGATTGAGTGATTGTGTGATTGTGTGATTGTGTGATTGTGTGGTTGTGTGATTGTGTGATTGTGTGATTGTGTGATTGTGTGATTGTGTGATTGTGTGATTGTGACTGTGTGATTGTGTGGTTGTGTGATTGTGTGATTGTGTGATTGTGTGATTGTGTGATTGTGTGATTGTGTGATTGTGTGATAGTGACTGTGTGATTGTGTGATTGTGTGATTGTGTGATTCTGTGACCGTGATTGTGTGACCGTGATTGTGTGACCGTGATTGTGTGACCGTGATTGTGTGACCGTGATTGTGTGGCCGTGATTGAGTGAACGTGATTGTGATTGCGTGATTGTGTGATTATGTGATCGTGTGATCGTGTGATTGTGTGATCGTGTGATTGTGTGATTGTGTGAGTGTGTGATTGTGTGATTGTGTGATTGTGTGATTGTGACTGTGTGATTGCGTGATTGTGTGATTGTGTGGTTGTGTGATTTTGTGATTGTGTGATTGTGTGATTGTGTGATTGTGTGATTGTGTGATTGTGACTGTGTGATTGTGTGAGTGTGTGATTGTGTGAGTGTGTGATTGTGTGATTGTGTGATTGTGTGATTGTGTGATTGTGTGATTGTGTTGTTGTGTGATTGTGTGATTGTGTGATTGTGTTATTGTGTGATTGTGTGATTGTGTGACTGTGTGATTGTGTGATTTTGTAATTGTGTGATTGTGTGATTGTGCGATTGTGTAATTGTGATTGTGTGATTGTGATTGTGTGTACTGTGTGATTGTGTGATTGTGTGATTGCGTGAATGTGTGATTGTGTGATTGTGTGATTGTGTGATTGTGTGATTGTGTGATTGTGTGCTTGTGTGATTGTGTGGTTGTGTGATTGTGTGATTGTGTGATTGTGTGATTGTGTGATTGTGTGATTGTGTGATTGTGTGATTGTGTGACCGTGATTGTGTGACCGTGATTGTGTGACCGTGATTGTGTGACCGTGATTGTGTGGCCGTGATTGAGTGACCGTGATTGTGATTGCGTGATTGTGTGATTATGTGATCGTGTGATCGTGTGATTGTGTGATCGTGTGATTGTGTGATTGTGTGAGTGTGTGATTGTGTGATTGTGTGATTGTGTGATTGTGACTGTGTGATTGCGTGATTGTGTGATTGTGTGGTTGTGTGATTTTGTGATTGTGTGATTGTGTGATTGTGTGATTGTGTGATTGTGTGATTGTGACTGTGTGATTGTGTGAGTGTGTGATTGTGTGAGTGTGTGATTGTGTGATTGTGTGATTGTGTGATTGTGTGATTGTGTGATTGTGTGATTGTGTGATTGTGTGGTTGTGTGATTGTGTGATTGTGTGATTGTGCGATTGTGTAATTGTGATTGTGTGATTGTGATTGTGTGTACTGTGTGATTGTGTGATTGTGTGATTGTGTGATTGTGTGATTGTGTGATTGTGTGATTGTGTGATTGTGGGATTGTGTGATTGTGTGATTGTGTGATTGTGTGCTTGTGTGATTATGTGATTTTGTGATTGTGTGATTGTGTGATTGTGTGAGTGTGTGATTGTCTGATTGAGTGATTGTGTGCTGTGTGATTGTGTGATTGTGTGATTGTGTGATTGTGTGATTGTGTGATTGTGTGATTGTGTGATTGTGTGATTGTGTGATTGTGTGATTGTGTGATTGTGTGATTATGTGATTGTGTGATTGTGTGATTGTGTGATTGTGTGAGTGTGCGATTGTCTGATTGAGTGATTGTGTGCTTGTGTGATTGTGTGCTTGTGTGATTGTGTGATTGTGTGATTAGGTGATTGTGTAATTGTGTGATTGTGGGATTGTGACTGTGTGATTGTGTGAGTGTGTGATTGTGTGATTGAGTGATTGTGTGCTTGTGTGATTATGTTGTTGTGTGATTGTGTGATTGTGTGATTGTGTGATTGTGTGATTGTGTGATTGTGTGATTGTGTGATTGTGTGATTGTGTGATTGTGTGATTGTGTGATTGTGACTGTGTGATTGTGTGGTTGTGTGATTGTGTGATTGTGTGATTGTGTGATTGTGTGATTGTGTGATTGTGTGATAGTGACTGTGTGATTGTGTGATTGTGTGATTGTGTGATTGTGTGACCGTGATTGTGTGACAGTGATTGTGTGACCGTGATTGTGTGGCCGTGATTGAGTGACCGTGATTGTGATTGCGTGATTGTGTGATTGTGTGATCGTGTGATCGTGTGATTGTGTGATCGTGTGATTGTGTGATTGTGTGAGTGTGTGATTGTGTGATTGTGTGATTGTGTGATTGTGTGATTGTGTGATTGTGTGATTGTGTGATTGTGTGATTGTGTGATTGTGTGATTGTGTGATTGTGTGATTGTGTGATTGTGTGATTGTGGTTGTGTGATTGTGACTTTGTGATTGTGATTGTGTGATTGTGATTGTGTGATTGTGATTGTGTGATTGTGACTGTGTGATTGTGTGAGTGTGTGATTGTGTTATTGTGTGATTGTGTGATTGTGTGATTGTGCGATTGTGTGATTGTGTGATTGTGTGATTGTGTGATTGTGTGATTATGTGATTGTGTGATTGTGTGATTGTGTGATTGTGTGAGTGTGTGATTGACTGATTGAGTGATTGTGTGATTGTGTGATTGTTTGGTTGTGACTGTGTGATTGTGTGAGTGTGTGATTGAGTGATTGTGAGCTTGTGTGATTGTGTGGTTGTGTGATTGTGTGATTGTGTGATTGTGTGATTGTGTGACTGTGTGATTGTGTGATTGTGTGATTGTGTGATTGTGTGATTGTGTGATTGTGTGATTGTGTGATTGTGTGATTGTGGGTGTGTGATTGTGACTGGGTGATTGTGATTGTGTGATTGTGATTGTGTGATTGTGACTGTGTGATTGTGTGAGTGTGTGATTATGTGATTGTGTGATTGTGTGATTGTGTGATTGTGTGAGTGTGTGATTGTGTGATTGTGTGATTGTGTGATTGTGTGATTGTGTGATTATGTGATTGTGTGATTGTGTGATTGTGTGATTGTGTGAGTGTGTGATTGTCTGATTGAGTGATTGTGTGCTTGTGTGATTGCGTGGTTGTGTGATTGTGTGATTGTGTGATTAGGTGATTGTGTGATTGTGTGATTGTGTGATTGTGTGATTGTGACTGTGTGATTGTGTGAGTGTGTGATTGTGTGATTGAGTGATTGTGTGCTTGTGTGATTGTGTGATTGTGTGATTGTGTGATTGTGTGATTGTGTGATTGTGTGATTGTGTGATTGTGTGATTGTGTGATTGTGTGATTGTGTGATTGTGTGATTGTGTGCTTGTGTGATTGTGTGGTTGTGTGATTGTGTGATTGTCTGATTAGGTGATTGTGTAATTGTGTGATTGTGGGATTGTGACTGTGTGATTGTGTGAGTGTGTGATTGTGTGATTGAGTGATTGTGTGCTTGTGTGATTGTGTGATTATGTGATTGTGTGATTGTGTGATTGTGTGATTGTGTGAGTGTGTGATTGTCTGATTGAGTGATTGTGTGCTTGTGTGATTGTGTGCTTGTGTGATTGTGTGATTGTGTGATTAGGTGATTGTGTAATTGTGTGATTGTGGGATTGTGACTGTGTGATTGTGTGAGTGTGTGATTGAGTGATTGTGTGCTTGTGTGATTGTGTTGTTGTGTGATTGTGTGATTGTGTGATTGTGTGATTGTGTGATTGTGTGATTGTGACTGTGTGATTGTGTGAGTGTGTGATTGTGTGAGTGTGTGATTGTGTGATTGTGTGATTGTGTGATTGTGTGATTGTGTGATTGTGTGGTTGTGTGATTGAGTGATTGTGTGCTTGTGTGATTGTGTGGTTGTGTGATTGTGTGATTGTGTGATTGTGTGATTGTGTGAGTGTGTGATTGTCTGATTGAGTGATTGTGTGCTTGTGTGATTGCGTGGTTGTGTGATTGTGTGATTGTGTGATTAGGTGATTGTGTGATTGTGTGATTGTGTGATTGTGACTGTGTGATTGTGTGATTGTGTGATTGAGTGATTGTGTGCTTGTGTGATTGTGTGGTTGTGTGATTGTGTGATTGTGTGATTGTGTGATTGTGTGATTGTGTGATTGTGTGATTGTGTGATTGTGACTGTGTGAGTGTGTGATTGTGTGAGTGTGTGATTGTGTGATTGTGTGATTGTGTGATTGTGTGATTGTGTGATTGTGTGATTGTGTGGTTGTGTGATTGTGTGATTGTGTGATTAGGTGATTGTGTGATTGTGCGATTGTGTAATTGTGATTGTGTGATTGTGATTGTGTGTACTGTGTGATTGTGTGATTGTGTGATTGTGTGATTGTGTGATTGTGTGATTGTGTGATTGTGTGATTGTGTGATTGTGTGATTGTGTGATTGTGTGATTGTGTGATTGTGTGATTGTGTGATTGTGTGATTATGTGATTGTGTGATTGTGTGATTGTGTGATTGTGTGAGTGTGTGATTGTCTGATTGAGTGATTGTGTGCTTGTGTGATTGTGTGGTTGTGTGATTGTGTGATTGTGTGATTGTGTGAGTGTGTGATTGTGTGATTGAGTGATTGTGTGCTTGTGCGATTGTGTTGTTGTGTGATTGTGTGATTGTGTGATTGTGTGATTGTGTGATTGTGTGAGTGTGTGATTGTGTGATTGTGTGATTGTGTGATTGTGACTGTGTGATTGCGTGATTGTGTGATTGTGTGGTTGTGTGATTTTGTGATTGTGTGATTGTGTGATTGTGTGATTGTGACTGTGTGATTGTGTGAGTGTGTGATTGTGTGAGTGTGTGATTGTGTGATTGTGTGATTGTGTGATTGTGTGATTGTGTGATTGTGTGATTGTGTGGTTGTGTGATTGTGTGATTGTGTGATTAGGTGATTGTGTGATTGTGCGATTGTGTAATTGTGATTGTGTGATTGTGATTGTGTGTACTGTGTGATTGTGTGATTGTGTGATTGTGTGATTGTGTGATTGTGTGATTGTGTGATTGTGTGATTGTGTGATTGTGTGATTGTGTGATTGTGTGATTGTGTGATTGTGTGATTGTGTGATTGTGTGATTGTGTGATTATGTGATTGTGTGATTGTGTGATTGTGTGATTGTGTGAGTGTGTGATTGTCTGATTGAGTGATTGTGTGCTTGTGTGATTGTGTGCTTGTGTGATTGTGTGATTGTGTGATTAGGTGATTGTGTAATTGTGTGATTGTGGGATTGTGACTGTGTGATTGTGTGAGTGTGTGATTGTGTGATTGTGTGCTTGTGTGATTGTGTGATTGTGTGATTGTGTGATTGTGTGATTGTGTGATTGTGTGATTGTGTGATTGTGTGATTGTGGTTGTGTGATTGTGACTGTGTGATTGTGATTGTGTGATTGTGATTGTGTGATTGTGACTGTGTGATTGTGTGAGTGTGTGATTGTGTGATTGTGTGATTGTGTGATTTATTGAGTGTGCGATTGTGTGATTGTGTGATTGTGTGATTGTGATTGTGTGATTGTGACTGTGTGATTATGTGAGTGTGTGATTGTGTGATTGAGTGATTGTGTGGTTGTGTGATTGTGTGGTTGTTTGATTGTGTGATTGTGTGATTGTGTGATTGTGTCAGTGTGTGATTGTGTGATTGTGTGATTGTGTGAGTGTGTGATTGTCTGATTGAGTGATTGTGTGCTCGTGTGATTGCGTGGTTGTGTGATTGTGTGATTGTGTGATTAGGTGATTGTGTGATTGTGTGATTGTGTGATTGTGACTGTGTGATTGTGTGAGTGTGTGATTGTGTGATTGAGTGATTGTGTG
Source organism: Megachile rotundata (assembly GCF_050947335.1). Lineage (NCBI taxonomy): Eukaryota > Metazoa > Arthropoda > Insecta > Hymenoptera > Megachilidae > Megachile > Megachile rotundata. The sequence goes on along the minus strand of NW_027473376.1, from coordinate 252,586 downwards.
CTTGTGTGATTGTGTGGTTGTGTGATTGTGTGATTGTGTGATTGTGTGATTGTGTGATTGTGTGATTGTGTGATTGTGTGATTGTGTGATTGTGTGATTGTGTGATTGTGTGGTTGTGTGATTGTTTGATTGTGTGATTAGGTGATTGTGTGATTGTGTGATTGTGTGATTGTGTGATTGTGTGGTTGTGTGATTGTGTGATTGTGTGATTGTGTGATTGTGTGATTGTGTGATTGTGCGATTGTGTGATTGTGTGATTGTGTGATTGTGTGATTGTGTGATTGTGTGATTGTGTGATTGTGTGAGAGTGTGATTGTCTGATTGAGTGATTGTGTGCTTGTGTGATTGCGTGGTTGTGTGATTGTGTGATTGTGTGATTAGGTGATTGTGTGATTGTGTGATTGTGTGATTGTGTGATTGTGACTGTGTGATTGTGTGATTGTGTGATTGAGTGATTGTGTGCTTGTGTGATTGTGTGGTTGTGTGATTGTGTGATTGTGTGATTGTGTGATTGTGTGATTGTGTGATTGTGTGATTGTGATTGTGTGATTGTGACTGTGTGATTGTGTGAGTGTGTGATTGTGTGATTGAGTGATTGTGTGGTTGTGTGATTGTGTGGTTGTTTGATTGTGTGATTGTGTGATTGTGTGATTGTGTCAGTGTGTGATTGTGTGATTGTGTGAGTGTGTGATTGTCTGATTGAGTGATTGTGTGCTCGTGTGATTGCGTGGTTGTGTGATTGTGTGATTGTGTGATTAGGTGATTGTGTGATTGTGTGATTGTGTGATTGTGACTGTGTGATTGTGTGAGTGTGTGATTGTGTGATTGAGTGATTGTGTGCTTGTGTGATTGTGTGGTTGTGTGATTGTGTGTTTGTGTGATTGTGTGATTGTGTGATTGTGTGATTGTGTGATTGTGTGATTGTGTGATTGTGTGGTTGTGTGATTGTGTGATTGTGTGATTGTGTGATTGTGTGATTGTGTGATTGTGCGATTGTGTGATTGTGTGATTGTGTGATTGTGTGATTGTGTGATTATGTGATTGTGTGATTGTGTGATTGTGTGATTGTGTGATTGTGTGAGTGTGTGATTGTCTGATTGAGTGATTGTGTGCTTGTGTGATTGCGTGGTTGTGTGATTGTGTGATTGTGTGATTAGGTGATTGTGTGATTGTGTGATTGTGTGATTGTGACTGTGTGATTGTGTGATTGTGTGATTGAGTGATTGTGTGCTTGTGTGATTGTGTGATTGTGTGATTGTGTGATTGTGTGATTGTGTGATTGTGTGATTGTGTGATTGTGTGATTGTGTGATTGTGTGATTGTGTGATTGTGTGATTGTGTGATTGTGTGATTGTGTGATTGTGTGATTGTGTGATTGTGTGATTGTGTGATTGTGTGATTGTGTGATTGTGTGAGTGTGTGATTGTCTGATTGAGTGATTGTGTGCTTGTGTGATTGCGTGGTTGTGTGATTGTGTGATTAGGTGATTGTGTGATTGTGTGATTGTGTGATTGTGACTGTGTGATTGTGTGATTGTGTGATTGAGTGATTGTGTGGTTGTGTGATTGTGTGGTTGTGTGATTGTGTGATTGTGTGATTGTGTGATTGTGTGATTGTGTGATTGTGTGATTGTGTGATTGTGTGATTGTGTGATTGTGTGATTTTGTGATTATGTGATTGTGTGATTGTGCGATTGTGTGATTGTGTGATTGTGAGAGTGTGTGATTGTCTGATTGAGTGATTGTGTGCTTGTGTGATTGCGTGGTTGTGTGATTGTGTGATTGTGTGATTAGGTGATTGTGTGATTGTGTGATTGTGTGATTGTGACTGTGTGATTGTGTGAGTGTGTGATTGTGTGATTGAGTGATTGTGTGCTTGTGTGATTGTGTGGTTGTGTGATTGTGTGATTGTGTGATTGTGTGATTGTGTGATTGTGTGATTGTGTGATTGTGTGATTGTGTGATTGTGTGATTGTGTGATTGTGTGATTGTGTGATTGTGTGATTGTGTGGTTGTGTGATTGTTTGATTGTGCGATTAGGTGATTGTGTGATTGTGTGATTGTGTGATTGTGTGATTGTGTGGTTGTGGTTGTGTGATTGTGACTGTGTGATTGTGATTGTGTGATTGCGATTGTGTGATTGTGACTGTGTGATTGTGTGAGTGTGTGATTGTGTGATTGTGTGATTGTGTGATTGTGTGAGTCTGCGATTGTGTGATTGTGTGATTGTGTGATTGTGTGATTGTGTGATTGTGTGATTGTGACTGTGTGATTGTGTGAGTGTGTGATTGTGTGATTGAGTGATTGTGTGGTTGTGTGATTGTGTGGTTGTGTGATTGTGTGATTGTGTGATTGTGTGATTGTGTGATTGTGTGATTGTGTGATTGTGTGATAGTGACTGTGTGATTGTGTGATTGTGTGATTGTGTGATTGTGTGACCGTGATTGTGTGACCGTGATTGTGTGACCGTGATTGTGTGGCCGTGATTGAGTGACCGTGATTGTGATTGCGTGATTGTGTGATTGTGTGATCGTGTGATCGTGTGATTGTGTGATCGTGTGATTGTGTGATTGTGTGAGTGTGTGATTGTGTGGTTGAGTGATTGTGACTGTGTGATTGCGTGATTGTGTGATTGTGTGGTTGTGTGATTTTGTGATTGTGTGATTGTGTGATTGTGTGATTGTGTGATTGTGTGATTGTGACTGTGTGATTGTGTGAGTGTGTGATTGTGTGAGTGTGTGATTGTGTGATTGTGTGATTGTGTGATTGTGTGATTGTGTGATTGTGTGATTGTGTGATTGTGTGATTGTGTGATTGTGACTGTGTGATTGTGTGGTTGTGTGATTGTGTGATTGTGTGATTGTGTGATTGTGTGGTTGTGTGATTGTGTGATTGTGTGATTAGGTGATTGTGTGATTGTGCGATTGTGTAATTGTGATTGTGTGATTGTGATTGTGTGTACTGTGTGATTGTGTGATTGTGTGATTGTGTGATTGTGTGATTGTGTGATTGTGTGATTGTGTGATTGTGTGATTGTGTGATTGTATGATTATGTGATTGTGTGATTGTGTGATTGTGTGATTGTGTGAGTGTGTGATTGTCTGATTGAGTGATTGTGTGCTTGTGTGATTGTGTGGTTGTGTGATTGTGTGATTGTGTGATTAGGTGATTGTGTAATTGTGTGATTGTGGGATTGTGACTGTGTGATTGTGTGAGTGTGTGATTGTGTGATTGAGTGATTGTGTGCTTGTGTGATTGTGTTGTTGTGTGATTGTGTGATTGTATGATTGTGTGATTGTGTGATTGTGTGATTGTGTGATTGTGTGATTGTGTGATTGTGTGATTGTGTGATTGTGTGATTGTGTGATTGTGTGATTGTGTGCTTGTGTGATTGTGTGATTGTGGTTGTGTGATTGTGACTGTGTGATTGTGATTGTGTGATTGTGATTGTGTGATTGTGACTGTGTGATTGTGTGAGTGTGTGATTGTGTGATTGTGTGATTGTGTGATTGTGTGATTGTGTGATTTATTGAGTGTGCGATTGTGTGATTGTGTGATTGTGTGATTGTGTGATTGTGATTGTGTGATTGTGACTGTGTGATTGTGTGAGTGTGTGATTGTGTGATTGAGTGATTGTGTGGTTGTGTGATTGTGTGGTTGTGTGATTGTGTGGTTGTGTGATTGTGTGATTGTGTGAGTCTGCGATTGTGTGATTGTGTGATTGTGTGATTGTGTGATTGTGTGATTGTGTGATTGTGTGATTGTGTGATTTATTGAGTGTGCGATTGTGTGATTGTGTGATTGTGTGATTGTGTTGTTGTGTGATTGTGTGATTGTGTGATTGTGTTATTGTGTGATTGTGTGATTGTGTGACTGTGTGATTGTGTGATTTTGTGATTGTGTGATTGTGTGATTGTGCGATTGTGTAATTGTGATTGTGTGATTGTGATTGTGTGTACTGTGTGATTGTGTGATTGTGTGATTGCGTGAATGTGTGATTGTGTGATTGTGTGATTGTGTGATTGTGTGATTGTGTGATTGTGTGCTTGTGTGATTGTGTGGTTGTGTGATTGTGTGATTGTGTGATTGTGTGATTGTGTGATTGTGTGATTGTGTGATTGTGTGATTGTGTGATTGTGTGATTGTGTGACCGTGATTGTGTGACCGTGATTGTGTGACCGTGATTGTGTGACCGTGATTGTGTGGCCGTGATTGAGTGACCGTGATTGTGATTGCGTGATTGTGTGATTATGTGATCGTGTGATCGTGTGATTGTGTGATCGTGTGATTGTGTGATTGTGTGAGTGTGTGATTGTGTGATTGTGTGATTGTGTGATTGTGACTGTGTGATTGCGTGATTGTGTGATTGTGTGGTTGTGTGATTTTGTGATTGTGTGATTGTGTGATTGTGTGATTGTGTGATTGTGTGATTGTGACTGTGTGATTGTGTGAGTGTGTGATTGTGTGAGTGTGTGATTGTGTGATTGTGTGATTGTGTGATTGTGTGATTGTGTGATTGTGTGATTGTGTGATTGTGTGGTTGTGTGATTGTGTGATTGTGTGATTAGGTGATTGTGTGATTGTGCGATTGTGTAATTGTGATTGTGTGATTGTGATTGTGTGTACTGTGTGATTGTGTGATTGTGTGATTGTGTGATTGTGTGATTGTGTGATTGTGTGATTGTGTGATTGTGGGATTGTGTGATTGTGTGATTGTGTGATTGTGTGCTTGTGTGATTATGTGATTTTGTGATTGTGTGATTGTGTGATTGTGTGAGTGTGTGATTGTCTGATTGAGTGATTGTGTGCTTGTGTGATTGTGTGCTTGTGTGATTGTGTGCTTGTGTGATTGTGTGATTGTGTGATTAGGTGATTGTGTAATTGTGTGATTGTGGGATTGTGACTGTGTGATTGTGTGAGTGTGTGATTGTGTGATTGAGTGATTGTGTGCTTGTGTGATTGTGTTGTTGTGTGATTGTGTGATTGTGTGATTGTGTGATTGTGTGATTGTGACTGTGTGATTGTGTGAGTGTGTGATTGTGTGAGTGTGTGATTGTGTGATTGTGTGATTGTGTGATTGTGTGATTGTGTGATTGTGTGATTGTGTGGTTGTGTGATTGTGTGATTGTGTGATTAGGTGATTGTGTGATTGTGCGATTGTGTAATTGTGATTGTGTGATTGTGATTGTGTGTGCTGTGTGATTGTGTGATTGTGTGATTGTGTGATTGTGTGATTGTGTGATTGTGTGATTGTGTGATTGTGTGATTGTGTGATTGTGTGATTGTGTGATTGTGTGATTATGTGATTGTGTGATTGTGTGATTGTGTGATTGTGTGAGTGTGCGATTGTCTGATTGAGTGATTGTGTGCTTGTGTGATTGTGTGCTTGTGTGATTGTGTGATTGTGTGATTAGGTGATTGTGTAATTGTGTGATTGTGGGATTGTGACTGTGTGATTGTGTGAGTGTGTGATTGTGTGATTGAGTGATTGTGTGCTTGTGTGATTATGTTGTTGTGTGATTGTGTGATTGTGTGATTGTGTGATTGTGTGATTGTGTGATTGTGTGATTGTGTGATTGTGTGATTGTGTGATAGTGACTGTGTGATTGTGTGATTGTGTGATTGTGTGATTGTGTGATTGTGTGATAGTGACTGTGTGATTGTGTGATTGTGTGATTGTGTGATTGTGTGACCGTGATTGTGTGACAGTGATTGTGTGACCGTGATTGTGTGGCCGTGATTGAGTGACCGTGATTGTGATTGCGTGATTGTGTGATTGTGTGATCGTGTGATCGTGTGATTGTGTGATCGTGTGATTGTGTGATTGTGTGAGTGTGTGATTGTGTGATTGTGTGATTGTGTGATTGTGTGATTGTGTGATTGTGTGATTGTGTGATTGTGTGATTGTGTGATTGTGTGATTGTGTGATTGTGTGATTGTGGTTGTGTGATTGTGACTTTGTGATTGTGATTGTGTGATTGTGATTGTGTGATTGTGATTGTGTGATTGTGACTGTGTGATTGTGTGAGTGTGTGATTGTGTTATTGTGTGATTGTGTGATTGTGTGATTGTGCGATTGTGTGATTGTGTGATTGTGTGATTGTGTGATTGTGTGATTATGTGATTGTGTGATTGTGTGATTGTGTGATTGTGTGAGTGTGTGATTGTCTGATTGAGTGATTGTGTGCTTGTGTGATTGCGTGGTTGTGTGATTGTGTGATTGTGTGATTAGGTGATTGTGTGATTGTGTGATTGTGTGATTGTGTGATTGTGACTGTGTGATTGTGTGAGTGTGTGATTGTGTGATTGAGTGATTGTGTGCTTGTGTGATTGTGTGGTTGTGTGATTGTGTGATTGTGTGATTGTGTGATTATGTGATTGTGTGATTGTGTGATTGTCTGATTGTGTGATTGTGTGATTGTGTGATTGTGTGATTGTGTGGTTGTGTGATTGTGTGGTTGTGTGATTGTGTGATTGTGTGATTGTGTGATTGTGTGATTGTGTGATTGTGTGATAGTGACTGTGTGATTGTGTGATTGTGTGATTGTGTGATTATGTGACCGTGATTGTGTGACCGTGATTGTGTGGCCGTGATTGAGTGACCGTGATTGTGATTGCGTGATTGTGTGATTGTGTGATCGTGTGATCGTGTGATTGTGTGATCGTGTGATTGTGTGATTGTGTGAGTGTGTGATTGTGTGATTGTGTGATTGTGTGATTGTGTGATTGTGACTGTGTGATTGCGTGATTGTGTGATTGTGTGGTTGTGTGATTTTGTGATTGTGTGATTGTGTGATTGTGTGATTGTGTGATTGTGACTGTGTGATTGTGTGAGTGTGTGATTGTGTGAGTGTGTGATTGTGTGATTGTGTGATTGTGTGATTGTGTGATTGTGTGATTGTGTGGTTGTGTGATTGTGTGATTGTGTGATTAGGTGATTGTGTGATTGTGCGATTGTGTCATTGTGATTGTGTGATTGTGATTGTGTGTACTGTGTGATTGTGTGATTGTGTGATTGTGTGATTGTGTGATTGTGTGATTGTGTGATTGTGTGATTGTGTGATTGTGTGATTGTGTGATTGTGTGATTGTGTGATTGTGTGATTGTGTGATTGTGTGATTGTGTGCTTGTGTGATTGTGTGGTTGTGTGATTGTGTGATTGTGTGATTAGGTGATTGTGTAATTGTGTGATTGTGGGATTGTGACTGTGTGATTGTGTGAGTGTGTGATTGTGTGATTGAGTGATTGTGTGCTTGTGTGATTGTGTTGTTGTGTAATTGTGTGATTGTGTGATTGTGTGATCGTGTGATTGTGTGATTGTGTGATTGTGTGATTGTGTGATTGTGTGATTGTGTGATTGTGTGATTGTGTGATTGTGTGATTGTGTGATTGTGCGATTGTGTGATTGTGTGATTGTGTGATTGTGTGATTGTGGTTGTGTGATTGTGACTGTGTGATTGAGATTGTGTGATTGTGACTGTGTGATTGTGTGAGTGTGTGATTGTGTGATTGTGTGATTGTGTGATTTATTGAGTGTGCGATTGTGTGATTGTGTGATTGTGTGATTGTGTGATTGTGATTGTGTGATTGTGACTGTGTGATTGTGTGAGTGTGTGATTGTGTGATTGAGTGATTGTGTGGTTGTGTGATTGTGTGGTTGTGTGATTGTGTGGTTGTGTGATTGTGTGATTGTGTGATTATGTGATTGTGTGATTGTGTGATTGTGTGATTGTGTGAGTGTGTGATTGTCTGATTGAGTGATTGTGTGCTTGTGTGATTGTGTGGTTGTGTGATTGTGTGATTGTGTGATTAGGTGATTGTGTGATTGTGTGATTGTGTGATTGTGACTGTGTGATTGTGTGAGTGTGTGATTGAGTGATTGTGAGCTTGTGTGATTGTGTGGTTGTGTGATTGTGTGATTGTGTGATTGTGTGATTGTGTGACTGTGTGATTGTGTGATTGTGTGATTGTGTGATTGTGTGATTGTGTGATTGTGTGATTGTGTGATTGTGTGATTGTGGGTGTGTGATTGTGACTGGGTGATTGTGATTGTGTGATTGTGATTGTGTGATTGTGACTGTGTGATTGTGTGAGTGTGTGATTATGTGATTGTGTGATTGTGTGATTGTGTGATTGTGTGAGTGTGTGATTGTGTGATTGTGTGATTGTGTGATTGTGTGATTGTGTGATTATGTGATTGTGTGATTGTGTGATTGTGTGATTGTGTGAGTGTGTGATTGTCTGATTGAGTGATTGTGTGCTTGTGTGATTGCGTGGTTGTGTGATTGTGTGATTGTGTGATTAGGTGATTGTGTGATTGTGTGATTGTGTGATTGTGTGATTGTGTGATTGTGACTGTGTGATTGTGTGAGTGTGTGATTGTGTGATTGAGTGATTGTGTGCTTGTGTGATTGTGTGATTGTGTGATTGTGTGATTGTGTGATTGTGACTGTGTGATTGTGTGAGTGTGTGATTATGTGATTGTGTGATTGTGTGATTGTGTGATTGTGTGAGTGTGTGATTGTGTGATTGTGTGATTGTGTGATTGTGTGATTGTGTGAGTGTGTGATTGTGTGATTGTGTGATTGTGTGAGTGCGTGATTGTGTGACTGTGTGATTGTGTGATTGTGTGATTGTGTGATTGTGTGATTGTGTGATTGTGTGATTGTGTGATTGTGTGATTGTGTGATTGTGTGATTGTGTGATTGTGTGATTGTGTGATTGTGTGATTATGTGATTGTGTGATTGTGTGATTGTGTGATTGTGTGAGTGTGTGATTGTCTGATTGAGTGATTGTGTGCTTGTGTGATTGTGTGCTTGTGTGATTGTGTGATTGTGTGATTGTGTGATTGTGTGATTGTGTGATTTATTGAGTGTGCGATTGTGTGATTGTGTGATTGTGTGATTGTGTGATTGTGATTGTGTGATTGTGACTGTGTGATTGTGTGAGTGTGTGATTGTGTGATTGAGTGATTGTGTGGTTGTGCGATTGTGTGGTTGTGTGATTGTGTGGTTGTGTGATTGTGTGATTGTGTGATTGTGTGATTGTGTGATTGTGTGGTTGTGTGATTGTTTGATTGTGTGATTAGGTGATTGTGTGATTGTGTGATTGTGTGATTGTGTGATTGTGTGGTTGTGTGATTGTGTGATTGTGTGATTGTGTGATTGTGTGATTGTGTGATTGTGTGATTGTGTGATTGTGTGATTGTGTGGTTGTGTGATTGTGTGATTGTGTGATTGTGTGATTGTGTGATTGTGCGATTGTGTGATTGTGCGATTGTGTGATTGTGTGATTGTGTGATTATGTGATTGTGTGATTGTGTGATTGTGTGATTGTGTGAGTGTGTGATTGTGTGATTAGGTGATTGTGTGATTGTGTGATTGTGTGATTGTGACTGTGTGATTGTGTGATGGTGTGATTGAGTGATTGTGTGCTTGTGTGATTGTGTGGTTGTGTGATTGTGTGATTGTGTGATTGTGTGATTGTGTGATTGTGTGATTGTGTGATTGTGTGATTGTGTGATTGTGTGATTGTGTGATTGTGTGATTGTGTGATTGTGTGATTGTGTGATTGTGTGATTGTGTGATTGTGTGATTGTGTGATTGTGTGATTGTGTGATTGTGTGATTGTGTGATTGTGTGATTGTGTGATTGTGTGATTGTGTGATTGTGTGATTGTGTGATTGTGTGATTGTGGTTGTGTGATTGTGACTGTGTGATTGTGATTGTGTGATTGTGATTGTGTGATTCTGACTGTGTGATTGTGTGAGTGTGTGATTGTGTGATTGTGTGATTGTGTGATTGTGTGAGTGTGCGATTGAGTGATTGTGTGATTGTGTGATTGTGTGATTGTGATTGTGTGATTGTGACTGTGTGATTGTGTGAGTGTGTGATTGTGTGATTGTGTGATTGTGTGATTGTGTGGTTGTGTGATTGTTAGATTGTGTGATTGTGTGATTGTCTGATTGTGTGATTGTGTGATTGTGTGATTATGTGATTGTGTGATTGTGTGATTGTGTGAGTGTGTGATTGTCTGATTGAGTGATTGTGTGCTTGTGTGATTGTGTGGTTGTGTGATTGTGTGATTGTGTGATTAGGTGATTGTGTGATTGTGTGATTGTGTGATTGTGTGATTGTGACTGTGTGATTGTGTGATTGTGTGATTGAGTGATTGTGTGAGTGTGTGGTTGTGTGATTGTGTGATTGTGTGATTGTGTGGTTGTGTGATTGTGTGATTGTGTGATTGTGTGATTGTGTGATTGTGTGATTGTGTGATTGTGTGACTGTGTGATTGTGTGATTTTGTGATTGTGTGATTGTGTGATTGTGCGATTGTGTAATTGTGATTGTGTGATTGTGATTGTGTGTACTGTGTGATTGTGTGATTGTGTGATTGTGTGATTGTGTGATTGTGTGATTGTGTGATTGTGTGATTGTGTGATTGTGCGATTGTGTGATTGTGTGATTGTGTGATTGTGTGATTGTGTGATTATGTGATTGTGTGATTGTGTGATTGTGTGATTGTGTGAGTGTGTGATTGTCTGATTGTGTGATTGTGTGATTGTGTGATTGTGTGGTTGTGTGATTGTGTGGTTGTGTGATTGTGTGATTGTGTGATTGTGTGATTGTGTGATTGTATGATAGTGACTGTGTGATTGTGTGATTGTGTGATTGTGTGATTGTGTGACCGTGATTGTGTGACCGTGATTGTGTGACCGTGATTGTGTGGCCGTGATTGAGTGACCGTGATTGTGATTGCGTGATTGTGTGATTGTGTGATCGTGTGATCGTGTGATTGTGTGATCGTGTGATTGTGTGATTGTGTGAGTGTGTGATTGTGTGATTGTGTGATTGTGTGATTGTGACTGTGTGATTGCGTGATTGTGTGATTGTGTGGTTGTGTGATTTTGTGATTGTGTGATTGTGTGATTGTGTGATTGTGTGATTGTGACTGTGTGATTGTGTGAGTGTGTGATTGTGTGAGTGTGTGATTGTGTGATTGTGTGATTGTGTGATTGTGTGATTGTGTGATTGTGTGGTTGTGTGATTGTGTGATTGTGTGATTAGGTGATTGTGTGATTGTGATTGTGTGTACTGTGTGATTGTGTGATTGTGATTGTGTGTACTGTGTGATTGTGTGATTGTGTGATTGTGTGATTGTGTGATTGTGTGATTGTGTGATTGTGTGATTGTGTGATTGTGTGATTGTGTGATTGTGGTTGTGTGATTGTGACTGTGTGATTGTGATTGTGTGATTGTGATTGTGTAATTGTGACTGTGTGATTGTGTGAGTGTGTGATTGTGTTATTGTGTGATTGTGTGATTGTGTGATTGTGTGAGTGTGTGATTGTCTGATTGAGTGATTGTGTGCTTGTGTGATTGCGTGGTTGTGTGATTGTGTGATTGTGTGATTAGGTGATTGTGTGATTGAGTGATTGTGTGATTGTCACTGTGTGATTGTGTGAGTGTGTGATTGTGTGATTGAGTGATTGTGTGCTTGTGTGATTGTGTGGTTGTGTGATTGTGTGATTGTGTGATTGTGTGATTGTGTGATTGTGTGATTGTGTGATTGTGTGATTGTGTGATTGTGTGATTGTGTGATTGTGTGATTGTGTGATTGTGTGGTTGTGTGATTGTGTGGTTGTGTGATTGTGTGATGGTGTGATTGTGTGATTGTGTGATAGTGACTGTGTGATTGTGTGATTGTGTGATTGTGTGATTGTGTGACCGTGATTGTGTGACCGTGATTGTGTGACCGTGATTGTGTGACCGTGATTGTGTGGCCGTGATTGAGTGACCGTGAATGTGATTGCGTGATTGTGTGATTGTGTGATCGTGTGATCGTGTGATTGTGTGATCGTGTGATTGTGTGATTGTGTGAGTGTGTGATTGTGTGATTGTGTGATTGTGTGATTGTGACTGTGTGATTGCGTGATTGTGTGATTGTGTGGTTGTGTGATTTTGTGATTGTGTGATTGTGTGATTGTGTGATTGTGTGATTGTGACTGTGTGATTGTGTGAGTGTGTGATTGTGTGAGTGTGTGATTGTGTGATTGTGTGATTGTGTGATTGTGTGATTGTGTGATTGTGTGATTGTGTGGTTGTGTGATTGTGTGATTGTGTGATTAGGTGATTGTGTGATTGTGCGATTGTGTAATAGTGATTGTGTGATTGTGATTGTGTGTACTGTGTGATTGTGTGATTGTGTGATTGTGTGATTGTGTGATTGTGTGATTGTGTGATTGTGTGATTGTGTGATTGTGTGATTGTGTGATTGTGTGATTGTGTGATTGTGTGATTATGTGATTGTGTGATTGTGTACTTGTGTGATTGTGTGAGTGTGTGATTGTCTGATTGAGTGATTGTGTGCTTGTGTGATTGTGTGGTTGTGTGATTGTGTGATTGTGTGATTGTGTGATTAGGTGATTGTGTAATTGTGTGATTGTGGGATTGTGACTGTGTGATTGTGTGAGTGTGTGATTGTGTGATTGAGTGATTGTGTGCTTGTGTGATTGTGTTGTTGTGTGATTGTGTGATTGTCGGATTGTGTGATTGTGTGATTGTGTGATTGTGTGATTGTGTGATTGTGTGATTGTGTGATTGTGTGATTGTGTGATTGTGGTTGTGTGATTGTGACTGTGTGATTGTGATTGTGTGATTGTGATTGTGTGATTGTGACTGTGTGATTGTGTGAGTGTGTGATTGTGTGATTGTGTGATTGTGTGATTTATTGAGTGTGCGATTGTGTGATTGTGTGATTGTGTGATTGTGTGATTGTGATTGTGTGATTGTGACTGTGTGATTGTATGAGTGTGTGATTGTGTGATTGAGTGATTGTGTGGTTGTGTGATTGTGTGGTTGTGTGATTGTGTGGTTGTGTGATTGTGTGATTGTGTGATTGTGTGATTGTGTGATTGTGTGGTTGTGTGATTGCTTGATTGTGTGATTAGGTGATTGTGTGATTGTGTGATTGTGTGATTGTGTGATTGTGTGGTTGTGTGATTGTGTGATTGTGTGATTGTGTGAGTGTGCGATTGTGTGATTGCGTGATTGTGTGATTGTGTGATTGTGATTGTGTGATTGTGACTGTGTGATTGTGTGAGTGTGTGATTGTGTGATTGTGTGATTGTGTGATTGTGTGGTTGTGTGATTGTTTGATTGTGTGATTAGGTGATTGTGTGATTGTGTGATTGTCTGATTGTGTGATTGTGTGATTGTGTGATTATGTGATTGTGTGATTGTGTGATTGTGTGAGTGTGTGATTGTCTGATTGCGTGATTGTGTGCTTGTGTGATTGTGTGGTTGTGTGATTGTGTGATTGTGTGATTAGGTGATTGTGTGATTGTGTGATTGTGTGATTGTGACTGTGTGATTGTGTGATTGTGTGATTGAGTGATTGTGTGAGTGTGTGGTTGTGTGATTGTGTGATTGTGTGATTGTGTGGTTGTGTGATTGTGTGATTGTGTGATTGTGTGATTGTGTGATTGTGTGATTGTGTGATTGTGTGACTGTGTGATTGTGTGATTTTGTGATTGTGTGATTGTGTGATTGTGCGACTGTGTAATTGTGATTGTGTGATTGTGATTGTGTGTACTGTGTGATTGTGTGATTGTGTGATTGTGTGATTGTGTGGTTGTGTGATTGTGTGGTTGTGTGATTGTGTGATTGTGTGATTGTGTGATTGTGTGATAGTGACTGTGTGATTGTGTGATTGTGTGATTGTGTGATTGTGTGACCGTGATTGTGTGACCGTGATTGTGTGACCGTGATTGTGTGGCCGTGATTGAGTGACCGTGATTGTGATTGCGTGATTGTGTGATTGTGTGATCGTGTGATCGTGTGATTGTGTGATCGTGTGATTGTGTGATTGTGTGAGTGTGTGATTGTGTGATTGTGTGATTGTGACTGTGTGATTGCGTGATTGTGTGATTGTGTGGTTGTGTGATTTTGTGATTGTGTGATTGTGTGATTGTGTGATTGTGTGATTGTGACTGTGTGATTGTGTGAGTGTGTGATTGTGTGAGTGTGTGATTGTGTGATTGTGTGATTGTGTGATTGTGTGATTGTGTGATTGTGTGATTGTGTGGTTGTGTGATTGTGTGATTGTGTGATTAGGTGATTGTGTGATTGTGATTGTGTGTACTGTGTGATTGTGTGATTGTGATTGTGTGTACTGTGTGATTGTGTGATTGTGTGATTGTGTGATTGTGTGATTGTGTGATTGTGTGATTGTGTGATTGTGTGATTGTGGTTGTGTGATTGTGACTGTGTGATTGTGATTGTGTGATTGTGATTGTGTAATTGTGACTGTGTGATTGTGTGAGTGTGTGATTGTGTTATTGTGTGATTGTGTGATTGTGTGATTGTGCGATTGTGTGATTGTGTGATTGTGTGATTGTCTGATTGAGTGATTGTGTGCTTGTGTGATTGCGTGGTTGTGTGATTGTGTGATTGTGTGATTGAGTGATTGTGTGATTGTGACTGTGTGATTGTGTGAGTGTGTGATTGTGTGATTGAGTGATTGTGTGCTTGTGTGATTGTGTGGTTGTGTGATTGTGTGATTGTGTGATTGTGTGATTGTGTGATTGTGTGATTGTGTGATTGTGTGATTGTGTGATTGTGTGATTGTGTGATTGTGTGATTGTGTGATTGTGTGATTGTGTGATTGTGTGGTTGTGTGATTGTGTGGTTGTGTGATTGTGTGATTGTGTGATTGTGTGATTGTGTGATTGTGTGATAGTGACTGTGTGATTGTGTGATTGTGTGATTGTGTGATTGTGTGACCGTGATTGTGTGACCGTGATTGTGTGACCGTGATTGTGTGGCCGTGATTGAGTGACCGTGATTGTGATTGCGTGATTGTGTGATTGTGTGATCGTGTGATCGTGTGATTGTGTGATCGTGTGATTGTGTGATTGTGTGAGTGTGTGATTGTGTGATTGTGTGATTGTGTGATTGTGACTGTGTGATTGCGTGATTGTGTGATTGTGTGGTTGTGTGATTGTGTGATTGTGTGGTTGTGTGATTTTGTGATTGTGTGATTGTGTGATTGTGCGATTGTGTGATTGTGTGATTGTGTGATTGTGTGATTGTGTGATTGTGTGATTGTGTGATTGTGTGATTGTGTGATTGTGTGATTGTGTGATTGTGTGATTGTGTGATTGTGTGATTGTGTGATTGTGGTTGTGTGATTGTGACTGTGTGATTGTGATTGTGTGATTGTGATTGTGTGATTCTGACTGTGTGATTGTGTGAGTGTGTGATTGTGTGATTGTGTGATTGTGTGATTGTGTGAGTGTGCGATTGTGTGATTGCGTGATTGTGTGATTGTGTGATTGTGATTGTGTGATTGTGACTGTGTGATTGTGTGAGTGTGTGATTGTGTGATTGTGTGATTGTGTGATTGTGTGGTTGTGTGATTGTTTGATTGCGTGATTAGGTGATTGTGTGATTGTGTGATTGTCTGATTGTGTGATTGTGTGATTGTGTGATTATGTGATTGTGTGATTGTGTGATTGTGTGAGTGTGTGATTGTCTGATTGAGTGATTGTGTGCTTGTGTGATTGTGTGGTTGTGTGATTGTGTGATTGTGTGATTAGGTGATTGTGTGATTGTGTGATTGTGTGATTGTGTGATTGTGACTGTGTGATTGTGTGATTGTGTGATTGAGTGATTGTGTGAGTGTGTGGTTGTGTGATTGTGTGATTGTGTGATTGTGTGGTTGTGTGATTGTGTGATTGTGTGATTGTGTGATTGTGTGATTGTGTGATTGTGTGATTGTGTGACTGTGTGATTGTGTGATTTTGTGATTGTGTGATTGTGTGATTGTGCGACTGTGTAATTGTGATTGTGTGATTGTGATTGTGTGTACTGTGTGATTGTGTGATTGTGTGATTGTGTGATTGTGTGATTGTGTGATTGTGTGATTGTGTGATTGTGTGATTGTGTGATTGTGTGATTGTGTGATTGTGTGCTTGTGTGATTGTGTGGTTGAGTGATTGTGTGATTGTGTGATTGTGTGATTGTGTGATTGTGTGTTTGTGTGATTGTGTGATTGTGTGATTGTATGATTGTGTGATTGTGTGATTGTGTGATTGTGTGATTGTGTGATTGTGACTGTGTGATTGTGTGGTTGTGTGATTGTGTGATTGTGTGATTGTGTGATTGTGTGATTGTGTGATTGTGTGATAGTGACTGTGTGATTGTGTGATTGTGTGATTGTGCGATTGTGTAATTGTGATTGTGTGATTGTGATTGTGTGTACTGTGTGATTGTGTGATTGTGTGATTGTGTGATTGTGTGATTGTGTGATTGTGTGATTGTGTGATTGTGTGATTGTGTGATTGTGTGATTGTGTGCTTGTGTGATTGTGTGGTTGTGTGATTGTGTGATTGTGTGATTGTGTGATTGTGTGATTGTGTGATTGTGTGATTGTGTGATTGTGTGATTGTGTGATTGTGTGATTGTGTGATTGTGTGATTGTGTGATTGTGACTGTGTGATTGTGTGGTTGTGTGATTGTGTGATTGTGTGATTGTGTGATTGTGTGATTGTGTGATTGTGTGATTGTGTGATAGTGACTGTGTGATTGTGTGATTGTGTGATTGTGTGATTGTGTGACCGTGATTGTGTGACCGTGATTGTGTGACCGTGATTGTGTGGCCGTGATTGAGTGACCGTGATTGTGATTGCGTGATTGTGTGATTGTGTGATCGTGTGATCGTGTGATTGTGTGATCGTGTGATTGTGTGATTGTGTGAGTGTGTGATTGTGTGATTGTGTGATTGTATGTTTGTGACTGTGTGATTGCGTGATTGTGTGATTGTGTGGTTGTGTGATTTTGTGATTGTGTGATTGTGTGATTGTGTGATTGTGTGATTGTGTGATTGTGTGATTGTGTGATTGTGTGATTGTGTGATTGTGTGATTGTGTGATTGTGTGATTGTGTGATTGTGTGATTGTGTGATTGTGTGATTGTGTGATTGTGTGATTGTGTGATTGTGTGATTGTGTGATTGTGGTTGTGTGATTGTGACTGTGTGATTGTGATTGTGTGATTGTGATTGTGTGATTCTGACTGTGTGATTGTGTGAGTGTGTGATTGCGTGATTGTGTGATTGTGTGATCGTGTGATCGTGTGATTGTGTGATTGTGTGATTGTGTGATTGTGTGATTGTGTGATTGTGTGATTGTGACTGTGTGATTGTGTGGTTGTGTGATTGTGTGATTGTGTGATTGTGTGATTGTGTGATTGTGTGATTGTGTGATTGTGTGATTGTGTGATTGTGTGATAGTGACTGTGTGATTGTGTGATTGTGTGATTGTGTGATTGTGTGACCGTGATTGTGTGACCGTGATTGTGTGACCGTGATTGTGTGGCCGTGATTGAGTGACCGTGATTGTGATTGCGTGATTGTGTGATTGTGTGATCGTGTGATCGTGTGATTGTGTGATCGTGTGATTGTGTGATTGTGTGAGTGTGTGATTGTGTGATTGTGTGATTGTATGATTGTGGCTGTGTGATTGCGTGATTGTGTGATTGTGTGGTTGTGTGATTTTGTGATTGTGTGATTGTGTGATTGTGTGATTGTGTGATTGTGACTGTGTGATTGTGTGAGTGTGTGATTGTGTGAGTGTGTGATTGTGTGATTGTGTGATTGTGTGATTGTGTGATTGTGTGATTGTGTGATTGTGTGGTTGTGTGATTGTGTGATTGTGTGATTAGGTGATTGTGTGATTGTGCGATTGTGTAATTGTGATTGTGTGATTGTGATTGTGTGTACTGTGTGATTGTGTGATTGTGTGATTGTGTGATTGCGTGATTGTGTGATTGTGTGATTGTGTGATTGTGGGATTGTGTGATTGTGTGATTGTGTGATTGTGTGATTGTGTGATTATGTGATTGTGTGATTGTGTGATTGTGTGATTGTGTGAGTGTGTGATTGTCTGATTGAGTGATTGTGTGCTTGTGTGATTGTGTGCTTGTGTGATTGTGTGATTGTGTGATTAGGTGATTGTGTAATTGTGTGATTGTGGGATTGTGACTGTGTGATTGTGTGAGTGTGTGATTGTGTGATTGAGTGATTGTGTGCTTGTGTGATTGTGTTGTTGTGTGATTGTGTGATTGTGTGATTGTGTGATTGTGACTGTGTGATTGTGTGAGTGTGTGATTGTGTGAGTGTGTGATTGTGTGATTGTGTGATTGTGTGATTGTGTGATTGTGTGATTGTGTGGTTGTGTGATTGTGTGATTGTGTGATTAGGTGATTGTGTGATTGTGCGATTGTGTAATTGTGATTGTGTGATTGTGATTGTGTGTACTGTGTGATTGTGTGATTGTGTGATTGTGTGATTGTGTGATTGTGTGATTGTGTGATTGTGTGATTGTGTGATTGTGTGATTGTGTGATTGTGTGATTATGTGATTGTGTGATTGTGTGATTGTGTGATTGTGTGAGTGTGTGATTGTCTGATTGAGTGATTGTGTGCTTGTGTGATTGTGTGCTTGTGTGATTGTGTGATTGTGTGATTAGGTGATTGTGTAATTGTGTGATTGTGGGATTGTGACTGTGTGATTGTGTGAGTGTGTGATTGTGTGATTGAGTGATTGTGTGCTTGTGTGATTGTGTTGTTGTGTGATTGTGTGATTGTGTGATTGTGTGATTGTGTGATTGTGTGATTGTGTGATTGTGTGATTGTGTGATTGTGTGATTGTGTGATTGTGTGATTGTGACTGTGTGATTGTGTGTTTGTGTGATTGTGTGATTGTGTGATTGTGTGATTGTGTGATTGTGTGATTGTGTGATTGTGTGATTGTGTGATTGTGTGATAGTGACTGTGTGATTGTGTGATTGTGTGATTGTGTGATTGTGTGATTGTGTGACCGTGATTGTGTGACCGTGATTGTGTGGCCGTGATTGAGTGACCGTGATTGTGATTGCGTGATTGTGTGATTGTGTGATCGTGTGATCGTGTGATTGTGTGATCGTGTGATTGTGTGATTGTGTGAGTGTGTGATTGTGTGATTGTGTGATTGTGTGATTGTGTGATTGTGTGATTGTGTGATCTTGTGATTGTGTGATTGTGTGATTGTGTGATTGTGTGATTGTGTGGTTGTGTGATTGTTTGATTGTGTGATTAGGTGATTGTGTGATTGTGTGATTGTGTGATTGTGTGGTTGTGTGATTGTGTGATTGTGTGATTGTGTGATTGTGTGATTGTGTGATTGTGCGATTGTGTGATTGTGTGATTGTGTGATTGTGTGATTGTGTGATTATGTGATTGTGTGATTGTGTGATTGTGTGATTGTGTGAGTGTGTGATTGTCTGATTGTGTGATTGTGTGATTGTGTGATTGTGTGGTTGTGTGATTGTGTGGTTGTGTGATTGTGTGATTGTGTGATTGTGTGATTGTGTGATTGTGTGATAGTGACTGTGTGATTGTGTGATTGTGTGATTGTGTGATTGTGTGACCGTGATTGTGTGACCGTGATTGTGTGACCGTGATTGTGTGGCCGTGATTGAGTGACCGTGATTGTGATTGCGTGATTGTGTGATTGTGTGATCGTGTGATCGTGTGATTGTGTGATCGTGTGATTGTGTGATTGTGTGAGTGTGTGATTGTGTGATTGTGTGATTGTGTGATTGTGACTGTGTGATTGCGTGATTGTGTGATTGTGTGGTTGTGTGATTTTGTGATTGTGTGATTGTGTGATTGTGTGATTGTGTGATTGTGACTGTGTGATTGTGTGAGTGTGTGATTGTGTGAGTGTGTGATTGTGTGATTGTGTGATTGTGTGATTGTGTGATTGTGTGATTGTGTGGTTGTGTGATTGTGTGATTGTGTGATTAGGTGATTGTGTGATTGTGATTGTGTGTACTGTGTGATTGTGTGATTGTGATTGTGTGTACTGTGTGATTGTGTGATTGTGTGATTGTGTGATTGTGTGATTGTGTGATTGTGTGATTGTGTGATTGTGTGATTGTGTGATTGTGTGATTGTGTGATTGTGTGATTGTGGTTGTGTGATTGTGACTGTGTGATTGTGATTGTGTGATTGTGATTGTGTAATTGTGACTGTGTGATTGTGTGAGTGTGTGATTGTGTTATTGTGTGATTGTGTGATTGTGTGATTGTGCGATTGTGTGATTGTGTGATTGTGTGATTGTGTGATTGTGTGATTATGTGATTGTGTGATTGTGTGATTGTGTGATTGTGTGATTGTGTGATTGTGTGAGTGTGTGATTGTCTGATTGAGTGATTGTGTGCTTGTGTGATTGCGTGGTTGTGTGATTGTGTGATTGTGTGATTAGGTGATTGTGTGATTGAGTGATTGTGTGATTGTCACTGTGTGATTGTGTGAGTGTGTGATTGTGTGATTGAGTGATTGTGTGCTTGTGTGATTGTGTGGTTGTGTGATTGTGTGATTGTGTGATTGTGTGATTGTGTGATTGTGTGATTGTGTGATTGTGTGATTGTGTGATTGTGTGATTGTGTGATTGTGTGATTGTGTGATTGTGTGGTTGTGTGATTGTGTGGTTGTGTGATTGTGTGATTGTGTGATTGTGTGATTGTGTGATAGTGACTGTGTGATTGTGTGATTGTGTGATTGTGTGACCGTGATTGTGTGACCGTGATTGTGTGACCGTGATTGTGTGACCGTGATTGTGTGGCCGTGATTGAGTGACCGTGATTGTGATTGCGTGATTGTGTGATTGTGTGATCGTGTGATCGTGTGATTGTGTGATCGTGTGATTGTGTGATTGTGTGAGTGTGTGATTGTGTGATTGTGTGATTGTGTGATTGTGACTGTGTGATTGCGTGATTGTGTGATTGTGTGGTTGTGTGATTTTGTGATTGTGTGATTGTGTGATTGTGTGATTGTGTGATTGTGACTGTGTGATTGTGTGAGTGTGTGATTGTGTGAGTGTGTGATTGTGTGATTGTGTGATTGTGTGATTGTGTGATTGTGTGATTGTGTGATTGTGTGGTTGTGTGATTGTGTGATTGTGTGATTAGGTGATTGTGTGATTGTGCGATTGTGTAATTGTGATTGTGTGATTGTGATTGTGTGTACTGTGTGATTGTGTGATTGTGTGATTGTGTGATTGTGTGATTGTGTGATTGTGTGATTGTGTGATTGTGTGATTGTGTGATTGTGTGATTGTGTGATTGTGTGATTGTGTGATTGTGTGATTATGTGATTGTGTGATTGTGTGATTGTGTGATTGTGTGAGTGTGTGATTGTCTGATTGAGTGATTGTGTGCTTGTGTGATTGTGTGGTTGTGTGATTGTGTGATTGTGTGATTGTGTGATTAGGTGATTGTGTAATTGTGTGATTGTGGGATTGTGACTGTGTGATTGTGTGAGTGTGTGATTGTGTGATTGAGTGATTGTGTGCTTGTGTGATTGTGTTGTTGTGTGATTGTGTGATTGTGTGATTGTGTGATTGTGTGATTGTGTGATTGTGTGATTGTGTGATTGTGTGATTGTGTGATTGTGTGATTGTGTGATTGTGTGATTGTGGTTGTGTGATTGTGACTGTGTGATTGTGATTGTGTGATTGTGATTGTGTGATTGTGACTGTGTGATTGTGTGAGTGTGTGATTGTGTGATTGTGTGATTGTGTGATTGTGTGATTTATTGAGTGTGCGATTGTGTGATTGTGTGATTGTGTGATTGTGTGATTGTGTGATTGTGATTGTGTGATTGTGACTGTGTGATTGTGTGAGTGTGTGATTGTGTGATTGAGTGATTGTGTGGTTGTGTGATTGTGTGGTTGTGTGATTGTGTGGTTGTGTGATTGTGTGATTGTGTGATTGTGTGATTGTGTGATTGTGTGGTTGTGTGATTGTTTGATTGTGTGATTAGGTGATTGTGTGATTGTGTGATTGTGTGATTGTGTGATTGTGTGGTTGTGTGATTGTGTGATTGTGTGATTGTGTGATTGTGCGATTGTGTGATTGTGTGATTGTGTGATTGTGTGATTGTGTGATTGTGTGATTGTGTGATTGTGTGATTGTGTGATTGTGTGATTGTGTGATTGTGTGATTGTGTGATTGTGTGATTGTGTGATTGTGTGATTGTGTGATTGTGTGATTGTGTGATTGTGTGATTGTGTGATTGTTGTTGTGTGATTGTGACTGTGTGATTGTGATTGTGTGATTGTGATTGTGTGATTCTGACTGTGTGATTGTGTGATTGTGTGAGTGTGCGATTGTGTGATTGTGTGATTGTGTGATTGTGTGATTGTGTGATTGTGTGATTGTGTGCTTGTGTGATTGTGTGGTTGTGTGATTGTGTGATTGTGTGATTGTGTGATTGTGTGATTGTGTGATTGTGTGATTGTGTGATTGTGTGATTGTGTGATTGTGTGATTGTGTGATTGTGTGATTGTGTGATTGTGTGATTGTGTGATTGTGTGATTGTGTGATTGTGACTGTGTGATTGTGTGGTTGTGTGATTGTGTGATTGTGTGATTGTGTGATTGTGTGATTGTGTGATTGTGTGATTGTGTGATAGTGACTGTGTGATTTTGTGATTGTGTGATTGTGTGATTGTGTGATTGTGACTGTGTGATTGTGTGAGTGTGTGATTGTGTGAGTGTGTGATTGTGTGATTGTGTGATTGTGTGATTGTGTGATTGTGTGATTGTGTGATTGTGTGATTGTGTGGTTGTGTGATTGTGTGATTGTGTGATTAGGTGATTGTGTGGTTGTGCGATTGTGTAATTGTGATTGTGTGATTGTGATTGTGTGTACTGTGTGATTGTGTGATTGTGTGATTGTGTGATTGTGTGATTGTGTAATTGTGTGATTGTGTGATTGTGGGATTGTGTGATTGTGTGATTGTGTGATTGTGTGATTGTGTGATTATGTGATTGTGTGATTGTGTGATTGTGTGATTGTGTGAGTGTGTGATTGTCTGATTGAGTGATTGTGTGCTTGTGTGATTGTGTGCTTGTGTGATTGTGTGATTGTGTGATTAGGTGATTGTGTAATTGTGTGATTGTGGGATTGTGACTGTGTGATTGTGTGAGTGTGTGATTGTGTGATTGAGTGATTTTGTGCTTGTGTGATTGTGTTGTTGTGTGATTGTGTGATTGTGTGATTGTGTGATTGTGTGATTGTGTGATTGTGTGATTGTGTGATTGTGTGATTGTGTGATTATGTGATTGTGTGATTGTGTGATTGTGTGATTGTGTGAGTGTGTGATTGTCTGATTGAGTGATTGTGTGCTTGTGTGATTGTGTGGTTGTGTGATTGTGTGATTGTGTGATTGTGTGATTAGGTGATTGTGTAATTGTGTGATTGTGGGATTGTGACTGTGTGATTGTGTGAGTGTGTGATTGTGTGATTGAGTGATTGTGTGCTTGTGTGATTGTGTTGTTGTGTGATTGTGTGATTGTGTGATTGTGTGATTGTGTGATTGTGTGATTGTGTGATTGTGTGATTGTGTGATTGTGTGATTGTGTGATTGTGTGATTGTGTGATTGTGGTTGTGTGATTGTGACTGTGTGATTGTGATTGTGTGATTGTGATTGTGTGATTGTGACTGTGTGATTGTGTGAGTGTGTGATTGTGTGATTGTGTGATTGTGTGATTGTGTGATTTATTGAGTGTGCGATTGTGTGATTGTGTGATTGTGTGATTGTGTGATTGTGTGATTGTGATTGTGTGATTGTGACTGTGTGATTGTGTGAGTGTGTGATTGTGTGATTGAGTGATTGTGTGGTTGTGTGATTGTGTGGTTGTGTGATTGTGTGGTTGTGTGATTGTGTGATTGTGTGATTGTGTGATTGTGTGATTGTGTGGTTGTGTGATTGTTTGATTGTGTGATTAGGTGATTGTGTGATTGTGTGATTGTGTGATTGTGTGATTGTGTGGTTGTGTGATTGTGTGATTGTGTGATTGTGTGATTGTGCGATTGTGTGATTGTGTGATTGTGTGATTGTGTGATTGTGTGATTGTGTGATTGTGTGATTGTGTGATTGTGTGATTGTGTGATTGTGTGATTGTGTGATTGTGTGATTGTGTGATTGTGTGATTGTGTGATTGTGTGATTGTGTGATTGTGTGATTGTGTGATTGTGTGATTGTTGTTGTGTGATTGTGACTGTGTGATTGTGATTGTGTGATTGTGATTGTGTGATTCTGACTGTGTGATTGTGTGATTGTGTGAGTGTGCGATTGTGTGATTGTGTGATTGTGTGATTGTGTGATTGTGTGATTGTGTGATTGTGTGCTTGTGTGATTGTGTGGTTGTGTGATTGTGTGATTGTGTGATTGTGTGATTGTGTGATTGTGTGATTGTGTGATTGTGTGATTGTGTGATTGTGTGATTGTGTGATTGTGTGATTGTGTGATTGTGCGATTGTGTAATTGTGATTGTGTGATTGTGATTGTGTGTACTGTGTGATTGTGTGATTGTGTGATTGTGTGATTGTGTGATTGTGTGATTGTGTGATTGTGTGATTGTGTGATTGTGTGATTGTGTGATTATGTGATTGTGTGATTGTGTGATTGTGTGATTGTGTGAGTGTGTGATTGTCTGATTGAGTGATTGTGTGCTTGTGTGATTGTGTGCTTGTGTGATTGTGTGATTGTGTGATTAGGTGATTGTGTAATTGTGTGATTGTGGGATTGTGACTGTGTGATTGTGTGAGTGTGTGATTGTGTGATTGAGTGATTGTGTGCTTGTGTGATTGTGTTGTTGTGTGATTGTGTGATTGTGTGATTGTGTGATTGTGTGATTGTGTGATTGTGTGATTGTGTGATTGTGTGATTGTGTGATTGTGTGATTGTGTGATTGTGTGATTGTGTGATTGTGTGATTGTGACTGTGTGATTGTGTGGTTGTGTGATTGTGTGATTGTGTGATTGTGTGATTGTGTGATTGTGTGATTGTGTGATTGTGTGATAGTGACTGTGTGATTATGTGATTGTGTGATTGTGTGATTGTGACCGTGATTGTGTGACCGTGATTGTGTGACCGTGATTGTGTGGCCGTGA
This sequence comes from Megachile rotundata, assembly GCF_050947335.1. Taxonomy (NCBI): domain Eukaryota; kingdom Metazoa; phylum Arthropoda; class Insecta; order Hymenoptera; family Megachilidae; genus Megachile; species Megachile rotundata. The sequence goes on along the minus strand of NW_027473376.1, from coordinate 227,584 downwards.
TTGAGTGACCGTGATTGTGATTGCGTGATTGTGTGATTGTGTGATCGTGTGATCGTGTGATTGTGTGATCGTGTGATTGTGTGATTGTGTGAGTGTGTGATTGTGTGATTGTGTGATTGTGTGATTGTGTGATTGTGTGATTGTGTGATTGTGTGATTGTGTGATTGTGTGATTGTGTGATTGTGTGATTGTGTGATTGTGTGATTGTGTGATTGTGTGATTGTGTGATTGTGTGATTGTGTGATTGTGTGGTTCTGTGATTGTTTGATTGTGTGATTAGGTGATTGTGTGATTGTGTGATTGTGTGATTGTGTGATTGTGTGGTTGCGTGATTGTGTGATTGTGTGATTGTGTGATTGTGTGATTGTGTGATTGTGCGATTGTGTGATTGTGTGATTGTGTGATTGTGTGATTATGTGATTGTGTGATTGTGTGATTGTGTGATTGTGTGAGTGTGTGATTGTCTGATTGAGTGATTGTGCGCTTGTGTGATTGCGTGGTTGTGTGATTGTGTGATTGTGTGATTAGGTGATTGTGTGATTGTGTGATTGTGTGATTGTGTGATTGTGACTGTGTGATTGTGTGATTGTGTGATTGAGTGATTGTGTGCTTGTGTGATTGTGTGGTTGTGTGATTGTGTGATTGTGTGATTGTGTGATTGTGTGATTGTGTGATTGTGTGATTGTGTGATTGTGTGATTGTGTGATTGTGTGATTGTGTGACTGTGTGATTGTGTGATTTTGTGATTGTGTGATTGTGTGATTGTGCGATTGTGTAATTGTGATTGTGTGATTGTGATTGTGTGTACTGTGTGATTGTGTGATTGTGTGATTGTGTGATTGTGTGATTGTGTGATTGTGTGATTGTGTGATTGTGTGATTGTGTGATTGTGTGATTGTGTGATTGTGTGATTGTGTGATTGTGTGATTGTGTGATTGTGTGATTGTGTGATTGTGTGATTGTGTGATTGTGTGATTGTGACTGTGTGATTGTGTGGTTGTGTGATTGTGTGATTGTGTGATTGTGTGATTGTGTGATTGTGTGATTGTGTGATAGTGACTGTGTGATTGTGTGATTGTGTGATTGTGTGATTGTGTGATTGTGTGACCGTGATTGTGTGACCGTGATTGTGTGACCGTGATTGTGTGGCCGTGATTGAGTGACCGTGATTGTGATTGCGTGATTGTGTGATTGTGCGATCGTGTGATCGTGTGATTGTGTGATCGTGTGATTGTGTGATTGTGTGAGTGTGTGATTGTGTGATTGTGCGATTGTGTGATTGTGTGATTGTGTGATTGTGTGATTGTGTGATTGTGTGATTGTGTGATTGTGTGATTGTGTGATTGTGTGATTGTGTGATTGTGTGATTGTGTGATTGTGTGATTGTGTGATTGTGTGGTTGTGTGATTGCTTGATTGTGTGATTAGGTGATTGTGTGATTGTGTGATTGTGTGATTGTGTGATTGTGTGGTTGTGTGATTGTGTGATTGTGTGATTGTGTGATTGTGTGATTGTGTGATTGTGCGATTGTGTGATTGTGTGATTGTGTGATTGTGTGATTATGTGATTGTGTGATTGTGTGATTGTGTGATTGCGTGAGTGTGTGATTGTCTGATTGAGTGATTGTGTGCTTGTGTGATTGCGTGGTTGTGTGATTGTGTGATTGTGTGATTGTGTGCTTGTGTGATTGCGTGGTAGTGTGATTGTGTGATTGTGTGATTAGGTGATTGTGTGATTGTGTGATTGTGTGATTGTGACTGTGTGATTGTGTGATTGTGTGATTGAGTGATTGTGTGCTTGTGTGATTGTGTGATTGTGTGATTGTGTGATTGTGTGATTGTGTGATTGTGTGATTATGTGATTGTGTGATTGTGTGATTGTGTGATTGTGTGATTGTGTGATTGTGTGAGTGTGTGATTGTCTGATTGAGTGATTGTGTGCTTGTGTGATTGTGTGGTTGTGTGATTGTGTGATTGTGTGATTAGGTGATTGTGTAATTGTGTGATTGTGGGATTGTGACTGTGTGATTGTGTGAGTGTGTGATTGTGTGATTGAGTGATTGTGTACTTGTGTGATTGTGTGATTGTGTGATTGTGTGATTGTGTGACTGTGTGATTGTGTGATTTTGTAATTGTGTGATTGTGTGATTGTGCGATTGTGTAATTGTGATTGTGTGATTTCGATTGTGTGTACTGTGTGATTGTGTGATTGTGTGATTGTGTGATTAGGTGATTGTGTAATTGTGTGATTGTGGGATTGTGACTGTGTGATTGTGTGAGTGTGTGATTGTGTGATTGAGTGATTGTGTGCTTGTGTGATTGTGTTGTTGTGTGATTGTGTGATTGTGTGATTGTGTGATTGTGTGATTGTGTGATTGTGTGATTGTGTGATTGTGTGATTGTGTGATTGTGTGATTGTGTGATTGTGTGATTGTGTGATTGTGTGATTGTGTGATTGTGTGATTGTGGTTGTGTGATTGTGACTGTGTGATTGTGATTGTGTGATTGTGATTGTGTGATTGTGACTGTGTGATTGTGTGAGTGTGTGATTGTGTGACTGTGTGATTGTGTGATTTATTGAGTGTGCGATTGTGTGATTGTGTGATTGTGTGATTGTGTGATTGTGATTGTGTGATTGTGACTGTGTGACTGTGTGAGTGTGTGATTGTGTGATTGAGTGATTGTGTGGTTGTGTGATTGTGTGGTTGTGTGATTGTGTGGTTGTGTGATTGTGTGATTGTGTGATTGTGTGATTGTGTGATTGTGTGATTGTGTGGTTGTGTGATTGTGTGATTGTGTGGTTGTGTGATTGTTTGATTCTGTGATTAGGTGATTGTGTGATTGTGTGATTGTGTGATTGTGTGATTGTGTGGTTGTGTGATTGTGTGATTGTGATTGTGTGATTGTGACTGTGTGATTGTGTGAGTGTGTGATTGTGTGATTGAGTGATTGTGTGGTTGTGTGATTGTGTGGTTGTGTGATTGTGTGGTTGTGTGATTGTGTGATTGTGTGATTGTGTGATTGTGTGATTGTGTGGTTGTGTGATTGTGGGATTGTGTGGTTGTGTGATTGTTTGATTGTGTGATTAGGTGATTGTGTGATTGTGTGATTGTGTGATTGTGTGATTGTGTGGTTGTGTGATTGTGTGATTGTGATTGTGTGATTGTGACTGTGTGATTGTGTGAGTGTGTGATTGTGTGATTGAGTGATTGTGTGGTTGTGTGATTGTGTGGTTGTGTGATTGTGTGGTTGTGTGATTGTGTGATTGTGTGATTGTGTGGTTGTGTGATTGTTTGATTGTGTGATTAGGTGATTGTGTGATTGTGTGATTGTGTGATTGTGTGATTGTGTGGTTGTGTGATTGTGTGATTGTGTGATTGTGTGATTGTGTGATTGTGTGATCGTGCGATTGTGTGATCGTGTGATTGTGTGATTGTGTGATTGTGTGATTATGTGATTGTGTGATTGTGTGATTGTGTGATTGTGTGAGTGTGTGATTGTCTGATTGAGTGATTGTGTGCTTGTGTGATTGCGTGGTTGTGTGATTGTGTGATTGTGTGATTAGGTGATTGTGTGATTGTGTGATTGTGTGACTGTGACTGTGTGATTGTGTGAGTGTGTGATTGTGTGATTGAGTGATTGTGTGCTTGTGTGATTGTGTGGTTGTGTGACTGTGTGATTGTGTGATTGTGTGATTGTGTGATTGTGTGATTGTGTGATTGTGTGATTGTGTGGTTGTGTGATTGTGTGATTGTGTGATTGTGTGGTTGTGTGATTGTTTGATTGTGTGATTAGGTGATTGCGTGGTTGCGTGATTGTGTGATTGTGTGATTAGGTGATTGTGTGATTGTGTGATTGTGTGAGTGTGTGATTGTCTGATTGAGTGATTGTGTGCTTGCGTGATTGCGTGGTTGTGTGATTGCGTGGTTGTGTGATTGTGTGATTGTGTGATTGTGTGATTGTGTGGTTGTGTGATTGCTTGATTGTGTGATTAGGTGATTGTGTGATTGTGTGATTGTGTGATTGTATGATTGTGTGGTTGTGTGATTGTGTGATTGTGTGATTGTGTGATTGTGTGACTGTGTGATTGTGCGATTGTGTGATTGTGTGATTGTGTGATTGTGTGATTATGTGATTGTGTGATTGTGTGATTGTGTGATTGTGTGAGTGTGTGATTGTCTGATTGAGTGATTGTGTGCTTGTGTGATTGCGTGGTTGTGTGATTGTGTGATTGTGTGATTAGGTGATTGTGTGATTGTGTGATTGTGTGATTGTGTGATTGTGTGATTGTGTGATTGTGTGATTGTGTGATTGTGTGATTGTGTGATTGTGTGATTGTGTGATTGTTTGATTGTGTGATTGTGTGATTGTGACTGTGTGATTGTGTGGTTGTGTGATTGTGTGATTGTGTGATTGTGTGATTGTGTGATTGTGTGATTGTGTGATTGTGATTGTGTGATTGTGACTGTGTGATTGTGTGAGTGTGTGATTGTGTGATTGAGTGATTGTGTGGTTGTGTGATTGTGTGGTTGTGTGATTGTGTGGTTGTGTGATTGTGTGATTGTGTGATTGTGTGATTGTGTGATTGTGTGGTTGTGTGATTGTGTGATTGTGTGGTTGTGTGATTGTTTGATTGTGTGATTAGGTGATTGTGTGATTGTGTGATTGTGTGATTGTGTGGTTGTGTGATTGTGTGATTGTGATTGTGTGATTGTGACTGTGTGATTGTGTGAGTGTGTGATTGTGTGATTGAGTGATTGTGTGGTTGTGTGATTGTGTGGTTGTGTGATTGTGTGGTTGTGTGATTGTGTGATTGTGTGATTGTGTGATTGTGTGATTGTGTGATTGTGTGGTTGTGTGATTGTTTGATTGTGTGATTAGGTGATTGTGTGATTGTGTGATTGTGTGATTGTGTGATTGTGTGGTTGTGTGATTGTGTGATTGTGTGATTGTGTGATTGTGTGATTGTGTGATTGTGTGATTGTGCGATTGTGTGATCGTGTGATTGTGTGATTGTGTGATTGTGTGATTATGTGATTGTGTGATTGTGTGATTGTGTGATTGTGTGAGTGTGTGATTGTCTGATTGAGTGATTGTGTGCTTGTGTGATTGCGTGGTTGTGTGATTGTGTGATTGTGTGATTAGGTGATTGTGTGATTGTGTGATTGTGTGATTGTGACTGTGTGATTGTGTGAGTGTGTGATTGTGTGATTGAGTGATTGTGTGCTTGTGTGATTGTGTGGTTGTGTGACTGTGTGATTGTGTGATTGTGTGATTGTGTGATTGTGTGATTGTGTGATTGTGTGATTGTGTGATTGTGTGATTGTGTGATTGTGTGATTGTGTGGTTGTGTGATTGTTTGATTGTGTGATTAGGTGATTGCGTGGTTGCGTGATTGTGTGATTGTGTGATTAGGTGATTGTGCGATTGTGTGATTGTGTGAGTGTGTGATTGTCTGATTGAGTGATTGTGTGCTTGCGTGATTGCGTGGTTGTGTGATTGCGTGGTTGTGTGATTGTGTGATTGTGTGATTAGGTGATTGTGTGATTTTGTGATTGTGACTGTGTGATTGTGTGAGTGTGTGATTGTGTGATTGAGTGATTGTGTGCTTGTGTGATTGTGTGGTTGTGTGATTGTGTGATTGTGTGATTGTGTGATTGTGTGATTGTGTGATTGTGTGATTGTGTGATTGTGAGATTGTGTGATTGTGTGATAGTGTGATTGTGTGATTGTGTGATTGTGGTTGTGTGGTTGTGACTGTGTGATTGTGATTGTGTGATTGTGATTGTGTGATTCTGACTCTGTGATTGTGTGAGTGTGTGATTGTGTGATTGTGTGATTGTGTGATTGTGTGAGTGTGTGATTGTGTGATTGTGTGATTGTGTGATTGTGTGAGTGTGCGATTGTGTGATTGTGTGATTGTGTGATTGTGTGATTGTGTGAGTGTGCGATTGTGTGATTGTGTGATTGTGTGATTGTGTGATTGTGATTGTGTGATTGTGACTGTGTGATTGTGTGAGTGTGTGATTGTGTGATTGTGTGATTGTGTGGTTGTGTGATTGTTTGATTGTGTGATTAGGTGATTGTGTGATTGTGTGATTGTCTGATTGTGTGATTGTGTGATTGTGTGATTATGTGATTGTGTGATTGTGTGATTGTGTGAGTGTGTGATTGTCTGATTGAGTGATTGTGTGCTTGTGTGATTGTGTGGTTGTGTGATTGTGTGATTGTGTGATTAGGTGATTGTGTGATTGTGTGATTGTGTGATTGTGTGATTGTGACTGTGTGATTGTGTGATTGTGTGATTGAGTGATTGTGTGAGTGTGTGGTTGTGTGATTGTGTGATTGTGTGATTGTGTGGTTGTGAGATTGTGTGATTGTGTGATTGTGTGATTGTGTGATTGTGTGATTGTGTGATTGTGTGACTGTGTGATTGTGTGATTTTGTAATTGTGTGATTGTGTGATTGTGCGATTGTGTAATTGTGATTGTGTGATTGTGATTGTGTGTACTGTGTGATTGTGTGATTGTGTGATTGTGTGATTGTGTGATTGTGTGATTGTGTGATTGTGTGATTGTGTGATTGTGTGATTGTGTGATTGTGTGATTGTGTGCTTGTGTGATTGTGTGGTTGTGTGATTGTGTGATTGTGTGATTGTGTGATTGTGTGATTGTGTGGTTGTGTGATTGTGTGATTGTGTGATTAGGTGATTGTGTGATTGTGCGATTGTGTAATTGTGATTGTGTGATTGTGATTGTGTGTACTGTGTGATTGTGTGATTGTGTGATTGTGTGAATGTGTGATTGTGTGATTGTGTGATTGTGTGATTGTGTGATTGTGTGAGTGTGTGATTGTGTGATTGTGTGATTGTGTGATTGTGACTGTGTGATTGCGTGATTGTGTGATTGTGTGGTTGTGTGATTTTGTGATTGTGTGATTGTGTGATTGTGTGATTGTGTGATTGTGACTGTGTGATTGTGTGAGTGTGTGATTGTGTGAGTGTGTGATTGTGTGATTGTGTGATTGTGTGATTGTGTGATTGTGTGATTGTGTGATTGTGTGATTGTGTGATTGTGTGATTGTGTGATTGTGTGATTGTGTGATTGTGTGATTGTGTGATTGTGTGATTGTGTGATTATGTGATTGTGGTTGTGTGATTGTGACTGTGTGATTGTGATTGTGTGATTGTGATTGTGTGATTGTGACTGTGTGATTGTGTGAGTGTGTGATTGTGTGATTGTGTGATTGTGTGATTTATTGAGTGTGCGATTGTGTGATTGTGTGATTGTGCGATTGTGTGATTGTGTGATTGTGTGATTGTGTGATTGTGTGATTGTGTGATTGTGTGATTGTGTGATTGTGTGATTGTGTGATTGTGTGATTGTGTGATTGTGACTGTGTGATTGTGTGGTTGTGTGATTGTGTGATTGTGTGATTGTGTGATTGTGTGATTGTGTGATAGTGACTGTGTGATTGTGTGATTGTGTGATTGTGTGATTGTGTGATTGTGTGACCGTGATTGTGTGACCGTGATTGTGTGACCGTGATTGTGTGGCCGTGATTGAGTGACCGTGATTGTGATTGCGTGATTGTGTGATTGTGCGATCGTGTGATCGTGTGATTGTGTGATCGTGTGATTGTGTGATTGTGTGAGTGTGTGATTGTGTGATTGTGTGATTGTGTGATTGTGTGATTGTGTGATTGTGTGATTGTGTGATTGTGTGATTGTGTGATTGTGTGATTGTGTGATTGTGTGATTGTGTGATTGTGTGATTGTGTGATTGTGTGATTGTGTGATTGTGTGATTGTGTGATTGTGTGATTGTGTGATTGTGTGATTGTGTGATTGTGTGATTATGTGATTGTGTGATTGTGTGATTGTGTGATTGTGTGAGTGTGTGATTGTCTGATTGAGTGATTGTGTGCTTGTGTGATTGCGTGGTTGTGTGATTGTGTGATTGTGTGATTAGGTGATTGTGTGATTGTGTGATTGTGTGATTGTGTGATTGTGTGATTGTGTGATTGTGTGATTGTGTGATTGTGTGATTGTGTGATTGTGTGATTGTGTGATTGTGTGATTGTGTGATTGTGTGATTGTGTGATTGTGTGATTGTGTGATTGTGTGATTGTGTGATTGTGTGATTGTGACTGTGTGATTGTGTGGTTGTGTGATTGTGTGATTGTGTGATTGTGTGATTGTGTGATTGTGTGATTGTGTGATTGTGTGATTGTGTGATAGTGACTGTGTGATTGTGTGATTGTGTGATTGTGTGCTTGTGTGATTGCGTGGTTGTGTGATTGTGTGATTGTGTGATTAGGTGATTGTGTGATTGTGTGATTGTGTGATTGTGACTGTGTGATTGTGTGATTGTGTGATTGAGTGATTGTGTGCTTGTGTGATTGTGTGATTGTGTGATTGTGTGATTGTGTGATTGTGTGATTGTGTGATTATGTGATTGTGTGATTGTGTGATTGTGTGATTGTGTGATTGTGTGATTGTGTGAGTGTGTGATTGTCTGATTGAGTGATTGTGTGCTTGTGTGATTGTGTGGTTGTGTGATTGTGTGATTGTGTGATTAGGTGATTGTGTAATTGTGTGATTGTGGGATTGTGACTGTGTGATTGTGTGAGTGTGTGATTGTGTGATTGAGTGATTGTGTGCTTGTGTGATTGTGTGATTGTGTGATTGTGTGATTGTGTGACTGTGTGATTGTGTGATTTTGTAATTGTGTGATTGTGTGATAGTGCGATTGTGTAATTGTGATTGTGTGATTGTGATTGTGTGTACTGTGTGATTGTGTGATTGTGTGATTGTGTGATTGTGTGATTGTGTGATTGTGTGATTGTGTGATTGTGTGATTGTGTGATTGTGTGATTGTGTGATTGTGTGCTTGTGTCATTGTGTGGTTGTGTGATTGTGTGATTGTGTGATTGTGTGGTTGTGTGATTGTGTGATTGTGTGATTAGGTGATTGTGTGCTTGTGTGATTGTGTTGTTGTGTGATTGTGTGATTGTGTGATTGTGTGATTGTGTGATTGTGTGATTGTGTGATTGTGTGATTGTGGTTGTGTGATTGTGACTGTGTGATTGTGATTGTGTGATTGTGATTGTGTGATTGTGACCGTGTGATTGTGTGAGTGTGTGATTGTGTGATTGTGTGATTGTGTGATTTATTGAGTGTGCGATTGTGTGATTGTGTGATTGTGTGATTGTGTGATTGTGATTGTGTGATTGTGACTGTGTGATTGTGTGAGTGTGTGATTGTGTGATTGAGTGATTGTGTGGTTGTGTGATTGTGTGGTTGTGTGATTGTGTGGTTGTGTGATTGTGTGATTGTGTGATTGTGTGATTGTGTGATTGTGATTGTGTGATTGTGACTGTGTGATTGTGTGAGTGTGTGATTGTGTGATTGTGTGATTGTGTGGTTGTGTGATTGTCTGATTGTGTGATTGTGTGATTGTGTGATTATGTGATTGTGTGATTGTGTGATTGTGTGAGTGTGTGATTGTCTGATTGAGTGATTGTGTGCTTGTGTGATTGTGTGGTTGTGTGATTGTGTGATTGTGTGATTAGGTGATTGTGTGATTGTGTGATTGTGTGATTGTGACTGTGTGATTGTGTGATTGTGTGATTGAGTGATTGTGTGAGTGTGTGGTTGTGTGATTGTGTGATTGTGTGATTGTGTGGTTGTGTGATTGTGTGATTGTGTGATAGTGACTGTGTGATTGTGTGATTGTGTGATTGTGTGACCGTGATTGTGTGACCGTGATTGTGTGGCCGTGATTGAGTGACCGTGATTGTGATTGCGTGATTGTGTGATTGTGCGATCGTGTGATCGTGTGATTGTGTGATCGTGTGATTGTGTGATTGTGTGAGTGTGTGATTGTGTGATTGTGTGATTGTGTGATTGTGTGATTGTGTGATTGTGTGATTGTGTGATTGTGTGATTGTGTGATTGTGTGATTGTGTGATTGTGTGATTGTGTGATTGTGTGATTGTGTGATTGTGTGATTGTGTGATTGTGTGATTGTGTGATTGTGTGATTGTGTGATTGTGTGGTTGTGTGATTGCTTGATTGTGTGATTAGGTGATTGTGTGATTGTGTGATTGTGTGATTGTGTGATTGTGTGGTTGTGTGATTGTGTGATTGTGTGATTGTGTGATTGTGTGATTGTGTGATTGTGCGATTGTGTGATTGTGTGATTGTGTGATTGTGTGATTATGTGATTGTGTGATTGTGTGATTGTGTGATTGTGTGAGTGTGTGATTGTCTGATTGAGTGATTGTGTGCTTGTGTGATTGCGTGGTTGTGTGATTGTGTGATTGTGTGATTAGGTGATTGTGTGATTGTGTGATTGTGTGATTGTGTGATTGTGTGATTGTGTGATTGTGTGATTGTGTGATTGTGTGATTGTGTGATTGTGTGATTGTGTGATTGTGTGATTGTGTGATTGTGTGATTGTGTGATTGTGTGATTGTGTGATTGTGACTGTGTGATTGTGTGGTTGTGTGATTGTGTGATTGTGTGATTGTGTGATTGTGTGATTGTGTGATTGTGTGATTGTGTGATAGTGACTGTGTGATTGTGTGATTGTGTGATTGTGTGCTTGTGTGATTGCGTGGTTGTGTGATTGTGTGATTGTGTGATTAGGTGATTGTGTGATTGTGTGATTGTGTGATTGTGACTGTGTGATTGTGTGATTGTGTGATTGAGTGATTGTGTGCTTGTGTGATTGTGTGATTGTGTGATTGTGTGATTGTGTGATTGTGTGATTGTGTGATTATGTGATTGTGTGATTGTGTGATTGTGTGATTGTGTGATTGTGTGATTGTGTGAGTGTGTGATTGTCTGATTGAGTGATTGTGTGCTTGTGTGATTGTGTGGTTGTGTGATTGTGTGATTGTGTGATTAGGTGATTGTGTAATTGTGTGATTGTGGGATTGTGACTGTGTGATTGTGTGAGTGTGTGATTGTGTGATTGAGTGATTGTGTGCTTGTGTGATTGTGTGATTGTGTGATTGTGTGATTGTGTGACTGTGTGATTGTGTGATTTTGTAATTGTGTGATTGTGTGATAGTGCGATTGTGTAATTGTGATTGTGTGATTGTGATTGTGTGTACTGTGTGATTGTGTGATTGTGTGATTGTGTGATTGTGTGATTGTGTGATTGTGTGATTGTGTGATTGTGTGATTGTGTGATTGTGTGATTGTGTGATTGTGTGCTTGTGTCATTGTGTGGTTGTGTGATTGTGTGATTGTGTGATTGTGTGGTTGTGTGATTGTGTGATTGTGTGATTAGGTGATTGTGTGATTATGTGATTGTGTGATTGTGTGATTGTGTGATTATGTGATTGTGTGATTGTGTGATTGTGTGATTGTGTGATTGTGTGATTGTGTGAGTGTGTGATTGTCTGATTGAGTGATTGTGTGCTTGTGTGATTGTGTGGTTGTGTGATTGTGTGATTGTGTGATTAGGTGATTGTGTAATTGTGTGATTGTGGGATTGTGACTGTGTGATTGTGTGAGTGTGTGATTGTGTGATTGAGTGATTGTGTGCTTGTGTGATTGTGTGATTGTGTGATTGTGTGATTGTGTGACTGTGTGATTGTGTGATTTTGTAATTGTGTGATTGTGTGATTGTGCGATTGTGTAATTGTGATTGTGTGATTGTGATTGTGTGTACTGTGTGATTGTGTGATTGTGTGATTGTGTGATTGTGTGATTGTGTGATTGTGTGATTGTGTGATTGTGTGATTGTGTGATTGTGTGATTGTGTGATTGTGTGATTGTGTGATTGTGTGCTTGTGTCATTGTGTGGTTGTGTGATTGTGTGATTGTGTGATTGTGTGATTGTGTGATTGTGTGGTTGTGTGATTGTGTGATTGTGTGATTAGGTGATTGTGTGATTATGTGATTGTGTGATTGTGTGATTGTGTGATTGTGTGATTGTGTGATTGTGTGAGTGTGTGATTGTCTGATTGAGTGATTGTGTGCTTGTGTGATTGTGTGGTTGTGTGATTGTGTGATTGTGTGATTGTGTGATTAGGTGATTGTGTAATTGTGTGATTGTGGGATTGTGACTGTGTGATTGTGTGAGTGTGTGATTGTGTGATTGAGTGATTGTGTGCTTGTGTGATTGTGTTGTTGTGTGATTGTGTGATTGTGTGATTGTGTGATTGTGTGATTGTGTGATTGTGTGATTGTGTGATTGTGTGATTGTGTGATTGTGGTTGTGTGATTGTGACTGTGTGATTGTGATTGTGTGATTGTGATTGTGTGATTGTGACTGTGTGATTGTGTGAGTGTGTGATTGTGTGATTGTGTGATTGTGTTGTTGTGTGATTGTGTGATTGTGTGATTGTGTGATTTATTGAGTGTGCGATTGTGTGATTGTGTGATTGTGTGATTGTGTGATTGTGATTGTGTGATTGTGACTGTGTGATTGTGTGAGTGTGTGATTGTGTGATTGAGTGATTGTGTGGTTGTGTGATTGTGTGGTTGTGTGATTGTGTGGTTGTGTGATTGTGTGATTGTGTGATTAGGTGATTGTGTGATTGTGTGATTGTGTGATTGTGTGATTGTGTGATTGTGACTGTGTGATTGTGTGATTGTGTGATTGAGTGATTGTGTGAGTGTGTGGTTGTGTGATTGTGTGATTGTGTGATTGTGTGGTTGTGTGATTGTGTGATTGTGTGATTGTGTTATTGTGTGAGTGTGTGAATGTCTGATTGAGTGATTGTGTGCTTGTGTGATTGTGTGGTTGTGTGATTGTGTGATTGTGTGATTAGGTGATTGTGTGATTGTGTGATTGTGTGATTGTGACTGTGTGATTGTGTGATTGTGTGATTGAGTGATTGTGTGAGTGTGTGGTTGTGTGATTGTGTGATTGTGTGATTGTGTGGTTGTGTGATTGTGTGATTGTGTGATTGTGTGATTGTGTGATTGTGTGATTGTGTGATTGTGTGACTGTGTGATTGTGTGATTTTGTAATTGTGTGATTGTGTGATTGTGCGATTGTGTAATTGTGATTGTGTGATTGTGATTGTGTGTACTGTGTGATTGTGTGATTGTGTGATTGTGTGATTGTGTGATTGTGTGATTGTGTGATTGTGTGATTGTGTGATTGTGTGATTGTGTGATTGTGTGATTGTGTTCTTGTGTGATTGTGTGGTTGTGTGATTGTGTGATTGTGTGATTGTGTGATTGTGTGATTGTGTGGTTGTGTGATTGTGTGATTGTGTGATTAGGTGATTGTGTGATTGTGCGATTGTGTGATTGTGTGATTGTGTGATTGTGTGATTGTGTGATTGTGTGATTGTGTGATTGTGTGATTGTGTGATTGTGTGATTGTGTGATTGTGTGATTGTGTGATTGTGTGATTGTGTGAGTGTGTGATTGTGTGATTGAGTGATTGTGTGCTTGTGTGATTGTGTTGTTGTGTGATTGTATGATTGTGTGATTGTGTGATTGTGTGATTGTGTGAGTGTGTGATTGTGTGATTGTGTGAATGTGTGATTGTGTGATTGTGTGATTGTGTGATTGTGTGATTGTGTGATTGTGTGATTGTGTGATTGTGTGATTGTGTGATTGTGTGATTATGCGATTGTGTGATTGTGTGATTGTGTGATTGTGTGAGTGTGTGATTGTCTGATTGAGTGATTGTGTGCTTGTGTGATTGTGTGCTTGTGTGATTGTGTGATTGTGTGATTAGGTGATTGTGTAATTGTGTGATTGTGGGATTGTGACTGTGTGATTGTGTGAGTGTGTGATTGTGTGATTGTGTGATTGTGTGCTTGTGTGATTGTGTGATTGTGTGATTGTGTGATTGTGTGATTGTGTGATTGTGTGATTGTGTGATTGTGTGATTGTGTGATTGTGTGATTGTGTGATTGTGTGATTGTGTGATTGTGTGATTGTGTGATTGTGTGATTGTGTGATTGTGTGATTGTGTGATTGTGTGAGTGTGTGATTGTGTGATTGAGTGATTGTGTGCTTGTGTGATTGTGTTGTTGTGTGATTGTGTGATTGTGTGATTGTGTGATTGTGTGATTGTGTGAGTGTGTGATTGTGTGATTGTGTGATTGTGTGATTGTGACTGTGTGATTGCGTGATTGTGTGATTGTGTGGTTGTGTGATTTTGTGATTGTGTGATTGTGTGATTGGGACTGTGTGATTGTGTGAGTGTGTGATTGTGTGAGTGTGTGATTGTGTGATTGTGTGATTGTGTGATTGTGTGATTGTGTGATTGTGTGATTGTGTGGTTGTGTGATTGTGTGATTGTGTGATTAGGTGATTGTGTGATTGTGCGATTGTGTAGTTGTGATTGTGTGATTGTGATTGTGTGTACTGTGTGATTGTGTGATTGTGTGATTGTGTGATTGTGTGATTGTGTGATTGTGTGATTGTGTGATTGTGTGATTGTGTGATTGTGTGATTGTGTGATTGTGTGATTGTGTGATTGTGTGATTGTGTGATTGTTGTTGTGTGATTGTGACTGTGTGATTGTGATTGTGTGATTGTGATTGTGTGATTCTGACTGTGTGATTGTGTGAGTGTGTGATTGTGTGATTGTGTGATTGTGTGATTGTGTGAGTGTGCGATTGTGTGATTGTGTGATTGTGTGATTGTGTGATTGTGATTGTGTGATTGTGACTGTGTGATTGTGTGAGTGTTTGATTGTGTGATTGTGTGATTGTGTGATTGTGTGGTTGTGTGATTGTTTGATTGTGTGATTAGGTGATTGTGTGATTGTGTGATTGTCTGATTGTGTGATTGTGTGATTGTGTGATTATGTGATTGTGTGATTGTGTGATTGTGTGAGTGTGTGATTGTCTGATTGAGTGATTGTGTGCTTGTGTGATTGTGTGGTTGTGTGATTGTGTGATTGTGTGATTAGGTGATTGTGTGATTGTGTGATTGTGTGATTGTGTGATTGTGACTGTGTGATTGTGTGATTGTGTGATTGAGTGATTGTGTGAGTGTGTGGTTGTGTGATTGTGTGATTGTGTGATTGTGTGGTTGTGTGATTGTGTGATTGTGTGATTGTGCGATTGTGTGATTGTGTGATTGTGTGATTGTGTGATTGTGTGACTGTGTGATTGTGTGATTTTGTGATTGTGTGATTGTGTGATTGTGCGATTGTGTAATTGTGATTGTGTGATTGTGATTGTGTGTACTGTGTGATTGTGTGATTGTGTGATTGTGTGATTGTGTGATTGTGTGATTGTGTGATTGTGTGATTGTGTGATTGTGTGATTGTGTGATTGTGTGATTGTGTGCTTGTGTGATTGTGTGGTTGTGTGATTGTGTGATTGTGTGATTGTGTGATTGTGTGATTGTGTGATTGTGTGATTGTGTGATTGTGTGATTGTGTGATTGTGTGATTGTGTGATTGTGTGATTGTGTGATTGTGTGATTGTGTGATTGTGTGATTGTGTGATTGTGTGATTGTGTGATTGTGACTGTGTGATTGTGTGGTTGTGTGATTGTGTGATTGTGTGATTGTGTGATTGTGTGATTGTGTGATTGTGTGATTGTGTGATAGTGACTGTGTGATTGTGTGATTGTGTGATTGTGTGATTGTGTGATTGTGTGGTTGTGTGATTGTGTGATTGTGTGATTAGGTGATTGTGTGATTGTGCGATTGTGTAATTGTGATTGTGTGATTGTGATTGTGTGTACTGTGTGATTGTGTGATTGTGTGATTGTGTGATTGTGTGATTGTGTGATTGTGTGATTGTGTGATTGTGTGATTGTGTGATTGTGTGATTATGTGATTGTGTGATTGTGTGATTGTGTGATTGTGTGAGTGTGTGATTGTCTGATTGAGTGATTGTGTGCTTGTGTGATTGTGTGCTTGTGTGATTGTGTGATTGTGTGATTTGGTGATTGTGTAATTGTGTGATTGTGGGATTGTGACTGTGTGATTGTGTGAGTGTGTGATTGTGTGATTGAGTGATTGTGTGCTTGTGTGATTGTGTTGTTGTGTGATTGTGTGATTGTGTGATTGTGTGATTGTGTGATTGTGTGATTGTGTGATTGTGTGATTGTGACTGTGTGATTGTGTGGTTGTGTGATTGTGTGATTGTGTGATTGTGTGATTGTGTGATTGTGTGATTGTGTGATTGTGTGATAGTGACTGTGTGATTGTGTGATTGTGTGATTGTGTGATTGTGTGACCGTGATTGTGTGACCGTGATTGTGTGACCGTGATTGTGTGGCCGTGATTGAGTGACCGTGATTGTGATTGCGTGATTGTGTGATTGTGTGATCGTGTGATCGTGTGATTGTGTGATCGTGTGATTGTGTGATTGTGTGAGTGTGTGATTGTGTGATTGTGTGATTGTGTGATTGTGTGATTGTGTGATTGTGTGATTGTGTGATTGTGTGATTGTGTGATTGTGTGATTGTGTGATTGTGTGACTGTGTGATTGTGTGATTTTGTGATTGTGTGATTGTGTGATTGTGCGAATGTGTAATTGTGATTGTGTGATTGTGATTGTGTGTACTGTGTGATTGTGTGATTGTGTGATTGTGTGATTGTGTGATTGTGTGATTGTGTGATTGTGTGATTGTGTGATTGTGTGATTGTGTGATTGTGTGATTGTGTGATTGTGTGATTGTGTGATTGTGTGATTGTGTGATTGTGTGATTGTGTGATTGTGTGATTGTGACTGTGTGATTGTGTGGTTGTGTGATTGTGTGATTGTGTGATTGTGTGATTGTGTGATTGTGTGATTGTGTGATTGTGTGATAGTGACTGTGTGATTGTGTGATTGTGTGATTGTGTGATTGTGTGATTGTGTGACCGTGATTGTGTGACCGTGATTGTGTGACCGTGATTGTGTGGCCGTGATTGAGTGACCGTGATTGTGATTGCGTGATTGTGTGATTGTGCGATCGTGTGATCGTGTGATTGTGTGATCGTGTGATTGTGTGATTGTGTGAGTGTGTGATTGTGTGATTGTGTGATTGTGTGATTGTGTGATTGTGTGATTGTGTGATTGTGTGATTGTGTGATTGTGTGATTGTGTGATTGTGTGATTGTGTGATTGTGTGATTGTGTGATTGTGTGATTGTGTGATTGTGTGATTGTGTGGTTGTGTGATTGCTTGATTGTGTGATTAGGTGATTGTGTGATTGTGTGATTGTGTGATTGTGTGATTGTGTGGTTGTGTGATTGTGTGATTGTGTGATTGTGTGATTGTGTGATTGTGTGATTGTGCGATTGTGTGATTGTGTGATTGTGTGATTGTGTGATTATGTGATTGTGTGATTGTGTGATTGTGTGATTGTGTGAGTGTGTGATTGTCTGATTGAGTGATTGTGTGCTTGTGTGATTGCGTGGTTGTGTGATTGTGTGATTGTGTGATTGTGTGCTTGTGTGATTGCGTGGTTGTGTGATTGTGTGATTGTGTGATTAGGTGATTGTGTGATTGTGTGATTGTGTGATTGTGACTGTGTGATTGTGTGATTGTGTGATTGAGTGATTGTGTGCTTGTGTGATTGTGTGATTGTGTGATTGTGTGATTGTGTGATTGTGTGATTGTGTGATTGTGTGATTGTGTGATTATGTGATTGTGTGATTGTGTGATTGTGTGATTGTGTGATTGTGTGATTGTGTGAGTGTGTGATTGTCTGATTGAGTGATTGTGTGCTTGTGTGATTGTGTGGTTGTGTGATTGTGTGATTGTGTGATTAGGTGATTGTGTAATTGTGTGATTGTGGGATTGTGACTGTGTGATTGTGTGAGTGTGTGATTGTGTGATTGAGTGATTGTGTACTTGTGTGATTGTGTGATTGTGTGATTGTGTGATTGTGTGACTGTGTGATTGTGTGATTTTGTAATTGTGTGATTGTGTGATTGTGCGATTGTGTAATTGTGATTGTGTGATTGTGATTGTGTGTACTGTGTGATTGTGTGATTGTGTGATTGTGTGATTAGGTGATTGTGTAATTGTGTGATTGTGGGATTGTGACTGTGTGATTGTGTGAGTGTGTGATTGTGTGATTGAGTGATTGTGTGCTTGTGTGATTGTGTTGTTGTGTGATTGTGTGATTGTGTGATTGTGTGATTGTGTGATTGTGTGATTGTGTGATTGTGTGATTGTGTGATTGTGTGATTGTGTGATTGTGTGATTGTGTGATTGTGTGATTGTGTGATTGTGTGATTGTGGTTGTGTGATTGTGACTGTGTGATTGTGATTGTGTGATTGTGATTGTGTGATTGTGACTGTGTGATTGTGTGAGTGTGTGATTGTGTGATTGTGTGATTGTGTGATTTATTGAGTGTGCGATTGTGTGATTGTGTGATTGTGTGATTGTGATTGTGTGATTGTGACTGTGTGATTGTGTGAGTGTGTGATTGTGTGATTGAGTGATTGTGTGGTTGTGTGATTGTGTGGTTGTGTGATTGTGTGGTTGTGTGATTGTGTGATTGTGTGATTGTGTGATTGTGTGATTGTGTGATTGTGTGGTTGTGTGATTGTGTGATTGTGTGGTTGTGTGATTGTTTGATTCTGTGATTAGGTGATTGTGTGATTGTGTGATTGTGTGATTGTGTGATTGTGTGGTTGTGTGATTGTGTGATTGTGATTGTGTGATTGTGACTGTGTGATTGTGTGAGTGTGTGATTGTGTGATTGAGTGATTGTGTGGTTGTGTGATTGTGTGGTTGTGTGATTGTGTGGTTGTGTGATTGTGTGATTGTGTGATTGTGTGATTGTGTGATTGTGTGGTTGTGTGATTGTGGGATTGTGTGGTTGTGTGATTGTTTGATTGTGTGATTAGGTGATTGTGTGATTGTGTGATTGTGTGATTGTGTGATTGTGTGGTTGTGTGATTGTGTGATTGTGATTGTGTGATTGTGACTGTGTGATTGTGTGAGTGTGTGATTGTGTGATTGAGTGATTGTGTGGTTGTGTGATTGTGTGGTTGTGTGATTGTGTGGTTGTGTGATTGTGTGATTGTGTGATTGTGTGGTTGTGTGATTGTTTGATTGTGTGATTAGGTGATTGTGTGATTGTGTGATTGTGTGATTGTGTGATTGTGTGGTTGTGTGATTGTGTGATTGTGTGATTGTGTGATTGTGTGATTGTGTGATCGTGCGATTGTGTGATCGTGTGATTGTGTGATTGTGTGATTGTGTGATTATGTGATTGTGTGATTGTGTGATTGTGTGATTGTGTGAGTGTGTGATTGTCTGATTGAGTGATTGTGTGCTTGTGTGATTGCGTGGTTGTGTGATTGTGTGATTGTGTGATTAGGTGATTGTGTGATTGTGTGATTGTGTGATTGTGACTGTGTGATTGTGTGAGTGTGTGATTGTGTGATTGAGTGATTGTGTGCTTGTGTGATTGTGTGGTTGTGTGACTGTGTGATTGTGTGATTGTGTGATTGTGTGATTGTGTGATTGTGTGATTGTGTGATTGTGTGATTGTGTGATTGTGTGCTTGTGTCATTGTGTGGTTGTGTGATTGTGTGATTGTGTGATTGTGTGATTGTGTGATTGTGTGGTTGTGTGATTGTGTGATTGTGTGATTAGGTGATTGTGTGATTATGTGATTGTGTGATT
This sequence comes from Megachile rotundata, assembly GCF_050947335.1. NCBI lineage: Eukaryota > Metazoa > Arthropoda > Insecta > Hymenoptera > Megachilidae > Megachile > Megachile rotundata. The sequence continues at coordinate 208,013 of NW_027473376.1, read as the reverse complement.
GTGTGATTGTGTGATTGTGTGATTGTGTGATGGTGTGATTGTGTGAGTGTGTGATTGTCTGATTGAGTGATTGTGTGCTTGTGTGATTGTGTGGTTGTGTGATTGTGTGATTGTGTGATTGTGTGATTAGGTGATTGTGTAATTGTGTGATTGTGGGATTGTGACTGTGTGATTGTGTGAGTGTGTGATTGTGTGATTGAGTGATTGTGTGCTTGTGTGGTTGTGTGATTGTGTGATTGTGTGATTGTGTGATTGTGTGATTGTGTGATTGTGTGATTGTGTGATTGTGTGATTGTGTGATTGTGTGATTGTGTGATTGTGTGATTGTGTGATTGTGGTTGTGTGATTGTGACTGTGTGATTGTGATTGTGTGATTGTGATTGTGTGATTGTGACTGTGTGATTGTGTGAGTGTGTGATTGTGTGATTGTGTGATTGTGTGATTTATTGAGTGTGCGATTGTGTGATTGTGTGATTGTGTGATTGTGTGATTGTGATTGTGTGATTGTGACTGTGTGATTGTGTGAGTGTGTGATTGTGTGATTGAGTGATTGTGTGGTTGTGTGATTGTGTGGTTGTGTGATTGTGTGGTTGTGTGATTGTGTGATTGTGTGATTGTGTGATTGTGTGATTGTGTGATTGTAATTGTGTGATTGTGACTGTGTGATTGCGTGAGTGTGTGATTGTGTGATTGTGTGATTGTGTGGTTGTGTGATTGTTTGATTGTGTGATTAGGTGATTGTGTGATTGTGTGATTGTCTGATTGTGTGATTGTGTGATTGTGTGATTATGTGATTGTGTGATTGTGTGATTGTGTGAGTGTGTGATTGTCTGATTGAGTGATTGTGTGCTTGTGTGATTGTGTGGTTGTGTGATTGTGTGATTGTGTGATTAGGTGATTGTGTGATTGTGTGATTGTGTGATTGTGACTGTGTGATTGTGTGATTGTGTGATTGCGTGATTGTGTGAGTGTGTGGTTGTGTGATTGTGTGATTGTGTGATTGTGTGGTTGTGTGATTGTGTGATTGTGTGATTGTGTGATTGTGTGATTGTGTGATTGTGTGATTGTGTGACTGTGTGATTGTGTGATTTTGTAATTGTGTGATTGTGTGATTGTGCGATTGTGTAATTGTGATTGTGTGATTGTGATTGTGTGTACTGTGTGATTGTGTGATTGTGTGATTGTGTGATTGTGTGATTGTGTGATTGTGTGATTGTGTGATTGTGTGATTGTGTGATTGTGTGATTGTGTGATTGTGTGCTTGTGTGATTGTGTGGTTGTGTGATTGTGTGATTGTGTGATTGTGTGATTGTGTGATTGTGTGGTTGTGTGATTGTGTGATTGTGTGATTAGGTGATTGTGTGATTGTGCGATTGTGTAATTGTGATTGTGTGATTGTGATTGTGTGTACTGTGTGATTGTGTGATTGTGTGATTGTGTGATTGTGTGATTGTGTGATTGTGTGATTGTGTGATTGTGTGATTGTGTGATTGTGTGATTGTGTGATTGTGTGATTGTGTGATAGTGACTGTGTGATTGTGTGATTGTGTGATTGTGTGATTGTGTGATTGTGTGACCGTGATTGTGTGACCGTGATTGTGTGGCCGTGATTGAGTGACCGTGATTGTGATTGCGTGATTGTGTGATTGTGCGATCGTGTGATCGTGTGATTGTGTGATCGTGTGATTGTGTGATTGTGTGAGTGTGTGATTGTGTGATTGTGTGATTGTGTGATTGTGTGATTGTGTGATTGTGTGATTGTGTGATTGTGTGATTGTGTGATTGTGTGATTGTGTGATTGTGTGATTGTGTGATTGTGTGATTGTGTGGTTGTGTGATTGCTTGATTGTGTGATTAGGTGATTGTGTGATTGTGTGATTGTGTGATTGTGTGATTGTGTGGTTGTGTGATTGTGTGATTGTGTGATTGTGTGATTGTGTGATTGTGCGATTGTGTGATTGTGTGATTGTGTGATTGTGTGATTATGTGATTGTGTGATTGTGTGATTGTGTGATTGTGTGAGTGTGTGATTGTCTGATTGAGTGATTGTGTGCTTGTGTGATTGCGTGGTTGTGTGATTGTGTGATTGTGTGATTAGGTGATTGTGTGATTGTGTGATTGTGTGATTGTGTGATTGTGTGATTGTGTGATTGTGTGATTGTGTGATTGTGTGATTGTGTGATTGTGTGATTGTGTGATTGTGTGATTGTGTGATTGTGTGATTGTGTGATTGTGTGATTGTGTGATTGTGTGATTGTGTGATTGTGTGATTGTGTGATTGTGTGATTGTGACTGTGTGATTGTGTGGTTGTGTGATTGTGTGATTGTGTGATTGTGTGATTGTGTGATTGTGTGATTGTGTGATTGTGTGATAGTGACTGTGTGATTGTGTAATTGTGTGATTGTGTGCTTGTGTGATTGCGTGGTTGTGTGATTGTGTGATTGTGTGATTAGGTGATTGTGTGATTGTGTGATTGTGTGATTGTGACTGTGTGATTGTGTGATTGTGTGATTGAGTGATTGTGTGCTTGTGTGATTGTGTGATTGTGTGATTGTGTGATTGTGTGATTGTGTGATTGTGTGATTGTGTGATTATGTGATTGTGTGATTGTGTGATTGTGTGATTGTGTGATTGTGTGATTGTGTGAGTGTGTGATTGTCTGATTGAGTGATTGTGTGCTTGTGTGATTGTGTGGTTGTGTGATTGTGTGATTGTGTGATTAGGTGATTGTGTAATTGTGTGATTGTGGGATTGTGACTGTGTGATTGTGTGAGTGTGTGATTGTGTGATTGAGTGATTGTGTGCTTGTGTGATTGTGTGATTGTGTGATTGTGTGATTGTGTGACTGTGTGATTGTGTGATTTTGTAATTGTGTGATTGTGTGATTGTGCGATTGTGTAATTGTGATTGTGTGATTGTGATTGTGTGTACTGTGTGATTGTGTGATTGTGTGATTGTGTGATTGTGTGATTGTGTGATTGTGTGATTGTGTGATTGTGTGATTGTGTGATTGTGTGATTGTGTGATTGTGTGCTTGTGTCATTGTGTGGTTGTGTGATTGTGTGATTGTGTGATTGTGTGATTGTGTGATTGTGTGATTGTGTGGTTGTGTGATTGTGTGATTGTGTGATTAGGTGATTGTGTGATTATGTGATTGTGTGATTGTGTGATTGTGTGATTGTGTGATTGTGTGATTGTGTGATTGTGTGAGTGTGTGATTGTCTGATTGAGTGATTGTGTGCTTGTGTGATTGTGTGGTTGTGTGATTGTGTGATTGTGTGATTGTGTGATTAGGTGATTGTGTAATTGTGTGATTGTGGGATTGTGACTGTGTGATTGTGTGAGTGTGTGATTGTGTGATTGAGTGATTGTGTGCTTGTGTGGTTGTGTGATTGTGTGATTGTGTGATTGTGTGATTGTGTGATTGTGTGATTGTGTGATTGTGTGATTGTGTGATTGTGTGATTGTGTGATTGTGTGATTGTGTGATTGTGTGATTGTGGTTGTGTGATTGTGACTGTGTGATTGTGATTGTGTGATTGTGATTGTGTGATTGTGACTGTGTGATTGTGTGAGTGTGTGATTGTGTGATTGTGTGATTTATTGAGTGTGCGATTGTGTGATTGTGTGATTGTGTGATTGTGTGATTGTGATTGTGTGATTGTGACTGTGTGATTGTGTGAGTGTGTGATTGTGTGATTGAGTGATTGTGTGGTTGTGTGATTGTGTGGTTGTGTGATTGTGTGGTTGTGTGATTGTGTGATTGTGTGATTGTGTGATTGTGTGATTGTGTGATTGTGATTGTGTGATTGTGACTGTGTGATTGCGTGAGTGTGTGATTGTGTGATTGTGTGATTGTGTGGTTGTGTGATTGTTTGATTGTGTGATTAGGTGATTGTGTGATTGTGTGATTGTCTGATTGTGTGATTGTGTGATTGTGTGATTATGTGATTGTGTGATTGTGTGATTGTGTGAGTGTGTGATTGTCTGATTGAGTGATTGTGTGCTTGTGTGATTGTGTGGTTGTGTGATTGTGTGATTGTGTGATTAGGTGATTGTGTGATTGTGTGATTGTGTGATTGTGTGATTGTGACTGTGTGATTGTGTGATTGTGTGATTGCGTGATTGTGTGAGTGTGTGGTTGTGTGATTGTGTGATTGTGTGATTGTGTGGTTGTGTGATTGTGTGATTGTGTGATTGTGTGATTGTGTGATTGTGTGATTGTGTGATTGTGTGACTGTGTGATTGTGTGATTTTGTAATTGTGTGATTGTGTGATTGTGCGATTGTGTAATTGTGATTGTGTGATTGTGATTGTGTGTACTGTGTGATTGTGTGATTGTGTGATTGTGTGATTGTGTGATTGTGTGATTGTGTGATTGTGTGATTGTGTGATTGTGTGATTGTGTGATTGTGTGATTGTGTGCTTGTGTGATTGTGTGGTTGTGTGATTGTGTGATTGTGTGATTGTGTGATTGTGTGATTGTGTGGTTGTGTGATTGTGTGATTGTGTGATTAGGTGATTGTGTGATTGTGCGATTGTGTAATTGTGATTGTGTGATTGTGATTGTGTGTACTGTGTGATTGTGTGATTGTGTGATTGTGTGATTGTGTGATTGTGTGATTGTGTGATTGTGTGATTGTGTGATTGTGTGATTGTGTGATTGTGTGATTGTGTGATTGTGTGATTGTGTGATTGTGTGATTGTGTGATTGTGTGAGTGTGTGATTGTGTGATTGAGTGATTGTGTGCTTGTGTGATTGTGTTGTTGTGTGATTGTATGATTGTGTGATTGTGTGATTGTGTGATTGTGTGAGTGTGTGATTGTGTGATTGTGTGATTGTGTGATTGTGTGATTGTGTGATTGTGTGATTGTGTGATTGTGTGATTGTGTGATTGTGTGATTGTGTGATTATGCGATTGTGTGATTGTGTGATTGTGTGATTGTGTGAGTGTGTGATTTTCTGATTGAGTGATTGTGTGCTTGTGTGATTGTGTGCTTGTGTGATTGTGTGATTGTGTGATTAGGTGATTGTGTGATTGTGTGATTGTGGTTGTGTGATTGTGACTGTGTGATTGTGATTGTGTGATTGTGATTGTGTGATTGTGACTGTGTGATTGTGTGAGTGTGTGATTGTGTGATTGTGTGATTGTGTGATTTATTGAGTGTGCGATTGTGTGATTGTGTGATTGTGTGATTGTGATTGTGTGATTGTGACTGTGTGATTATGTGAGTGTGTGATTGTGTGATTGAGTGATTGTGTGGTTGTGTGATTGTGTGGTTGTTTGATTGTGTGATTGTGTGATTGTGTGATTGTGTCAGTGTGTGATTGTGTGATTGTGTGATTGTGTGAGTGTGTGATTGTCTGATTGAGTGATTGTGTGCTCGTGTGATTGCGTGGTTGTGTGATTGTGTGATTGTGTGATTAGGTGATTGTGTGATTGTGTGATTGTGTGATTGTGACTGTGTGATTGTGTGAGTGTGTGATTGTGTGATTGAGTGATTGTGTGCTTGTGTGATTGTGTGGTTGTGTGATTGTGTGATTGTGTGATTGTGTGATTGTGTGATTGTGTGATTGTGTGATTGTGTGATTGTGTGATTGTGTGATTGTGTGATTGTGTGATTGTGTGATTGTGTGGTTGTGTGATTGTTTGATTGTGTGATTAGGTGATTGTGTGATTGTGTGATTGTGTGATTGTGTGATTGTGTGGTTGTGTGATTGTGTGATTGTGTGATTGTGTGATTGTGTGATTGTGTGATTGTGCGATTGTGTGATTGTGTGATTGTGTGATTGTGTGATTATGTGATTGTGTGATTGTGTGATTGTGTGATTGTGTGAGTGTGTGATAGTCTGATTGAGTGATTGTGTGCTTGTGTGATTGCGTGGTTGTGTGATTGTGTGATTGTGTGATTAGGTGATTGTGTGATTGTGTGATTGTGTGATTGTGTGATTGTGTGATTGTGACTGTGTGATTGTGTGATTGTGTGATTGAGTGATTGTGTGCTTGTGTGATTGTGTGGTTGTGTGATTGTGTGATTGTGTGATTGTGTGATTGTGTGATTGTGTGATTGTGTGATTGTGTGATTGTGTGATTGTGTGATTGTGTGATTGTGTGATTGTGTGATTGTGTGATTGTGTGATTGTGGTTGTGTGATTGTGACTGTGTGATTGTGATTGTGTGATTGTGATTGTGTGATTGTGACTGTGTGATTGTGTGTGTGTGATTGTGTTATTGTGTGATTGTGTGATTGTGTGATTGTGATTGTGTGATTGTGACTGTGTGATTGTGTGAGTGGGTGATTGTGTGATTGAGTGATTGTGTGGTTGTGTGATTGTGTGGTTGTTTGATTGTGTGATTGTGTGATTGTGTGATTGTGTCAGTGTGTGATTGTGTGATTGTGTGATTGTGTGAGTGTGTGATTGTCTGATTGAGTGATTGTGTGCTCGTGTGATTGCGTGGTTGTGTGATTGTGTGATTGTGTGATTAGGTGATTGTGTGATTGTGTGATTGTGTGATTGTGACTGTGTGATTGTGTGAGTGTGTGATTGTGTGATTGAGTGATTGTGTGCTTGTGTGATTGTGTGGTTGTGTGATTGTGTGATTGTGTGATTGTGTGATTGTGTGATTGTGTGATTGTGTGATTGTGTGATTGTGTGATTGTGTGATTGTGTGATTGTGTGATTGTGTGGTTGTGTGATTGTTTGATTGTGTGATTAGGTGATTGTGTGATTGTGTGATTGTGTGATTGTGTGATTGTGTGGTTGTGTGATTGTGTGATTGTGTTATTGTGTGATTGTGTGATTGTGTGATTGTGCGATTGTGTGATTGTGTGATTGTGTGATTGTGTGATTGTGTGATTATGTGATTGTGTGATTGTGTGATTGTGTGATTGTGTGATTGTGTGAGTGTGTGATTGTCTGATTGAGTGATTGTGTGCTTGTGTGATTGCGTGGTTGTGTGATTGTGTGATTGTGTGATTAGGTGATTGTGTGATTGTGTGATTGTGTGATTGTGACTGTGTGATTGTGTGATTGTGTGATTGAGTGATTGTGTGCTTGTGTGATTGTGTGGTTGTGTGATTGTGTGATTGTGTGATTGTGTGATTGTGTGATTGTGTGATTGTGTGATTGTGTGATTGTGTGATTGTGTGATTGTGTGATTGTGTGATTGTGTGATTGTGTGATTGTGTGAGTGTGTGATTGTCTGATTGAGTGATTGTGTGCTTGTGTGATTGCGTGGTTGTGTGATTGTGTGATTAGGTGATTGTGTGATTGTGTGATTGTGTGATTGTGACTGTGTGATTGTGTGATTGTGTGATTGAGTGATTGTGTGGTTGTGTGATTGTGTGGTTGTGTGATTGTGTGATTGTGTGATTGTGTGATTGTGTGATTGTGTGATTGTGTGATTGTGTGATTGTGTGATTGTGTGATTGTGTGATTGTGTGATTATGTGATTGTGTGATTGTGTGATTGTGTGATTGTGTGATTGTGAGAGTGTGTGATTGTCTGATTGAGTGATTGTGTGCTTGTGTGATTGCGTGGTTGTGTGATTGTGTGATTGTGTGATTAGGTGATTGTGTGATTGTGTGATTGTGTGATTGTGACTGTGTGATTGTGTGAGTGTGTGATTGTGTGATTGAGTGATTGTGTGATTGTGTGATTGTGTGATTGTGTGATTGTGTGATTGTGTGATTGTGTGATTGTGTGATTGTGTGATTGTGTGATTGTGTGATTGTGTGATTGTGTGATTGTGTGGTTGTGTGATTGTTTGATTGTGTGATTAGGTGATTGTGTGATTGTGTGATTGTGTGATTGTGTGATTGTGTGATTGTGTGGTTGTGGTTGTGTGATTGTGACTGTGTGATTGTGATTGTGTGATTGTGATTGTGTGATTGTGACTGTGTGATTGTGTGAGTGTGTGATTGTGTGATTGTGTGATTGTGTGATTGTGTGAGTCTGCGATTGTGTGATTGTGTGATTGTGTGATTGTGTGATTGTGTGACCGTGATTGTGTGACCGTGATTGTGTGACCGTGATTGTGTGGCCGTGATTGAGTGACCGTGATTGTGATTGCGTGATTGTGTGATTGTGTGATCGTGTGATCGTGTGATTGTGTGATCGTGTGATTGTGTGATTGTGTGATTGTGTGATTGTGTGATTGTGTGATTGTGTGATTGTGTGATTGTGTGGTTGTGTGATTGTGTGATTGTGTGATTAGGTGATTGTGTGATTGTGCGATTGTGTAATTGTGATTGTGTGATTGTGATTGTGTGTACTGTGTGATTGTGTGATTGTGTGATTGTGTGATTGTGTGATTGTGTGATTGTGTGATTGTGTGATTGTGTGATTGTGTGATTGTGTGATTGTGTGATTGTGTGATTGTATGATTATGTGATTGTGTGATTGTGTGATTGTGTGATTGTGTGATTGTGTGAGTGTGTGATTGTCTGATTGAGTGATTGTGTGCTTGTGTGATTGTGTGGTTGTGTGATTGTGTGATTGTGTGATTAGGTGATTGTGTAATTGTGTGATTGTGGGATTGTGACTGTGTGATTGTGTGAGTGTGTGATTGTGTGATAGAGTGATTGTGTGCTTGTGTGATTGTGTGGTTGTGTGATTGTGTGATTGTGTGATTGTGTGATTGTGTGATTGTGTGATTGTGTGATTGTGTGATTGTGTGATTGTGTGATTGTGTGGATGTGTGATTGTTTGATTGTGTGATTAGGTGATTGTGTGATTGTGTGATTGTGTGATTGTGTGATTGTGTGATTGTGTGATTGTGTGATTGTGACTGTGTGATTGTGTGAGTGTGTGATTGTGTGAGTGTGTGATTGTGTGATTGTGTGATTGTGTGATTGTGTGATTGTGTGATTGTGTGGTTGTGTGATTGTGTGATTGTGTGATTGTGTGATTGTGTGATTGTGTGATTGTGTGATTGTGTGACTGTGTGATTGTGTGATTTTGTAATTGTGTGATTGTGTGATTGTGCGATTGTGTAATTGTGATTGTGTGATTGTGATTGTGTGTACTGTGTGATTGTGTGATTGTGTGATTGTGTGATTGTGTGATTGTGTGATTGTGTGATTGTGTGATTGTGTGATTGTGCGATTGTGTGATTGTGTGATTGTGTGATTGTGTGATTGTGTGCTTGTGTGATTGTGTGATTGTGTGATTGTGTGATTGTGTGATTGTGTGATTGTGTGATTGTGTGATTGTGTGATTGTGTGATTGTGTGATTGTGTGATTGTGTGATTGGTGATTGTGTGATTGTGTGATTGTGTGATTGTGTGATTGTGTGATTGTGACTGTGTGATTGTGTGGTTGTGTGATTGTGTGATTGTGTGATTGTGTGATTGTGTGATTGTGTGATTGTGTGATTGTGTGATTGTGTGATAGTGACTGTGTGATTGTGTGATTGTGTGATTGTGTGATTGTGTGACCGTGATTGTGTGACCGTGATTGTGTGACCGTGATTGTGTGGCCGTGATTGAGTGACCGTGATTATGATTGCGTGATTGTGTGATTGTGTGATCGTGTGATCGTGTGATTGTGTGATCGTGTGATTGTGTGATTGTGTGAGTGTGTGATTGTGTGATTGTGTGATTGTGTGATTGTGACTGTGTGATTGTGTGAGTGTGTGATTGAGTGATTGTGAGCTTGTGTGATTGTGTGGTTGTGTGATTGTGTGATTGTGTGATTGTGTGATTGTGTGACTGTGTGATTGTGTGATTGTGTGATTGTGTGATTGTGTGATTGTGTGATTGTGTGATTGTGTGATTGTGTGATTGTGTGATTGTGGGTGTGTGATTGTGACTGGGTGATGGTGATTGTGTGATTGTGATTGTGTGATTGTGACTGTGTGATTGTGTGAGTGTGTGATTATGTGATTGTGTGATTGTGTGATTGTGTGAGTGTGTGATTGTGTGATTGTGTGATTGTGTGATTGTGTGATTGTGTGAGTGTGTGATTGTGTGATTGTGTGATTGTGTGATTGTGTGATTGTGTGAGTGCGTGATTGTGTGACTGTGTGATTGTGTGATTGCGTGATTGTGTGATTGTGTGATTGTGTGATTGTGTGATTGTGTGATTGTGTGATTGTGTGATTGTGTGATTGTGTGATTGTGTGATTGTGTGATTATGTGATTGTGTGATTGTGTGATTGTGTGATTGTGTGAGTGTGTGATTGTCTGATTGAGTGATTGTGTGCTTGTGTGATTGTGTGCTTGTGTGATTGTGTGATTGTGTGATTAGGTGATTGTGTAATTGTGTGATTGTGGGATTGTGACTGTGTGATTGTGTGAGTGTGTGATTGAGTGATTGTGTGCTTGTGTGATTGTGTTGTTGTGTGATTGTGTGATTGTGTGATTGTGTGATTGTGTGATTGTGTGATTGTGACTGTGTGATTGTGTGAGTGTGTGATTGTGTGAGTGTGTGATTGTGTGATTGTGTGATTGTGTGATTGTGTGATTGTGTGATTGTGTGGTTGTGTGATTGAGTGATTGTGTGCTTGTGTGATTGTGTGGTTGTGTGATTGTGTGATTGTGTGATTGTGTGATTGTGTGAGTGTGTGATTGTCTGATTGAGTGATTGTGTGCTTGTGTGATTGCGTGGTTGTGTGATTGTGTGATTGTGTGATTAGGTGATTGTGTGATTGTGTGATTGTGTGATTGTGACTGTGTGATTGTGTGATTGTGTGATTGAGTGATTGTGTGCTTGTGTGATTGTGTGGTTGTGTGATTGTGTGATTGTGTGATTGTGTGATTGTGTGATTGTGTGATTGTGTGATTGTGTGATTGTGACTGTGTGAGTGTGTGATTGTGTGAGTGTGTGATTGTGTGATTGTGTGATTGTGTGATTGTGTGATTGTGTGATTGTGTGATTGTGTGGTTGTGTGATTGTGTGATTGTGTGATTAGGTGATTGTGTGATTGTGCGATTGTGTAATTGTGATTGTGTGATTGTGATTGTGTGTACTGTGTGATTGTGTGATTGTGTGTACTGTGTGATTGTGTGATTGTGTGATTGTGTGATTGTGTGATTGTGTGATTGTGTGATTGTGTGATTGTGTGATTGTGTGATTGTGTGCTTGTGTGATTGTGTGGTTGTGTGATTGTGTGATTGTGTGATTAGGTGATTGTGTAATTGTGTGATTGTGGGATTGTGACTGTGTGATTGTGTGAGTGTGTGATTGTGTGATTGAGTGATTGTGTGCTTGTGTGATTGTGTTGTTGTGTGATTGTGTGATTGTGTGATTGTGTGATCGTGTGATTGTGTGATTGTGTGATTGTGTGATTGTGTGATTGTGTGATTGTGTGATTGTGTGATTGTGTGATTGTGTGATTGTGTGATTGTGTGATTGTGTGATTGTGTGATTGTGCGATTGTGTGATTGTGTGATTGTGTGATTGTGTGATTGTGGTTGTGTGATTGTGACTGTGTGATTGTGATTGTGTGATTGTGACTGTGTGATTGTGTGAGTGTGTGATTGTGTGATTAGGTGATTGTGTGATTGTGTGATTGTGTGGTTGTGTGATTGTGTGATTGTGTGGTTATGTGATTGTGTGATTGTGTGATTGTGTGATTGTGTGAGTGTGTGATTGTCTGATTGAGTGATTGTGTGCTTGTGTGATTGTGTGGTTGTGTGATTGTGTGATTGTGTGATTAGGTGATTGTGTGATTGTGTGATTGTTTGGTTGTGACTGTGTGATTGTGTGAGTGTGTGATTGAGTGATTGTGAGCTTGTGTGATTGTGTGGTTGTGTGATTGTGTGATTGTGTGATTGTGTGATTGTGTGATTGTGTGACTGTGTGATTGTGTGATTGTGTGCTTGTGTGATTGTGTTGTTGTGTGATTGTGTGATTGTGTGATTGTGTGATCGTGTGATTGTGTGATTGTGTGATTGTGTGATTGTGTGATTGTGTGATTGTGTGATTGTGTGATTGTGTGATTGTGTGATTGTGTGATTGTGTGATTGTGTGATTGTGTGATTGTGTGAGTGTGTGATTGTGTGATTGTGTGATTGTGTGATTGTGTGATTGTGTGAGTGTGTGATTGTGTGATTGTGTGATTGTGTGATTGTGTGATTGTGTGAGTGCGTGATTGTGTGACTGTGTGATTGTGTGATTGCGTGATTGTGTGATTGTGTGATTGTGTGATTGTGTGATTGTGTGATTGTGTGATTGTGTGATTGTGTGATTGTGTGATTGTGTGATTGTGTGATTATGTGATTGTGTGATTGTGTGATTGTGTGATTGTGTGAGTGTGTGATTGTCTGATTGAGTGATTGTGTGCTTGTGTGATTGTGTGCTTGTGTGATTGTGTGATTGTGTGATTAGGTGATTGTGTAATTGTGTGATTGTGGGATTGTGACTGTGTGATTGTGTGAGTGTGTGATTGAGTGATTGTGTGCTTGTGTGATTGTGTTGTTGTGTGATTGTGTGATTGTGTGATTGTGTGATTGTGTGATTGTGTGATTGTGACTGTGTGATTGTGTGAGTGTGTGATTGTGTGAGTGTGTGATTGTGTGATTGTGTGATTGTGTGATTGTGTGATTGTGTGATTGTGTGGTTGTGTGATTGAGTGATTGTGTGCTTGTGTGATTGTGTGGTTGTGTGATTGTGTGATTGTGTGATTGTGTGATTGTGTGAGTGTGTGATTGTCTGATTGAGTGATTGTGTGCTTGTGTGATTGCGTGGTTGTGTGATTGTGTGATTGTGTGATTAGGTGATTGTGTGATTGTGTGATTGTGTGATTGTGACTGTGTGATTGTGTGATTGTGTGATTGAGTGATTGTGTGCTTGTGTGATTGTGTGGTTGTGTGATTGTGTGATTGTGTGATTGTGTGATTGTGTGATTGTGTGATTGTGTGATTGTGTGATTGTGACTGTGTGAGTGTGTGATTGTGTGAGTGTGTGATTGTGTGATTGTGTGATTGTGTGATTGTGTGATTGTGTGATTGTGTGATTGTGTGGTTGTGTGATTGTGTGATTGTGTGATTAGGTGATTGTGTGATTGTGCGATTGTGTAATTGTGATTGTGTGATTGTGATTGTGTGTACTGTGTGATTGTGTGATTGTGTGATTGTGTGATTGTGTGATTGTGTGATTGTGTGATTGTGTGATTGTGTGATTGTGTGATTGTGTGATTGTGTGATTGTGTGATTGTGTGATTGTGTGATTGTGTGATTGTGTGATTGTGTGATTGTGTGATTATGTGATTGTGTGATTGTGTGATTGTGTGAGTGTGTGATTGTCTGATTGAGTGATTGTGTGCTTGTGTGATTGTGTGGTTGTGTGATTGTGTGATTGTGTGATTAGGTGATTGTGTAATTGTGTGATTGTGGGATTGTGACTGTGTGATTGTGTGAGTGTGTGATTGTGTGATTGAGTGATTGTGTGCTTGTGTGATTGTGTTGTTGTGTGATTGTGTGATTGTGTGATTGTGTGATTGTGTGATTGTGTGATTGTGTGATTGTGTGATTGTGTGATTGTGTGATTGTGTGATTGTGGTTGTGTGATTGTGACTGTGTGATTGTGACTGTGTGATTGTGATTGTGTGATTGCGATTGTGTGATTGTGACTGTGTGATTGTGTGATTGTGTGATTGTGTGATTGTGTGATTGTGTGATTGTGTGATTGTGTGATTGTGTGATTGTGTGATTGTGTGATTGTGTGATTGTGTGAGTGTGTGATTGTGTGATTGAGTGATTGTGTGCTTGTGCGATTGTGTTGTTGTGTGATTGTGTGATTGTGTGATTGTGTGATTGTGTGATTGTGTGAGTGTGTGATTGTGTGATTGTGTGATTGTGTGATTGTGACTGTGTGATTGCGTGATTGTGTGATTGTGTGGTTGTGTGATTTTGTGATTGTGTGATTGTGTGATTGTGTGATTGTGACTGTGTGATTGTGTGAGTGTGTGATTGTGTGAGTGTGTGATTGTGTGATTGTGTGATTGTGTGATTGTGTGATTGTGTGATTGTGTGATTGTGTGGTTGTGTGATTGTGTGATTGTGTGATTAGGTGATTGTGTGATTGTGCGATTGTGTAATTGTGATTGTGTGATTGTGATTGTGTGTACTGTGTGATTGTGTGATTGTGTGATTGTGTGATTGTGTGATTGTGTGATTGTGTGATTGTGTGATTGTGTGATTGTGTGATTGTGTGATTGTGTGATTGTGTGATTGTGTGATTGTGTGATTGTGTGATTGTGTGATTGTGTGATTGTGTGATTATGTGATTGTGTGATTGTGTGATTGTGTGATTGTGTGAGTGTGTGATTGCCTGATTGAGTGATTGTGTGCTTGTGTGATTGTGTGCTTGTGTGATTGTGTGATTGTGTGATTAGGTGATTGTGTAATTGTGTGATTGTGGGATTGTGACTGTGTGATTGTGTGAGTGTGTGATTGTGTGATTGTGTGCTTGTGTGATTGTGTGATTGTGTGATTGTGTGATTGTGTGATTGTGTGATTGTGTGATTGTGTGATTGTGGTTGTGTGATTGTGACTGTGTGATTGTGATTGTGTGATTGTGATTGTGTGATTGTGACTGTGTGATTGTGTGAGTGTGTGATTGTGTGATTGTGTGATTGTGTGATTTATTGAGTGTGCGATTGTGTGATTGTGTGATTGTGTGATTGTGATTGTGTGATTGTGACTGTGTGATTATGTGAGTGTGTGATTGTGTGATTGAGTGATTGTGTGGTTGTGTGATTGTGTGGTTGTTTGATTGTGTGTTTGTGTGATTGTGTGATTGTGTCAGTGTGTGATTGTGTGATTGTGTGATTGTGTGAGTGTGTGATTGTCTGATTGAGTGATTGTGTGCTCGTGTGATTGCGTGGTTGTGTGATTGTGTGATTGTGTGATTAGGTGATTGTGTGATTGTGTGATTGTGTGATTGTGACTGTGTGATTGTGTGAGTGTGTGATTGTGTGATTGAGTGATTGTGTGCTTGTGTGATTGTGTGGTTGTGTGATTGTGTGATTGTGTGATTGTGTGATTGTGTGATTGTGTGATTGTGTGATTATGTGATTGTGTGATTGTGTGATTGTGTGATTGTGTGATTGTGAGAGTGTGTGATTGTCTGATTGAGTGATTGTGTGCTTGTGTGATTGCGTGGTTGTGTGATTGTGTGATTGTGTGATTAGGTGATTGTGTGATTGTGTGATTGTGTGATTGTGACTGTGTGATTGTGTGAGTGTGTGATTGTGTGATTGAGTGATTGTGTGATTGTGTGATTGTGTGATTGTGTGATTGTGTGATTGTGTGATTGTGTGATTGTGTGATTGTGTGATTGTGTGATTGTGTGATTGTGTGATTGTGTGATTGTGTGATTGTGTGGTTGTGTGATTGTTTGATTGTGTGATTAGGTGATTGTGTGATTGTGTGATTGTGTGATTGTGTGATTGTGTGATTGTGTGGTTGTGGTTGTGTGATTGTGACTGTGTGATTGTGATTGTGTGATTGTGATTGTGTGATTGTGACTGTGTGATTGTGTGAGTGTGTGATTGTGTGATTGAGTGATTGTGTGATTGTGTGATTGTGTGATTGTGTGATTGTGTGATTGTGTGATTGTGTGATTGTGTGATTGTGTGATTGTGTGATTGTGTGATTGTGTGATTGTGTGATTGTGTGATTATGTGATTGTGTGATTGTGTGATTGTGTGATTGTGTGAGTGTGTGATTGTCTGATTGAGTGATTGTGTGCTTGTGTGATTGTGTGCTTGTGTGATTGTGTGATTGTGTGATTAGGTGATTGTGTAATTGTGTGATTGTGGGATTGTGACTGTGTGATTGTGTGAGTGTGTGATTGTGTGATTGTGTGCTTGTGTGATTGTGTGATTGTGTGATTGTGTGATTGTGTGATTGTGTGATTGTGTGATTGTGTGATTGTGGTTGTGTGATTGTGACTGTGTGATTGTGATTGTGTGATTGTGATTGTGTGATTGTGACTGTGTGATTGTGTGAGTGTGTGATTGTGTGATTGTGTGATTGTGTGATTTATTGAGTGTGCGATTGTGTGATTGTGTGATTGTGTGATTGTGATTGTGTGATTGTGACTGTGTGATTATGTGAGTGTGTGATTGTGTGATTGAGTGATTGTGTGGTTGTGTGATTGTGTGGTTGTTTGATTGTGTGATTGTGTGATTGTGTGATTGTGTCAGTGTGTGATTGTGTGATTGTGTGATTGTGTGAGTGTGTGATTGTCTGATTGAGTGATTGTGTGCTCGTGTGATTGCGTGGTTGTGTGATTGTGTGATTGTGTGATTAGGTGATTGTGTGATTGTGTGATTGTGTGATTGTGACTGTGTGATTGTGTGAGTGTGTGATTGTGTGATTGAGTGATTGTGTGCTTGTGTGATTGTGTGGTTGTGTGATTGTGTGATTGTGTGATTGTGTGATTGTGTGATTGTGTGATTGTGTGATTATGTGATTGTGTGATTGTGTGATTGTGTGATTGTGTGATTGTGAGAGTGTGTGATTGTCTGATTGAGTGATTGTGTGCTTGTGTGATTGCGTGGTTGTGTGATTGTGTGATTGTGTGATTAGGTGATTGTGTGATTGTGTGATTGTGTGATTGTGACTGTGTGATTGTGTGAGTGTGTGATTGTGTGATTGAGTGATTGTGTGATTGTGTGATTGTGTGATTGTGTGATTGTGTGATTGTGTGATTGTGTGATTGTGTGATTGTGTGATTGTGTGATTGTGTGATTGTGTGATTGTGTGATTGTGTGATTGTGTGGTTGTGTGATTGTTTGATTGTGTGATTAGGTGATTGTGTGATTGTGTGATTGTGTGATTGTGTGATTGTGTGATTGTGTGGTTGTGGTTGTGTGATTGTGACTGTGTGATTGTGATTGTGTGATTGTGATTGTGTGATTGTGACTGTGTGATTGTGTGAGTGTGTGATTGTGTGATTGTGTGATTGTGTGATTGTGTGAGTCTGCGATTGTGTGATTGTGTGATTGTGTGATTGTGTGATTGTGTGACCGTGATTGTGTGACCGTGATTGTGTGACCGTGATTGTGTGGCCGTGATTGAGTGACCGTGATTGTGATTGCGTGATTGTGTGATTGTGTGATCGTGTGATCGTGTGATTGTGTGATCGTGTGATTGTGTGATTGTGTGATTGTGTGATTGTGTGATTGTGTGATTGTGTGATTGTGTGATTGTGTGGTTGTGTGATTGTGTGATTGTGTGATTAGGTGATTGTGTGATTGTGCGATTGTGTAATTGTGATTGTGTGATTGTGATTGTGTGTACTGTGTGATTGTGTGATTGTGTGATTGTGTGATTGTGTGATTGTGTGATTGTGTGATTGTGTGATTGTGTGATTGTGTGATTGTGTGATTGTGTGATTGTATGATTATGTGATTGTGTGATTGTGTGATTGTGTGATTGTGTGATTGTGTGAGTGTGTGATTGTCTGATTGAGTGATTGTGTGCTTGTGTGATTGTGTGGTTGTGTGATTGTGTGATTGTGTGATTAGGTGATTGTGTAATTGTGTGATTGTGGGATTGTGACTGTGTGATTGTGTGAGTGTGTGATTGTGTGATAGAGTGATTGTGTGCTTGTGTGATTGTGTGGTTGTGTGATTGTGTGATTGTGTGATTGTGTGATTGTGTGATTGTGTGATTGTGTGATTGTGTGATTGTGTGATTGTGTGATTGTGTGGATGTGTGATTGTTTGATTGTGTGATTAGGTGATTGTGTGATTGTGTGATTGTGTGATTGTGTGATTGTGTGATTGTGTGATTGTGTGATTGTGTGATTGTGACTGTGTGATTGTGTGAGTGTGTGATTGTGTGAGTGTGTGATTGTGTGATTGTGTGATTGTGTGATTGTGTGATTGTGTGATTGTGTGGTTGTGTGATTGTGTGATTGTGTGATTGTGTGATTGTGTGATTGTGTGATTGTGTGATTGTGTGACTGTGTGATTGTGTGATTTTGTAATTGTGTGATTGTGTGATTGTGCGATTGTGTAATTGTGATTGTGTGATTGTGATTGTGTGTACTGTGTGATTGTGTGATTGTGTGATTGTGTGATTGTGTGATTGTGTGATTGTGTGATTGTGTGATTGTGTGATTGTGTGATTGTGTGATTGTGTGATTGTGTGATTGTGTGCTTGTGTGATTGTGTGATTGTGTGATTGTGTGATTGTGTGATTGTGTGATTGTGTGATTGTGTGATTGTGTGATTGTGTGATTGTGTGATTGTGTGATTGTGTGATTGGTGATTGTGTGATTGTGTGATTGTGTGATTGTGTGATTGTGTGATTGTGACTGTGTGATTGTGTGGTTGTGTGATTGTGTGATTGTGTGATTGTGTGATTGTGTGATTGTGTGATTGTGTGATTGTGTGATTGTGTGATAGTGACTGTGTGATTGTGTGATTGTGTGATTGTGTGATTGTGTGACCGTGATTGTGTGACCGTGATTGTGTGACCGTGATTGTGTGGCCGTGATTGAGTGACCGTGATTATGATTGCGTGATTGTGTGATTGTGTGATCGTGTGATCGTGTGATTGTGTGATCGTGTGATTGTGTGATTGTGTGAGTGTGTGATTGTGTGATTGTGTGATTGTGTGATTGTGACTGTGTGATTGTGTGAGTGTGTGATTGAGTGATTGTGAGCTTGTGTGATTGTGTGGTTGTGTGATTGTGTGATTGTGTGATTGTGTGATTGTGTGACTGTGTGATTGTGTGATTGTGTGATTGTGTGATTGTGTGATTGTGTGATTGTGTGATTGTGTGATTGTGTGATTGTGTGATTGTGGGTGTGTGATTGTGACTGGGTGATGGTGATTGTGTGATTGTGATTGTGTGATTGTGACTGTGTGATTGTGTGAGTGTGTGATTATGTGATTGTGTGATTGTGTGATTGTGTGAGTGTGTGATTGTGTGATTGTGTGATTGTGTGATTGTGTGATTGTGTGAGTGTGTGATTGTGTGATTGTGTGATTGTGTGATTGTGTGATTGTGTGAGTGCGTGATTGTGTGACTGTGTGATTGTGTGATTGCGTGATTGTGTGATTGTGTGATTGTGTGATTGTGTGATTGTGTGATTGTGTGATTGTGTGATTGTGTGATTGTGTGATTGTGTGATTGTGTGATTATGTGATTGTGTGATTGTGTGATTGTGTGATTGTGTGAGTGTGTGATTGTCTGATTGAGTGATTGTGTGCTTGTGTGATTGTGTGCTTGTGTGATTGTGTGATTGTGTGATTAGGTGATTGTGTAATTGTGTGATTGTGGGATTGTGACTGTGTGATTGTGTGAGTGTGTGATTGAGTGATTGTGTGCTTGTGTGATTGTGTTGTTGTGTGATTGTGTGATTGTGTGATTGTGTGATTGTGTGATTGTGTGATTGTGACTGTGTGATTGTGTGAGTGTGTGATTGTGTGAGTGTGTGATTGTGTGATTGTGTGATTGTGTGATTGTGTGATTGTGTGATTGTGTGGTTGTGTGATTGAGTGATTGTGTGCTTGTGTGATTGTGTGGTTGTGTGATTGTGTGATTGTGTGATTGTGTGATTGTGTGAGTGTGTGATTGTCTGATTGAGTGATTGTGTGCTTGTGTGATTGCGTGGTTGTGTGATTGTGTGATTGTGTGATTAGGTGATTGTGTGATTGTGTGATTGTGTGATTGTGACTGTGTGATTGTGTGATTGTGTGATTGAGTGATTGTGTGCTTGTGTGATTGTGTGGTTGTGTGATTGTGTGATTGTGTGATTGTGTGATTGTGTGATTGTGTGATTGTGTGATTGTGTGATTGTGACTGTGTGAGTGTGTGATTGTGTGAGTGTGTGATTGTGTGATTGTGTGATTGTGTGATTGTGTGATTGTGTGGTTGTGTGATTGTGTGATTGTGTGATTAGGTGATTGTGTGATTGTGCGATTGTGTAATTGTGATTGTGTGATTGTGATTGTGTGTACTGTGTGATTGTGTGATTGTGTGTACTGTGTGATTGTGTGATTGTGTGATTGTGTGATTGTGTGATTGTGTGATTGTGTGATTGTGTGATTGTGTGATTGTGTGATTGTGTGCTTGTGTGATTGTGTGGTTGTGTGATTGTGTGATTGTGTGATTAGGTGATTGTGTAATTGTGTGATTGTGGGATTGTGACTGTGTGATTGTGTGAGTGTGTGATTGTGTGATTGAGTGATTGTGTGCTTGTGTGATTGTGTTGTTGTGTGATTGTGTGATTGTGTGATTGTGTGATCGTGTGATTGTGTGATTGTGTGATTGTGTGATTGTGTGATTGTGTGATTGTGTGATTGTGTGATTGTGTGATTGTGTGATTGTGTGATTGTGTGATTGTGTGATTGTGTGATTGTGCGATTGTGTGATTGTGTGATTGTGTGATTGTGTGATTGTGGTTGTGTGATTGTGACTGTGTGATTGTGATTGTGTGATTGTGACTGTGTGATTGTGTGAGTGTGTGATTGTGTGATTAGGTGATTGTGTGATTGTGTGATTGTGTGGTTGTGTGATTGTGTGATTGTGTGGTTATGTGATTGTGTGATTGTGTGATTGTGTGATTGTGTGAGTGTGTGATTGTCTGATTGAGTGATTGTGTGCTTGTGTGATTGTGTGGTTGTGTGATTGTGTGATTGTGTGATTAGGTGATTGTGTGATTGTGTGATTGTTTGGTTGTGACTGTGTGATTGTGTGAGTGTGTGATTGAGTGATTGTGAGCTTGTGTGATTGTGTGGTTGTGTGATTGTGTGATTGTGTGATTGTGTGATTGTGTGATTGTGTGACTGTGTGATTGTGTGATTGTGTGCTTGTGTGATTGTGTTGTTGTGTGATTGTGTGATTGTGTGATTGTGTGATCGTGTGATTGTGTGATTGTGTGATTGTGTGATTGTGTGATTGTGTGATTGTGTGATTGTGTGATTGTGTGATTGTGTGATTGTGTGATTGTGTGATTGTGTGATTGTGTGATTGTGTGAGTGTGTGATTGTGTGATTGTGTGATTGTGTGATTGTGTGATTGTGTGAGTGTGTGATTGTGTGATTGTGTGATTGTGTGATTGTGTGATTGTGTGAGTGCGTGATTGTGTGACTGTGTGATTGTGTGATTGCGTGATTGTGTGATTGTGTGATTGTGTGATTGTGTGATTGTGTGATTGTGTGATTGTGTGATTGTGTGATTGTGTGATTGTGTGATTGTGTGATTATGTGATTGTGTGATTGTGTGATTGTGTGATTGTGTGAGTGTGTGATTGTCTGCTTGAGTGATTGTGTGCTTGTGTGATTGTGTGCTTGTGTGATTGTGTGATTGTGTGATTAGGTGATTGTGTAATTGTGTGATTGTGGGATTGTGACTGTGTGATTGTGTGAGTGTGTGATTGAGTGATTGTGTGCTTGTGTGATTGTGTTGTTGTGTGATTGTGTGATTGTGTGATTGTGTGATTGTGTGATTGTGTGATTGTGACTGTGTGATTGTGTGAGTGTGTGATTGTGTGAGTGTGTGATTGTGTGATTGTGTGATTGTGTGATTGTGTGATTGTGTGATTGTGTGGTTGTGTGATTGAGTGATTGTGTGCTTGTGTGATTGTGTGGTTGTGTGATTGTGTGATTGTGTGATTGTGTGATTGTGTGAGTGTGTGATTGTCTGATTGAGTGATTGTGTGCTTGTGTGATTGCGTGGTTGTGTGATTGTGTGATTGTGTGATTAGGTGATTGTGTGATTGTGTGATTGTGTGATTGTGACTGTGTGATTGTGTGATTGTGTGATTGAGTGATTGTGTGCTTGTGTGATTGTGTGGTTGTGTGATTGTGTGATTGTGTGATTGTGTGATTGTGTGATTGTGTGATTGTGTGATTGTGTGATTGTGACTGTGTGAGTGTGTGATTGTGTGAGTGTGTGATTGTGTGATTGTGTGATTGTGTGATTGTGTGATTGTGTGATTGTGTGATTGTGTGATTGTGTGGTTGTGTGATTGTGTGATTGTGTGATTAGGTGATTGTGTGATTGTGCGATTGTGTAATTGTGATTGTGTGATTGTGATTGTGTGTACTGTGTGATTGTGTGATTGTGTGATTGTGTGATTGTGTGATTGTGTGATTGTGTGATTGTGTGATTGTGTGATTGTGTGATTGTGTGATTGTGTGATTGTGTGATTGTGTGATTGTGTGATTGTGTGATTGTGTGATTATGTGATTGTGTGATTGTGTGATTGTGTGAGTGTGTGATTGTCTGATTGAGTGATTGTGTGCTTGTGTGATTGTGTGGTTGTGTGATTGTGTGATTGTGTGATTAGGTGATTGTGTAATTGTGTGATTGTGGGATTGTGACTGTGTGATTGTGTGAGTGTGTGATTGTGTGATTGAGTGATTGTGTGCTTGTGTGATTGTGTTGTTGTGTGATTGTGTGATTGTGTGATTGTGTGATTGTGTGATTGTGTGATTGTGTGATTGTGTGATTGTGTGATTGTGTGATTGTGTGATTGTGGTTGTGTGATTGTGACTGTGTGATTGTGACTGTGTGATTGTGATTGTGTGATTGCGATTGTGTGATTGTGACTGTGTGATTGTGTGATTGTGTGATTGTGTGATTGTGTGATTGTGTGATTGTGTGATTGTGTGATTGTGTGATTGTGTGATTGTGTGATTGTGTGATTGTGTGATTGTGTGAGTGTGTGATTGTGTGATTGAGTGATTGTGTGCTTGTGCGATTGTGTTGTTGTGTGATTGTGTGATTGTGTGATTGTGTGATTGTGTGATTGTGTGAGTGTGTGATTGTGTGATTGTGTGATTGTGTGATTGTGTGATTGTGTGATTGTGTGATTGTGTGATTGTGTGATTGTGTGATTGTGGTTGTGTGATTGTGACTGTGTGATTGTGATTGTGTGATTGTGATTGTGTGATTGTGACTGTGTGATTGTGTGAGTGTGTGATTGTGTGATTGTGTGATTGTGTGATTTATTGAGTGTGCGATTGTGTGATTGTGTGATTGTGTGATTGTGATTGTGTGATTGTGACTGTGTGATTATGTGAGTGTGTGATTGTGTGATTGAGTGATTGTGTGGTTGTGTGATTGTGTGGTTGTTTGATTGTGTGATTGTGTGATTGTGTGATTGTGTCAGTGTGTGATTGTGTGATTGTGTGATTGTGTGAGTGTGTGATTGTCTGATTGAGTGATTGTGTGCTCGTGTGATTGCGTGGTTGTGTGATTGTGTGATTGTGTGATTAGGTGATTGTGTGATTGTGTGATTGTGTGATTGTGACTGTGTGATTGTGTGAGTGTGTGATTGTGTGATTGAGTGATTGTGTGCTTGTGTGATTGTGTGGTTGTGTGATTGTGTGATTGTGTGATTGTGTGATTGTGTGATTGTGTGATTGTGTGATTGTGTGATTGTGTGATTGTGTGATTGTGTGATTGTGTGGTTGTGTGATTGTTTGATTGTGTGATTAGGTGATTGTGTGATTGTGTGATTGTGTGATTGTGTGATTGTGTGGTTGTGTGATTGTGTGATTGTGTGATTGTGTGATTGTGTGATTGTGTGATTGTGCGATTGTGTGATTGTGTGATTGTGTGATTGTGTGATTGTGTGATTGTGTGATTGTGTGATTGTGTGATTGTGTGAGAGTGTGATTGTCTGATTGAGTGATTGTGTGCTTGTGTGATTGCGTGGTTGTGTGATTGTGTGATTGTGTGATTAGGTGATTGTGTGATTGTGTGATTGTGTGATTGTGTGATTGTGACTGTGTGATTGTGTGATTGTGTGATTGAGTGATTGTGTGCTTGTGTGATTGTGTGGTTGTGTGATTGTGTGATTGTGTGATTGTGTGATTGTGTGATTGTGTGATTGTGTGATTGTGATTGTGTGATTGTGACTGTGTGATTGTGTGAGTGTGTGATTGTGTGATTGAGTGATTGTGTGGTTGTGTGATTGTGTGGTTGTTTGATTGTGTGATTGTGTGATTGTGTGATTGTGTCAGTGTGTGATTGTGTGATTGTGTGAGTGTGTGATTGTCTGATTGAGTGATTGTGTGCTCGTGTGATTGCGTGGTTGTGTGATTGTGTGATTGTGTGATTAGGTGATTGTGTGATTGTGTGATTGTGTGATTGTGACTGTGTGATTGTGTGAGTGTGTGATTGTGTGATTGAGTGATTGTGTGCTTGTGTGATTGTGTGGTTGTGTGATTGTGTGTTTGTGTGATTGTGTGATTGTGTGATTGTGTGATTGTGTGATTGTGTGATTGTGTGATTGTGTGGTTGTGTGATTGTGTGATTGTGTGATTGTGTGATTGTGTGATTGTGTGATTGTGCGATTGTGTGATTGTGTGATTGTGTGATTGTGTGATTGTGTGATTATGTGATTGTGTGATTGTGTGATTGTGTGATTGTGTGATTGTGTGAGTGTGTGATTGTCTGATTGAGTGATTGTGTGCTTGTGTGATTGCGTGGTTGTGTGATTGTGTGATTGTGTGATTAGGTGATTGTGTGATTGTGTGATTGTGTGATTGTGATTGTGTGATTGTGTGATTGTGTGATTGTGTGATTGTGTGATTGTGTGATTGTGTGATTGTGTGATTGTGTGATTGTGTGATTGTGTGATTGTGTGATTGTGTGATTGTGTGATTGTGTGATTGTGTGATTGTGTGATTGTGTGATTGTGTGATTGTGTGAGTGTGTGATTGTCTGATTGAGTGATTGTGTGCTTGTGTGATTGCGTGGTTGTGTGATTGTGTGATTAGGTGATTGTGTGATTGTGTGATTGTGTGATTGTGACTGTGTGATTGTGTGATTGTGTGATTGAGTGATTGTGTGGTTGTGTGATTGTGTGGTTGTGTGATTGTGTGATTGTGTGATTGTGTGATTGTGTGATTGTGTGATCGTGTGATTGTGTGATTGTGTGATTGTGTGATTGTGTGATTTTGTGATTATGTGATTGTGTGATTGTGCGATTGTGTGATTGTGTGATTGTGAGAGTGTGTGATTGTCTGATTGAGTGATTGTGTGCTTGTGTGATTGCGTGGTTGTGTGATTGTGTGATTGTGTGATTAGGTGATTGTGTGATTGTGTGATTGTGTGATTGTGACTGTGTGATTGTGTGAGTGTGTGATTGTGTGATTGAGTGATTGTGTGCTTGTGTGATTGTGTGGTTGTGTGATTGTGTGATTGTGTGATTGTGTGATTGTGTGATTGTGTGATTGTGTGATTGTGTGATTGTGTGATTGTGTGATTGTGTGATTGTGTGATTGTGTGATTGTGTGATTGTGTGGTTGTGTGATTGTTTGATTGTGCGATTAGGTGATTGTGTGATTGTGTGATTGTGTGATTGTGTGATTGTGTGGTTGTGGTTGTGTGATTGTGACTGTGTGATTGTGATTGTGTGATTGCGATTGTGTGATTGTGACTGTGTGATTGTGTGAGTGTGTGATTGTGTGATTGTGTGATTGTGTGATTGTGTGAGTCTGCGATTGTGTGATTGTGTGATTGTGTGATTGTGTGATTGTGTGATTGTGACTGTGTGATTGTGTGAGTGTGTGATTGTGTGATTGAGTGATTGTGTGGTTGTGTGATTGTGTGGTTGTGTGATTGTGTGATTGTGTGATTGTGTGATTGTGTGATTGTGTGATTGTGTGATTGTGTGATTGTGTGATAGTGACTGTGTGATTGTGTGATTGTGTGATTGTGTGATTGTGTGACCGTGATTGTGTGACCGTGATTGTGTGACCGTGATTGTGTGGCCGTGATTGAGTGACCGTGATTGTGATTGCGTGATTGTGTGATTGTGTGATCGTGTGATCGTGTGATTGTGTGATCGTGTGATTGTGTGATTGTGTGAGTGTGTGATTGTGTGGTTGAGTGATTGTGACTGTGTGATTGCGTGATTGTGTGATTGTGTGGTTGTGTGATTTTGTGATTGTGTGATTGTGTGATTGTGTGATTGTGTGATTGTGTGATTGTGACTGTGTGATTGTGTGAGTGTGTGATTGTGTGAGTGTGTGATTGTGTGATTGTGTGATTGTGTGATTGTGTGATTGTGTGATTGTGTGATTGTGTGATTGTGTGATTGTGACTGTGTGATTGTGTGGTTGTGTGATTGTGTGATTGTGTGATTGTGTGATTGTGTGGTTGTGTGATTGTGTGATTGTGTGATTAGGTGATTGTGTGATTGTGCGATTGTGTAATTGTGATTGTGTGATTGTGATTGTGTGTACTGTGTGATTGTGTGATTGTGTGATTGTGTGATTGTGTGATTGTGTGATTGTGTGATTGTGTGATTGTGTGATTGTGTGATTGTGTGATTGTATGATTATGTGATTGTGTGATTGTGTGATTGTGTGATTGTGTGAGTGTGTGATTGTCTGATTGAGTGATTGTGTGCTTGTGTGATTGTGTGGTTGTGTGATTGTGTGATTGTGTGATTAGGTGATTGTGTAATTGTGTGATTGTGGGATTGTGACTGTGTGATTGTGTGAGTGTGTGATTGTGTGATTGAGTGATTGTGTGCTTGTGTGATTGTGTTGTTGTGTGATTGTGTGATTGTATGATTGTGTGATTGTGTGATTGTGTGATTAGGTGATTGTGTGATTGTGTGATTGTGTGATTGTGTGATTGTGTGGTTGTGTGATTGTGTGATTGTGTGATTGTGTGATTGTGTGATTGTGTGATTGTGCGATTGTGTGATTGTGTGATTGTGTGATTGTGTGATTGTGTGATTGTGTGATTGTGTGATTGTGTGATTGTGTGAGAGTGTGATTGTCTGATTGAGTGATTGTGTGCTTGTGTGATTGCGTGGTTGTGTGATTGTGTGATTGTGTGATTAGGTGATTGTGTGATTGTGTGATTGTGTGATTGTGTGATTGTGACTGTGTGATTGTGTGATTGTGTGATTGAGTGATTGTGTGCTTGTGTGATTGTGTGGTTGTGTGATTGTGTGATTGTGTGATTGTGTGATTGTGTGATTGTGTGATTGTGTGATTGTGATTGTGTGATTGTGACTGTGTGATTGTGTGAGTGTGTGATTGTGTGATTGAGTGATTGTGTGGTTGTGTGATTGTGTGGTTGTTTGATTGTGTGATTGTGTGATTGTGTGATTGTGTCAGTGTGTGATTGTGTGATTGTGTGAGTGTGTGATTGTCTGATTGAGTGATTGTGTGCTCGTGTGATTGCGTGGTTGTGTGATTGTGTGATTGTGTGATTAGGTGATTGTGTGATTGTGTGATTGTGTGATTGTGACTGTGTGATTGTGTGAGTGTGTGATTGTGTGATTGAGTGATTGTGTGCTTGTGTGATTGTGTGGTTGTGTGATTGTGTGTTTGTGTGATTGTGTGATTGTGTGATTGTGTGATTGTGTGATTGTGTGATTGTGTGATTGTGTGGTTGTGTGATTGTGTGATTGTGTGATTGTGTGATTGTGTGATTGTGTGATTGTGCGATTGTGTGATTGTGTGATTGTGTGATTGTGTGATTGTGTGATTATGTGATTGTGTGATTGTGTGATTGTGTGATTGTGTGATTGTGTGAGTGTGTGATTGTCTGATTGAGTGATTGTGTGCTTGTGTGATTGCGTGGTTGTGTGATTGTGTGATTGTGTGATTAGGTGATTGTGTGATTGTGTGATTGTGTGATTGTGATTGTGTGATTGTGTGATTGTGTGATTGTGTGATTGTGTGATTGTGTGATTGTGTGATTGTGTGATTGTGTGATTGTGTGATTGTGTGATTGTGTGATTGTGTGATTGTGTGATTGTGTGATTGTGTGATTGTGTGATTGTGTGATTGTGTGATTGTGTGAGTGTGTGATTGTCTGATTGAGTGATTGTGTGCTTGTGTGATTGCGTGGTTGTGTGATTGTGTGATTAGGTGATTGTGTGATTGTGTGATTGTGTGATTGTGACTGTGTGATTGTGTGATTGTGTGATTGAGTGATTGTGTGGTTGTGTGATTGTGTGGTTGTGTGATTGTGTGATTGTGTGATTGTGTGATTGTGTGATTGTGTGATCGTGTGATTGTGTGATTGTGTGATTGTGTGATTGTGTGATTTTGTGATTATGTGATTGTGTGATTGTGCGATTGTGTGATTGTGTGATTGTGAGAGTGTGTGATTGTCTGATTGAGTGATTGTGTGCTTGTGTGATTGCGTGGTTGTGTGATTGTGTGATTGTGTGATTAGGTGATTGTGTGATTGTGTGATTGTGTGATTGTGACTGTGTGATTGTGTGAGTGTGTGATTGTGTGATTGAGTGATTGTGTGCTTGTGTGATTGTGTGGTTGTGTGATTGTGTGATTGTGTGATTGTGTGATTGTGTGATTGTGTGATTGTGTGATTGTGTGATTGTGTGATTGTGTGATTGTGTGATTGTGTGATTGTGTGATTGTGTGATTGTGTGGTTGTGTGATTGTTTGATTGTGCGATTAGGTGATTGTGTGATTGTGTGATTGTGTGATTGTGTGATTGTGTGGTTGTGGTTGTGTGATTGTGACTGTGTGATTGTGATTGTGTGATTGCGATTGTGTGATTGTGACTGTGTGATTGTGTGAGTGTGTGATTGTGTGATTGTGTGATTGTGTGATTGTGTGAGTCTGCGATTGTGTGATTGTGTGATTGTGTGATTGTGTGATTGTGTGATTGTGACTGTGTGATTGTGTGAGTGTGTGATTGTGTGATTGAGTGATTGTGTGGTTGTGTGATTGTGTGGTTGTGTGATTGTGTGATTGTGTGATTGTGTGATTGTGTGATTGTGTGATTGTGTGATTGTGTGATTGTGTGATAGTGACTGTGTGATTGTGTGATTGTGTGATTGTGTGATTGTGTGACCGTGATTGTGTGACCGTGATTGTGTGACCGTGATTGTGTGGCCGTGATTGAGTGACCGTGATTGTGATTGCGTGATTGTGTGATTGTGTGATCGTGTGATCGTGTGATTGTGTGATCGTGTGATTGTGTGATTGTGTGAGTGTGTGATTGTGTGGTTGAGTGATTGTGACTGTGTGATTGCGTGATTGTGTGATTGTGTGGTTGTGTGATTTTGTGATTGTGTGATTGTGTGATTGTGTGATTGTGTGATTGTGTGATTGTGACTGTGTGATTGTGTGAGTGTGTGATTGTGTGAGTGTGTGATTGTGTGATTGTGTGATTGTGTGATTGTGTGATTGTGTGATTGTGTGATTGTGTGATTGTGTGATTGTGACTGTGTGATTGTGTGGTTGTGTGATTGTGTGATTGTGTGATTGTGTGATTGTGTGGTTGTGTGATTGTGTGATTGTGTGATTAGGTGATTGTGTGATTGTGCGATTGTGTAATTGTGATTGTGTGATTGTGATTGTGTGTACTGTGTGATTGTGTGATTGTGTGATTGTGTGATTGTGTGATTGTGTGATTGTGTGATTGTGTGATTGTGTGATTGTGTGATTGTGTGATTGTATGATTATGTGATTGTGTGATTGTGTGATTGTGTGATTGTGTGAGTGTGTGATTGTCTGATTGAGTGATTGT
The DNA here is from genome assembly GCF_050947335.1 of Megachile rotundata. Lineage (NCBI taxonomy): Eukaryota > Metazoa > Arthropoda > Insecta > Hymenoptera > Megachilidae > Megachile > Megachile rotundata. The sequence goes on along the minus strand of NW_027473376.1, from coordinate 178,561 downwards.
GTGCTTGTGTGATTGTGTGGTTGTGTGATTGTGTGATTGTGTGATTAGGTGATTGTGTAATTGTGTGATTGTGGGATTGTGACTGTGTGATTGTGTGAGTGTGTGATTGTGTGATTGAGTGATTGTGTGCTTGTGTGATTGTGTTGTTGTGTGATTGTGTGATTGTATGATTGTGTGATTGTGTGATTGTGTGATTGTGTGATTGTGTGATTGTGTGATTGTGTGATTGTGTGATTGTGTGATTGTGTGATTGTGTGATTGTGTGCTTGTGTGATTGTGTGATTGTGGTTGTGTGATTGTGACTGTGTGATTGTGATTGTGTGATTGTGATTGTGTGATTGTGACTGTGTGTTTGTGTGAGTGTGTGATTGTGTGATTGTGTGATTGTGTGATTGTGTGATTGTGTGATTTATTGAGTGTGCGATTGTGTGATTGTGTGATTGTGTGATTGTGTGATTGTGATTGTGTGATTGTGACTGTGTGATTGTGTGAGTGTGTGATTGTGTGATTGAGTGATTGTGTGGTTGTGTGATTGTGTGGTTGTGTGATTGTGTGGTTGTGTGATTGTGTGATTGTGTGATTGTGTGATTGTGTGATTGTGTGGTTGTGTGATTGTTTGATTGTGTGATTAGGTGATTGAGTGATTGTGTGATTGTGTGATTGTGTGATTGTGTGGTTGTGTGATTGTGTGATTGTGTGATTGTGTGATTGTGTGATTGTGTGATTGTGTGATTGTGACTGTGTGATTGTGTGGTTGTGTGATTGTGTGATTGTGTGATTGTGTGATTGTGTGATTGTGTGATTGTGTGATAGTGACTGTGTGATTGTGTGATTGTGTGATTGTGTGATTCTGTGACCGTGATTGTGTGACCGTGATTGTGTGACCGTGATTGTGTGACCGTGATTGTGTGACCGTGATTGTGTGGCCGTGATTGAGTGAACGTGATTGTGATTGCGTGATTGTGTGATTATGTGATCGTGTGATCGTGTGATTGTGTGATCGTGTGATTGTGTGATTGTGTGAGTGTGTGATTGTGTGATTGTGTGATTGTGTGATTGTGACTGTGTGATTGCGTGATTGTGTGATTGTGTGGTTGTGTGATTTTGTGATTGTGTGATTGTGTGATTGTGTGATTGTGACTGTGTGATTGTGTGAGTGTGTGATTGTGTGAGTGTGTGATTGTGTGATTGTGTGATTGTGTGATTGTGTGATTGTGTGATTGTGTTGTTGTGTGATTGTGTGATTGTGTGATTGTGTTATTGTGTGATTGTGTGATTGTGTGACTGTGTGATTGTGTGATTTTGTGATTGTGTGATTGTGTGATTGTGCGATTGTGTAATTGTGATTGTGTGATTGTGATTGTGTGTACTGTGTGATTGTGTGATTGTGTGATTGCGTGAATGTGTGATTGTGTGATTGTGTGATTGTGTGATTGTGTGATTGTGTGATTGTGTGCTTGTGTGATTGTGTGGTTGTGTGATTGTGTGATTGTGTGATTGTGTGATTGTGTGATTGTGTGATTGTGTGATTGTGTGATTGTGTGATTGTGTGATTGTGTGACCGTGATTGTGTGACCGTGATTGTGTGACCGTGATTGTGTGACCGTGATTGTGTGGCCGTGATTGAGTGACCGTGATTGTGATTGCGTGATTGTGTGATTATGTGATCGTGTGATCGTGTGATTGTGTGATCGTGTGATTGTGTGATTGTGTGAGTGTGTGATTGTGTGATTGTGTGATTGTGTGATTGTGACTGTGTGATTGCGTGATTGTGTGATTGTGTGGTTGTGTGATTTTGTGATTGTGTGATTGTGTGATTGTGTGATTGTGTGATTGTGTGATTGTGACTGTGTGATTGTGTGAGTGTGTGATTGTGTGAGTGTGTGATTGTGTGATTGTGTGATTGTGTGATTGTGTGATTGTGTGATTGTGTGATTGTGTGATTGTGTGGTTGTGTGATTGTGTGATTGTGTGATTAGGTGATTGTGTGATTGTGCGATTGTGTAATTGTGATTGTGTGATTGTGATTGTGTGTACTGTGTGATTGTGTGATTGTGTGATTGTGTGATTGTGTGATTGTGTGATTGTGTGATTGTGTGATTGTGGGATTGTGTGATTGTGTGATTGTGTGATTGTGTGCTTGTGTGATTATGTGATTTTGTGATTGTGTGATTGTGTGATTGTGTGAGTGTGTGATTGTCTGATTGAGTGATTGTGTGCTTGTGTGATTGTGTGCTTGTGTGATTGTGTGCTTGTGTGATTGTGTGATTGTGTGATTAGGTGATTGTGTAATTGTGTGATTGTGGGATTGTGACTGTGTGATTGTGTGAGTGTGTGATTGTGTGATTGAGTGATTGTGTGCTTGTGTGATTGTGTTGTTGTGTGATTGTGTGATTGTGTGATTGTGTGATTGTGTGATTGTGTGATTGTGACTGTGTGATTGTGTGAGTGTGTGATTGTGTGAGTGTGTGATTGTGTGATTGTGTGATTGTGTGATTGTGTGATTGTGTGATTGTGTGGTTGTGTGATTGTGTGATTGTGTGATTAGGTGATTGTGTGATTGTGCGATTGTGTAATTGTGATTGTGTGATTGTGATTGTGTGTGCTGTGTGATTGTGTGATTGTGTGATTGTGTGATTGTGTGATTGTGTGATTGTGTGATTGTGTGATTGTGTGATTGTGTGATTGTGTGATTGTGTGATTGTGTGATTATGTGATTGTGTGATTGTGTGATTGTGTGATTGTGTGAGTGTGCGATTGTCTGATTGAGTGATTGTGTGCTTGTGTGATTGTGTGCTTGTGTGATTGTGTGATTGTGTGATTAGGTGATTGTGTAATTGTGTGATTGTGGGATTGTGACTGTGTGATTGTGTGAGTGTGTGATTGTGTGATTGAGTGATTGTGTGCTTGTGTGATTATGTTGTTGTGTGATTGTGTGATTGTGTGATTGTGTGATTGTGTGATTGTGTGATTGTGTGATTGTGTGATTGTGACTGTGTGATTGTGTGGTTGTGTGATTGTGTGATTGTGTGATTGTGTGATTGTGTGATTGTGTGATTGTGTGATAGTGACTGTGTGATTGTGTGATTGTGTGATTGTGTGATTGTGTGACCGTGATTGTGTGACAGTGATTGTGTGACCGTGATTGTGTGGCCGTGATTGAGTGACCGTGATTGTGATTGCGTGATTGTGTGATTGTGTGATCGTGTGATCGTGTGATTGTGTGATCGTGTGATTGTGTGATTGTGTGAGTGTGTGATTGTGTGATTGTGTGATTGTGTGATTGTGTGATTGTGACTGTGTGATTGTGTGAGTGTGTGATTGTGTGATTGAGTGATTGTGTGCTTGTGTGATTGTGTGGTTGTGTGATTGTGTGATTGTGTGATTGTGTGATTATGTGATTGTGTGATTGTGTGATTGTCTGATTGTGTGATTGTGTGATTGTGTGATTGTGTGATTGTGTGGTTGTGTGATTGTGTGGTTGTGTGATTGTGTGATTGTGTGATTGTGTGATTGTGTGATTGTGTGATTGTGTGATAGTGACTGTGTGATTGTGTAATTGTGTGATTGTGTGATTATGTGACCGTGATTGTGTGACCGTGATTGTGTGGCCGTGATTGAGTGACCGTGATTGTGATTGCGTGATTGTGTGATTGTGTGATCGTGTGATCGTGTGATTGTGTGATCGTGTGATTGTGTGATTGTGTGAGTGTGTGATTGTGTGATTGTGTGATTGTGTGATTGTGTGATTGTGACTGTGTGATTGCGTGATTGTGTGATTGTGTGGTTGTGTGATTTTGTGATTGTGTGATTGTGTGATTGTGTGATTGTGTGATTGTGACTGTGTGATTGTGTGAGTGTGTGATTGTGTGAGTGTGTGATTGTGTGATTGTGTGATTGTGTGATTGTGTGATTGTGTGATTGTGTGATTGTGTGATTGTGTGGTTGTGTGATTGTGTGATTGTGTGATTAGGTGATTGTGTGATTGTGCGATTGTGTCATTGTGATTGTGTGATTGTGATTGTGTGTACTGTGTGATTGTGTGATTGTGTGATTGTGTGATTGTGTGATTGTGTGATTGTGTGATTGTGTGATTGTGTGATTGTGTGATTGTGTGATTGTGTGATTGTGTGATTGTGTGATTGTGTGCTTGTGTGATTGTGTGGTTGTGTGATTGTGTGATTGTGTGATTAGGTGATTGTGTAATTGTGTGATTGTGGGATTGTGACTGTGTGATTGTGTGAGTGTGTGATTGTGTGATTGAGTGATTGTGTGCTTGTGTGATTGTGTTGTTGTGTGATTGTGTGATTGTGTGATTGTGTGATCGTGTGATTGTGTGATTGTGTGATTGTGTGATTGTGTGATTGTGTGATTGTGTGATTGTGTGATTGTGTGATTGTGTGATTGTGTGATTGTGTGATTGTGCGATTGTGTGATTGTGTGATTGTGTGATTGTGTGATTGTGGTTGTGTGATTGTGACTGTGTGATTGAGATTGTGTGATTGTGACTGTGTGATTGTGTGAGTGTGTGATTGTGTGATTGTGTGATTGTGTGATTTATTGAGTGTGCGATTGTGTGATTGTGTGATTGTGTGATTGTGTGATTGTGATTGTGTGATTGTGACTGTGTGATTGTGTGAGTGTGTGATTGTGTGATTGAGTGATTGTGTGGTTGTGTGATTGTGTGGTTGTGTGATTGTGTGGTTGTGTGATTGTGTGATTGTGTGATTATGTGATTGTGTGATTGTGTGATTGTGTGATTGTGTGAGTGTGTGATTGTCTGATTGAGTGATTGTGTGCTTGTGTGATTGTGTGGTTGTGTGATTGTGTGATTGTGTGATTAGGTGATTGTGTGATTGTGTGATTGTGTGATTGTGACTGTGTGATTGTGTGAGTGTGTGATTGAGTGATTGTGAGCTTGTGTGATTGTGTGGTTGTGTGATTGTGTGATTGTGTGATTGTGTGATTGTGTGACTGTGTGATTGTGTGATTGTGTGATTGTGTGATTGTGTGATTGTGTGATTGTGTGATTGTGTGATTGTGTGATTGTGGGTGTGTGATTGTGACTGGGTGATTGTGATTGTGTGATTGTGATTGTGTGATTGTGATTGTGTGATTGTGACTGTGTGATTGTGTGAGTGTGTGATTATGTGATTGTGTGATTGTGTGATTGTGTGATTGTGTGAGTGTGTGATTGTGTGATTGTGTGATTGTGTGATTGTGTGATTGTGTGATTATGTGATTGTGTGATTGTGTGATTGTGTGATTGTGTGAGTGTGTGATTGTCTGATTGAGTGATTGTGTGCTTGTGTGATTGCGTGGTTGTGTGATTGTGTGATTGTGTGATTAGGTGATTGTGTGATTGTGTGATTGTGTGATTGTGTGATTGTGACTGTGTGATTGTGTGAGTGTGTGATTGTGTGATTGAGTGATTGTGTGCTTGTGTGATTGTGTGATTGTGTGATTGTGTGATTGTGTGATTGTGTGATTGTGACTGTGTGATTGTGTGAGTGTGTGATTATGTGATTGTGTGATTGTGTGATTGTGTGATTGTGTGAGTGTGTGATTGTGTGATTGTGTGATTGTGTGATTGTGTGATTGTGTGAGTGTGTGATTGTGTGATTGTGTGATTGTGTGAGTGCGTGATTGTGTGACTGTGTGATTGTGTGATTGTGTGATTGTGTGATTGTGTGATTGTGTGATTGTGTGATTGTGTGATTGTGTGATTGTGTGATTGTGTGATTGTGTGATTGTGTGATTGTGTGATTATGTGATTGTGTGATTGTGTGATTGTGTGATTGTGTGAGTGTGTGATTGTCTGATTGAGTGATTGTGTGCTTGTGTGATTGTGTGCTTGTGTGATTGTGTGATTGTGTGATTGTGTGATTGTGTGATTGTGTGATTTATTGAGTGTGCGATTGTGTGATTGTGTGATTGTGTGATTGTGTGATTGTGATTGTGTGATTGTGACTGTGTGATTGTGTGAGTGTGTGATTGTGTGATTGAGTGATTGTGTGGTTGTGCGATTGTGTGGTTGTGTGATTGTGTGGTTGTGTGATTGTGTGATTGTGTGATTGTGTGATTGTGTGATTGTGTGGTTGTGTGATTGTTTGATTGTGTGATTAGGTGATTGTGTGATTGTGTGATTGTGTGATTGTGTGATTGTGTGGTTGTGTGATTGTGTGATTGTGTGATTGTGTGATTGTGTGATTGTGTGATTGTGTGATTGTGTGATTGTGTGGTTGTGTGATTGTGTGATTGTGTGATTGTGTGATTGTGTGATTGTGCGATTGTGTGATTGTGCGATTGTGTGATTGTGTGATTGTGTGATTATGTGATTGTGTGATTGTGTGATTGTGTGATTGTGTGAGTGTGTGATTGTGTGATTAGGTGATTGTGTGATTGTGTGATTGTGTGATTGTGACTGTGTGATTGTGTGATGGTGTGATTGAGTGATTGTGTGCTTGTGTGATTGTGTGGTTGTGTGATTGTGTGATTGTGTGATTGTGTGATTGTGTGATTGTGTGATTGTGTGATTGTGTGATTGTGTGATTGTGTGATTGTGTGATTGTGTGATTGTGTGATTGTGTGATTGTGTGATTGTGTGATTGTGTGATTGTGTGATTGTGTGATTGTGTGATTGTGTGATTGTGTGATTGTGTGATTGTGTGATTGTGTGATTGTGTGATTGTGTGATTGTGTGATTGTGTGATTGTGTGATTGTGGTTGTGTGATTGTGACTGTGTGATTGTGATTGTGTGATTGTGATTGTGTGATTCTGACTGTGTGATTGTGTGAGTGTGTGATTGTGTGATTGTGTGATTGTGTGATTGTGTGAGTGTGCGATTGTGTGATTGTGTGATTGTGTGATTGTGTGATTGTGATTGTGTGATTGTGACTGTGTGATTGTGTGAGTGTGTGATTGTGTGATTGTGTGATTGTGTGATTGTGTGGTTGTGTGATTGTTAGATTGTGTGATTGTGTGATTGTCTGATTGTGTGATTGTGTGATTGTGTGATTATGTGATTGTGTGATTGTGTGATTGTGTGAGTGTGTGATTGTCTGATTGAGTGATTGTGTGCTTGTGTGATTGTGTGGTTGTGTGATTGTGTGATTGTGTGATTAGGTGATTGTGTGATTGTGTGATTGTGTGATTGTGTGATTGTGACTGTGTGATTGTGTGATTGTGTGATTGTGTGATTGAGTGATTGTGTGAGTGTGTGGTTGTGTGATTGTGTGATTGTGTGATTGTGTGGTTGTGTGATTGCGTGATTGTGTGATTGTGTGATTGTGTGATTGTGTGATTGTGTGATTGTGTGACTGTGTGATTGTGTGATTTTGTGATTGTGTGATTGTGTGATTGTGCGATTGTGTAATTGTGATTGTGTGATTGTGATTGTGTGTACTGTGTGATTGTGTGATTGTGTGATTGTGTGATTGTGTGATTGTGTGATTGTGTGATTGTGTGATTGTGTGATTGTGTGATTGTGTGATTGTGTGATTGTGTGCTTGTGTGATTGTGTGGTTGTGTGATTGTGTGATTGTGTGATTGTGTGATTGTGTGATTGTGTGATTGTGTGATTGTGTGATTGTGTGATTGTGTGATTGTGTGATTGTGTGATTGTGTGATTGTGTGATTGTGACTGTGTGATTGTGTGGTTGTGTGATTGTGTGATTGTGTGATTGTGTGATTGTGTGATTGTGTGATTGTGTGATTGTGTGATTGTGTGATAGTGACTGTGTGATTGTGTGATTGTGTGATTGTGTGATTGTGTGACCGTGATTGTGTGACCGTGATTGTGTGACCGTGATTGTGTGGCCGTGATTGAGTGACCGTGATTGTGATTGCGTGATTGTGTGATTGTGTGATCGTGTGATCGTGTGATTGTGTGATCGTGTGATTGTGTGATTGTGTGAGTGTGTGATTGTGTGATTGTGTGATTGTATGTTTGTGACTGTGTGATTGCGTGATTGTGTGATTGTGTGGTTGTGTGATTTTGTGATTGTGTGATTGTGTGATTGTGTGATTGTGTGATTGTGTGATTGTGTGATTGTGTGATTGTGTGATTGTGTGATTGTGTGATTGTGTGATTGTGTGATTGTGTGATTGTGTGATTGTGTGATTGTGTGATTGTGTGATTGTGTGATTGTGGTTGTGTGATTGTGACTGTGTGATTGTGATTGTGTGATTGTGATTGTGTGATTCTGACTGTGTGATTGTGTGAGTGTGTGATTGTGTGATTGTGTGATTGTGTGATTGTGTGAGTGTGCGATTGTGTGATTGTGTGATTGTGTGATTGTGTGATTGTGATTGTGTGATTGTGACTGTGTGATTGTGTGAGTGTGTGATTGTGTGATTGTGTGATTGTGTGATTGCGTGATTGTGTGATTGTGTGATTGTGTGATTGTGGGATTGTGTGATTGTGTGATTGTGTGATTGTGTGATTGTGTGATTATGTGATTGTGTGATTGTGTGATTGTGTGATTGTGTGAGTGTGTGATTGTCTGATTGAGTGATTGTGTGCTTGTGTGATTGTGTGCTTGTGTGATTGTGTGATTGTGTGATTAGGTGATTGTGTAATTGTGTGATTGTGGGATTGTGACTGTGTGATTGTGTGAGTGTGTGATTGTGTGATTGAGTGATTGTGTGCTTGTGTGATTGTGTTGTTGTGTGATTGTGTGATTGTGTGATTGTGTGATTGTGACTGTGTGATTGTGTGAGTGTGTGATTGTGTGAGTGTGTGATTGTGTGATTGTGTGATTGTGTGATTGTGTGATTGTGTGATTGTGTGGTTGTGTGATTGTGTGATTGTGTGATTAGGTGATTGTGTGATTGTGCGATTGTGTAATTGTGATTGTGTGATTGTGATTGTGTGTACTGTGTGATTGTGTGATTGTGTGATTGTGTGATTGTGTGATTGTGTGATTGTGTGATTGTGTGATTGTGTGATTGTGTGATTGTGTGATTGTGTGATTATGTGATTGTGTGATTGTGTGATTGTGTGATTGTGTGAGTGTGTGATTGTCTGATTGAGTGATTGTGTGCTTGTGTGATTGTGTGCTTGTGTGATTGTGTGATTGTGTGATTAGGTGATTGTGTAATTGTGTGATTGTGGGATTGTGACTGTGTGATTGTGTGAGTGTGTGATTGTGTGATTGAGTGATTGTGTGCTTGTGTGATTGTGTTGTTGTGTGATTGTGTGATTGTGTGATTGTGTGATTGTGTGATTGTGTGATTGTGTGATTGTGTGATTGTGTGATTGTGTGATTGTGTGATTGTGACTGTGTGATTGTGTGGTTGTGTGATTGTGTGATTGTGTGATTGTGTGATTGTGTGATTGTGTGATTGTGTGATTGTGTGATTGTGTGATTGTGTGATAGTGACTGTGTGATTGTGTGATTGTGTGATTGTGTGATTGTGTGATTGTGTGACCGTGATTGTGTGACCGTGATTGTGTGACCGTGATTGTGTGGCCGTGATTGAGTGACCGTGATTGTGATTGCGTGATTGTGTGATTGTGTGATCGTGTGATCGTGTGATTGTGTGATCGTGTGATTGTGTGATTGTGTGAGTGTGTGATTGTGTGATTGTGTGATTGTGTGATTGTGTGATTGTGTGATTGTGTGATCTTGTGATTGTGTGATTGTGTGATTGTGTGATTGTGTGATTGTGTGGTTGTGTGATTGTTTGATTGTGTGATTAGGTGATTGTGTGATTGTGTGATTGTGTGATTGTGTGGTTGTGTGATTGTGTGATTGTGTGATTGTGTGATTGTGTGATTGTGTGATTGTGCGATTGTGTGATTGTGTGATTGTGTGATTGTGTGATTGTGTGATTATGTGATTGTGTGATTGTGTGATTGTGTGATTGTGTGAGTGTGTGATTGTCTGATTGTGTGATTGTGTGATTGTGTGATTGTGTGGTTGTGTGATTGTGTGGTTGTGTGATTGTGTGATTGTGTGATTGTGTGATTGTGTGATTGTGTGATAGTGACTGTGTGATTGTGTGATTGTGTGATTGTGTGATTGTGTGACCGTGATTGTGTGACCGTGATTGTGTGACCGTGATTGTGTGGCCGTGATTGAGTGACCGTGATTGTGATTGCGTGATTGTGTGATTGTGTGATCGTGTGATCGTGTGATTGTGTGATCGTGTGATTGTGTGATTGTGTGAGTGTGTGATTGTGTGATTGTGTGATTGTGTGATTGTGACTGTGTGATTGCGTGATTGTGTGATTGTGTGGTTGTGTGATTTTGTGATTGTGTGATTGTGTGATTGTGTGATTGTGTGATTGTGACTGTGTGATTGTGTGAGTGTGTGATTGTGTGAGTGTGTGATTGTGTGATTGTGTGATTGTGTGATTGTGTGATTGTGTGATTGTGTGGTTGTGTGATTGTGTGATTGTGTGATTAGGTGATTGTGTGATTGTGATTGTGTGTACTGTGTGATTGTGTGATTGTGATTGTGTGTACTGTGTGATTGTGTGATTGTGTGATTGTGTGATTGTGTGATTGTGTGATTGTGTGATTGTGTGATTGTGTGATTGTGTGATTGTGTGATTGTGGTTGTGTGATTGTGACTGTGTGATTGTGATTGTGTGATTGTGATTGTGTAATTGTGACTGTGTGATTGTGTGAGTGTGTGATTGTGTTATTGTGTGATTGTGTGATTGTGTGATTGTGCGATTGTGTGATTGTGTGATTGTGTGATTGTGTGATTGTGTGATTATGTGATTGTGTGATTGTGTGATTGTGTGATTGTGTGATTGTGTGATTGTGTGAGTGTGTGATTGTCTGATTGAGTGATTGTGTGCTTGTGTGATTGCGTGGTTGTGTGATTGTGTGATTGTGTGATTAGGTGATTGTGTGATTGAGTGATTGTGTGATTGTCACTGTGTGATTGTGTGAGTGTGTGATTGTGTGATTGAGTGATTGTGTGCTTGTGTGATTGTGTGGTTGTGTGATTGTGTGATTGTGTGATTGTGTGATTGTGTGATTGTGTGATTGTGTGATTGTGTGATTGTGTGATTGTGTGATTGTGTGATTGTGTGATTGTGTGATTGTGTGGTTGTGTGATTGTGTGGTTGTGTGATTGTGTGATTGTGTGATTGTGTGATTGTGTGATAGTGACTGTGTGATTGTGTGATTGTGTGATTGTGTGATTGTGTGACCGTGATTGTGTGACCGTGATTGTGTGACCGTGATTGTGTGACCGTGATTGTGTGGCCGTGATTGAGTGACCGTGAATGTGATTGCGTGATTGTGTGATTGTGTGATCGTGTGATCGTGTGATTGTGTGATCGTGTGATTGTGTGATTGTGTGAGTGTGTGATTGTGTGATTGTGTGATTGTGTGATTGTGACTGTGTGATTGCGTGATTGTGTGATTGTGTGGTTGTGTGATTTTGTGATTGTGTGATTGTGTGATTGTGTGATTGTGTGATTGTGACTGTGTGATTGTGTGAGTGTGTGATTGTGTGAGTGTGTGATTGTGTGATTGTGTGATTGTGTGATTGTGTGATTGTGTGATTGTGTGATTGTGTGGTTGTGTGATTGTGTGATTGTGTGATTAGGTGATTGTGTGATTGTGCGATTGTGTAATTGTGATTGTGTGATTGTGATTGTGTGTACTGTGTGATTGTGTGATTGTGTGATTGTGTGATTGTGTGATTGTGTGATTGTGTGATTGTGTGATTGTGTGATTGTGTGATTGTGTGATTGTGTGATTGTGTGATTGTGTGATTGTGTGATTATGTGATTGTGTGATTGTGTGATTGTGTGATTGTGTGATTGTGTGAGTGTGTGATTGTCTGATTGAGTGATTGTGTGCTTGTGTGATTGTGTGGTTGTGTGATTGTGTGATTGTGTGATTGTGTGATTAGGTGATTGTGTAATTGTGTGATTGTGGGATTGTGACTGTGTGATTGTGTGAGTGTGTGATTGTGTGATTGAGTGATTGTGTGCTTGTGTGATTGTGTTGTTGTGTGATTGTGTGATTGTGTGATTGTGTGATTGTGTGATTGTGTGATTGTGTGATTGTGTGATTGTGTGATTGTGTGATTGTGTGATTGTGTGATTGTGGTTGTGTGATTGTGACTGTGTGATTGTGATTGTGTGATTGTGATTGTGTGATTGTGACTGTGTGATTGTGTGAGTGTGTGATTGTGTGATTGTGTGATTGTGTGATTGTGTGATTTATTGAGTGTGCGATTGTGTGATTGTGTGATTGTGTGATTGTGATTGTGTGATTGTGACTGTGTGATTGTGTGAGTGTGTGATTGTGTGATTGAGTGATTGTGTGGTTGTGTGATTGTGTGGTTGTGTGATTGTGTGGTTGTGTGATTGTGTGATTGTGTGATTGTGTGATTGTGTGGTTGTGTGATTGTTTGATTGTGTGATTAGGTGATTGTGTGATTGTGTGATTGTGTGATTGTGTGATTGTGTGGTTGTGTGATTGTGTGATTGTGTGATTGTGTGATTGTGCGATTGTGTGATTGTGTGATTGTGTGATTGTGTGATTGTGTGATTGTGTGATTGTGTGATTGTGTGATTGTGTGATTGTGTGATTGTGTGATTGTGTGATTGTGTGATTGTGTGATTGTGTGATTGTGTGATTGTGTGATTGTGTGATTGTGTGATTGTGTGATTGTGTGATTGTGTGATTGTGTGATTGTGGTTGTGTGATTGTGACTGTGTGATTGTGATTGTGTGATTGTGATTGTGTGATTCTGACTGTGTGCTTGTGTGATTGCGTGGTTGTGTGATTGTGTGATTGTGTGATTAGGTGATTGTGTGATTGAGTGATTGTGTGATTGTGACTGTGTGATTGTGTGAGTGTGTGATTGTGTGATTGAGTGATTGTGTGCTTGTGTGATTGTGTGGTTGTGTGATTGTGTGATTGTGTGATTGTGTGATTGTGTGATTGTGTGATTGTGTGATTGTGTGATTGTGTGATTGTGTGATTGTGTGATTGTGTGATTGTGTGATTGTGTGATTGTGTGGTTGTGTGATTGTGTGATTGTGTGATTGTGTGATTGTGTGATTGTGTGATTGTGTGATTGTGGTTGTGTGATTGGGACTGTGTGATTGTGATTGTGTGATTGTGATTGTGTGATTCTGACTGTGTGCTTGTGTGATTGCGTGGTTGTGTGATTGTGTGATTGTGTGATTAGGTGATTGTGTGATTGAGTGATTGTGTGATTGTGACTGTGTGATTGTGTGAGTGTGTGATTGTGTGATTGAGTGATTGTGTGCTTGTGTGATTGTGTGATTGTGTGATTGTGTGATTGTGTGATTGTGTGATTGTGTGATTGTGTGATTGTGTGATTGTGTGATTGTGTGATTGTGTGATTGTGTGATTGTGTGATTGTGTGATTGTGTGATTGTGTGGTTGTGTGATTGTGTGGTTGTGTGATTGTGTGATTGTGTGATTGTGTGATTGTGTGATAGTGACTGTGTGATTGTGTGATTGTGTGATTGTGTGACCGTGATTGTGTGACCGTGATTGTGTGACCGTGATTGTGTGGCCGTGATTGAGTGACCGTGATTGAGTGACCGTGATTGTGATTGCGTGATTGTGTGATTGTGTGATCGTGTGATCGTGTGATTGTGTGATCGTGTGATTGTGTGATTGTGTGAGTGTGTGATTGTGTGATTGTGTGATTGTGTGATTGTGACTGTGTGATTGCGTGATTGTGTGATTGTGTGGTTGTGTGATTTTGTGATTGTGTGATTGTGTGATTGTGTGATTGTGTGATTGTGACTGTGTGATTGTGTGAGTGTGTGATTGTGTGAGTGTGTGATTGTGTGATTGTGTGATTGTGTGATTGTGTGATTGTGTGATTGTGTGGTTGTGTGATTGTGTGATTGTGTGATTAGGTGATTGTGTGATTGTGATTGTGTGTACTGTGTGATTGTGTGATTGTGATTGTGTGTACTGTGTGATTGTGTGATTGTGTGATTGTGTGATTGTGTGATTGTGTGATTGTGTGATGTGTGATTGTGTGATTGTGTGATTGTGTGATTGTGTGATTGTGGTTGTGTGATTGTGACTGTGTGATTGTGATTGTGTGATTGTGATTGTGTAATTGTGACTGTGTGATTGTGTGAGTGTGTGATTGTGTTATTGTGTGATTGTGTGATTGTGTGATTGTGCGATTGTGTGATTGTGTGATTGTGTGATTGTGTGATTGTGTGATTATGTGATTGTGTGATTGTGTGATTGTGTGATTGTGTGATTGTGTGATTGTGTGAGTGTGTGATTGTCTGATTGAGTGATTGTGTGCTTGTGTGATTGCGTGGTTGTGTGATTGTGTGATTGTGTGATTAGGTGATTGTGTGATTGAGTGATTGTGTGATTGTCACTGTGTGATTGTGTGAGTGTGTGATTGTGTGATTGAGTGATTGTGTGCTTGTGTGATTGTGTGGTTGTGTGATTGTGTGATTGTGTGATTGTGTGATTGTGTGATTGTGTGATTGTGTGATTGTGTGATTGTGTGATTGTGTGATTGTGTGATTGTGTGATTGTGTGATTGTGTGGTTGTGTGATTGTGTGGTTGTGTGATTGTGTGATTGTGTGATTGTGTGATTGTGTGATAGTGACTGTGTGATTGTGTGATTGTGTGATTGTGTGATTGTGTGACCGTGATTGTGTGACCGTGATTGTGTGACCGTGATTGTGTGACCGTGATTGTGTGGCCGTGATTGAGTGACCGTGAATGTGATTGCGTGATTGTGTGATTGTGTGATCGTGTGATCGTGTGATTGTGTGATCGTGTGATTGTGTGATTGTGTGAGTGTGTGATTGTGTGATTGTGTGATTGTGTGATTGTGACTGTGTGATTGCGTGATTGTGTGATTGTGTGGTTGTGTGATTTTGTGATTGTGTGATTGTGTGATTGTGTGGTTGTGTGATTGTGACTGTGTGATTGTGTGAGTGTGTGATTGTGTGAGTGTGTGATTGTGTGATTGTGTGATTGTGTGATTGTGTGATTGTGTGATTGTGTGATTGTGTGGTTGTGTGATTGTGTGATTGTGTGATTAGGTGATTGTGTGATTGTGCGATTGTGTAATTGTGATTGTGTGATTGTGATTGTGTGTACTGTGTGATTGTGTGATTGTGTGATTGTGTGATTGTGTGATTGTGTGATTGTGTGATTGTGTGATTGTGTGATTGTGTGATTGTGTGATTGTGTGATTGTGTGATTGTGTGATTGTGTGATTATGTGATTGTGTGATTGTGTGATTGTGTGATTGTGTGATTGTGTGAGTGTGTGATTGTCTGATTGAGTGATTGTGTGCTTGTGTGATTGTGTGGTTGTGTGATTGTGTGATTGTGTGATTGTGTGATTAGGTGATTGTGTAATTGTGTGATTGTGGGATTGTGACTGTGTGATTGTGTGAGTGTGTGATTGTGTGATTGAGTGATTGTGTGCTTGTGTGATTGTGTTGTTGTGTGATTGTGTGATTGTGTGATTGTGTGATTGTGTGATTGTGTGATTGTGTGATTGTGTGATTGTGTGATTGTGTGATTGTGTGATTGTGTGATTGTGGTTGTGTGATTGTGACTGTGTGATTGTGATTGTGTGATTGTGATTGTGTGATTGTGACTGTGTGATTGTGTGAGTGTGTGATTGTGTGATTGTGTGATTGTGTGATTGTGTGATTTATTGAGTGTGCGATTGTGTGATTGTGTGATTGTGTGATTGTGATTGTGTGATTGTGACTGTGTGATTGTGTGAGTGTGTGATTGTGTGATTGAGTGATTGTGTGGTTGTGTGATCGTGTGATCGTGTGATTGTGTGATCGTGTGATTGTGTGATTGTGTGATTGTGTGATTGTGTGATTGTGTGATTGTGTGATTGTGTGATTGTGTGATTGTGTGATTGTGTGGTTGTGTGATTGTGTGGTTGTGTGATTGTGTGATTGTGTGATCGTGTGATCGTGTGATTGTGTGATCGTGTGATTGTGTGATTGTGTGAGTGTGTGATTGTGTGATTGTGTGATTGTGTGATTGTGACTGTGTGATTGCGTGATTGTGTGATTGTGTGGTTGTGTGATTGTGTGATTGTGTGGTTGTGTGATTTTGTGATTGTGTGATTGTGTGATTGTGCGATTGTGTGATTGTGTGATTGTGTGATTGTGTGATTGTGTGATTGTGTGATTGTGTGATTGTGTGATTGTGTGATTGTGTGATTGTGTGATTGTGTGATTGTGTGATTGTGTGATTGTGTGATTGTGGTTGTGTGATTGTGACTGTGTGATTGTGATTGTGTGATTGTGATTGTGTGATTCTGACTGTGTGATTGTGTGAGTGTGTGATTGTGTGATAGTGTGATTGTGTGATTGTGTGAGTGTGCGATTGTGTGATTGCGTGATTGTGTGATTGTGTGATTGTGATTGTGTGATTGTGACTGTGTGATTGTGTGAGTGTGTGATTGTGTGATTGTGTGATTGTGTGATTGTGTGGTTGTGTGATTGTTTGATTGTGTGATTAGGTGATTGTGTGATTGTGTGATTGTCTGATTGTGTGATTGTGTGATTGTGTGATTATGTGATTGTGTGATTGTGTGATTGTGTGAGTGTGTGATTGTCTGATTGAGTGATTGTGTGCTTGTGTGATTGTGTGGTTGTGTGATTGTGTGATTGTGTGATTAGGTGATTGTGTGATTGTGTGATTGTGTGATTGTGACTGTGTGATTGTGTGATTGTGTGATTGAGTGATTGTGTGAGTGTGTGGTTGTGTGATTGTGTGATTGTGTGATTGTGTGGTTGTGTGATTGTGTGATTGTGTGATTGTGTGATTGTGTGATTGTGTGATTGTGTGATTGTGTGACTGTGTGATTGTGTGATTTTGTGATTGTGTGATTGTGTGATTGTGCGACTGTGTAATTGTGATTGTGTGATTGTGATTGTGTGTACTGTGTGATTGTGTGATTGTGTGATTGTGTGATTGTGTGATTGTGTGATTGTGTGATTGTGTGATTGTGTGATTGTGTGATTGTGTGATTGTGTGATTGTGTGATTGTGTGCTTGTGTGATTGTGTGGTTGAGTGATTGTGTGATTGTGTGATTGTGTGATTGTGTGATTGTGTGTTTGTGTGATTGTGTGATTGTGTGATTGTATGATTGTGTGATTGTGTGATTGTGTGATTGTGTGATTGTGTGATTGTGACTGTGTGATTGTGTGGTTGTGTGATTGTGTGATTGTGTGATTGTGTGATTGTGTGATTGTGTGATTGTGTGATAGTGACTGTGTGATTGTGTGATTGCGTGATTGTGCGATTGTGTAATTGTGATTGTGTGATTGTGATTGTGTGTACTGTGTGATTGTGTGATTGTGTGATTGTGTGATTGTGTGATTGTGTGTTGTGTGATTGTGTGATTGTGTGATTGTGTGCTTGTGTGATTGTGTGGTTGTGTGATTGTGTGATTGTGTGATTGTGTGATTGTGTGATTGTGTGATTGTGTGATTGTGTGATTGTGTGATTGTGTGATTGTGTGATTGTGTGATTGTGTGATTGTGTGATTGTGACTGTGTGATTGTGTGGTTGTGTGATTGTGTGATTGTGTGATTGTGTGATTGTGTGATTGTGTGATTGTGTGATAGTGACTGTGTGATTGTGTGATTGTGTGATTGTGTGATTGTGTGACCGTGATTGTGTGACCGTGATTGTGTGGCCGTGATTTGAGTGACCGTGATTGTGATTGCGTGATTGTGTGATTGTGTGATCGTGTGATCGTGTGATTGTGTGATCGTGTGATTGTGTGATTGTGTGAGTGTGTGATTGTGTGATTGTGTGATTGTATGTTTGTGACTGTGTGATTGCGTGATTGTGTGATTGTGTGGTTGTGTGATTTTGTGATTGTGTGATTGTGTGATTGTGTGATTGTGTGATTGAGTGATGTGTGATTGTGTGATTGTGTGATTGTGTGATTGTGTGATTGTGTGATTGTGTGATTGTGTGATTGTGTGATTGTGTGATTGTGTGATTGTGGTGTGTGATTGTGACTGTGTGATTGTGATTGTGTGATTGTGATTGTGTGATTCTGACTGTGTGATTGTGTGAGTGTGTGATTGTGTGATTGTGTGATTGTGTGATTGTGTGAGTGTGCGATTGTGTGATTGTGTGATTGTGTGATTGTGTGATTGTGATTGTGTGATTGTGACTGTGTGATTGTGTGAGTGTGTGATTGTGTGATTGTGTGATTGTGTGATTGTGTGGTTGTGTGATTGTTTGATTGTGTGATTAGGTGATTGTGTGATTGTGTGATTGTCTGATTGTGTGATTGTGTGATTGTGTGATTATGTGATTGTGTGATTGTGTGATTGTGTGAGTGTGTGATTGTCTGATTGAGTGATTGTGTGCTTGTGTGATTGTGTGGTTGTGTGATTGTGTGATTGTGTGATTAGGTGATTGTGTGATTGTGTGATTGTGTGATTGTGACTGTGTGATTGTGTGATTGTGTGATTGAGTGATTGTGTGAGTGTGTGGTTGTGTGATTGTGTGATTGTGTGATTGTGTGGTTGTGTGATTGTGTGATTGTGTGATTGTGTGATTGTGTGATTGTGTGACTGTGTGATTGTGTGACTGTGTGATTGTGTGATTTTGTGATTGTGTGATTGTGTGATTGTGCGATTGTGTAATTGTGATTGTGTGATTGTGATTGTGTGTACTGTGTGATTGTGTGATTGTGTGATTGTGTGATTGTGTGATTGTGTGATTGTGTGATTGTGTGATTGTGTGATAGTGACTGTGTGATTGTGTGATTGTGTGATTGTGTGATTGTGTGACCGTGATTGTGTGACCGTGATTGTGTGGCCGTGATTGAGTGACCGTGATTGTGATTGCGTGATTGTGTGATTGTGTGATCGTGTGATCGTGTGATTGTGTGATTGTGTGATTGTGTGATTGTGTGATTGTGTGATTGTGTGATTGTGACTGTGTGATTGTGTGGTTGTGTGATTGTGTGATTGTGTGATTGTGTGATTGTGTGATTGTGTGATTGTGTGATTGTGTGATTGTGTGATTGTGTGATAGTGACTGTGTGATTGTGTGATTGTGTGATTGTGTGATTGTGTGACCGTGATTGTGTGACCGTGATTGTGTGACCGTGATTGTGTGGCCGTGATTGAGTGACCGTGATTGTGATTGCGTGATTGTGTGATTGTGTGATCGTGTGATCGTGTGATTGTGTGATCGTGTGATTGTGTGATTGTGTGAGTGTGTGATTGTGTGATTGTGTGATTGTATGATTGTGGCTGTGTGATTGCGTGATTGTGTGATTGTGTGGTTGTGTGATTTTGTGATTGTGTGATTGTGTGATTGTGTGATTGTGTGATTGTGACTGTGTGATTGTGTGAGTGTGTGATTGTGTGAGTGTGTGATTGTGTGATTGTGTGATTGTGTGATTGTGTGATTGTGTGATTGTGTGATTGTGTGGTTGTGTGATTGTGTGATTGTGTGATTAGGTGATTGTGTGATTGTGCGATTGTGTAATTGTGATTGTGTGATTGTGATTGTGTGTACTGTGTGATTGTGTGATTGTGTGATTGTGTGATTGCGTGATTGTGTGATTGTGTGATTGTGTGATTGTGGGATTGTGTGATTGTGTGATTGTGTGATTGTGTGATTGTGTGATTATGTGATTGTGTGATTGTGTGATTGTGTGATTGTGTGAGTGTGTGATTGTCTGATTGAGTGATTGTGTGCTTGTGTGATTGTGTGCTTGTGTGATTGTGTGATTGTGTGATTAGGTGATTGTGTAATTGTGTGATTGTGGGATTGTGACTGTGTGATTGTGTGAGTGTGTGATTGTGTGATTGAGTGATTGTGTGCTTGTGTGATTGTGTTGTTGTGTGATTGTGTGATTGTGTGATTGTGTGATTGTGACTGTGTGATTGTGTGAGTGTGTGATTGTGTGAGTGTGTGATTGTGTGATTGTGTGATTGTGTGATTGTGTGATTGTGTGATTGTGTGATTGTGTGGTTGTGTGATTGTGTGATTGTGTGATTAGGTGATTGTGTGATTGTGCGATTGTGTAATTGTGATTGTGTGATTGTGATTGTGTGTACTGTGTGATTGTGTGATTGTGTGATTGTGTGATTGTGTGATTGTGTGATTGTGTGATTGTGTGATTGTGTGATTGTGTGATTGTGTGATTGTGTGATTATGTGATTGTGTGATTGTGTGATTGTGTGATTGTGTGAGTGTGTGATTGTCTGATTGAGTGATTGTGTGCTTGTGTGATTGTGTGCTTGTGTGATTGTGTGATTGTGTGATTAGGTGATTGTGTAATTGTGTGATTGTGGGATTGTGACTGTGTGATTGTGTGAGTGTGTGATTGTGTGATTGAGTGATTGTGTGCTTGTGTGATTGTGTTGTTGTGTGATTGTGTGATTGTGTGATTGTGTGATTGTGTGATTGTGTGATTGTGTGATTGTGTGATTGTGTGATTGTGTGATTGTGTGATTGTGTGATTGTGACTGTGTGATTGTGTGGTTGTGTGATTGTGTGATTGTGTGATTGTGTGATTGTGTGATTGTGTGATTGTGTGATTGTGTGATTGTGTGATTGTGTGATTGTGTGATAGTGACTGTGTGATTGTGTGATTGTGTGATTGTGTGATTGTGTGATTGTGTGACCGTGATTGTGTGACCGTGATTGTGTGACCGTGATTGTGTGGCCGTGATTGAGTGACCGTGATTGTGATTGCGTGATTGTGTGATTGTGTGATCGTGTGATCGTGTGATTGTGTGATCGTGTGATTGTGTGATTGTGTGAGTGTGTGATTGTGTGATTGTGTGATTGTGTGATTGTGTGATTGTGTGATTGTGTGATCTTGTGATTGTGTGATTGTGTGATTGTGTGATTGTGTGATTGTGTGGTTGTGTGATTGTTTGATTGTGTGATTAGGTGATTGTGTGATTGTGTGATTGTGTGATTGTGTGGTTGTGTGATTGTGTGATTGTGTGATTGTGTGATTGTGTGATTGTGTGATTGTGCGATTGTGTGATTGTGTGATTGTGTGATTGTGTGATTGTGTGATTATGTGATTGTGTGATTGTGTGATTGTGTGATTGTGTGAGTGTGTGATTGTCTGATTGTGTGATTGTGTGATTGTGTGATTGTGTGGTTGTGTGATTGTGTGGTTGTGTGATTGTGTGATTGTGTGATTGTGTGATTGTGTGATTGTGTGATAGTGACTGTGTGATTGTGTGATTGTGTGATTGTGTGATTGTGTGACCGTGATTGTGTGACCGTGATTGTGTGACCGTGATTGTGTGGCCGTGATTGAGTGACCGTGATTGTGATTGCGTGATTGTGTGATTGTGTGATCGTGTGATCGTGTGATTGTGTGATCGTGTGATTGTGTGATTGTGTGAGTGTGTGATTGTGTGATTGTGTGATTGTGTGATTGTGACTGTGTGATTGCGTGATTGTGTGATTGTGTGGTTGTGTGATTTTGTGATTGTGTGATTGTGTGATTGTGTGATTGTGTGATTGTGACTGTGTGATTGTGTGAGTGTGTGATTGTGTGAGTGTGTGATTGTGTGATTGTGTGATTGTGTGATTGTGTGATTGTGTGATTGTGTGGTTGTGTGATTGTGTGATTGTGTGATTAGGTGATTGTGTGATTGTGATTGTGTGTACTGTGTGATTGTGTGATTGTGATTGTGTGTACTGTGTGATTGTGTGATTGTGTGATTGTGTGATTGTGTGATTGTGTGATTGTGTGATAGTGTGATTGTGTGATTGTGTGATTGTGGTTGTGTGATTGTGACTGTGTGATTGTGATTGTGTGATTGTGATTGTGTAATTGTGACTGTGTGATTGTGTGAGTGTGTGATTGTGTTATTGTGTGATTGTGTGATTGTGTGATTGTGCGATTGTGTGATTGTGTGATTGTGTGATTGTGTGATTGTGTGATTATGTGATTGTGTGATTGTGTGATTGTGTGATTGTGTGATTGTGTGATTGTGTGAGTGTGTGATTGTCTGATTGAGTGATTGTGTGCTTGTGTGATTGCGTGGTTGTGTGATTGTGTGATTGTGTGATTAGGTGATTGTGTGATTGAGTGATTGTGTGATTGTCACTGTGTGATTGTGTGAGTGTGTGATTGTGTGATTGAGTGATTGTGTGCTTGTGTGATTGTGTGGTTGTGTGATTGTGTGATTGTGTGATTGTGTGATTGTGTGATTGTGTGATTGTGTGATTGTGTGATTGTGTGATTGTGTGATTGTGTGATTGTGTGATTGTGTGATTGTGTGGTTGTGTGATTGTGTGGTTGTGTGATTGTGTGATTGTGTGATTGTGTGATTGTGTGATAGTGACTGTGTGATTGTGTGATTGTGTGATTGTGTGATTGTGTGACCGTGATTGTGTGACCGTGATTGTGTGACCGTGATTGTGTGACCGTGATTGTGTGGCCGTGACTGAGTGACCGTGATTGTGATTGCGTGATTGTGTGATTGTGTGATCGTGTGATCGTGTGATTGTGTGATCGTGTGATTGTGTGATTGTGTGAGTGTGTGATTGTGTGATTGTGTGATTGTGTGATTGTGACTGTGTGATTGCGTGATTGTGTGATTGTGTGATTGTGTGATTTTGTGATTGTGTGATTGTGTGATTGTGCGATTGTGTGATTGTGACTGTGTGATTGTGTGAGTGTGTGATTGTGTGAGTGTGTGATTGTGTGATTGTGTGATTGTGTGATTGTGTGATTGTGTGATTGTGTGATTGTGTGGTTGTGTGATTGTGTGATTGTGTGATTAGGTGATTGTGTGATTGTGCGATTGTGTAATTGTGATTGTGTGATTGTGATTGTGTGTACTGTGTGATTGTGTGATTGTGTGATTGTGTGATTGTGTGATTGTGTGATTGTGTGATTGTGTGATTGTGTGATTGTGTGATTGTGTGATTGTGTGATTGTGTGATTGTGTGATTGTGTGATTATGTGATTGTGTGATTGTGTGATTGTGTGATTGTGTGAGTGTGTGATTGTCTGATTGAGTGATTGTGTGCTTGTGTGATTGTGTGGTTGTGTGATTGTGTGATTGTGTGATTGTGTGATTAGGTGATTGTGTAATTGTGTGATTGTGGGATTGTGACTGTGTGATTGTGTGAGTGTGTGATTGTGTGATTGAGTGATTGTGTGCTTGTGTGACTGTGTTGTTGTGTGATTGTGTGATTGTGTGATTGTGTGATTGTGTGATTGTGTGATTGTGTGATTGTGTGATTGTGTGATTGTGTGATTGTGTGATTGTGTGATTGTGTGATTGTGGTTGTGTGATTGTGACTGTGTGATTGTGATTGTGTGATTGTGATTGTGTGATTGTGACTGTGTGATTGTGTGAGTGTGTGATTGTGTGATTGTGTGATTGTGTGATTGTGTGATTTATTGAGTGTGCGATTGTGTGATTGTGTGATTGTGTGATTGTGTGATTGTGTGATTGTGATTGTGTGATTGTGACTGTGTGATTGTGTGAGTGTGTGATTGTGTGATTGAGTGATTGTGTGGTTGTGTGATTGTGTGGTTGTGTGATTGTGTGGTTGTGTGATTGTGTGATTGTGTGATTGTGTGATTGTGTGATTGTGTGGTTGTGTGATTGTTTGATTGTGTGATTAGGTGATTGTGTGATTGTGTGATTGTGTGATTGTGTGATTGTGTGATTGTGGTTGTGTGATTGTGACTGTGTGATTGTGATTGTGTGATTGTGATTGTGTGATTCTGACTGTGTGCTTGTGTGATTGCGTGGTTGTGTGATTGTGTGATTGTGTGATTGTGTGATTGTGTGATTGTGTGATTGTGTGATTGTGTGATTGTGTGATTGGGTGATTGTGTGATTATGTGATTGTGTGATTGTGTGATTGTGTGATTGTGTGAGTGTGTGAGTGTGTGATTGTCTGATTGAGTGATTGTGTGCTTGTGTGATTGTGTGGTTGTGTGATTGTGTGATTGTGTGATTGTGTGATTAGGTGATTGTGTAATTGTGTGATTGTGGGATTGTGACTGTGTGATTGTGTGAGTGTGTGATTGTGTGATTGAGTGATTGTGTGCTTGTGTGATTGTGTTGTTGTGTGATTGTGTGATTGTGTGATTGTGTGATTGTGTGATTGTGTGATTGTGTGATTGTGTGATTGTGTGATTGTGTGATTGTGTGATTGTGGTTGTGTGATTGTGACTGTGTGATTGTGATTGTGTGATTGTGATTGTGTGATTGTGACTGTGTGATTGTGTGAGTGTGTGATTGTGTGATTGTGTGATTGTGTGATTGTGTGATTTATTGAGTGTGCGATTGTGTGATTGTGTGATTGTGTGATTGTGTGATTGTGATTGTGTGATTGTGACTGTGTGATTGTATGAGTGTGTGATTGTGTGATTGAGTGATTGTGTGGTTGTGTGATTGTGTGGTTGTGTGATTGTGTGGTTGTGTGATTGTGTGATTGTGTGATTGTGTGATTGTGTGATTGTGTGGTTGTGTGATTGTTTGATTGTGTGATTAGGTGATTGTGTGATTGTGTGATTGTGTGATTGTGTGATTGTGTGGTTGTGTGATTGTGTGATTGTGTGATTGTGTGAGTGTGCGATTGTGTGATTGCGTGATTGTGTGATTGTGTGATTGTGATTGTGTGATTGTGACTGTGTGATTGTGTGAGTGTGTGATTGTGTGATTGTGTGATTGTGTGATTGTGTGGTTGTGTGATTGTTTGATTGTGTGATTAGGTGATTGTGTGATTGTGTGATTGTCTGATTGTGTGATTGTGTGATTGTGTGATTATGTGATTGTGTGATTGTGTGATTGTGTGAGTGTGTGATTGTCTGATTGCGTCATTGTGTGCTTGTGTGATTGTGTGGTTGTGTGATTGTGTGATTGTGTGATTAGGTGATTGTGTGATTGTGTGATTGTGTGATTGTGACTGTGTGATTGTGTGATTGTGTGATTGAGTGATTGTGTGAGTGTGTGGTTGTGTGATTGTGTGATTGTGTGATTGTGTGATTGTGTGATCGTGTGATCGTGTGATTGTGTGATCGTGTGATTGTGTGATTGTGTGAGTGTGTGATTGTGTGATTGTGTGATTGTGTGATTGTGACTGTGTGATTGCGTGATTGTGTGATTGTGTGGTTGTGTGATTGTGTGATTGTGTGGTTGTGTGATTTTGTGATTGTGTGATTGTGTGATTGTGCGATTGTGTGATTGTGTGATTGTGTGATTGTGTGATTGTGTGATTGTGTGATTGTGTGATTGTGTGATTGTATGATTGTGTGATTGTGTGATTGTGTGATTGTGTGATTGTGTGATTGTGGTTGTGTGATTGTGACTGTGTGATTGTGATTGTGTGATTGTGATTGTGTGATTCTGACTGTGTGATTGTGTGAGTGTGTGATTGTGTGATTGTGTGATTGTGTGATTGTGTGAGTGTGCGATTGTGTGATTGCGTGATTGTGTGATTGTGTGATTGTGATTGTGTGATTGTGACTGTGTGATTGTGTGAGTGTGTGATTGTGTGATTGTGTGATTGTGTGATTGTGTGGTTGTGTGATTGTTTGATTGTGTGATTAGGTGATTGTGTGATTGTGTGATTGTCTGATTGTGTGATTGTGTGATTGTGTGATTATGTGATTGTGTGATTGTGTGATTGTGTGAGTGTGTGATTGTCTGATTGAGTGATTGTGTGCTTGTGTGATTGTGTGGTTGTGTGATTGTGTGATTGTGTGATTAGGTGATTGTGTGATTGTGTGATTGTGTGATTGTGTGATTGTGACTGTGTGATTGTGTGATTGTGTGATTGAGTGATTGTGTGAGTGTGTGGTTGTGTGATTGTGTGATTGTGTGATTGTGTGGTTGTGTGATTGTGTGATTGTGTGATTGTGTGATTGTGTGATTGTGTGATTGTGTGATTGTGTGATTGTGTGATTGTGTGATTGTGTGATTGTGTGCTTGTGTGATTGTGTGGTTGAGTGATTGTGTGATTGTGTGATTGTGTGATTGTGTGATTGTGTGTTTGTGTGATTGTGTGATTGTGTGATTGTATGATTGTGTGATTGTGTGATTGTGTGATTGTGCGATTGTGTGATTGTGACTGTGTGATTGTGTGGTTGTGTGATTGTGTGATTGTGTGATTGTGTGATTGTGTGATTGTGTGATTGTGTGATAGTGACTGTGTGATTGTGTGATTGTGTGATTGTGCGATTGTGTAATTGTGATTGTGTGATTGTGATTGTGTGTACTGTGTGATTGTGTGATTGTGTGATTGTGTGATTGTGTGATTGTGTGATTGTGTGATTGTGTGATTGTGTGATTGTGTGATTGTGTGATTGTGTGCTTGTGTGATTGTGTGGTTGTGTGATTGTGTGATTGTGTGATTGTGTGATTGTGTGATTGTGTGATTGTGTGATTGTGTGATTGTGTGATTGTGTGATTGTGTGATTGTGTGATTGTGTGATTGTGTGATTGTGACTGTGTGATTGTGTGGTTGTGTGATTGTGTGATTGTGTGATTGTGTGATTGTGTGATTGTGTGATTGTGTGATTGTGTGATTGTGTGATAGTGACTGTGTGATTGTGTGATTGTGTGATTGTGTGATTGTGTGACCGTGATTGTGTGACCGTGATTGTGTGACCGTGATTGTGTGGCCGTGATTGAGTGACCGTGATTGTGATTGCGTGATTGTGTGATTGTGTGATCGTGTGATCGTGTGATTGTGTGATCGTGTGATTGTGTGATTGTGTGAGTGTGTGATTGTGTGATTGTGTGATTGTATGTTTGTGACTGTGTGATTGCGTGATTGTGTGATTGTGTGGTTGTGTGATTTTGTGATTGTGTGATTGTGTGATTGTGTGATTGTGTGATTGTGTGATTGTGTGATTGTGTGATTGTGTGATTGTGTGATTGTGTGATTGTGTGATTGTGTGATTGTGTGATTGTGTGATTGTGTGATTGTGTGATTGTGTGATTGTGGTTGTGTGATTGTGACTGTGTGATTGTGATTGTGTGATTGTGATTGTGTGATTCTGACTGTGTGATTGTGTGAGTGTGTGATTGTGTGATTGTGTGATTGTGTGATTGTGTGAGTGTGCGATTGTGTGATTGTGTGATTGTGTGATTGTGTGATTGTGATTGTGTGATTGTGACTGTGTGATTGTGTGAGTGTGTGATTGTGTGATTGTGTGATTGTGTGATTGTGTGGTTGTGTGATTGTTTGATTGTGTGATTAGGTGATTGTGTGATTGTGTGATTGTCTGATTGTGTGATTGTGTGATTGTGTGATTATGTGATTGTGTGATTGTGTGATTGTGTGAGTGTGTGATTGTCTGATTGAGTGATTGTGTGCTTGTGTGATTGTGTGGTTGTGTGATTGTGTGATTGTGTGATTAGGTGATTGTGTGATTGTGTGATTGTGTGATTGTGACTGTGTGATTGTGTGATTGTGTGATTGAGTGATTGTGTGAGTGTGTGGTTGTGTGATTGTGTGATTGTGTGATTGTGTGGTTGTGTGATTGTGTGATTGTGTGATTGTGTGATTGTGTGATTGTGTGACTGTGTGATTGTGTGACTGTGTGATTGTGTGATTTTGTGATTGTGTGATTGTGTGATTGTGCGATTGTGTAATTGTGATTGTGTGATTGTGATTGTGTGTACTGTGTTATTGTGTGATTGTGTGATTGTGTGATTGTGTGATTGTGTGATTGTGTGATTGTGTGATTGTGTGATAGTGACTGTGTGATTGTGTGATTGTGTGATTGTGTGATTGTGTGACCGTGATTGTGTGACCGTGATTGTGTGGCCGTGATTGAGTGACCGTGATTGTGATTGCGTGATTGTGTGATTGTGTGATCGTGTGATCGTGTGATTGTGTGATTGTGTGATTGTGTGATTGTGTGATTGTGTGATTGTGTGATTGTGACTGTGTGATTGTGTGGTTGTGTGATTGTGTGATTGTGTGATTGTGTGATTGTGTGATTGTGTGATTGTGTGATTGTGTGATTGTGTGATTGTGTGATAGTGACTGTGTGATTGTGTGATTGTGTGATTGTGTGATTGTGTGACCGTGATTGTGTGACCGTGATTGTGTGACCGTGATTGTGTGGCCGTGATTGAGTGACCGTGATTGTGATTGCGTGATTGTGTGATTGTGTGATCGTGTGATCGTGTGATTGTGTGATCGTGTGATTGTGTGATTGTGTGAGTGTGTGATTGTGTGATTGTGTGATTGTATGATTGTGGCTGTGTGATTGCGTGATTGTGTGATTGTGTGGTTGTGTGATTTTGTGATTGTGTGATTGTGTGATTGTGTGATTGTGTGATTGTGACTGTGTGATTGTGTGAGTGTGTGATTGTGTGAGTGTGTGATTGTGTGATTGTGTGATTGTGTGATTGTGTGATTGTGTGATTGTGTGATTGTGTGGTTGTGTGATTGTGTGATTGTGTGATTAGGTGATTGTGTGATTGTGCGATTGTGTAATTGTGATTGTGTGATTGTGATTGTGTGTACTGTGTGATTGTGTGATTGTGTGATTGTGTGATTGCGTGATTGTGTGATTGTGTGATTGTGTGATTGTGGGATTGTGTGATTGTGTGATTGTGTGATTGTGTGATTGTGTGATTATGTGATTGTGTGATTGTGTGATTGTGTGATTGTGTGAGTGTGTGATTGTCTGATTGAGTGATTGTGTGCTTGTGTGATTGTGTGCTTGTGTGATTGTGTGATTGTGTGATTAGGTGATTGTGTAATTGTGTGATTGTGGGATTGTGACTGTGTGATTGTGTGAGTGTGTGATTGTGTGATTGAGTGATTGTGTGCTTGTGTGATTGTGTTGTTGTGTGATTGTGTGATTGTGTGATTGTGTGATTGTGACTGTGTGATTGTGTGAGTGTGTGATTGTGTGAGTGTGTGATTGTGTGATTGTGTGATTGTGTGATTGTGTGATTGTGTGATTGTGTGGTTGTGTGATTGTGTGATTGTGTGATTAGGTGATTGTGTGATTGTGCGATTGTGTAATTGTGATTGTGTGATTGTGATTGTGTGTACTGTGTGATTGTGTGATTGTGTGATTGTGTGATTGTGTGATTGTGTGATTGTGTGATTGTGTGATTGTGTGATTGTGTGATTGTGTGATTGTGTGATTATGTGATTGTGTGATTGTGTGATTGTGTGATTGTGTGAGTGTGTGATTGTCTGATTGTGTGATTGTGTGCTTGTGTGATTGTGTGCTTGTGTGATTGTGTGATTGTGTGATTAGGTGATTGTGTAATTGTGTGATTGTGGGATTGTGACTGTGTGATTGTGTGAGTGTGTGATTGTGTGATTGAGTGATTGAGTGCTTGTGTGATTGTGTTGTTGTGTGATTGTGTGATTGTGTGATTGTGTGATTGTGTGATTGTGTGATTGTGTGATTGTGTGATTGTGTGATTGTGTGATTGTGTGATTGTGTGATTGTGTGATTGTGACTGTGTGATTGTGTGGTTGTGTGATTGTGTGATTGTGTGATTGTGTGATTGTGTGATTGTGTGATTGTGTGATTGTGTGATTGTGTGATTGTGTGATAGTGACTGTGTGATTGTGTGATTGTGTGATTGTGTGATTGTGTGATTGTGTGACCGTGATTGTGTGACCGTGATTGTGTGACCGTGATTGTGTGGCCGTGATTGAGTGACCGTGATTGTGATTGCGTGATTGTGTGATTGTGTGATCGTGTGATCGTGTGATTGTGTGATCGTGTGATTGTGTGATTGTGTGAGTGTGTGACTGTGTGATTGTGTGAGTGTGTGATTGTGTGAGTGTGTGATTGTGTGATTGTGTGATTGTATGATTGTGGCTGTGTGATTGCGTGATTGTGTGATTGTGTGGTTGTGTGATTTTGTGATTGTGTGATTGTGTGATTGTGTGATTGTGTGATTGTGACTGTGTGATTGTGTGAGTGTGTGATTGTGTGAGTGTGTGATTGTGTGATTGTGTGATTGTGTGATTGTGTGATTGTGTGATTGTGTGATTGTGTGGTTGTGTGATTGTGTGATTGTGTGATTAGGTGATTGTGTGATTGTGCGATTGTGTAATTGTGATTGTGTGATTGTGATTGTGTGTACTGTGTGATTGTGTGATTGTGTGATTGTGTGATTGCGTGATTGTGTGATTGTGTGATTGTGTGATTGTGGGATTGTGTGATTGTGTGATTGTGTGATTGTGTGATTGTGTGATTATGTGATTGTGTGATTGTGTGATTGTGTGATTGTGTGAGTGTGTGATTGTCTGATTGAGTGATTGTGTGCTTGTGTGATTGTGTGCTTGTGTGATTGTGTGATTGTGTGATTAGGTGATTGTGTAATTGTGTGATTGTGGGATTGTGACTGTGTGATTGTGTGAGTGTGTGATTGTGTGATTGAGTGATTGTGTGCTTGTGTGATTGTGTGGTTGTGTGATTGTGTGATTGTGTGATTGTGTGATTGTGTGATTGTGTGATTGTGTGATTGTGTGATTGTGTGATTGTGTGATTGTGTGATTGTGTGATTGTGTGATTGTGTGGTTGTGTGATTGTGTGGTTGTGTGATTGTGTGATTGTGTGATTGTGTGATTGTGTGATAGTGACTGTGTGATTGTGTGATTGTGTGATTGTGTGATTGTGTGATTGTGTGACCGTGATTGTGTGACCGTGATTGTGTGACCGTGATTGTGTGGCCGTGATTGAGTGACCGTGATTGTGATTGCGTGATTGTGTGATTGTGTGATCGTGTGATCGTGTGATTGTGTGATCGTGTGATTGTGTGATTGTGTGAGTGTGTGATTGTGTGATTGTGTGATTGTGTGATTGTGACTGTGTGATTGCGTGATTGTGTGATTGTGTGGTTGTGTGATTTTGTGATTGTGTGATTGTGTGATTGTGTGATTGTGTGATTGTGACTGTGTGATTGTGTGAGTGTGTGATTGTGTGAGTGTGTGATTGTGTGATTGTGTGATTGTGTGATTGTGTGATTGTGTGATTGTGTGATTGTGTGGTTGTGTGATTGTGTGATTGTGTGATTAGGTGATTGTGTGATTGTGCGATTGTGTAATTGTGATTGTGTGATTGTGATTGTGTGTACTGTGTGATTGTGTGATTGTGTGATTGTGTGATTGTGTGATTGTGTGATTGTGTGATTGTGTGATTGTGTGATTGTGTGATTGTGTGATTGTGTGATTGTGTGATTGGGTGATTGTGTGATTATGTGATTGTGTGATTGTGTGATTGTGTGATTGTGTGAGTGTGTGATTGTCTGATTGAGTGATTGTGTGCTTGTGTGATTGTGTGGTTGTGTGATTGTGTGATTGTGTGATTGTGTGATTAGGTGATTGTGTAATTGTGTGATTGTGGGATTGTGACTGTGTGATTGTGTGAGTGTGTGATTGTGTGATTGAGTGATTGTGTGCTTGTGTGATTGTGTTGTTGTGTGATTGTGTGATTGTGTGATTGTGTGATTGTGTGATTGTGTGATTGTGTGATTGTGTGATTGTGTGATTGTGTGATTGTGGTTGTGTGATTGTGACTGTGTGATTGTGATTGTGTGATTGTGATTGTGTGATTGTGACTGTGTGATTGTGTGAGTGTGTGATTGTGTGATTGTGTGATTGTGTGATTGTGTGATTTATTGAGTGTGCGATTGTGTGATTGTGTGATTGTGTGATTGTGTGATTGTGATTGTGTGATTGTGACTGTGTGATTGTATGAGTGTGTGATTGTGTGATTGAGTGATTGTGTGGTTGTGTGATTGTGTGGTTGTGTGATTGTGTGGTTGTGTGATTGTGTGATTGTGTGATTGTGTGATTGTGTGATTGTGTGGTTGTGTGATTGTTTGATTGTGTGATTAGGTGATTGTGTGATTGTGTGATTGTGTGATTGTGTGATTGTGTGGTTGTGTGATTGTGTGATTGTGTGATTGTGTGAGTGTGCGATTGTGTGATTGCGTGATTGTGTGATTGTGTGATTGTGATTGTGTGATTGTGACTGTGTGATTGTGTGAGTGTGTGATTGTGTGATTGTGTGATTGTGTGATTGTGTGGTTGTGTGATTGTTTGATTGTGTGATTAGGTGATTGTGTGATTGTGTGATTGTCTGATTGTGTGATTGTGTGATTGTGTGATTATGTGATTGTGTGATTGTGTGATTGTGTGAGTGTGTGATTGTCTGATTGCGTGATTGTGTGCTTGTGTGATTGTGTGGTTGTGTGATTGTGTGATTGTGTGATTAGGTGATTGTGTGATTGTGTGATTGTGTGATTGTGACTGTGTGATTGTGTGATTGTGTGATTGAGTGATTGTGTGAGTGTGTGGTTGTGTGATTGTGTGATTGTGTGATTGTGTGGTTGTGTGATTGTGTGATTGTGTGATTGTGTGATTGTGTGATTGTGTGATTGTGTGATTGTGTGACTGTGTGATTGTGTGATTTTGTGATTGTGTGATTGTGTGATTGTGCGACTGTGTAATTGTGATTGTGTGATTGTGATTGTGTGTACTGTGTGATTGTGTGATTGTGTGATTGTGTGATTGTGTGGTTGTGTGATTGTGTGGTTGTGTGATTGTGTGATTGTGTGATTGTGTGATTGTGTGATAGTGACTGTGTGATTGTGTGATTGTGTGATTGTGTGATTGTGTGACCGTGATTGTGTGACCGTGATTGTGTGACCGTGATTGTGTGGCCGTGATTGAGTGACCGTGATTGTGATTGCGTGATTGTGTGATTGTGTGATCGTGTGATCGTGTGATTGTGTGATCGTGTGATTGTGTGATTGTGTGATCGTGTGATTGTGTGATTGTGTGAGTGTGTGATTGTGTGATTGTGTGATTGTGACTGTGTGATTGCGTGATTGTGTGATTGTGTGGTTGTGTGATTTTGTGATTGTGTGACTGTGTGATTGCGTGATTGTGTGATTGTGTGGTTGTGTGATTGTGTGATTGTGTGGTTGTGTGATTTTGTGATTGTGTGATTGTGTGATTGTGCGATTGTGTGATTGTGTGATTGTGTGATTGTGTGATTGTGTGATTGTGTGATTGTGTGATTGTGTGATTGTGCGATTGTGTGATTGTGTGATTGTGTGATTGTGTGATTGTGTGATTGTGTGATTGTGTGATTGTGACTGTGTGATTGTGATTGTGTGATTGTGATTGTGTGATTCTGACTGTGTGATTGTGTGAGTGTGTGATTGTGTGATTGTGTGATTGTGTGATTGTGTGAGTGTGCGATTGTGTGATTGCGTGATTGTGTGATTGTGTGATTGTGATTGTGTGATTGTGACTGTGTGATTGTGTGAGTGTGTGATTGTGTGATTGTGTGATTGTGTGATTGTGTGGTTGTG
Source organism: Megachile rotundata (assembly GCF_050947335.1). Lineage (NCBI taxonomy): Eukaryota > Metazoa > Arthropoda > Insecta > Hymenoptera > Megachilidae > Megachile > Megachile rotundata. Next base: position 145,234 of record NW_027473376.1, on the reverse strand, counting down.
TGATTGTTTGATTGTGTGATTAGGTGATTGTGTGATTGTGTGATTGTCTGATTGTGTGATTGTGTGATTGTGTGATTATGTGATTATGTGATTGTGTGATTGTGTGATTGTGTGAGTGTGTGATTGTCTGATTGAGTGATTGTGTGCTTGTGTGATTGTGTGGTTGTGTGATTGTGTGATTGTGTGATTAGGTGATTGTGTGATTGTGTGATTGTGTGATTGTGTGATTGTGACTGTGTGATTGTGTGATTGTGTGATTGAGTGATTGTGTGAGTGTGTGGTTGTGTGATTGTGTGATTGTGTGATTGTGTGGTTGTGTGATTGTGTGATTGTGTGATTGTGTGATTGTGTGATTGTGTGATTGTGTGATTGTGTGACTGTGTGATTGTGTGATTTTGTGATTGTGTGATTGTGTGATTGTGCGACTGTGTAATTGTGATTGTGTGATTGTGATTGTGTGTACTGTGTGATTGTGTGATTGTGTGATTGTGTGATTGTGTGATTGTGTGATTGTGTGATTGTGTGATTGTGTGATTGTGTGATTGTGTGATTGTGTGGTTGTGTGATTGTGTGGTTGAGTGATTGTGTGATTGTGTGATTGTGTGATTGTGTGATTGTGTGTTTGTGTGATTGTGTGATTGTGTGATTGTATGATTGTGTGATTGTGTGATTGTGTGATTGTGTGATTGTGTGATTGTGACTGTGTGATTGTGTGGTTGTGTGATTGTGTGATTGTGTGATTGTGTGATTGTGTGATTGTGTGATTGTGTGATAGTGACTGTGTGATTGTGTGATTGTGTGATTGTGTGATTGTGTGACCGTGATTGTGTGACCGTGATTGTGTGACCGTGATTGTGTGACCGTGATTGTGTGGCCGTGATTGAGTGACCGTGATTGTGATTGCGTGATTGTGTGTTTGTGTGATCGTGTGATCGTGTGATTGTGTGATCGTGTGATTGTGTGATTGTGTGAGTGTGTGATTGTGTGATTGTGTGAATGTATGATTGCGACTGTGTGATTGCGTGATTGTGTGATTGTGTGGTTGTGTGATTTTGTGATTGTGTGATTGTGTGATTGTGTGATTGTGTGATTGTGTGATTGTGTGATTGTGTGATTGTGTGATTGTGTGATTGTGTGATTGTGTGGTTGTGTGATTGTTTGATTGTGTGATTAGGTGATTGCGTGATTGTGTGATTGTGTGATTGTGTGATTGTGTGAGTGTGTGATTGTCTGATTGAGTGATTGTGTGCTTGCGTGATTGCGTGGTTGTGTGATTGCGTGGTTGTGTGATTGTGTGATTGTGTGATTAGGTGATTGTGTGATTGTGTGATTGTGACTGTGTGATTGTGTGAGTGTGTGATTGTGTGATTGAGTGATTGTGTGCTTGTGTGATTGTGTGGTTGTGTGATTGTGTGATTGTGTGATTGTGTGATTGTGTGATTGTGTGATTGTGTGATTGTGTGATTGTGTGATTGTGTGATTGTGTGATTGTGTGATTGTGTGATTGTGTGATTGTGTGATTGTGTGATTGTGTGATTGTGTGATTGTGTGATTGTGTGATTGTGTGATTGTGTGATTGTGTGATTGTGTGATTGTTGTTGTGTGATTGTGACTGTGTGATTGTGATTGTGTGATTGTGATTGTGTGATTCTGACTGTGTGATTGTGTGAGTGTGTGATTGTGTGATTGTGTGATTGTGTGATTGTGTGAGTGTGCGATTGTGTGATTGTGTGATTGTGTGATTGTGTGATTGTGATTGTGTGATTGTGACTGTGTGATTGTGTGAGTGTGTGATTGTGTGATTGTGTGATTGTGTGATTGTGTGGTTGTGTGATTGTTTGATTGTGTGATTAGGTGATTGTGTGATTGTGTGATTGTGTGATTGTGTGATTGTGTGATTGTGTGATTATGTGATTGTGTGATTGTGTGATTGTGTGAGTGTGTGATTGTCTGATTGAGTGATTGTGTGCTTGTGTGATTGTGTGGTTGTGTGATTGTGTGATTGTGTGATTAGGTGATTGTGTGATTGTGTGATTGTGTGATTGTGTGATTGTGACTGTGTGATTGTGTGATTGTGTGATTGAGTGATTGTGTGAGTGTGTGGTTGTGTGATTGTGTGATTGTGTGATTGTGTGGTTGTGTGATTGTGTGATTGTGTGATTGTGCGATTGTGTGATTGTGTGATTGTGTGATTGTGTGATTGTGTGACTGTGTGATTGTGTGATTTTGTGATTGTGTGATTGTGTGATTGTGCGATTGTGTAATTGTGATTGTGTGATTGTGATTGTGTGTACTGTGTGATTGTGTGATTGTGTGATTGTGTGATTGTGTGATTGTGTGATTGTGTGATTGTGTGATTGTGTGATTGTGTGATTGTGTGATTGTGTGATTGTGTGATTGTGTGATTGTGTGCTTGTGTGATTGTGTGGTTGTGTGATTGTGTGATTGTGTGATTGTGTGATTGTGTGATTGTGTGATTGTGTGATTGTGTGATTGTGTGATTGTGTGATTGTGTGATTGTGTGATTGTGTGATTGTGTGATTGTGTGATTGTGTGATTGTGTGATTGTGTGATTGTGTGATTGTGTGATTGTGACTGTGTGATTGTGTGGTTGTGTGATTGTGTGATTGTGTGATTGTGTGATTGTGTGATTGTGTGATTGTGTGATTGTGTGATAGTGACTGTGTGATTTTGTGATTGTGTGATTGTGTGATTGTGTGATTGTGACTGTGTGATTGTGTGAGTGTGTGATTGTGTGAGTGTGTGATTGTGTGATTGTGTGATTGTGTGATTGTGTGATTGTGTGATTGTGTGATTGTGTGATTGTGTGATTGTGTGGTTGTGTGATTGTGTGATTGTGTGATTAGGTGATTGTGTGGTTGTGCGATTGTGTAATTGTGATTGTGTGATTGTGATTGTGTGTACTGTGTGATTGTGTGATTGTGTGATTGTGTGATTGTGTGATTGTGTAATTGTGTGATTGTGTGATTGTGGGATTGTGTGATTGTGTGATTGTGTGATTGTGTGATTGTGTGATTATGTGATTGTGTGATTGTGTGATTGTGTGATTGTGTGAGTGTGTGATTGTCTGATTGAGTGATTGTGTGCTTGTGTGATTGTGTGCTTGTGTGATTGTGTGATTGTGTGATTAGGTGATTGTGTAATTGTGTGATTGTGGGATTGTGACTGTGTGATTGTGTGAGTGTGTGATTGTGTGATTGAGTGATTTTGTGCTTGTGTGATTGTGTTGTTGTGTGATTGTGTGATTGTGTGATTGTGTGATTGTGACTGTGTGATTGTGTGAGTGTGTGATTGGGTGAGTGTGTGATTGTGTGATTGTGTGATTGTGTGATTGTGTGATTGTGTGATTGTGTGGTTGTGTGATTGTGTGATTGTGTGATTAGGTGATTGTGTGATTGTGCGATTGTGTAATTGTGATTGTGTGATTGTGATTGTGTGTACTGTGTGATTGTGTGATTGTGTGATTGTGTGATTGTGTGATTGTGTGATTGTGTGATTGTGTGATTGTGTGATTGTGTGATTGTGTGATTATGTGATTGTGTGATTGTGTGATTGTGTGATTGTGTGAGTGTGTGATTGTCTGATTGAGTGATTGTGTGCTTGTGTGATTGTGTGCTTGTGTGATTGTGTGATTGTGTGATTAGGTGATTGTGTAATTGTGTGATTGTGGGATTGTGACTGTGTGATTGTGTGAGTGTGTGATTGTGTGATTGAGTGATTGTGTGCTTGTGTGATTGTGTTGTTGTGTGATTGTGTGATTGTGTGATTGTGTGATTGTGTGATTGTGTGATTGTGTGATTGTGTGATTGTGTGATTGTGTGATTGTGTGATTGTGTGATTGTGTGATTGTGTGATTGTGTGATTGTGACTGTGTGATTGTGTGGTTGTGTGATTGTGTGATTGTGTGATTGTGTGATTGTGTGATTGTGTGATTGTGTGATTGTGTGATAGTGACTGTGTGATTGTGTGATTGTGTGATTGTGTGATTGTGTGACCGTGATTGTGTGACCGTGATTGTGTGACCGTGATTGTGTGGCCGTGATTGAGTGACCGTGATTGTGATTGCGTGATTGTGTGATTGTGTGATCGTGTGATCGTGTGATTGTGTGATCGTGTGATTGTGTGATTGTGTGAGTGTGTGATTGTGTGATTGTGTGATTGTGTGATTGTGTGATTGTGTGATTGTGTGATTGTGTGATTGTGTGATTGTGTGATTGTGTGATTGTGTGATTGTGTGATTGTGTGATTGTGTGATTGTGTGATTGTGTGATTGTGTGATTGTGTGATTGTGTGATTGTGTGATTGTGTGATTGTGTGATTGTGTGATTGTGTGGTTCTGTGATTGTTTGATTGTGTGATTAGGTGATTGTGTGATTGTGTGATTGTGTGATTGTGTGATTGTGTGGTTGCGTGATTGTGTGATTGTGTGATTGTGTGATTGTGTGATTGTGTGATTGTGCGATTGTGTGATTGTGTGATTGTGTGATTGTGTGATTATGTGATTGTGTGATTGTGTGATTGTGTGATTGTGTGAGTGTGTGATTGTCTGATTGAGTGATTGTGCGCTTGTGTGATTGCGTGGTTGTGTGATTGTGTGATTGTGTGATTAGGTGATTGTGTGATTGTGTGATTGTGTGATTGTGTGATTGTGACTGTGTGATTGTGTGATTGTGTGATTGAGTGATTGTGTGCTTGTGTGATTGTGTGGTTGTGTGATTGTGTGATTGTGTGATTGTGTGATTGTGTGATTGTGTGATTGTGTGATTGTGTGATTGTGTGATTGTGTGATTGTGTGATTGTGTGATTGTGTGACTGTGTGATTGTGTGATTTTGTGATTGTGTGATTGTGTGATTGTGCGATTGTGTAATTGTGATTGTGTGATTGTGATTGTGTGTACTGTGTGATTGTGTGATTGTGTGATTGTGTGATTGTGTGATTGTGTGATTGTGTGATTGTGTGATTGTGTGATTGTGTGATTGTGTGATTGTGTGATTGTGTGATTGTGTGATTGTGTGATTGTGTGATTGTGTGATTGTGTGATTGTGTGATTGTGTGATTGTGTGATTGTGTGATTGTGTGATTGTGTGATTGTGTGATTGTGACTGTGTGATTGTGTGGTTGTGTGATTGTGTGATTGTGTGATTGTGTGATTGTGTGATTGTGTGATTGTGTGATAGTGACTGTGTGATTGTGTGATTGTGTGATTGTGTGATTGTGTGATTGTGTGACCGTGATTGTGTGACCGTGATTGTGTGACCGTGATTGTGTGGCCGTGATTGAGTGACCGTGATTGTGATTGCGTGATTGTGTGATTGTGCGATCGTGTGATCGTGTGATTGTGTGATCGTGTGATTGTGTGATTGTGTGAGTGTGTGATTGTGTGATTGTGTGATTGTGTGATTGTGTGATTGTGTGATTGTGTGATTGTGTGATTGTGTGATTGTGTGATTGTGTGATTGTGTGATTGTGTGATTGTGTGATTGTGTGATTGTGTGATTGTGTGATTGTGTGATTGTGTGATTGTGTGATTGTGTGGTTGTGTGATTGCTTGATTGTGTGATTAGGTGATTGTGTGATTGTGTGATTGTGTGATTGTGTGATTGTGTGGTTGTGTGATTGTGTGATTGTGTGATTGTGTGATTGTGTGATTGTGTGATTGTGCGATTGTGTGATTGTGTGATTGTGTGATTGTGTGATTATGTGATTGTGTGATTGTGTGATTGTGTGATTGCGTGAGTGTGTGATTGTCTGATTGAGTGATTGTGTGCTTGTGTGATTGCGTGGTTGTGTGATTGTGTGATTGTGTGATTGTGTGCTTGTGTGATTGCGTGGTTGTGTGATTGTGTAATTGTGTGATTAGGTGATTGTGTGATTGTGTGATTGTGTGATTGTGACTGTGTGATTGTGTGATTGTGTGATTGAGTGATTGTGTGCTTGTGTGATTGTGTGATTGTGTGATTGTGTGATTGTGTGATTGTGTGATTGTGTGATTATGTGATTGTGTGATTGTGTGATTGTGTGATTGTGTGATTGTGTGATTGTGTGAGTGTGTGATTGTCTGATTGAGTGATTGTGTGCTTGTGTGATTGTGTGGTTGTGTGATTGTGTGATTGTGTGATTAGGTGATTGTGTAATTGTGTGATTGTGGGATTGTGACTGTGTGATTGTGTGAGTGTGTGATTGTGTGATTGAGTGATTGTGTACTTGTGTGATTGTGTGATTGTGTGATTGTGTGATTGTGTGACTGTGTGATTGTGTGATTTTGTAATTGTGTGATTGTGTGATTGTGCGATTGTGTAATTGTGATTGTGTGATTGTGATTGTGTACTGTGTGATTGTGTGATTGTGTGATTGTGTGATTAGGTGATTGTGTAATTGTGTGATTGTGGGATTGTGACTGTGTGATTGTGTGAGTGTGTGATTGTGTGATTGAGTGATTGTGTGCTTGTGTGATTGTGTTGTTGTGTGATTGTGTGATTGTGTGATTGTGTGATTGTGTGATTGTGTGATTGTGTGATTGTGTGATTGTGTGATTGTGTGATTGTGTGATTGTGTGATTGTGTGATTGTGTGATTGTGTGATTGTGTGATTGTGGTTGTGTGATTGTGAATGTGTGATTGTGATTGTGTGATTGTGATTGTGTGATTGTGACTGTGTGATTGTGTGAGTGTGTGATTGTGTGACTGTGTGATTGTGTGATTTATTGAGTGTGCGATTGTGTGATTGTGTGATTGTGTGATTGTGTGATTGTGATTGTGTGATTGTGACTGTGTGACTGTGTGAGTGTGTGATTGTGTGATTGAGTGATTGTGTGGTTGTGTGATTGTGTGGTTGTGTGATTGTGTGATTGTGACTGTGTGATTGTGTGAGTGTGTGATTGTGTGATTGAGTGATTGTGTGGTTGTGTGATTGTGTGGTTGTGTGATTGTGTGGTTGTGTGATTGTGTGATTGTGTGATTGTGTGATTGTGTGATTGTGTGGTTGTGTGATTGTGGGATTGTGTGGTTGTGTGATTGTTTGATTGTGTGATTAGGTGATTGTGTGATTGTGTGATTGTGTGATTGTGTGATTGTGTGGTTGTGTGATTGTGTGATTGTGATTGTGTGATTGTGACTGTGTGATTGTGTGAGTGTGTGATTGTGTGATTGAGTGATTGTGTGGTTGTGTGATTGTGTGGTTGTGTGATTGTGTGGTTGTGTGATTGTGTGATTGTGTGATTGTGTGGTTGTGTGATTGTTTGATTGTGTGATTAGGTGATTGTGTGATTGTGTGATTGTGTGATTGTGTGATTGTGTGGTTGTGTGATTGTGTGATTGTGTGATTGTGTGATTGTGTGATTGTGTGATCGTGCGATTGTGTGATCGTGTGATTGTGTGATTGTGTGATTGTGTGATTATGTGATTGTGTGATTGTGTGATTGTGTGATTGTGTGAGTGTGTGATTGTCTGATTGAGTGATTGTGTGCTTGTGTGATTGCGTGGTTGTGTGATTGTGTGATTGTGTGATTAGGTGATTGTGTGATTGTGTGATTGTGTGACTGTGACTGTGTGATTGTGTGAGTGTGTGATTGTGTGATTGAGTGATTGTGTGCTTGTGTGATTGTGTGGTTGTGTGACTGTGTGATTGTGTGATTGTGTGATTGTGTGATTGTGTGATTGTGTGATTGTGTGATTGTGTGGTTGTGTGATTGTGTGATTGTGTGATTGTGTGGTTGTGTGATTGTTTGATTGTGTGATTAGGTGATTGCGTGGTTGCGTGATTGTGTGATTGTGTGATTAGGTGATTGTGTGATTGTGTGATTGTGTGAGTGTGTGATTGTCTGATTGAGTGATTGTGTGCTTGCGTGATTGCGTGGTTGTGTGATTGCGTGGTTGTGTGATTGTGTGATTGTGTGATTGTGTGATTGTGTGGTTGTGTGATTGCTTGATTGTGTGATTAGGTGATTGTGTGATTGTGTGATTGTGTGATTGTATGATTGTGTGGTTGTGTGATTGTGTGATTGTGTGATTGTGTGATTGTGTGATTGTGTGATTGTGCGATTGTGTGATTGTGTGATTGTGTGATTGTGTGATTATGTGATTGTGTGATTGTGTGATTGTGTGATTGTGTGATTGTGTGATTGTGTGATTGTGTGATTGTGTGATAGTGACTGTGTGATTGTGTGATTGTGTGATTGTGTGACCGTGATTGTGTGACCGTGATTGTGTGACCGTGATTGTGTGGCCGTGATTGAGTGACCGTGATTGTGATTGCGTGATTGTGTGATTGTGTGATCGTGTGATCGTGTGATTGTGTGATCGTGTGATTGTGTGATTGTGTGAGTGTGTGATTGTGTGATTGTGTGATTGTGTGATTGTGTGATTGTGTGATTGTGTGATCTTGTGATTGTGTGATTGTGTGATTGTGTGATTGTGTGATTGTGTGGTTGTGTGATTGTTTGATTGTGTGATTAGGTGATTGTGTGATTGTGTGATTGTGTGATTGTGTGGTTGTGTGATTGTGTGATTGTGTGATTGTGTGATTGTGTGATTGTGTGATTGTGCGATTGTGTGATTGTGTGATTGTGTGATTGTGTGATTGTGTGATTATGTGATTGTGTGATTGTGTGATTGTGTGATTGTGTGAGTGTGTGATTGTCTGATTGTGTGATTGTGTGATTGTGTGATTGTGTGGTTGTGTGATTGTGTGGTTGTGTGATTGTGTGATTGTGTGATTGTGTGATTGTGTGATTGTGTGATAGTGACTGTGTGATTGTGTGATTGTGTGATTGTGTGATTGTGTGACCGTGATTGTGTGACCGTGATTGTGTGACCGTGATTGTGTGGCCGTGATTGAGTGACCGTGATTGTGATTGCGTGATTGTGTGATTGTGTGATCGTGTGATCGTGTGATTGTGTGATCGTGTGATTGTGTGATTGTGTGAGTGTGTGATTGTGTGATTGTGTGATTGTGTGATTGTGACTGTGTGATTGCGTGATTGTGTGATTGTGTGGTTGTGTGATTTTGTGATTGTGTGATTGTGTGATTGTGTGATTGTGTGATTGTGACTGTGTGATTGTGTGAGTGTGTGATTGTGTGAGTGTGTGATTGTGTGATTGTGTGATTGTGTGATTGTGTGATTGTGTGATTGTGTGGTTGTGTGATTGTGTGATTGTGTGATTAGGTGATTGTGTGATTGTGATTGTGTGTACTGTGTGATTGTGTGATTGTGATTGTGTGTACTGTGTGATTGTGTGATTGTGTGATTGTGTGATTGTGTGATTGTGTGATTGTGTGATTGTGTGATTGTGTGATTGTGTGATTGTGGTTGTGTGATTGTGACTGTGTGATTGTGATTGTGTGATTGTGATTGTGTAATTGTGACTGTGTGATTGTGTGAGTGTGTGATTGTGTTATTGTGTGATTGTGTGATTGTGTGATTGTGCGATTGTGTGATTGTGTGATTGTGTGATTGTGTGATTGTGTGATTATGTGATTGTGTGATTGTGTGATTGTGTGATTGTGTGATTGTGTGATTGTGTGAGTGTGTGATTGTCTGATTGAGTGATTGTGTGCTTGTGTGATTGCGTGGTTGTGTGATTGTGTGATTGTGTGATTAGGTGATTGTGTGATTGAGTGATTGTGTGATTGTCACTGTGTGATTGTGTGAGTGTGTGATTGTGTGATTGAGTGATTGTGTGCTTGTGTGATTGTGTGGTTGTGTGATTGTGTGATTGTGTGATTGTGTGATTGTGTGATTGTGTGATTGTGTGATTGTGTGATTGTGTGATTGTGTGATTGTGTGATTGTGTGATTGTGTGATTGTGTGGTTGTGTGATTGTGTGGTTGTGTGATTGTGTGATTGTGTGATTGTGTGATTGTGTGATAGTGACTGTGTGATTGTGTGATTGTGTGATTGTGTGATTGTGTGACCGTGATTGTGTGACCGTGATTGTGTGACCGTGATTGTGTGACCGTGATTGTGTGGCCGTGATTGAGTGACCGTGATTGTGATTGCGTGATTGTGTGATTGTGTGATCGTGTGATCGTGTGATTGTGTGATCGTGTGATTGTGTGATTGTGTGAGTGTGTGATTGTGTGATTGTGTGATTGTGTGATTGTGACTGTGTGATTGCGTGATTGTGTGATTGTGTGGTTGTGTGATTTTGTGATTGTGTGATTGTGTGATTGTGTGATTGTGTGATTGTGACTGTGTGATTGTGTGAGTGTGTGATTGTGTGAGTGTGTGATTGTGTGATTGTGTGATTGTGTGATTGTGTGATTGTGTGATTGTGTGATTGTGTGGTTGTGTGATTGTGTGATTGTGTGATTAGGTGATTGTGTGATTGTGCGATTGTGTAATTGTGATTGTGTGATTGTGATTGTGTGTACTGTGTGATTGTGTGATTGTGTGATTGTGTGATTGTGTGATTGTGTGATTGTGTGATTGTGTGATTGTGTGATTGTGTGATTGTGTGATTGTGTGATTGTGTGATTGTGTGATTGTGTGATTGTGTGATTGTGTGATTGTGTGATTATTTGATTGTGTGATTGTGTGATTGTGTGATTGTGTGAGTGTGTGATTGTCTGATTGAGTGATTGTGTGCTTGTGTGATTGTGTGGTTGTGTGATTGTGTGATTGTGTGATTGTGTGATTAGGTGATTGTGTAATTGTGTGATTGTGGGATTGTGACTGTGTGATTGTGTGAGTGTGTGATTGTGTGATTGAGTGATTGTGTGCTTGTGTGACTGTGTTGTTGTGTGATTGTGTGATTGTGTGATTGTGTGATTGTGTGATTGTGTGATTGTGTGATTGTGTGATTGTGTGATTGTGTGATTGTGTGATTGTGTGATTGTGTGATTGTGTGATTGTGGTTGTGTGATTGTGACTGTGTGATTGTGATTGTGTGATTGTGATTGTGTGATTGTGACTGTGTGATTGTGTGAGTGTGTGATTGTGTGATTGTGTGATTGTGTGATTGTGTGATTTATTGAGTGTGCGATTGTGTGATTGTGTGATTGTGTGATTGTGTGATTGTGTGATTGTGATTGTGTGATTGTGACTGTGTGATTGTGTGAGTGTGTGATTGTGTGATTGAGTGATTGTGTGGTTGTGTGATTGTGTGGTTGTGTGATTGTGTGGTTGTGTGATTGTGTGATTGTGTGATTGTGTGATTGTGTGATTGTGTGGTTGTGTGATTGTTTGATTGTGTGATTAGGTGATTGTGTGATTGTGTGATTGTGTGATTGTGTGATTGTGTGGTTGTGTGATTGTGTGATTGTGTGATTGTGTGATTGTGCGATTGTGTGATTGTGTGATTGTGTGATTGTGTGATTGTGTGATTGTGTGATTGTGTGATTGTGTGATTGTGTGATTGTGTGATTGTGTGATTGTGTGATTGTGTGATTGTGTGATTGTGTGATTGTGTGATTGTGTGATTGTGTGATTGTGGTTGTGTGATTGTGACTGTGTGATTGTGATTGTGTGATTGTGATTGTGTGATTCTGACTGTGTGCTTGTGTGATTGCGTGGTTGTGTGATTGTGTGATTGTGTGATTAGGTGATTGTGTGATTGAGTGATTGTGTGATTGTGACTGTGTGATTGTGTGAGTGTGTGATTGTGTGATTGAGTGATTGTGTGCTTGTGTGATTGTGTGGTTGTGTGATTGTGTGATTGTGTGATTGTGTGATTGTGTGATTGTGTGATTGTGTGATTGTGTGATTGTGTGATTGTGTGATTGTGTGATTGTGTGATTGTGTGATTGTGTGATTGTGTGGTTGTGTGATTGTGTGGTTGTGTGATTGTGTGATTGTGTGATTGTGTGATTGTGTGATAGTGACTGTGTGATTGTGTGATTGTGTGATTGTGTGATTGTGTGATTGTGTGACCGTGATTGTGTGACCGTGATTGTGTGACCGTGATTGTGTGGCCGTGATTGAGTGACCGTGATTGTGATTGCGTGATTGTGTGATTGTGTGATCGTGTGATCGTGTGATTGTGTGATCGTGTGATTGTGTGATTGTGTGAGTGTGTGATTGTGTGATTGTGTGATTGTGTGATTGTGACTGTGTGATTGCGTGATTGTGTGATTGTGTGGTTGTGTGATTTTGTGATTGTGTGATTGTGTGATTGTGTGATTGTGTGATTGTGACTGTGTGATTGTGTGAGTGTGTGATTGTGTGAGTGTGTGATTGTGTGATTGTGTGATTGTGTGATTGTGTGATTGTGTGATTGTGTGATTGTGTGGTTGTGTGATTGTGTGATTGTGTGATTAGGTGATTGTGTGATTGTGCGATTGTGTAATTGTGATTGTGTGATTGTGATTGTGTGTACTGTGTGATTGTGTGATTGTGTGATTGTGTGATTGTGTGATTGTGTGATTGTGTGATTGTGTGATTGTGTGATTGTGTGATTGTGTGATTGTGTGATTGTGTGATTGTGTGATTATGTGATTGTGTGATTGTGTGATTGTGTGATTGTGTGAGTGTGTGATTGTCTGATTGAGTGATTGTGTGCTTGTGTGATTGTGTGGTTGTGTGATTGTGTGATTGTGTGATTGTGTGATTAGGTGATTGTGTAATTGTGTGATTTCGGGATTGTGACTGTGTGATTGTGTGAGTGTGTGATTGTGTGATTGAGTGATTGTGTGCTTGTGTGATTGTGTTGTTGTGTGATTGTGTGATTGTGTGATTGTGTGATTGTGTGATTGTGTGATTGTGTGATTGTGTGATTGTGTGATTGTGTGATTGTGTGATTGTGTGATTGTGGTTGTGTGATTGTGGCTGTGTGATTGTGATTGTGTGATTGTGATTGTGTGATTGTGACTGTGTGATTGTGTGAGTGTGTGATTGTGTGATTGTGTGATTGTGTGATTGTGTGATTTATTGAGTGTGCGATTGTGTGATTGTGTGATTGTGTGATTGTGTGATTGTGATTGTGTGATTGTGACTGTGTGATTGTATGAGTGTGTGATTGTGTGATTGAGTGATTGTGTGGTTGTGTGATTGTGTGGTTGTGTGATTGTGTGGTTGTGTGATTGTGTGATTGTGTGATTGTGTGATTGTGTGATTGTGTGATCGTGTGATTGTGTGATCGTGTGATTGTGTGATTGTGTGAGTGTGTGATTGTGTGATTGTGTGATTGTGTGATTGTGACTGTGTGATTGCGTGATTGTGTGATTGTGTGGTTGTGTGATTGTGTGATTGTGTGGTTGTGTGATTTTGTGATTGTGTGATTGTGTGATTGTGCGATTGTGTGATTGTGTGATTGTGTGATTCTGTGATTGTGTGATTGTGTGATTGTGTGATTGTGTGATTGTGTGATTGTGTGATTGTGTGATTGTGTGATTGTGTGATTGTGTGATTGTGTGATTGTGGTTGTGTGATTGTGACTGTGTGATTGTGATTGTGTGATTGTGATTGTGTGATTCTGACTGTGTGATTGTGTGAGTGTGTGATTGTGTGATTGTGTGATTGTGTGATTGTGTGAGTGTGCGATTGTGTGATTGCGTGATTGTGTGATTGTGTGATTGTGATTGTGTGATTGTGACTGTGTGATTGTGTGAGTGTGTGATTGTGTGATTGTGTGATTGTGTGATTGTGTGGTTGTGTGATTGTTTGATTGTGTGATTAGGTGATTGTGTGATTGTGTGATTGTCTGATTGTGTGATTGTGTGATTGTGTGATTATGTGATTGTGTGATTGTGTGATTGTGTGAGTGTGTGATTGTCTGATTGAGTGATTGTGTGCTTGTGTGATTGTGTGGTTGTGTGATTGTGTGATTGTGTGATTAGGTGATTGTGTGATTGTGTGATTGTGTGATTGTGTGATTGTGACTGTGTGATTGTGTGATTGTGTGATTGAGTGATTGTGTGAGTGTGTGGTTGTGTGATTGTGTGATTGTGTGATTGTGTGGTTGTGTGATTGTGTGATTGTGTGATTGTGTGATTGTGTGATTGTGTGATTGTGTGATTGTGTGACTGTGTGATTGTGTGATTTTGTGATTGTGTGATTGTGTGATTGTGCGACTGTGTAATTGTGATTGTGTGATTGTGATTGTGTGTACTGTGTGATTGTGTGATTGTGTGATTGTGTGATTGTGTGAGTGTGTGATTGTCTGATTGAGTGATTGTGTGCTTGTGTGATTGTGTGGTTGTGTGATTGTGTGATTGTGTGATTAGGTGATTGTGTAATTGTGTGATTGTGGGATTGTGACTGTGTGATTGTGTGAGTGTGTGATTGTGTGATTGAGTGATTGTGTACTTGTGTGATTGTGTGATTGTGTGATTGTGTGATTGTGTGACTGTGTGATTGTGTGATTTTGTAATTGTGTGATTGTGTGATTGTGCGATTGTGTAATTGTGATTGTGTGATTGTGATTGTGTACTGTGTGATTGTGTGATTGTGTGATTGTGTGATTAGGTGATTGTGTAATTGTGTGATTGTGGGATTGTGACTGTGTGATTGTGTGAGTGTGTGATTGTGTGATTGAGTGATTGTGTGCTTGTGTGATTGTGTTGTTGTGTGATTGTGTGATTGTGTGATTGTGTGATTGTGTGATTGTGTGATTGTGTGATTGTGTGATTGTGTGATTGTGTGATTGTGTGATTGTGTGATTGTGTGATTGTGTGATTGTGTGATTGTGTGATTGTGGTTGTGTGATTGTGAATGTGTGATTGTGATTGTGTGATTGTGATTGTGTGATTGTGACTGTGTGATTGTGTGAGTGTGTGATTGTGTGACTGTGTGATTGTGTGATTTATTGAGTGTGCGATTGTGTGATTGTGTGATTGTGTGATTGTGTGATTGTGATTGTGTGATTGTGACTGTGTGACTGTGTGAGTGTGTGATTGTGTGATTGAGTGATTGTGTGGTTGTGTGATTGTGTGGTTGTGTGATTGTGTGATTGTGACTGTGTGATTGTGTGAGTGTGTGATTGTGTGATTGAGTGATTGTGTGGTTGTGTGATTGTGTGGTTGTGTGATTGTGTGGTTGTGTGATTGTGTGATTGTGTGATTGTGTGATTGTGTGATTGTGTGGTTGTGTGATTGTGGGATTGTGTGGTTGTGTGATTGTTTGATTGTGTGATTAGGTGATTGTGTGATTGTGTGATTGTGTGATTGTGTGATTGTGTGGTTGTGTGATTGTGTGATTGTGATTGTGTGATTGTGACTGTGTGATTGTGTGAGTGTGTGATTGTGTGATTGAGTGATTGTGTGGTTGTGTGATTGTGTGGTTGTGTGATTGTGTGGTTGTGTGATTGTGTGATTGTGTGATTGTGTGGTTGTGTGATTGTTTGATTGTGTGATTAGGTGATTGTGTGATTGTGTGATTGTGTGATTGTGTGATTGTGTGGTTGTGTGATTGTGTGATTGTGTGATTGTGTGATTGTGTGATTGTGTGATCGTGCGATTGTGTGATCGTGTGATTGTGTGATTGTGTGATTGTGTGATTATGTGATTGTGTGATTGTGTGATTGTGTGATTGTGTGAGTGTGTGATTGTCTGATTGAGTGATTGTGTGCTTGTGTGATTGCGTGGTTGTGTGATTGTGTGATTGTGTGATTAGGTGATTGTGTGATTGTGTGATTGTGTGACTGTGACTGTGTGATTGTGTGAGTGTGTGATTGTGTGATTGAGTGATTGTGTGCTTGTGTGATTGTGTGGTTGTGTGACTGTGTGATTGTGTGATTGTGTGATTGTGTGATTGTGTGATTGTGTGATTGTGTGATTGTGTGGTTGTGTGATTGTGTGATTGTGTGATTGTGTGGTTGTGTGATTGTTTGATTGTGTGATTAGGTGATTGCGTGGTTGCGTGATTGTGTGATTGTGTGATTAGGTGATTGTGTGATTGTGTGATTGTGTGAGTGTGTGATTGTCTGATTGAGTGATTGTGTGCTTGCGTGATTGCGTGGTTGTGTGATTGCGTGGTTGTGTGATTGTGTGATTGTGTGATTGTGTGATTGTGTGGTTGTGTGATTGCTTGATTGTGTGATTAGGTGATTGTGTGATTGTGTGATTGTGTGATTGTATGATTGTGTGGTTGTGTGATTGTGTGATTGTGTGATTGTGTGATTGTGTGATTGTGTGATTGTGCGATTGTGTGATTGTGTGATTGTGTGATTGTGTGATTATGTGATTGTGTGATTGTGTGATTGTGTGATTGTGTGATTGTGTGATTGTGTGATTGTGTGATTGTGTGATAGTGACTGTGTGATTGTGTGATTGTGTGATTGTGTGATTGTGTGATTGTGTGACCGTGATTGTGTGACCGTGATTGTGTGACCGTGATTGTGTGGCCGTGATTGAGTGACCGTGATTGTGATTGCGTGATTGTGTGATTGTGTGATCGTGTGATCGTGTGATTGTGTGATCGTGTGATTGTGTGATTGTGTGAGTGTGTGATTGTGTGATTGTGTGATTGTGTGATTGTGTGATTGTGTGATTGTGTGATCTTGTGATTGTGTGATTGTGTGATTGTGTGATTGTGTGATTGTGTGGTTGTGTGATTGTTTGATTGTGTGATTAGGTGATTGTGTGATTGTGTGATTGTGTGATTGTGTGGTTGTGTGATTGTGTGATTGTGTGATTGTGTGATTGTGTGATTGTGTGATTGTGCGATTGTGTGATTGTGTGATTGTGTGATTGTGTGATTGTGTGATTATGTGATTGTGTGATTGTGTGATTGTGTGATTGTGTGAGTGTGTGATTGTCTGATTGTGTGATTGTGTGATTGTGTGATTGTGTGGTTGTGTGATTGTGTGGTTGTGTGATTGTGTGATTGTGTGATTGTGTGATTGTGTGATTGTGTGATAGTGACTGTGTGATTGTGTGATTGTGTGATTGTGTGATTGTGTGACCGTGATTGTGTGACCGTGATTGTGTGACCGTGATTGTGTGGCCGTGATTGAGTGACCGTGATTGTGATTGCGTGATTGTGTGATTGTGTGATCGTGTGATCGTGTGATTGTGTGATCGTGTGATTGTGTGATTGTGTGAGTGTGTGATTGTGTGATTGTGTGATTGTGTGATTGTGACTGTGTGATTGCGTGATTGTGTGATTGTGTGGTTGTGTGATTTTGTGATTGTGTGATTGTGTGATTGTGTGATTGTGTGATTGTGACTGTGTGATTGTGTGAGTGTGTGATTGTGTGAGTGTGTGATTGTGTGATTGTGTGATTGTGTGATTGTGTGATTGTGTGATTGTGTGGTTGTGTGATTGTGTGATTGTGTGATTAGGTGATTGTGTGATTGTGATTGTGTGTACTGTGTGATTGTGTGATTGTGATTGTGTGTACTGTGTGATTGTGTGATTGTGTGATTGTGTGATTGTGTGATTGTGTGATTGTGTGATTGTGTGATTGTGTGATTGTGTGATTGTGGTTGTGTGATTGTGACTGTGTGATTGTGATTGTGTGATTGTGATTGTGTAATTGTGACTGTGTGATTGTGTGAGTGTGTGATTGTGTTATTGTGTGATTGTGTGATTGTGTGATTGTGCGATTGTGTGATTGTGTGATTGTGTGATTGTGTGATTGTGTGATTATGTGATTGTGTGATTGTGTGATTGTGTGATTGTGTGATTGTGTGATTGTGTGAGTGTGTGATTGTCTGATTGAGTGATTGTGTGCTTGTGTGATTGCGTGGTTGTGTGATTGTGTGATTGTGTGATTAGGTGATTGTGTGATTGAGTGATTGTGTGATTGTCACTGTGTGATTGTGTGAGTGTGTGATTGTGTGATTGAGTGATTGTGTGCTTGTGTGATTGTGTGGTTGTGTGATTGTGTGATTGTGTGATTGTGTGATTGTGTGATTGTGTGATTGTGTGATTGTGTGATTGTGTGATTGTGTGATTGTGTGATTGTGTGATTGTGTGATTGTGTGGTTGTGTGATTGTGTGGTTGTGTGATTGTGTGATTGTGTGATTGTGTGATTGTGTGATAGTGACTGTGTGATTGTGTGATTGTGTGATTGTGTGATTGTGTGACCGTGATTGTGTGACCGTGATTGTGTGACCGTGATTGTGTGACCGTGATTGTGTGGCCGTGATTGAGTGACCGTGATTGTGATTGCGTGATTGTGTGATTGTGTGATCGTGTGATCGTGTGATTGTGTGATCGTGTGATTGTGTGATTGTGTGAGTGTGTGATTGTGTGATTGTGTGATTGTGTGATTGTGACTGTGTGATTGCGTGATTGTGTGATTGTGTGGTTGTGTGATTTTGTGATTGTGTGATTGTGTGATTGTGTGATTGTGTGATTGTGACTGTGTGATTGTGTGAGTGTGTGATTGTGTGAGTGTGTGATTGTGTGATTGTGTGATTGTGTGATTGTGTGATTGTGTGATTGTGTGATTGTGTGGTTGTGTGATTGTGTGATTGTGTGATTAGGTGATTGTGTGATTGTGCGATTGTGTAATTGTGATTGTGTGATTGTGATTGTGTGTACTGTGTGATTGTGTGATTGTGTGATTGTGTGATTGTGTGATTGTGTGATTGTGTGATTGTGTGATTGTGTGATTGTGTGATTGTGTGATTGTGTGATTGTGTGATTGTGTGATTGTGTGATTGTGTGATTGTGTGATTGTGTGATTATTTGATTGTGTGATTGTGTGATTGTGTGATTGTGTGAGTGTGTGATTGTCTGATTGAGTGATTGTGTGCTTGTGTGATTGTGTGGTTGTGTGATTGTGTGATTGTGTGATTGTGTGATTAGGTGATTGTGTAATTGTGTGATTGTGGGATTGTGACTGTGTGATTGTGTGAGTGTGTGATTGTGTGATTGAGTGATTGTGTGCTTGTGTGACTGTGTTGTTGTGTGATTGTGTGATTGTGTGATTGTGTGATTGTGTGATTGTGTGATTGTGTGATTGTGTGATTGTGTGATTGTGTGATTGTGTGATTGTGTGATTGTGTGATTGTGTGATTGTGGTTGTGTGATTGTGACTGTGTGATTGTGATTGTGTGATTGTGATTGTGTGATTGTGACTGTGTGATTGTGTGAGTGTGTGATTGTGTGATTGTGTGATTGTGTGATTGTGTGATTTATTGAGTGTGCGATTGTGTGATTGTGTGATTGTGTGATTGTGTGATTGTGTGATTGTGATTGTGTGATTGTGACTGTGTGATTGTGTGAGTGTGTGATTGTGTGATTGAGTGATTGTGTGGTTGTGTGATTGTGTGGTTGTGTGATTGTGTGGTTGTGTGATTGTGTGATTGTGTGATTGTGTGATTGTGTGATTGTGTGGTTGTGTGATTGTTTGATTGTGTGATTAGGTGATTGTGTGATTGTGTGATTGTGTGATTGTGTGATTGTGTGGTTGTGTGATTGTGTGATTGTGTGATTGTGTGATTGTGCGATTGTGTGATTGTGTGATTGTGTGATTGTGTGATTGTGTGATTGTGTGATTGTGTGATTGTGTGATTGTGTGATTGTGTGATTGTGTGATTGTGTGATTGTGTGATTGTGTGATTGTGTGATTGTGTGATTGTGTGATTGTGTGATTGTGGTTGTGTGATTGTGACTGTGTGATTGTGATTGTGTGATTGTGATTGTGTGATTCTGACTGTGTGCTTGTGTGATTGCGTGGTTGTGTGATTGTGTGATTGTGTGATTAGGTGATTGTGTGATTGAGTGATTGTGTGATTGTGACTGTGTGATTGTGTGAGTGTGTGATTGTGTGATTGAGTGATTGTGTGCTTGTGTGATTGTGTGGTTGTGTGATTGTGTGATTGTGTGATTGTGTGATTGTGTGATTGTGTGATTGTGTGATTGTGTGATTGTGTGATTGTGTGATTGTGTGATTGTGTGATTGTGTGATTGTGTGATTGTGTGGTTGTGTGATTGTGTGGTTGTGTGATTGTGTGATTGTGTGATTGTGTGATTGTGTGATAGTGACTGTGTGATTGTGTGATTGTGTGATTGTGTGATTGTGTGACCGTGATTGTGTGACCGTGATTGTGTGACCGTGATTGTGTGGCCGTGATTGAGTGACCGTGATTGTGATTGCGTGATTGTGTGATTGTGTGATCGTGTGATCGTGTGATTGTGTGATCGTGTGATTGTGTGATTGTGTGAGTGTGTGATTGTGTGATTGTGTGATTGTGTGATTGTGACTGTGTGATTGCGTGATTGTGTGATTGTGTGGTTGTGTGATTTTGTGATTGTGTGATTGTGTGATTGTGTGATTGTGTGATTGTGACTGTGTGATTGTGTGAGTGTGTGATTGTGTGAGTGTGTGATTGTGTGATTGTGTGATTGTGTGATTGTGTGATTGTGTGATTGTGTGATTGTGTGGTTGTGTGATTGTGTGATTGTGTGATTAGGTGATTGTGTGATTGTGCGATTGTGTAATTGTGATTGTGTGATTGTGATTGTGTGTACTGTGTGATTGTGTGATTGTGTGATTGTGTGATTGTGTGATTGTGTGATTGTGTGATTGTGTGATTGTGTGATTGTGTGATTGTGTGATTGTGTGATTGTGTGATTGTGTGATTATGTGATTGTGTGATTGTGTGATTGTGTGATTGTGTGAGTGTGTGATTGTCTGATTGAGTGATTGTGTGCTTGTGTGATTGTGTGGTTGTGTGATTGTGTGATTGTGTGATTGTGTGATTAGGTGATTGTGTAATTGTGTGATTGTGGGATTGTGACTGTGTGATTGTGTGAGTGTGTGATTGTGTGATTGAGTGATTGTGTGCTTGTGTGATTGTGTTGTTGTGTGATTGTGTGATTGTGTGATTGTGTGATTGTGTGATTGTGTGATTGTGTGATTGTGTGATTGTGTGATTGTGTGATTGTGTGATTGTGTGATTGTGGTTGTGTGATTGTGGCTGTGTGATTGTGATTGTGTGATTGTGATTGTGTGATTGTGACTGTGTGATTGTGTGAGTGTGTGATTGTGTGATTGTGTGATTGTGTGATTGTGTGATTTATTGAGTGTGCGATTGTGTGATTGTGTGATTGTGTGATTGTGTGATTGTGATTGTGTGATTGTGACTGTGTGATTGTATGAGTGTGTGATTGTGTGATTGAGTGATTGTGTGGTTGTGTGATTGTGTGGTTGTGTGGTTGTGTGATTGTGTGATTGTGTGATTGTGTGATTGTGTGATTGTGTGATCGTGTGATTGTGTGATCGTGTGATTGTGTGATTGTGTGAGTGTGTGATTGTGTGATTGTGTGATTGTGTGATTGTGACTGTGTGATTGCGTGATTGTGTGATTGTGTGGTTGTGTGATTGTGTGATTGTGTGGTTGTGTGATTTTGTGATTGTGTGATTGTGTGATTGTGCGATTGTGTGATTGTGTGATTGTGTGATTCTGTGATTGTGTGATTGTGTGATTGTGTGATTGTGTGATTGTGTGATTGTGTGATTGTGTGATTGTGTGATTGTGTGATTGTGTGATTGTGTGATTGTGGTTGTGTGATTGTGACTGTGTGATTGTGATTGTGTGATTGTGATTGTGTGATTCTGACTGTGTGATTGTGTGAGTGTGTGATTGTGTGATTGTGTGATTGTGTGATTGTGTGAGTGTGCGATTGTGTGATTGCGTGATTGTGTGATTGTGTGATTGTGATTGTGTGATTGTGACTGTGTGATTGTGTGAGTGTGTGATTGTGTGATTGTGTGATTGTGTGATTGTGTGGTTGTGTGATTGTTTGATTGTGTGATTAGGTGATTGTGTGATTGTGTGATTGTCTGATTGTGTGATTGTGTGATTGTGTGATTATGTGATTGTGTGATTGTGTGATTGTGTGAGTGTGTGATTGTCTGATTGAGTGATTGTGTGCTTGTGTGATTGTGTGGTTGTGTGATTGTGTGATTGTGTGATTAGGTGATTGTGTGATTGTGTGATTGTGTGATTGTGTGATTGTGACTGTGTGATTGTGTGATTGTGTGATTGAGTGATTGTGTGAGTGTGTGGTTGTGTGATTGTGTGATTGTGTGATTGTGTGGTTGTGTGATTGTGTGATTGTGTGATTGTGTGATTGTGTGATTGTGTGATTGTGTGATTGTGTGACTGTGTGATTGTGTGATTTTGTGATTGTGTGATTGTGTGATTGTGCGACTGTGTAATTGTGATTGTGTGATTGTGATTGTGTGTACTGTGTGATTGTGTGATTGTGTGATTGTGTGATTGTGTGATTGTGTGATTGTGTGATTGTGTGATTGTGTGATTGTGTGATTGTGTGATTGTGTGCTTGTGTGATTGTGTGGTTGAGTGATTGTGTGATTGTGTGATTGTGTGATTGTGTGATTGTGTGTTTGTGTGATTGTGTGATTGTGTGATTGTATGATTGTGTGATTGTGTGATTGTGTGATTGTGTGATTGTGTGATTGTGACTGTGTGATTGTGTGGTTGTGTGATTGTGTGATTGTGTGATTGTGTGATTGTGTGATTGTGTGATTGTGTGATAGTGACTGTGTGATTGTGTGATTGTGTGATTGTGTGATTGTGTGACCGTGATTGTGTGACCGTGATTGTGTGACCGTGATTGTGTGACCGTGATTGTGTGGCCGTGATTGAGTGACCGTGATTGTGATTGCGTGATTGTGTGTTTGTGTGATCGTGTGATCGTGTGATTGTGTGATCGTGTGATTGTGTGATTGTGTGAGTGTGTGATTGTGTGATTGTGTGAATGTATGATTGCGACTGTGTGATTGCGTGATTGTGTGATTGTGTGGTTGTGTGATTTTGTGATTGTGTGATTGTGTGATTGTGTGATTGTGTGATTGTGTGATTGTGTGATTGTGTGATTGTGTGATTGTGTGATTGTGTGATTGTGTGGTTGTGTGATTGTTTGATTGTGTGATTAGGTGATTGCGTGATTGTGTGATTGTGTGATTGTGTGATTGTGTGAGTGTGTGATTGTCTGATTGAGTGATTGTGTGCTTGCGTGATTGCGTGGTTGTGTGATTGCGTGGTTGTGTGATTGTGTGATTGTGTGATTAGGTGATTGTGTGATTGTGTGATTGTGACTGTGTGATTGTGTGAGTGTGTGATTGTGTGATTGAGTGATTGTGTGCTTGTGTGATTGTGTGGTTGTGTGATTGTGTGATTGTGTGATTGTGTGATTGTGTGATTGTGTGATTGTGTGATTGTGTGATTGTGTGATTGTGTGATTGTGTGATTGTGTGATTGTGTGATTGTGTGATTGTGTGATTGTGTGATTGTGTGATTGTGTGATTGTGTGATTGTGTGATTGTGTGATTGTGTGATTGTGTGATTGTGTGATTGTTGTTGTGTGATTGTGACTGTGTGATTGTGATTGTGTGATTGTGATTGTGTGATTCTGACTGTGTGATTGTGTGAGTGTGTGATTGTGTGATTGTGTGATTGTGTGATTGTGTGAGTGTGCGATTGTGTGATTGTGTGATTGTGTGATTGTGTGATTGTGATTGTGTGATTGTGACTGTGTGATTGTGTGAGTGTGTGATTGTGTGATTGTGTGATTGTGTGATTGTGTGGTTGTGTGATTGTTTGATTGTGTGATTAGGTGATTGTGTGATTGTGTGATTGTGTGATTGTGTGATTGTGTGATTGTGTGATTATGTGATTGTGTGATTGTGTGATTGTGTGAGTGTGTGATTGTCTGATTGAGTGATTGTGTGCTTGTGTGATTGTGTGGTTGTGTGATTGTGTGATTGTGTGATTAGGTGATTGTGTGATTGTGTGATTGTGTGATTGTGTGATTGTGACTGTGTGATTGTGTGATTGTGTGATTGAGTGATTGTGTGAGTGTGTGGTTGTGTGATTGTGTGATTGTGTGATTGTGTGGTTGTGTGATTGTGTGATTGTGTGATTGTGCGATTATGTGATTGTGTGATTGTGTGATTGTGTGATTGTGTGACTGTGTGATTGTGTGATTTTGTGATTGTGTGATTGTGTGATTGTGCGATTGTGTAATTGTGATTGTGTGATTGTGATTGTGTGTACTGTGTGATTGTGTGATTGTGTGATTGTGTGATTGTGTGATTGTGTGATTGTGTGATTGTGTGATTGTGTGATTGTGTGATTGTGTGATTGTGTGATTGTGTGATTGTGTGATTGTGTGCTTGTGTGATTGTGTGGTTGTGTGATTGTGTGATTGTGTGATTGTGTGATTGTGTGATTGCGTGATTGTGTGATTGTGTGATTGTGTGATTGTGTGATTGTGTGATTGTGTGATTGTGTGATTGTGTGATTGTGTGATTGTGTGATTGTGTGATTGTGTGATTGTGTGATTGTGACTGTGTGATTGTGTGGTTGTGTGATTGTGTGATTGTGTGATTGTGTGATTGTGTGATTGTGTGATTGTGTGATTGTGTGATAGTGACTGTGTGATTTTGTGATTGTGTGATTGTGTGATTGTGTGATTGTGACTGTGTGATTGTGTGAGTGTGTGATTGTGTGAGTGTGTGATTGTGTGATTGTGTGATTGTGTGATTGTGTGATTGTGTGATTGTGTGATTGTGTGATTGTGTGGTTGTGTGATTGTGTGATTGTGTGATTAGGTGATTGTGTGGTTGTGCGATTGTGTAATTGTGATTGTGTGATTGTGATTGTGTGTACTGTGTGATTGTGTGATTGTGTGATTGTGTGATTGTGTGATTGTGTAATTGTGTGATTGTGTGATTGTGGGATTGTGTGATTGTGTGATTGTGTGATTGTGTGATTGTGTGATTATGTGATTGTGTGATTGTGTGATTGTGTGATTGTGTGAGTGTGTGATTGTCTGATTGAGTGATTGTGTGCTTGTGTGATTGTGTGCTTGTGTGATTGTGTGATTGTGTGATTAGGTGATTGTGTAATTGTGTGATTGTGGGATTGTGACTGTGTGATTGTGTGAGTGTGTGATTGTGTGATTGAGTGATTTTGTGCTTGTGTGATTGTGTTGTTGTGTGATTGTGTGATTGTGTGATTGTGTGATTGTGACTGTGTGATTGTGTGAGTGTGTGATTGTGTGAGTGTGTGATTGTGTGATTGTGTGATTGTGTGATTGTGTGATTGTGTGATTGTGTGGTTGTGTGATTGTGTGATTGTGTGATTAGGTGATTGTGTGATTGTGCGATTGTGTAATTGTGATTGTGTGATTGTGATTGTGTGTACTGTGTGATTGTGTGATTGTGTGATTGTGTGATTGTGTGATTGTGTGATTGTGTGATTGTGTGATTGTGTGATTGTGTGATTGTGTGATTATGTGATTGTGTGATTGTGTGATTGTGTGATTGTGTGAGTGTGTGATTGTCTGATTGAGTGATTGTGTGCTTGTGTGATTGTGTGCTTGTGTGATTGTGTGATTGTGTGATTAGGTGATTGTGTAATTGTGTGATTGTGGGATTGTGACTGTGTGATTGTGTGAGTGTGTGATTGTGTGATTGAGTGATTGTGTGCTTGTGTGATTGTGTTGTTGTGTGATTGTGTGATTGTGTGATTGTGTGATTGTGTGATTGTGTGATTGTGTGATTGTGTGATTGTGTGATTGTGTGATTGTGTGATTGTGTGATTGTGTGATTGTGACTGTGTGATTGTGTGGTTGTGTGATTGTGTGATTGTGTGATTGTGTGATTGTGTGATTGTGTGATTGTGTGATTGTGTGATAGTGACTGTGTGATTGTGTGATTGTGTGATTGTGTGATTGTGTGACCGTGATTGTGTGACCGTGATTGTGTGACCGTGATTGTGTGGCCGTGATTGAGTGACCGTGATTGTGATTGCGTGATTGTGTGATTGTGTGATCGTGTGATCGTGTGATTGTGTGATCGTGTGATTGTGTGATTGTGTGAGTGTGTGATTGTGTGATTGTGTGATTGTGTGATTGTGTGATTGTGTGATTGTGTGATTGTGTGATTGTGTGATTGTGTGATTGTGTGATTGTGTGATTGTGTGATTGTGTGATTGTGTGATTGTGTGATTGTGTGATTGTGTGATTGTGTGATTGTGTGATTGTGTGATTGTGTGATTGTGTGATTGTGTGGTTCTGTGATTGTTTGATTGTGTGATTAGGTGATTGTGTGATTGTGTGATTGTGTGATTGTGTGATTGTGTGGTTGCGTGATTGTGTGATTGTGTGATTGTGTGATTGTGTGATTGTGTGATTGTGCGATTGTGTGATTGTGTGATTGTGTGATTGTGTGATTATGTGATTGTGTGATTGTGTGATTGTGTGATTGTGTGATTGTGTGAGTGTGTGATTGTCTGATTGAGTGATTGTGCGCTTGTGTGATTGCGTGGTTGTGTGATTGTGTGATTGTGTGATTAGGTGATTGTGTGATTGTGTGATTGTGTGATTGTGTGATTGTGACTGTGTGATTGTGTGATTGTGTGATTGAGTGATTGTGTGCTTGTGTGATTGTGTGGTTGTGTGATTGTGTGATTGTGTGATTGTGTGATTGTGTGATTGTGTGATTGTGTGATTGTGTGATTGTGTGATTGTGTGATTGTGTGATTGTGTGATTGTGTGACTGTGTGATTGTGTGATTTTGTGATTGTGTGATTGTGTGATTGTGCGATTGTGTAATTGTGATTGTGTGATTGTGATTGTGTGTACTGTGTGATTGTGTGATTGTGTGATTGTGTGATTGTGTGATTGTGTGATTGTGTGATTGTGTGATTGTGTGATTGTGTGATTGTGTGATTGTGGGATTGTGTGATTGTGTGATTGTGTGATTGTGTGATTGTGTGATTGTGTGATTGTGTGATTGTGTGATTGTGTGATTGTGACTGTGTGATTGTGTGGTTGTGTGATTGTGTGATTGTGTGATTGTGTGATTGTGTGATTGTGTGATTGTGTGATAGTGACTGTGTGATTGTGTGATTGTGTGATTGTGTGATTGTGTGATTGTGTGACCGTGATTGTGTGACCGTGATTGTGTGACCGTGATTGTGTGGCCGTGATTGAGTGACCGTGATTGTGATTGCGTGATTGTGTGATTGTGCGATCGTGTGATCGTGTGATTGTGTGATCGTGTGATTGTGTGATTGTGTGAGTGTGTGATTGTGTGATTGTGTGATTGTGTGATTGTGTGATTGTGTGATTGTGTGATTGTGTGATTGTGTGATTGTGTGATTGTGTGATTGTGTGATTGTGTGATTGTGTGATTGTGTGATTGTGTGATTGTGTGATTGTGTGGTTGTGTGATTGCTTGATTGTGTGATTAGGTGATTGTGTGATTGTGTGATTGTGTGATTGTGTGATTGTGTGGTTGTGTGATTAGGTGATTGTGTGATTGTGTGATTGTGTGATTGTGACTGTGTGATTGTGTGATTGTGTGATTGAGTGATTGTGTGCTTGTGTGATTGTGTGATTGTGTGATTGTGTGATTGTGTGATTGTGTGATTGTGTGATTATGTGATTGTGAGTTTGTGTGATTGTGTGATTGTGTGATTGTGTGATTGTGTGATTGTGTGAGTGTGTGATTGTCTGATTGAGTGATTGTGTGCTTGTGTGATTGTGTGGTTGTGTGATTGTGTGATTAGGTGATTGTGTAATTGTGTGATTGTGGGATTGTGACTGTGTGATTGTGTGAGTGTGTGATTGTGTGATTGAGTGATTGTGTACTTGTGTGATTGTGTGATTGTGTGATTGTGTGATTGTGTGACTGTGTGATTGTGTGATTTTGTAATTGTGTGATTGTGTGATTGTGCGATTGTGTAATTGTGATTGTGTGATTGTGATTGTGTGTACTGTGTGATTGTGTGATTGTGTGATTGTGTGATTAGGTGATTGTGTAATTGTGTGATTGTGGGATTGTGACTGTGTGATTGTGTGAGTGTGTGATTGTGTGATTGAGTGATTGTGTGCTTGTGTGATTGTGTTGTTGTGTGATTGTGTGATTGTGTGATTGTGTGATTGTGTGATTGTGTGATTGTGTGATTGTGTGATTGTGTGATTGTGTGATTGTGTGATTGTGTGATTGTGTGATTGTGTGATTGTGTGATTGTGTGATTGTGTGATTGTGGTTGTGTGATTGTGAATGTGTGATTGTGATTGTGTGATTGTGATTGTGTGATTGTGACTGTGTGATTGTGTGAGTGTGTGATTGTGTGACTGTGTGATTGTGTGATTTATTGAGTGTGCGATTGTGTGATTGTGTGATTGTGTGATTGTGTGATTGTGATTGTGTGATTGTGACTGTGTGACTGTGTGAGTGTGTGATTGTGTGATTGAGTGATTGTGTGGTTGTGTGATTGTGTGGTTGTGTGATTGTGTGATTGTGTGATTGTGTGATTGTGTGATTGTGTGATTGTGTGGTTGTGTGATTGTGTGATTGTGTGGTTGTGTGATTGTTTGATTCTGTGATTAGGTGATTGTGTGATTGTGTGATTGTGTGATTGTGTGATTGTGTGGTTGTGTGATTGTGTGATTGTGATTGTGTGATTGTGACTGTGTGATTGTGTGAGTGTGTGATTGTGTGATTGAGTGATTGTGTGGTTGTGTGATTGTGTGGTTGTGTGATTGTGTGGTTGTGTGATTGTGTGATTGTGTGATTGTGTGATTGTGTGATTGTGTGGTTGTGTGATTGTGGGATTGTGTGGTTGTGTGATTGTTTGATTGTGTGATTAGGTGATTGTGTGATTGTGTGATTGTGTGATTGTGTGATTGTGTGGTTGTGTGATTGTGTGATTGTGATTGTGTGATTGTGACTGTGTGATTGTGTGAGTGTGTGATTGTGTGATTGAGTGATTGTGTGGTTGTGTGATTGTGTGGTTGTGTGATTGTGTGGTTGTGTGATTGTGTGATTGTGTGATTGTGTGGTTGTGTGATTGTTTGATTGTGTGATTAGGTGATTGTGTGATTGTGTGATTGTGTGATTGTGTGATTGTGTGGTTGTGTGATTGTGTGATTGTGTGATTGTGTGATTGTGTGATTGTGTGATCGTGCGATTGTGTGATCGTGTGATTGTGTGATTGTGTGATTGTGTGATTATGTGATTGTGTGATTGTGTGATTGTGTGATTGTGTGAGTGTGTGATTGTCTGATTGAGTGATTGTGTGCTTGTGTGATTGCGTGGTTGTGTGATTGTGTGATTGTGTGATTAGGTGATTGTGTGATTGTGTGATTGTGTGACTGTGACTGTGTGATTGTGTGAGTGTGTGATTGTGTGATTGAGTGATTGTGTGCTTGTGTGATTGTGTGGTTGTGTGACTGTGTGATTGTGTGATTGTGTGATTGTGTGATTGTGTGATTGTGTGATTGTGTGATTGTGTGGTTGTGTGATTGTGTGATTGTGTGATTGTGTGGTTGTGTGATTGTTTGATTGTGTGATTAGGTGATTGCGTGGTTGCGTGATTGTGTGATTGTGTGATTAGGTGATTGTGTGATTGTGTGATTGTGTGAGTGTGTGATTGTCTGATTGAGTGATTGTGTGCTTGCGTGATTGCGTGGTTGTGTGATTGCGTGGTTGTGTGATTGTGTGATTGTGTGATTGTGTGATTGTGTGGTTGTGTGATTGCTTGATTGTGTGATTAGGTGATTGTGTGATTGTGTGATTGTGTGATTGTATGATTGTGTGGTTGTGTGATTGTGTGATTGTGTGATTGTGTGATTGTGTGATTGTGTGATTGTGCGATTGTGTGATTGTGTGATTGTGTGATTGTGTGATTATGTGATTGTGTGATTGTGTGATTGTGTGATTGTGTGAGTGTGTGATTGTCTGATTGAGTGATTGTGTGCTTGTGTGATTGCGTGGTTGTGTGATTGTGTGATTGTGTGATTAGGTGATTGTGTGATTGTGTGATTGTGTGATTGTGTGATTGTGTGATTGTGTGATTGTGTGATTGTGTGATTGTGTGATTGTGTGATTGTGTGATTGTGTGATTGTGTGATTGTGTGATTGTGTGATTGTGTGATTGTGTGATTGTGTGATTGTGTGATTGTGTGATTGTGACTGTGTGATTGTGTGGTTGTGTGATTGTGTGATTGTGTGATTGTGTGATTGTGTGATTGTGTGATTGTGTGGTTGTGTGATTGTGTGATTGTGTGATTAGGTGATTGTGTGATTATGTGATTGTGTGATTGTGTGATTGTGTGATTGTGTGATTGTGTGATTGTGTGAGTGTGTGATTGTCTGATTGAGTGATTGTGTGCTTGTGTGATTGTGTGGTTGTGTGATTGTGTGATTGTGTGATTGTGTGATTAGGTGATTGTGTAATTGTGTGATTGTGGGATTGTGACTGTGTGATTGTGTGAGTGTGTGATTGTGTGATTGAGTGATTGTGTGCTTGTGTGATTGTGTTGTTGTGTGATTGTGTGATTGTGTGATTGTGTGATTGTGTGATTGTGTGATTGTGTGATTGTGTGATTGTGTGATTGTGCGATTGTGTGATTGTGTGATTGTGTGATTGTGGTTGTGTGATTGTGACTGTGTGATTGTGATTGTGTGATTGTGATTGTGTGATTGTGACTGTGTGATTGTGTGAGTGTGTGATTGTGTGATTGTGTGATTGTGTGATTTATTGAGTGTGCGATTGTGTGATTGTGTGATTGTGTGATTGTGTGATTGTGATTGTGTGATTGTGACTGTGTGATTGTGTGAGTGTGTGATTGTGTGATTGAGTGATTGTGTGGTTGTGTGATTGTGTGGTTGTGTGATTGTGTGGTTGTGTGATTGTGTGATTGTGTGATTGTGTGATTGTGTGATTGTGTGGTTGTGTGATTGTGTGATTGTGTGGTTGTGTGATTGTTTGATTCTGTGATTAGGTGATTGTGTGATTGTGTGATTGTGTGATTGTGTGGTTGTGTGATTGTGTGATTGTGATTGTGTGATTGTGACTGTGTGATTGTGTGAGTGTGTGATTGTGTGATTGAGTGATTGTGTGGTTGTGTGATTGTGTGGTTGTGTGATTGTGTGGTTGTGTGATTGTGTGATTGTGTGATTGTGTGATTGTGTGATTGTGTGGTTGTGTGATTGTGTGATTGTGTGGTTGTGTGATTGTTTGATTGTGTGATTAGGTGATTGTGTGATTGTGTGATTGTGTGATTGTGTGATTGTGTGGTTGTGTGATTGTGTGATTGTGATTGTGTGATTGTGACTGTGTGATTGTGTGAGTGTGTGATTGTGTGATTGAGTGATTGTGTGGTTGTGTGATTGTGTGGTTGTGTGATCGTGTGGTTGTGTGATTGTGTGATTGTGTGATTGTGTGATTGTGTGATTGTGTGATTGTGTGATTGTGTGGTTGTGTGATTGTTTGATTGTGTGATTAGGTGATTGTGTGATTGTGTGATTGTGTGATTGTGTGATTGTGTGGTTGTGTGATTGTGTGATTGTGTGATTGTGTGATTGTGTGATTGTGTGATTGTGTGATTGTGCGATTGTGTGATCGTGTGATTGTGTGATTGTGTGATTGTGTGATTATGTGATTGTGTGATTGTGTGATTGTGTGATTGTGTGAGTGTGTGATTGTCTGATTGAGTGATTGTGTGCTTGTGTGATTGCGTGGTTGTGTGATTGTGTGATTGTGTGATTAGGTGATTGTGTGATTGTGTGATTGTGTGATTGTGACTGTGTGATTGTGTGAGTGTGTGATTGTGTGATTGAGTGATTGTGTGCTTGTGTGATTGTGTGGTTGTGTGACTGTGTGATTGTGTGATTGTGTGATTGTGTGATTGTGTGATTGTGTGATTGTGTGATTGTGTGATTGTGTGATTGTGTGATTGTGTGATTGTGTGGTTGTGTGATTGTTTGATTGTG
This sequence comes from Megachile rotundata, assembly GCF_050947335.1. Classification (NCBI taxonomy): domain Eukaryota; kingdom Metazoa; phylum Arthropoda; class Insecta; order Hymenoptera; family Megachilidae; genus Megachile; species Megachile rotundata. The sequence continues at coordinate 113,562 of NW_027473376.1, read as the reverse complement.
TGATTAGGTGATTGCGTGGTTGCGTGATTGTGTGATTGTGTGATTAGGTGATTGTGCGATTGTGTGATTGTGTGAGTGTGTGATTGTCTGATTGAGTGATTGTGTGCTTGCGTGATTGCGTGGTTGTGTGATTGCGTGGTTGTGTGATTGTGTGATTGTGTGATTAGGTGATTGTGTGATTTTGTGATTGTGACTGTGTGATTGTGTGAGTGTGTGATTGTGTGATTGAGTGATTGTGTGCTTGTGTGATTGTGTGGTTGTGTGATTGTGTGATTGTGTGATTGTGTGATTGTGTGATTGTGTGATTGTGTGATTGTGTGATTGTGAGATTGTGTGATTGTGTGATAGTGTGATTGTGTGATTGTGTGATTGTGGTTGTGTGGTTGTGACTGTGTGATTGTGATTGTGTGATTGTGATTGTGTGATTCTGACTCTGTGATTGTGTGAGTGTGTGATTGTGTGATTGTGTGATTGTGTGATTGTGTGAGTGTGTGATTGTGTGATTGTGTGATTGTGTGATTGTGTGAGTGTGCGATTGTGTGATTGTGTGATTGTGTGATTGTGTGATTGTGTGAGTGTGCGATTGTGTGATTGTGTGATTGTGTGATTGTGTGATTGTGATTGTGTGATTGTGACTGTGTGATTGTGTGAGTGTGTGATTGTGTGATTGTGTGATTGTGTGGTTGTGTGATTGTTTGATTGTGTGATTAGGTGATTGTGTGATTGTGTGATTGTCTGATTGTGTGATTGTGTGATTGTGTGATTATGTGATTGTGTGATTGTGTGATTGTGTGTGTGTGTGATTGTCTGATTGAGTGATTGTGTGCTTGTGTGATTGTGTGGTTGTGTGATTGTGTGATTGTGTGATTAGGTGATTGTGTGATTGTGTGATTGTGTGATTGTGACTGTGTGATTGTGTGATTGTGTGATTGAGTGATTGTGTGAGTGTGTGGTTGTGTGATTGTGTGATTGTGTGATTGTGTGGTTGTGTGATTGTGTGATTGTGTGATTGTGTGATTGTGTGATTGTGTGATTGTGTGATTGTGTGACTGTGTGATTGTGTGATTTTGTAATTGTGTGATTGTGTGATTGTGCGATTGTGTAATTGTGAATGTGTGATTGTGATTGTGTGATTGTGATTGTGTGATTGTGACTGTGTGATTGTGTGAGTGTGTGATTGTGTGACTGTGTGATTGTGTGATTTATTGAGTGTGCGATTGTGTGATTGTGTGATTGTGTGATTGTGTGATTGTGATTGTGTGATTGTGACTGTGTGACTGTGTGAGTGTGTGATTGTGTGATTGAGTGATTGTGTGGTTGTGTGATTGTGTGGTTGTGTGATTGTGTGATTGTGTGATTGTGTGATTGTGTGATTGTGTGATTGTGTGGTTGTGTGATTGTGTGATTGTGTGGTTGTGTGATTGTTTGATTCTGTGATTAGGTGATTGTGTGATTGTGTGATTGTGTGATTGTGTGATTGTGTGGTTGTGTGATTGTGTGATTGTGATTGTGTGATTGTGACTGTGTGATTGTGTGAGTGTGTGATTGTGTGATTGAGTGATTGTGTGGTTGTGTGATTGTGTGGTTGTGTGATTGTGTGGTTGTGTGATTGTGTGATTGTGTGATTGTGTGATTGTGTGATTGTGTGGTTGTGTGATTGTGGGATTGTGTGGTTGTGTGATTGTTTGATTGTGTGATTAGGTGATTGTGTGATTGTGTGATTGTGTGGTTGTGTGATTGTGTGATTGTGATTGTGTGATTGTGACTGTGTGATTGTGTGAGTGTGTGATTGTGTGATTGAGTGATTGTGTGGTTGTGTGATTGTGTGGTTGTGTGATTGTGTGGTTGTGTGATTGTGTGATTGTGTGATTGTGTGGTTGTGTGATTGTTTGATTGTGTGATTAGGTGATTGTGTGATTGTGTGATTGTGTGATTGTGTGATTGTGTGGTTGTGTGATTGTGTGATTGTGTGATTGTGTGATTGTGTGATTGTGTGATCGTGCGATTGTGTGATCGTGTGATTGTGTGATTGTGTGATTGTGTGATTATGTGATTGTGTGATTGTGTGATTGTGTGATTGTGTGAGTGTGTGATTGTCTGATTGAGTGATTGTGTGCTTGTGTGATTGCGTGGTTGTGTGATTGTGTGATTGTGTGATTAGGTGATTGTGTGATTGTGTGATTGTGTGACTGTGACTGTGTGATTGTGTGAGTGTGTGATTGTGTGATTGAGTGATTGTGTGCTTGTGTGATTGTGTGGTTGTGTGACTGTGTGATTGTGTGATTGTGTGATTGTGTGATTGTGTGATTGTGTGATTGTGTGATTGTGTGGTTGTGTGATTGTGTGATTGTGTGATTGTGTGGTTGTGTGATTGTTTGATTGTGTGATTAGGTGATTGCGTGGTTGCGTGATTGTGTGATTGTGTGATTAGGTGATTGTGTGATTGTGTGATTGTGTGAGTGTGTGATTGTCTGATTGAGTGATTGTGTGCTTGCGTGATTGCGTGGTTGTGTGATTGCGTGGTTGTGTGATTGTGTGATTGTGTGATTGTGTGATTGTGTGGTTGTGTGATTGCTTGATTGTGTGATTAGGTGATTGTGTGATTGTGTGATTGTGTGATTGTATGATTGTGTGGTTGTGTGATTGTGTGATTGTGTGATTGTGTGATTGTGTGATTGTGTGATTGTGCGATTGTGTGATTGTGTGATTGTGTGATTGTGTGATTATGTGATTGTGTGATTGTGTGATTGTGTGATTGTGTGAGTGTGTGATTGTCTGATTGAGTGATTGTGTGCTTGTGTGATTGCGTGGTTGTGTGATTGTGTGATTGTGTGATTAGGTGATTGTGTGATTGTGTGATTGTGTGATTGTGTGATTGTGTGATTGTGTGATTGTGTGATTGTGTGATTGTGTGATTGTGTGATTGTGTGATTGTGTGATTGTGTGATTGTGTGATTGTGTGATTGTGTGATTGTGTGATTGTGTGATTGTGTGATTGTGTGATTGTGTGATTGTGACTGTGTGATTGTGTGGTTGTGTGATTGTGTGATTGTGTGATTGTGTGATTGTGTGATTGTGTGATTGTGTGGTTGTGTGATTGTGTGATTGTGTGATTAGGTGATTGTGTGATTATGTGATTGTGTGATTGTGTGATTGTGTGATTGTGTGATTGTGTGATTGTGTGAGTGTGTGATTGTCTGATTGAGTGATTGTGTGCTTGTGTGATTGTGTGGTTGTGTGATTGTGTGATTGTGTGATTGTGTGATTAGGTGATTGTGTAATTGTGTGATTGTGGGATTGTGACTGTGTGATTGTGTGAGTGTGTGATTGTGTGATTGAGTGATTGTGTGCTTGTGTGATTGTGTTGTTGTGTGATTGTGTGATTGTGTGATTGTGTGATTGTGTGATTGTGTGATTGTGTGATTGTGTGATTGTGTGATTGTGCGATTGTGTGATTGTGTGATTGTGTGATTGTGGTTGTGTGATTGTGACTGTGTGATTGTGATTGTGTGATTGTGATTGTGTGATTGTGACTGTGTGATTGTGTGAGTGTGTGATTGTGTGATTGTGTGATTGTGTGATTTATTGAGTGTGCGATTGTGTGATTGTGTGATTGTGTGATTGTGTGATTGTGATTGTGTGATTGTGACTGTGTGATTGTGTGAGTGTGTGATTGTGTGATTGAGTGATTGTGTGGTTGTGTGATTGTGTGGTTGTGTGATTGTGTGGTTGTGTGATTGTGTGATTGTGTGATTGTGTGATTGTGTGATTGTGTGGTTGTGTGATTGTGTGATTGTGTGGTTGTGTGATTGTTTGATTCTGTGATTAGGTGATTGTGTGATTGTGTGATTGTGTGATTGTGTGGTTGTGTGATTGTGTGATTGTGATTGTGTGATTGTGACTGTGTGATTGTGTGAGTGTGTGATTGTGTGATTGAGTGATTGTGTGGTTGTGTGATTGTGTGGTTGTGTGATTGTGTGGTTGTGTGATTGTGTGATTGTGTGATTGTGTGATTGTGTGATTGTGTGGTTGTGTGATTGTGTGATTGTGTGGTTGTGTGATTGTTTGATTGTGTGATTAGGTGATTGTGTGATTGTGTGATTGTGTGATTGTGTGGTTGTGTGATTGTGTGATTGTGATTGTGTGATTGTGACTGTGTGATTGTGTGAGTGTGTGATTGTGTGATTGAGTGATTGTGTGGTTGTGTGATTGTGTGGTTGTGTGATTGTGTGGTTGTGTGATTGTGTGATTGTGTGATTGTGTGATTGTGTGATTGTGTGATTGTGTGATTGTGTGGTTGTGTGATTGTTTGATTGTGTGATTAGGTGATTGTGTGATTGTGTGATTGTGTGATTGTGTGATTGTGTGGTTGTGTGATTGTGTGATTGTGTGATTGTGTGATTGTGTGATTGTGTGATTGTGTGATTGTGCGATTGTGTGATCGTGTGATTGTGTGATTGTGTGATTGTGTGATTATGTGATTGTGTGATTGTGTGATTGTGTGATTGTGTGAGTGTGTGATTGTCTGATTGAGTGATTGTGTGCTTGTGTGATTGCGTGGTTGTGTGATTGTGTGATTGTGTGATTAGGTGATTGTGTGATTGTGTGATTGTGTGATTGTGACTGTGTGATTGTGTGAGTGTGTGATTGTGTGATTGAGTGATTGTGTGCTTGTGTGATTGTGTGGTTGTGTGACTGTGTGATTGTGTGATTGTGTGATTGTGTGATTGTGTGATTGTGTGATTGTGTGATTGTGTGATTGTGTGATTGTGTGATTGTGTGGTTGTGTGATTGTTTGATTGTGTGATTAGGTGATTGCGTGGTTGCGTGATTGTGTGATTGTGTGATTAGGTGATTGTGCGATTGTGTGATTGTGTGAGTGTGTGATTGTCTGATTGAGTGATTGTGTGCTTGCGTGATTGCGTGGTTGTGTGATTGCGTGGTTGTGTGATTGTGTGATTGTGTGATTAGGTGATTGTGTGATTTTGTGATTGTGACTGTGTGATTGTGTGAGTGTGTGATTGTGTGATTGAGTGATTGTGTGCTTGTGTGATTGTGTGGTTGTGTGATTGTGTGATTGTGTGATTGTGTGATTGTGTGATTGTGTGATTGTGTGATTGTGTGATTGTGAGATTGTGTGATTGTGTGATAGTGTGATTGTGTGATTGTGTGATTGTGGTTGTGTGGTTGTGACTGTGTGATTGTGATTGTGTGATTGTGATTGTGTGATTCTGACTCTGTGATTGTGTGAGTGTGTGATTGTGTGATTGTGTGATTGTGTGATTGTGTGAGTGTGTGATTGTGTGATTGTGTGATTGTGTGATTGTGTGAGTGTGCGATTGTGTGATTGTGTGATTGTGTGATTGTGTGATTGTGTGAGTGTGCGATTGTGTGATTGTGTGATTGTGTGATTGTGTGATTGTGATTGTGTGATTGTGACTGTGTGATTGTGTGAGTGTGTGATTGTGTGATTGTGTGATTGTGTGGTTGTGTGATTGTTTGATTGTGTGATTAGGTGATTGTGTGATTGTGTGATTGTCTGATTGTGTGATTGTGTGATTGTGTGATTATGTGATTGTGTGATTGTGTGATTGTGTGAGTGTGTGATTGTCTGATTGAGTGATTGTGTGCTTGTGTGATTGTGTGGTTGTGTGATTGTGTGATTGTGTGATTAGGTGATTGTGTGATTGTGTGATTGTGTGATTGTGACTGTGTGATTGTGTGATTGTGTGATTGAGTGATTGTGTGAGTGTGTGGTTGTGTGATTGTGTGATTGTGTGATTGTGTGGTTGTGTGATTGTGTGATTGTGTGATTGTGTGATTGTGTGATTGTGTGATTGTGTGATTGTGTGACTGTGTGATTGTGTGATTTTGTAATTGTGTGATTGTGTGATTGTGCGATTGTGTAATTGTGATTGTGTGATTGTGATTGTGTGTACTGTGTGATTGTGTGATTGTGTGATTGTGTGATTGTGTGATTGTGTGACTGTGTGATTGTGTGATTGTGTGATTGTGTGATTGTGTGATTGTGTGATTGTGCGATTGTGTGATTGTGTGAGTGTGTGATTGTCTGATTGAGTGATTGTGTGCTTGCGTGATTGCGTGGTTGTGTGATTGCGTGGTTGTGTGATTGTGTGATTGTGTGAGTGTGTGATTGTGTGATTGAGTGATTGTGTGCTTGTGTGATTGTGTGGTTGTGTGACTGTGTGATTGTGTGATTGTGTGATTGTGTGATTGTGTGATTGTGTGATTGTGTGATTGTGTGATTGTGTGATTGTGTGATTGTGTGATTGTGTGGTTGTGTGATTGTTTGATTGTGTGATTAGGTGATTGCGTGGTTGCGTGATTGTGTGATTGTGTGATTAGGTGATTGTGCGATTGTGTGATTGTGTGAGTGTGTGATTGTCTGATTGAGTGATTGTGTGCTTGCGTGATTGCGTGGTTGTGTGATTGCGTGGTTGTGTGATTGTGTGATTGTGTGATTAGGTGATTGTGTGATTTTGTGATTGTGACTGTGTGATTGTGTGAGTGTGTGATTGTGTGATTGAGTGATTGTGTGCTTGTGTGATTGTGTGGTTGTGTGATTGTGTGATTGTGTGATTGTGTGATTGTGTGATTGTGTGATTGTGTGATTGTGTGATTGTGAGATTGTGTGATTGTGTGATAGTGTGATTGTGTGATTGTGTGATTGTGGTTGTGTGGTTGTGACTGTGTGATTGTGATTGTGTGATTGTGATTGTGTGATTCTGACTCTGTGATTGTGTGAGTGTGTGATTGTGTAATTGTGTGATTGTGTGATTGTGTGAGTGTGTGATTGTGTGATTGTGTGATTGTGTGATTGTGTGAGTGTGCGATTGTGTGATTGTGTGATTGTGTGATTGTGTGATTGTGTGAGTGTGCGATTGTGTGATTGTGTGATTGTGTGATTGTGTGATTGTGATTGTGTGATTGTGACTGTGTGATTGTGTGAGTGTGTGATTGTGTGATTGTGTGATTGTGTGGTTGTGTGATTGTTTGATTGTGTGATTAGGTGATTGTGTGATTGTGTGATTGTCTGATTGTGTGATTGTGTGATTGTGTGATTATGTGATTGTGTGATTGTGTGATTGTGTGAGTGTGTGATTGTCTGATTGAGTGATTGTGTGCTTGTGTGATTGTGTGGTTGTGTGATTGTGTGATTGTGTGATTAGGTGATTGTGTGATTGTGTGATTGTGTGATTGTGACTGTGTGATTGTGTGATTGTGTGATTGTGTGATTGTGTGATAGTGACTGTGTGATTTTGTGATTGTGTGATTGTGTGATTGTGTGATTGTGACTGTGTGATTGTGTGAGTGTGTGATTGTGTGAGTGTGTGATTGTGTGATTGTGTGATTGTGTGATTGTGTGATTGTGTGATTGTGTGATTGTGTGATTGTGTGGTTGTGTGATTGTGTGATTGTGTGATTAGGTGATTGTGTGGTTGTGCGATTGTGTAATTGTGATTGTGTGATTGTGATTGTGTGTACTGTGTGATTGTGTGATTGTGTGATTGTGTGATTGTGTGATTGTGTAATTGTGTGATTGTGTGATTGTGGGATTGTGTGATTGTGTGATTGTGTGATTGTGTGATTGTGTGATTATGTGATTGTGTGATTGTGTGATTGTGTGATTGTGTGAGTGTGTGATTGTCTGATTGAGTGATTGTGTGCTTGTGTGATTGTGTGCTTGTGTGATTGTGTGATTGTGTGATTAGGTGATTGTGTAATTGTGTGATTGTGGGATTGTGACTGTGTGATTGTGTGAGTGTGTGATTGTGTGATTGAGTGATTTTGTGCTTGTGTGATTGTGTTGTTGTGTGATTGTGTGATTGTGTGATTGTGTGATTGTGACTGTGTGATTGTGTGAGTGTGTGATTGTGTGAGTGTGTGATTGTGTGATTGTGTGATTGTGTGATTGTGTGATTGTGTGATTGTGTGGTTGTGTGATTGTGTGATTGTGTGATTAGGTGATTGTGTGATTGTGCGATTGTGTAATTGTGATTGTGTGATTGTGATTGTGTGTACTGTGTGATTGTGTGATTGTGTGATTGTGTGATTGTGTGATTGTGTGATTGTGTGATTGTGTGATTGTGTAATTGTGTGATTGTGTGATTATGTGATTGTGTGATTGTGTGATTGTGTGATTGTGTGAGTGTGTGATTGTCTGATTGAGTGATTGTGTGCTTGTGTGATTGTGTGCTTGTGTGATTGTGTGATTGTGTGATTAGGTGATTGTGTAATTGTGTGATTGTGGGATTGTGACTGTGTGATTGTGTGAGTGTGTGATTGTGTGATTGAGTGATTGTGTGCTTGTGTGATTGTGTTGTTGTGTGATTGTGTGATTGTGTGATTGTGTGATTGTGTGATTGTGTGATTGTGTGATTGTGTGATTGTGTGATTGTGTGATTGTGTGATTGTGTGATTGTGTGATTGTGACTGTGTGATTGTGTGGTTGTGTGATTGTGTGATTGTGTGATTGTGTGATTGTGTGATTGTGTGATTGTGTGATTGTGTGATAGTGACTGTGTGATTGTGTGATTGTGTGATTGTGTGATTGTGTGACCGTGATTGTGTGACCGTGATTGTGTGACCGTGATTGTGTGGCCGTGATTGAGTGACCGTGATTGTGATTGCGTGATTGTGTGATTGTGTGATCGTGTGATCGTGTGATTGTGTGATCGTGTGATTGTGTGATTGTGTGAGTGTGTGATTGTGTGATTGTGTGATTGTGTGATTGTGTGATTGTGTGATTGTGTGATTGTGTGATTGTGTGATTGTGTGATTGTGTGATTGTGTGATTGTGTGATTGTGTGATTGTGTGATTGTGTGATTGTGTGATTGTGTGATTGTGTGATTGTGTGATTGTGTGATTGTGTGGTTGCGTGATTGTGTGATTGTGTGATTGTGTGATTGTGTGATTGTGTGATTGTGCGATTGTGTGATTGTGTGATTGTGTGATTGTGTGATTATGTGATTGTGTGATTGTGTGATTGTGTGATTGTGTGAGTGTGTGATTGTCTGATTGAGTGATTGTGCGCTTGTGTGATTGCGTGGTTGTGTGATTGTGTGATTGTGTGATTAGGTGATTGTGTGATTGTGTGATTGTGTGATTGTGTGATTGTGACTGTGTGATTGTGTGATTGTGTGATTGAGTGATTGTGTGCTTGTGTGATTGTGTGGTTGTGTGATTGTGTGATTGTGTGATTGTGTGATTGTGTGATTGTGTGATTGTGTGATTGTGTGATTGTGTGATTGTGTGATTGTGTGATTGTGTGATTGTGTGACTGTGTGATTGTGTGATTTTGTGATTGTGTGATTGTGTGATTGTGCGATTGTGTAATTGTGATTGTGTGATTGTGATTGTGTGTACTGTGTGATTGTGTGATTGTGTGATTGTGTGATTGTGTGATTGTGTGATTGTGTGATTGTGTGATTGTGTGATTGTGTGATTGTGTGATTGTGTGATTGTGTGATTGTGTGATTGTGTGATTGTGTGATTGTGTGATTGTGTGATTGTGTGATTGTGTGATTGTGTGATTGTGACTGTGTGATTGTGTGGTTGTGTGATTGTGTGATTGTGTGATTGTGTGATTGTGTGATTGTGTGATTGTGTGATAGTGACTGTGTGATTGTGTGATTGTGTGATTGTGTGATTGTGTGATTGTGTGACCGTGATTGTGTGACCGTGATTGTGTGGCCGTGATTGTGTGGCCGTGATTGAGTGACCGTGATTGTGATTGCGTGATTGTGTGATTGTGCGATCGTGTGATCGTGTGATTGTGTGATCGTGTGATTGTGTGATTGTGTGAGTGTGTGATTGTGTGATTGTGTGATTGTGTGATTGTGTGATTGTGTGATTGTGTGATTGTGTGATTGTGTGATTGTGTGATTGTGTGATTGTGTGATTGTGTGATTGTGTGATTGTGTGATTGTGTGATTGTGTGATTGTGTGATTGTGTGATTGTGTGGTTGTGTGATTGCTTGATTGTGTGATTAGGTGATTGTGTGATTGTGTGATTGTGTGATTGTGTGATTGTGTGGTTGTGTGATTAGGTGATTGTGTGATTGTGTGATTGTGTGATTGTGACTGTGTGATTGTGTGATTGTGTGATTGAGTGATTGTGTGCTTGTGTGATTGTGTGATTGTGTGATTGTGTGATTGTGTGATTGTGTGATTGTGTGATTATGTGATTGTGTGATTGTGTGATTGTGTGATTGTGTGATTGTGTGATTGTGTGAGTGTGTGATTGTCTGATTGAGTGATTGTGTGCTTGTGTGATTGTGTGGTTGTGTGATTGTGTGATTAGGTGATTGTGTAATTGTGTGATTGTGGGATTGTGACTGTGTGATTGTGTGAGTGTGTGATTGTGTGATTGAGTGATTGTGTACTTGTGTGATTGTGTGATTGTGTGATTGTGTGATTGTGTGACTGTGTGATTGTGTGATTTTGTAATTGTGTGATTGTGTGATTGTGCGATTGTGTAATTGTGATTGTGTGATTGTGATTGTGTGTACTGTGTGATTGTGTGATTGTGTGATTGTGTGATTAGGTGATTGTGTAATTGTGTGATTGTGGGATTGTGACTGTGTGATTGTGTGAGTGTGTGATTGTGTGATTGAGTGATTGTGTGCTTGTGTGATTGTGTTGTTGTGTGATTGTGTGATTGTGTGATTGTGTGATTGTGTGATTGTGTGATTGTGTGATTGTGTGATTGTGTGATTGTGTGATTGTGTGATTGTGTGATTGTGTGATTGTGTGATTGTGGTTGTGTGATTGTGAATGTGTGATTGTGATTGTGTGATTGTGATTGTGTGATTGTGACTGTGTGATTGTGTGAGTGTGTGATTGTGTGACTGTGTGATTGTGTGATTTATTGAGTGTGCGATTGTGTGATTGTGTGATTGTGTGATTGTGTGATTGTGATTGTGTGATTGTGACTGTGTGACTGTGTGAGTGTGTGATTGTGTGATTGAGTGATTGTGTGGTTGTGTGATTGTGTGGTTGTGTGATTGTGTGATTGTGTGATTGTGTGATTGTGTGATTGTGTGATTGTGTGGTTGTGTGATTGTGTGATTGTGTGGTTGTGTGATTGTTTGATTCTGTGATTAGGTGATTGTGTGATTGTGTGATTGTGTGATTGTGTGATTGTGTGGTTGTGTGATTGTGTGATTGTGATTGTGTGATTGTGACTGTGTGATTGTGTGAGTGTGTGATTGTGTGATTGAGTGATTGTGTGGTTGTGTGATTGTGTGGTTGTGTGATTGTGTGGTTGTGTGATTGTGTGATTGTGTGATTGTGTGATTGTGTGATTGTGTGGTTGTGTGATTGTGGGATTGTGTGGTTGTGTGATTGTTTGATTGTGTGATTAGGTGATTGTGTGATTGTGTGATTGTGTGATTGTGTGATTGTGTGGTTGTGTGATTGTGTGATTGTGATTGTGTGATTGTGACTGTGTGATTGTGTGAGTGTGTGATTGTGTGATTGAGTGATTGTGTGGTTGTGTGATTGTGTGGTTGTGTGATTGTGTGGTTGTGTGATTGTGTGATTGTGTGATTGTGTGGTTGTGTGATTGTTTGATTGTGTGATTAGGTGATTGTGTGATTGTGTGATTGTGTGATTGTGTGATTGTGTGGTTGTGTGATTGTGTGATTGTGTGATTGTGTGATTGTGTGATTGTGTGATCGTGCGATTGTGTGATCGTGTGATTGTGTGATTGTGTGATTGTGTGATTATGTGATTGTGTGATTGTGTGATTGTGTGATTGTGTGAGTGTGTGATTGTCTGATTGAGTGATTGTGTGCTTGTGTGATTGCGTGGTTGTGTGATTGTGTGATTGTGTGATTAGGTGATTGTGTGATTGTGTGATTGTGTGACTGTGACTGTGTGATTGTGTGAGTGTGTGATTGTGTGATTGAGTGATTGTGTGCTTGTGTGATTGTGTGGTTGTGTGACTGTGTGATTGTGTGATTGTGTGATTGTGTGATTGTGTGATTGTGTGATTGTGTGATTGTGTGGTTGTGTGATTGTGTGATTGTGTGATTGTGTGGTTGTGTGATTGTTTGATTGTGTGATTAGGTGATTGCGTGGTTGCGTGATTGTGTGATTGTGTGATTAGGTGATTGTGTGATTGTGTGATTGTGTGAGTGTGTGATTGTCTGATTGAGTGATTGTGTGCTTGCGTGATTGCGTGGTTGTGTGATTGCGTGGTTGTGTGATTGTGTGATTGTGTGATTGTGTGATTGTGTGGTTGTGTGATTGCTTGATTGTGTGATTAGGTGATTGTGTGATTGTGTGATTGTGTGATTGTATGATTGTGTGGTTGTGTGATTGTGTGATTGTGTGATTGTGTGATTGTGTGATTGTGTGATTGTGCGATTGTGTGATTGTGTGATTGTGTGATTGTGTGATTATGTGATTGTGTGATTGTGTGATTGTGTGATTGTGTGAGTGTGTGATTGTCTGATTGAGTGATTGTGTGCTTGTGTGATTGCGTGGTTGTGTGATTGTGTGATTGTGTGATTAGGTGATTGTGTGATTGTGTGATTGTGTGATTGTGTGATTGTGTGATTGTGTGATTGTGTGATTGTGTGATTGTGTGATTGTGTGATTGTGTGATTGTGTGATTGTGTGATTGTGTGATTGTGTGATTGTGTGATTGTGTGATTGTGTGATTGTGTGATTGTGTGATTGTGACTGTGTGATTGTGTGGTTGTGTGATTGTGTGATTGTGTGATTGTGTGATTGTGTGATTGTGTGATTGTGTGGTTGTGTGATTGTGTGATTGTGTGATTAGGTGATTGTGTGATTATGTGATTGTGTGATTGTGTGATTGTGTGATTGTGTGATTGTGTGATTGTGTGAGTGTGTGATTGTCTGATTGAGTGATTGTGTGCTTGTGTGATTGTGTGGTTGTGTGATTGTGTGATTGTGTGATTGTGTGATTAGGTGATTGTGTAATTGTGTGATTGTGGGATTGTGACTGTGTGATTGTGTGAGTGTGTGATTGTGTGATTGAGTGATTGTGTGCTTGTGTGATTGTGTTGTTGTGTGATTGTGTGATTGTGTGATTGTGTGATTGTGTGATTGTGTGATTGTGTGATTGTGTGATTGTGTGATTGTGCGATTGTGTGATTGTGTGATTGTGTGATTGTGGTTGTGTGATTGTGACTGTGTGATTGTGATTGTGTGATTGTGATTGTGTGATTGTGACTGTGTGATTGTGTGAGTGTGTGATTGTGTGATTGTGTGATTGTGTGATTTATTGAGTGTGCGATTGTGTGATTGTGTGATTGTGTGATTGTGTGATTGTGATTGTGTGATTGTGACTGTGTGATTGTGTGAGTGTGTGATTGTGTGATTGAGTGATTGTGTGGTTGTGTGATTGTGTGGTTGTGTGATTGTGTGGTTGTGTGATTGTGTGATTGTGTGATTGTGTGATTGTGTGATTGTGTGGTTGTGTGATTGTGTGATTGTGTGGTTGTGTGATTGTTTGATTCTGTGATTAGGTGATTGTGTGATTGTGTGATTGTGTGATTGTGTGGTTGTGTGATTGTGTGATTGTGATTGTGTGATTGTGACTGTGTGATTGTGTGAGTGTGTGATTGTGTGATTGAGTGATTGTGTGGTTGTGTGATTGTGTGGTTGTGTGATTGTGTGGTTGTGTGATTGTGTGATTGTGTGATTGTGTGATTGTGTGATTGTGTGGTTGTGTGATTGTGTGATTGTGCGGTTGTGTGATTGTTTGATTGTGTGATTAGGTGATTGTGTGATTGTGTGATTGTGTGATTGTGTGGTTGTGTGATTGTGTGATTGTGATTGTGTGATTGTGACTGTGTGATTGTGTGAGTGTGTGATTGTGTGATTGAGTGATTGTGTGGTTGTGTGATTGTGTGGTTGTGTGATCGTGTGGTTGTGTGATTGTGTGATTGTGTGATTGTGTGATTGTGTGATTGTGTGATTGTGTGATTGTGTGGTTGTGTGATTGTTTGATTGTGTGATTAGGTGATTGTGTGATTGTGTGATTGTGTGATTGTGTGATTGTGTGGTTGTGTGATTGTGTGATTGTGTGATTGTGTGATTGTGTGATTGTGTGATTGTGTGATTGTGCGATTGTGTGATCGTGTGATTGTGTGATTGTGTGATTGTGTGATTATGTGATTGTGTGATTGTGTGATTGTGTGATTGTGTGAGTGTGTGATTGTCTGATTGAGTGATTGTGTGCTTGTGTGATTGCGTGGTTGTGTGATTGTGTGATTGTGTGATTAGGTGATTGTGTGATTGTGTGATTGTGTGATTGTGACTGTGTGATTGTGTGAGTGTGTGATTGTGTGATTGAGTGATTGTGTGCTTGTGTGATTGTGTGGTTGTGTGACTGTGTGATTGTGTGATTGTGTGATTGTGTGATTGTGTGATTGTGTGATTGTGTGATTGTGTGATTGTGTGATTGTGTGATTGTGTGATTGTGTGGTTGTGTGATTGTTTGATTGTGTGATTAGGTGATTGCGTGGTTGCGTGATTGTGTGATTGTGTGATTAGGTGATTGTGCGATTGTGTGATTGTGTGAGTGTGTGATTGTCTGATTGAGTGATTGTGTGCTTGCGTGATTGCGTGGTTGTGTGATTGCGTGGTTGTGTGATTGTGTGATTGTGTGATTAGGTGATTGTGTGATTTTGTGATTGTGACTGTGTGATTGTGTGAGTGTGTGATTGTGTGATTGAGTGATTGTGTGCTTGTGTGATTGTGTGGTTGTGTGATTGTGTGATTGTGTGATTGTGTGATTGTGTGATTGTGTGATTGTGTGATTGTGTGATTGTGAGATTGTGTGATTGTGTGATAGTGTGATTGTGTGATTGTGTGATTGTGGTTGTGTGGTTGTGACTGTGTGATTGTGATTGTGTGATTGTGATTGTGTGATTCTGACTCTGTGATTGTGTGAGTGTGTGATTGTGTGATTGTGTGATTGTGTGATTGTGTGAGTGTGTGATTGTGTGATTGTGTGATTGTGTGATTGTGTGAGTGTGCGATTGTGTGATTGTGTGATTGTGTGATTGTGTGATTGTGTGAGTGTGCGATTGTGTGATTGTGTGATTGTGTGATTGTGTGATTGTGATTGTGTGATTGTGACTGTGTGATTGTGTGAGTGTGTGATTGTGTGATTGTGTGATTGTGTGGTTGTGTGATTGTTTGATTGTGTGATTAGGTGATTGTGTGATTGTGTGATTGTCTGATTGTGTGATTGTGTGATTGTGTGATTATGTGATTGTGTGATTGTGTGATTGTGTGAGTGTGTGATTGTCTGATTGAGTGATTGTGTGCTTGTGTGATTGTGTGGTTGTGTGATTGTGTGATTGTGTGATTAGGTGATTGTGTGATTGTGTGATTGTGTGATTGTGACTGTGTGATTGTGTGATTGTGTGATTGAGTGATTGTGTGAGTGTGTGGTTGTGTGATTGTGTGATTGTGTGATTGTGTGGTTGTGTGATTGTGTGATTGTGTGATTGTGTGATTGTGTGATTGTGTGATTGTGTGATTGTGTGACTGTGTGATTGTGTGATTTTGTAATTGTGTGATTGTGTGATTGTGCGATTGTGTAATTGTGAATGTGTGATTGTGATTGTGTGATTGTGATTGTGTGATTGTGACTGTGTGATTGTGTGAGTGTGTGATTGTGTGACTGTGTGATTGTGTGATTTATTGAGTGTGCGATTGTGTGATTGTGTGATTGTGTGATTGTGTGATTGTGATTGTGTGATTGTGACTGTGTGACTGTGTGAGTGTGTGATTGTGTGATTGAGTGATTGTGTGGTTGTGTGATTGTGTGGTTGTGTGATTGTGTGATTGTGTGATTGTGTGATTGTGTGATTGTGTGATTGTGTGGTTGTGTGATTGTGTGATTGTGTGGTTGTGTGATTGTTTGATTCTGTGATTAGGTGATTGTGTGATTGTGTGATTGTGTGATTGTGTGATTGTGTGGTTGTGTGATTGTGTGATTGTGATTGTGTGATTGTGACTGTGTGATTGTGTGAGTGTGTGATTGTGTGATTGCGTGATTGTGTGGTTGTGTGATTGTGTGGTTGTGTGATTGTGTGGTTGTGTGATTGTGTGATTGTGTGATTGTGTGATTGTGTGATTGTGTGGTTGTGTGATTGTGGGATTGTGTGGTTGTGTGATTGTTTGATTGTGTGATTAGGTGATTGTGTGATTGTGTGATTGTGTGATTGTGTGATTGTGTGGTTGTGTGATTGTGTGATTGTGATTGTGTGATTGTGACTGTGTGATTGTGTGAGTGTGTGATTGTGTGATTGAGTGATTGTGTGGTTGTGTGATTGTGTGGTTGTGTGATTGTGTGGTTGTGTGATTGTGTGATTGTGTGATTGTGTGGTTGTGTGATTGTTTGATTGTGTGATTAGGTGATTGTGTGATTGTGTGATTGTGTGATTGTGTGATTGTGTGGTTGTGTGATTGTGTGATTGTGTGATTGTGTGATTGTGTGATTGTGTGATCGTGCGATTGTGTGATCGTGTGATTGTGTGATTGTGTGATTGTGTGATTATGTGATTGTGTGATTGTGTGATTGTGTGATTGTGTGAGTGTGTGATTGTCTGATTGAGTGATTGTGTGCTTGTGTGATTGCGTGGTTGTGTGATTGTGTGATTGTGTGATTAGGTGATTGTGTGATTGTGTGATTGTGTGACTGTGACTGTGTGATTGTGTGAGTGTGTGATTGTGTGATTGAGTGATTGTGTGCTTGTGTGATTGTGTGGTTGTGTGACTGTGTGATTGTGTGATTGTGTGATTGTGTGATTGTGTGATTGTGTGATTGTGTGATTGTGTGGTTGTGTGATTGTGTGATTGTGTGATTGTGTGGTTGTGTGATTGTTTGATTGTGTGATTAGGTGATTGCGTGGTTGCGTGATTGTGTGATTGTGTGATTAGGTGATTGTGTGATTGTGTGATTGTGTGAGTGTGTGATTGTCTGATTGAGTGATTGTGTGCTTGCGTGATTGCGTGGTTGTGTGATTGCGTGGTTGTGTGATTGTGTGATTGTGTGATTGTGTGATTGTGTGGTTGTGTGATTGCTTGATTGTGTGATTAGGTGATTGTGTGATTGTGTGATTGTGTGATTGTATGATTGTGTGGTTGTGTGATTGTGTGATTGTGTGATTGTGTGATTGTGTGATTGTGTGATTGTGCGATTGTGTGATTGTGTGATTGTGTGATTGTGTGATTATGTGATTGTGTGATTGTGTGATTGTGTGATTGTGTGAGTGTGTGATTGTCTGATTGAGTGATTGTGTGCTTGTGTGATTGCGTGGTTGTGTGATTGTGTGATTGTGTGATTAGGTGATTGTGTGATTGTGTGATTGTGTGATTGTGTGATTGTGTGATTGTGTGATTGTGTGATTGTGTGATTGTGTGATTGTGTGATTGTGTGATTGTGTGATTGTGTGATTGTGTGATTGTGTGATTGTGTGATTGTGTGATTGTGTGATTGTGTGATTGTGTGATTGTGACTGTGTGATTGTGTGGTTGTGTGATTGTGTGATTGTGTGATTGTGTGATTGTGTGATTGTGTGATTGTGTGGTTGTGTGATTGTGTGATTGTGTGATTAGGTGATTGTGTGATTATGTGATTGTGTGATTGTGTGATTGTGATTGTGTGATTGTGACTGTGTGACTGTGTGAGTGTGTGATTGTGTGATTGAGTGATTGTGTGGTTGTGTGATTGTGTGGTTGTGTGATTGTGTGATTGTGTGATTGTGTGATTGTGTGATTGTGTGATTGTGTGGTTGTGTGATTGTGTGATTGTGTGGTTGTGTGATTGTTTGATTCTGTGATTAGGTGATTGTGTGATTGTGTGATTGTGTGATTGTGTGATTGTGTGGTTGTGTGATTGTGTGATTGTGATTGTGTGATTGTGACTGTGTGATTGTGTGAGTGTGTGATTGTGTGATTGAGTGATTGTGTGGTTGTGTGATTGTGTGGTTGTGTGATTGTGTGGTTGTGTGATTGTGTGATTGTGTGATTGTGTGATTGTGTGATTGTGTGGTTGTGTGATTGTGGGATTGTGTGGTTGTGTGATTGTTTGATTGTGTGATTAGGTGATTGTGTGATTGTGTGATTGTGTGATTGTGTGATTGTGTGGTTGTGTGATTGTGTGATTGTGATTGTGTGATTGTGACTGTGTGATTGTGTGAGTGTGTGATTGTGTGATTGAGTGATTGTGTGGTTGTGTGATTGTGTGGTTGTGTGATTGTGTGGTTGTGTGATTGTGTGATTGTGTGATTGTGTGGTTGTGTGATTGTTTGATTGTGTGATTAGGTGATTGTGTGATTGTGTGATTGTGTGATTGTGTGATTGTGTGGTTGTGTGATTGTGTGATTGTGTGATTGTGTGATTGTGTGATTGTGTGATCGTGCGATTGTGTGATCGTGTGATTGTGTGATTGTGTGATTGTGTGATTATGTGATTGTGTGATTGTGTGATTGTGTGATTGTGTGAGTGTGTGATTGTCTGATTGAGTGATTGTGTGCTTGTGTGATTGCGTGGTTGTGTGATTGTGTGATTGTGTGATTAGGTGATTGTGTGATTGTGTGATTGTGTGACTGTGACTGTGTGATTGTGTGAGTGTGTGATTGTGTGATTGAGTGATTGTGTGCTTGTGTGATTGTGTGGTTGTGTGACTGTGTGATTGTGTGATTGTGTGATTGTGTGATTGTGTGATTGTGTGATTGTGTGATTGTGTGGTTGTGTGATTGTGTGATTGTGTGATTGTGTGGTTGTGTGATTGTTTGATTGTGTGATTAGGTGATTGCGTGGTTGCGTGATTGTGTGATTGTGTGATTAGGTGATTGTGTGATTGTGTGATTGTGTGAGTGTGTGATTGTCTGATTGAGTGATTGTGTGCTTGCGTGATTGCGTGGTTGTGTGATTGCGTGGTTGTGTGATTGTGTGATTGTGTGATTGTGTGATTGTGTGGTTGTGTGATTGCTTGATTGTGTGATTAGGTGATTGTGTGATTGTGTGATTGTGTGATTGTATGATTGTGTGGTTGTGTGATTGTGTGATTGTGTGATTGTGTGATTGTGTGATTGTGTGATTGTGCGATTGTGTGATTGTGTGATTGTGTGATTGTGTGATTATGTGATTGTGTGATTGTGTGATTGTGTGATTGTGTGAGTGTGTGATTGTCTGATTGAGTGATTGTGTGCTTGTGTGATTGCGTGGTTGTGTGATTGTGTGATTGTGTGATTAGGTGATTGTGTGATTGTGTGATTGTGTGATTGTGTGATTGTGTGATTGTGTGATTGTGTGATTGTGTGATTGTGTGATTGTGTGATTGTGTGATTGTGTGATTGTGTGATTGTGTGATTGTGTGATTGTGTGATTGTGTGATTGTGTGATTGTGTGATTGTGTGATTGTGACTGTGTGATTGTGTGGTTGTGTGATTGTGTGATTGTGTGATTGTGTGATTGTGTGATTGTGTGATTGTGTGGTTGTGTGATTGTGTGATTGTGTGATTAGGTGATTGTGTGATTATGTGATTGTGTGATTGTGTGATTGTGTGATTGTGTGATTGTGTGATTGTGTGAGTGTGTGATTGTCTGATTGAGTGATTGTGTGCTTGTGTGATTGTGTGGTTGTGTGATTGTGTGATTGTGTGATTGTGTGATTAGGTGATTGTGTAATTGTGTGATTGTGGGATTGTGACTGTGTGATTGTGTGAGTGTGTGATTGTGTGATTGAGTGATTGTGTGCTTGTGTGATTGTGTTGTTGTGTGATTGTGTGATTGTGTGATTGTGTGATTGTGTGATTGTGTGATTGTGTGATTGTGTGATTGTGTGATTGTGCGATTGTGTGATTGTGTGATTGTGTGATTGTGGTTGTGTGATTGTGACTGTGTGATTGTGATTGTGTGATTGTGATTGTGTGATTGTGACTGTGTGATTGTGTGAGTGTGTGATTGTGTGATTGTGTGATTGTGTGATTTATTGAGTGTGCGATTGTGTGATTGTGTGATTGTGTGATTGTGTGATTGTGATTGTGTGATTGTGACTGTGTGATTGTGTGAGTGTGTGATTGTGTGATTGAGTGATTGTGTGGTTGTGTGATTGTGTGGTTGTGTGATTGTGTGGTTGTGTGATTGTGTGATTGTGTGATTGTGTGATTGTGTGATTGTGTGGTTGTGTGATTGTGTGATTGTGTGGTTGTGTGATTGTTTGATTCTGTGATTAGGTGATTGTGTGATTGTGTGATTGTGTGATTGTGTGGTTGTGTGATTGTGTGATTGTGATTGTGTGATTGTGACTGTGTGATTGTGTGAGTGTGTGATTGTGTGATTGAGTGATTGTGTGGTTGTGTGATTGTGTGGTTGTGTGATTGTGTGGTTGTGTGATTGTGTGATTGTGTGATTGTGTGATTGTGTGATTGTGTGGTTGTGTGATTGTGTGATTGTGTGGTTGTGTGATTGTTTGATTGTGTGATTAGGTGATTGTGTGATTGTGTGATTGTGTGATTGTGTGGTTGTGTGATTGTGTGATTGTGATTGTGTGATTGTGACTGTGTGATTGTGTGAGTGTGTGATTGTGTGATTGAGTGATTGTGTGGTTGTGTGATTGTGTGGTTGTGTGATTGTGTGGTTGTGTGATTGTGTGATTGTGTGATTGTGTGATTGTGTGATTGTGTGATTGTGTGATTGTGTGGTTGTGTGATTGTTTGATTGTGTGATTAGGTGATTGTGTGATTGTGTGATTGTGTGATTGTGTGATTGTGTGGTTGTGTGATTGTGTGATTGTGTGATTGTGTGATTGTGTGATTGTGTGATTGTGTGATTGTGCGATTGTGTGATCGTGTGATTGTGTGATTGTGTGATTGTGTGATTATGTGATTGTGTGATTGTGTGATTGTGTGATTGTGTGAGTGTGTGATTGTCTGATTGAGTGATTGTGTGCTTGTGTGATTGCGTGGTTGTGTGATTGTGTGATTGTGTGATTAGGTGATTGTGTGATTGTGTGATTGTGTGATTGTGACTGTGTGATTGTGTGAGTGTGTGATTGTGTGATTGAGTGATTGTGTGCTTGTGTGATTGTGTGGTTGTGTGACTGTGTGATTGTGTGATTGTGTGATTGTGTGATTGTGTGATTGTGTGATTGTGTGATTGTGTGATTGTGTGATTGTGTGATTGTGTGATTGTGTGATTGTGTGGTTGTGTGATTGTTTGATTGTGTGATTAGGTGATTGCGTGGTTGCGTGATTGTGTGATTGTGTGATTAGGTGATTGTGCGATTGTGTGATTGTGTGAGTGTGTGATTGTCTGATTGAGTGATTGTGTGCTTGCGTGATTGCGTGGTTGTGTGATTGCGTGGTTGTGTGATTGTGTGATTGTGTGATTAGGTGATTGTGTGATTTTGTGATTGTGACTGTGTGATTGTGTGAGTGTGTGATTGTGTGATTGAGTGATTGTGTGCTTGTGTGATTGTGTGGTTGTGTGATTGTGTGATTGTGTGATTGTGTGATTGTGTGATTGTGTGATTGTGTGATTGTGTGATTGTGAGATTGTGTGATTGTGTGATAGTGTGATTGTGTGATTGTGTGATTGTGGTTGTGTGGTTGTGACTGTGTGATTGTGATTGTGTGATTGTGATTGTGTGATTCTGACTCTGTGATTGTGTGAGTGTGTGATTGTGTGATTGTGTGATTGTGTGATTGTGTGAGTGTGTGATTGTGTGATTGTGTGATTGTGTGATTGTGTGATTGTGCGATTGTGTGATTGTGTGATTGTGTGATTGTGTGATTGTGTGAGTGTGCGATTGTGTGATTGTGTGATTGTGTGATTGTGTGATTGTGATTGTGTGATTGTGACTGTGTGATTGTGTGAGTGTGTGATTGTGTGATTGTGTGATTGTGTGGTTGTGTGATTGTTTGATTGTGTGATTAGGTGATTGTGTGATTGTGTGATTGTCTGATTGTGTGATTGTGTGATTGTGTGATTATGTGATTGTGTGATTGTGTGATTGTGTGAGTGTGTGATTGTCTGATTGAGTGATTGTGTGCTTGTGTGATTGTGTGGTTGTGTGATTGTGTGATTGTGTGATTAGGTGATTGTGTGATTGTGTGATTGTGTGATTGTGACTGTGTGATTGTGTGATTGTGTGATTGAGTGATTGTGTGAGTGTGTGGTTGTGTGATTGTGTGATTGTGTGATTGTGTGGTTGTGTGATTGTGTGATTGTGTGATTGTGTGATTGTGTGATTGTGTGATTGTGTGATTGTGTGACTGTGTGATTGTGTGATTTTGTAATTGTGTGATTGTGTGATTGTGCGATTGTGTAATTGTGATTGTGTGATTGTGATTGTGTGTACTGTGTGATTGTGTGATTGTGTGATTGTGTGATTGTGTGATTGTGTGATTGTGTGATTGTGTGATTGTGTGATTGTGTGATTGTGTGATTGTGTGATTGTGTGATTGTGTGCTTGTGTGATTGTGTGGTTGTGTGATTGTGTGATTGTGTGATTGTGTGATTGTGTGATTGTGTGGTTGTGTGATTGTGTGATTGTGTGATTAGGTGATTGTGTGATTGTGCGATTGTGTAATTGTGATTGTGTGATTGTGATTGTGTGTACTGTGTGATTGTGTGATTGTGTGTTTGTGTGAATGTGTGATTGTGTGATTGTGTGATTGTGTGATTGTGTGATTGTGTGAGTGTGTGATTGTGTGATTGTGTGATTGTGTGATTGTGACTGTGTGATTGCGTGATTGTGTGATTGTGTGGTTGTGTGATTTTGTGATTGTGTGATTGTGTGATTGTGTGATTGTGTGATTGTGACTGTGTGATTGTGTGAGTGTGTGATTGTGTGAGTGTGTGATTGTGTGATTGTGTGATTGTGTGATTGTGTGATTGTGTGATTGTGTGATTGTGTGATTGTGTGATTGTGTGATTGTGTGATTGTGTGATTGTGTGATTGTGTGATTGTGTGATTGTGTGATTGTGTGATTATGTGATTGTGTGATTGTGTGAGTGTGTGATTGTGTGATTGTGTGCTTGTGTGATTGTGTGATTGTGTGATTGTGTGATTGTGTGATTGTGTGATTGTGTGATTGTGTGATTATGTGATTGTGGTTGTGTGATTGTGACTGTGTGATTGTGATTGTGTGATTGTGATTGTGTGATTGTGACTGTGTGATTGTGTGAGTGTGTGATTGTGTGATTGTGTGATTGTGTGATTTATTGAGTGTGCGATTGTGTGATTGTGTGATTGTGCGATTGTGTGATTGTGTGATTGTGTGATTGTGTGATTGTGTGATTGTGTGATTGTGTGATTGTGTGATTGTGTGATTGTGTGATTGTGACTGTGTGATTGTGTGGTTGTGTGATTGTGTGATTGTGTGATTGTGTGATTGTGTGATTGTGTGATAGTGACTGTGTGATTGTGTGATTGTGTGATTGTGTGATTGTGTGATTGTGTGACCGTGATTGTGTGACCGTGATTGTGTGACCGTGATTGTGTGGCCGTGATTGAGTGACCGTGATTGTGATTGCGTGATTGTGTGATTGTGCGA
Source organism: Megachile rotundata (assembly GCF_050947335.1). NCBI lineage: Eukaryota > Metazoa > Arthropoda > Insecta > Hymenoptera > Megachilidae > Megachile > Megachile rotundata. The sequence continues at coordinate 89,982 of NW_027473376.1, read as the reverse complement.
TCGTGTGATCGTGTGATTGTGTGGTTGTGTGAGTGTGTGATTGTGTGATTGTGTGATTGTGTGATTGTGTGATTGTGTGACTGTGTGATTGTGTGATTGTGTGATTGTGTGATTGTGTGATTGTGTGATTGTGTGATTGTGTGATTGTGTGATTGTGTGATTGTGTGATTGTGTGATTGTGTGATTGTGTGATTGTGTGATTGTGTGATTGTGTGGTTGTGTGATTGCTTGATTGTGTGATTAGGTGATTGTGTGATTGTGTGATTGTGTGATTGTGTGATTGTGTGGTTGTGTGATTGTGTGATTGTGTGATTGTGTGATTGTGTGATTGTGTGATTGTGCGATTGTGTGATTGTGTGATTGTGTGATTGTGTGATTATGTGATTGTGTGATTGTGTGATTGTGTGATTGTGTGAGTGTGTGATTGTCTGATTGAGTGATTGTGTGCTTGTGTGATTGCGTGGTTGTGTGATTGTGTGATTGTGTGATTAGGTGATTGTGTGATTGTGTGATTGTGTGATTGTGTGATTGTGTGATTGTGTGATTGTGTGATTGTGTGATTGTGTGATTGTGTGATTGTGTGATTGTGTGATTGTGTGATTGTGTGATTGTGTGATTGTGTGATTGTGTGATTGTGTGATTGTGTGATTGTGACTGTGTGATTGTGTGGTTGTGTGATTGTGTGATTGTGTGATTGTGTGATTGTGTGATTGTGTGATTGTGTGATTGTGTGATAGTGACTGTGTGATTGTGTGATTGTGTGATTGTGTGCTTGTGTGATTGCGTGGTTGTGTGATTGTGTGATTGTGTGATTAGGTGATTGTGTGATTGTGTGATTGTGTGATTGTGACTGTGTGATTGTGTGATTGTGTGATTGAGTGATTGTGTGCTTGTGTGATTGTGTGATTGTGTGATTGTGTGATTGTGTGATTGTGTGATTGTGTGATTATGTGATTGTGTGATTGTGTGATTGTGTGATTGTGTGATTGTGTGATTGTGTGAGTGTGTGATTGTCTGATTGAGTGATTGTGTGCTTGTGTGATTGTGTGGTTGTGTGATTGTGTGATTGTGTGATTAGGTGATTGTGTAATTGTGTGATTGTGGGATTGTGACTGTGTGATTGTGTGAGTGTGTGATTGTGTGATTGAGTGATTGTGTGCTTGTGTGATTGTGTGATTGTGTGATTGTGTGATTGTGTGACTGTGTGATTGTGTGATTTTGTAATTGTGTGATTGTGTGATAGTGCGATTGTGTAATTGTGATTGTGTGATTGTGATTGTGTGTACTGTGTGATTGTGTGATTGTGTGATTGTGTGATTGTGTGATTGTGTGATTGTGTGATTGTGTGATTGTGTGATTGTGTGATTGTGTGATTGTGTGATTGTGTGCTTGTGTCATTGTGTGGTTGTGTGATTGTGTGATTGTGTGATTGTGTGGTTGTGTGATTGTGTGATTGTGTGATTAGGTGATTGTGTGATTATGTGATTGTGTGATTGTGTGATTGTGTGATTGTGTGATTGTGTGATTGTGTGAGTGTGTGATTGTCTGATTGAGTGATTGTGTGCTTGTGTGATTGTGTGGTTGTGTGATTGTGTGATTGTGTGATTGTGTGATTAGGTGATTGTGTAATTGTGTGATTGTGGGATTGTGACTGTGTGATTGTGTGAGTGTGTGATTGTGTGATTGAGTGATTGTGTGCTTGTGTGATTGTGTTGTTGTGTGATTGTGTGATTGTGTGATTGTGTGATTGTGTGATTGTGTGATTGTGTGATTGTGTGATTGTGTGATTGTGTGATTGTGGTTGTGTGATTGTGACTGTGTGATTGTGATTGTGTGATTGTGATTGTGTGATTGTGACTGTGTGATTGTGTGAGTGTGTGATTGTGTGATTGTGTGATTGTGTGATTTATTGAGTGTGCGATTGTGTGATTGTGTGATTGTGTGATTGTGTGATTGTGATTGTGTGATTGTGACTGTGTGATTGTGTGAGTGTGTGATTGTGTGATTGAGTGATTGTGTGGTTGTGTGATTGTGTGGTTGTGTGATTGTGTGGTTGTGTGATTGTGTGATTGTGTGATTGTGTGATTGTGTGATTGTGATTGTGTGATTGTGACTGTGTGATTGTGTGAGTGTGTGATTGTGTGATTGTGTGATTGTGTGGTTGTGTGATTGTCTGATTGTGTGATTGTGTGATTGTGTGATTATGTGATTGTGTGATTGTGTGATTGTGTGAGTGTGTGATTGTCTGATTGAGTGATTGTGTGCTTGTGTGATTGTGTGGTTGTGTGATTGTGTGATTGTGTGATTAGGTGATTGTGTGATTGTGTGATTGTGTGATTGTGACTGTGTGATTGTGTGATTGTGTGATTGAGTGATTGTGTGAGTGTGTGGTTGTGTGATTGTGTGATTGTGTGATTGTGTGGTTGTGTGATTGTGTGATTGTGTGATTGTGTGATTGTGTGATTGTGTGATTGTGTGATTGTGTGACTGTGTGATTGTGTGATTTTGTAATTGTGTGATTGTGTGATTGTGCGATTGTGTAATTGTGATTGTGTGATTGTGATTGTGTGTACTGTGTGATTGTGTGATTGTGTGATTGTGTGATTGTGTGATTGTGTGATTGTGTGATTGTGTGATTGTGTGATTGTGTGATTGTGTGCTTGTGTGATTGTGTGGTTGTGTGATTGTGTGATTGTGTGATTGTGTGATTGTGTGATTGTGTGATTGTGTGATTGTGTGATTGTGTGATTGTGTGATTGTGTGAGTGTGTGATTGTGTGATTGAGTGATTGTGTGCTTGTGTGATTGTGTTGTTGTGTGATTGTATGATTGTGTGATTGTGTGATTGTGTGATTGTGTGAGTGTGTGATTGTGTGATTGTGTGATTGTGTGATTGTGTGATTGTGTGATTGTGTGATTGTGTGATTGTGTGATTGTGTGATTGTGTGATTGTGTGATTGTGTGATTATGCGATTGTGTGATTGTGTGATTGTGTGATTGTGTGAGTGTGTGATTGTCTGATTGAGTGATTGTGTGCTTGTGTGATTGTGTGCTTGTGTGATTGTGTGATTGTGTGATTAGGTGATTGTGTAATTGTGTGATTGTGGGATTGTGACTGTGTGATTGTGTGAGTGTGTGATTGTGTGATTGTGTGCTTGTGTGATTGTGTGATTGTGTGATTGTGTGATTGTGTGATTGTGTGATTGTGTGATTGTGTGATAGTGACTGTGTGATTGTGTGATTGTGTGATTGTGTGCTTGTGTGATTGCGTGGTTGTGTGATTGTGTGATTGTGTGATTAGGTGATTGTGTGATTGTGTGATTGTGTGATTGTGACTGTGTGATTGTGTGATTGTGTGATTGAGTGATTGTGTGCTTGTGTGATTGTGTGATTGTGTGATTGTGTGATTGTGTGATTGTGTGATTGTGTGATTATGTGATTGTGTGATTGTGTGATTGTGTGATTGTGTGATTGTGTGATTGTGTGAGTGTGTGATTGTCTGATTGAGTGATTGTGTGCTTGTGTGATTGTGTGGTTGTGTGATTGTGTGATTGTGTGATTAGGTGATTGTGTAATTGTGTGATTGTGGGATTGTGACTGTGTGATTGTGTGAGTGTGTGATTGTGTGATTGAGTGATTGTGTGCTTGTGTGATTGTGTGATTGTGTGATTGTGTGATTGTGTGACTGTGTGATTGTGTGATTTTGTAATTGTGTGATTGTGTGATTGTGCGATTGTGTAATTGTGATTGTGTGATTGTGATTGTGTGTACTGTGTGATTGTGTGATTGTGTGATTGTGTGATTGTGTGATTGTGTGATTGTGTGATTGTGTGATTGTGTGATTGTGTGATTGTGTGATTGTGTGATTGTGTGATTGTGTGATTGTGTGATTGTGTGATTGTGTGATAGTGACTGTGTGATTGTGTGATTGTGTGATTGTGTGCTTGTGTGATTGCGTGGTTGTGTGATTGTGTGATTGTGTGATTAGGTGATTGTGTGATTGTGTGATTGTGTGATTGTGACTGTGTGATTGTGTGATTGTGTGATTGAGTGATTGTGTGCTTGTGTGATTGTGTGATTGTGTGATTGTGTGATTGTGTGATTGTGTGATTGTGTGATTATGTGATTGTGTGATTGTGTGATTGTGTGATTGTGTGATTGTGTGATTGTGTGAGTGTGTGATTGTCTGATTGAGTGATTGTGTGCTTGTGTGATTGTGTGGTTGTGTGATTGTGTGATTGTGTGATTAGGTGATTGTGTAATTGTGTGATTGTGGGATTGTGACTGTGTGATTGTGTGAGTGTGTGATTGTGTGATTGAGTGATTGTGTGCTTGTGTGATTGTGTGATTGTGTGATTGTGTGATTGTGTGACTGTGTGATTGTGTGATTTTGTAATTGTGTGATTGTGTGATTGTGCGATTGTGTAATTGTGATTGTGTGATTGTGATTGTGTGTACTGTGTGATTGTGTGATTGTGTGATTGTGTGATTGTGTGATTGTGTGATTGTGTGATTGTGTGATTGTGTGATTGTGTGATTGTGTGATTGTGTGATTGTGTGATTGTGTGATTGTGTGATTGTGTGCTTGTGTCATTGTGTGGTTGTGTGATTGTGTGATTGTGTGATTGTGTGATTGTGTGATTGTGTGGTTGTGTGATTGTGTGATTGTGTGATTAGGTGATTGTGTGATTATGTGATTGTGTGATTGTGTGATTGTGTGATTGTGTGATTGTGTGATTGTGTGAGTGTGTGATTGTCTGATTGAGTGATTGTGTGCTTGTGTGATTGTGTGGTTGTGTGATTGTGTGATTGTGTGATTGTGTGATTAGGTGATTGTGTAATTGTGTGATTGTGGGATTGTGACTGTGTGATTGTGTGAGTGTGTGATTGTGTGATTGAGTGATTGTGTGCTTGTGTGATTGTGTTGTTGTGTGATTGTGTGATTGTGTGATTGTGTGATTGTGTGATTGTGTGATTGTGTGATTGTGTGATTGTGTGATTGTGGTTGTGTGATTGTGACTGTGTGATTGTGATTGTGTGATTGTGATTGTGTGATTGTGACTGTGTGATTGTGTGAGTGTGTGATTGTGTGATTGTGTGATTGTGTGATTTATTGAGTGTGCGATTGTGTGATTGTGTGATTGTGTGATTGTGTGATTGTGATTGTGTGATTGTGACTGTGTGATTGTGTGAGTGTGTGATTGTGTGATTGAGTGATTGTGTGGTTGTGTGATTGTGTGGTTGTGTGATTGTGTGGTTGTGTGATTGTGTGATTGTGTGATTAGGTGATTGTGTGATTGTGTGATTGTGTGATTGTGACTGTGTGATTGTGTGATTGTGTGATTGAGTGATTGTGTGAGTGTGTGGTTGTGTGATTGTGTGATTGTGTGATTGTGTGGTTGTGTGATTGTGTGATTGTGTGATTGTGTTATTGTGTGAGTGTGTGAATGTCTGATTGAGTGATTGTGTGCTTGTGTGATTGTGTGGTTGTGTGATTGTGTGATTGTGTGATTAGGTGATTGTGTGATTGTGTGATTGTGTGATTGTGACTGTGTGATTGTGTGATTGTGTGATTGAGTGATTGTGTGAGTGTGTGGTTGTGTGATTGTGTGATTGTGTGATTGTGTGGTTGTGTGATTGTGTGATTGTGTGATTGTGTGATTGTGTGATTGTGTGATTGTGTGATTGTGTGACTGTGTGATTGTGTGATTTTGTAATTGTGTGATTGTGTGATTGTGCGATTGTGTAATTGTGATTGTGTGATTGTGATTGTGTGTACTGTGTGATTGTGTGATTGTGTGATTGTGTGATTGTGTGATTGTGTGATTGTGTGATTGTGTGATTGTGTGATTGTGTGATTGTGTGATTGTGTGATTGTGTGATTGTGTTCTTGTGTGATTGTGTGGTTGTGTGATTGTGTGATTGTGTGATTGTGTGATTGTGTGATTGTGTGGTTGTGTGATTGTGTGATTGTGTGATTAGGTGATTGTGTGATTGTGCGATTGTGTAATTGTGATTGTGTGATTGTGATTGTGTGTACTGTGTGATTGTGTGATTGTGTGATTGTGTGATTGTGTGATTGTGTGATTGTGTGATTGTGTGATTGTGTGATTGTGTGATTGTGTGATTGTGTGATTGTGTGATTGTGTGATTGTGTGATTGTGTGATTGTGTGATTGTGTGAGTGTGTGATTGTGTGATTGAGTGATTGTGTGCTTGTGTGATTGTGTTGTTGTGTGATTGTATGATTGTGTGATTGTGTGATTGTGTGATTGTGTGAGTGTGTGATTGTGTGATTGTGTGAATGTGTGATTGTGTGATTGTGTGATTGTGTGATTGTGTGATTGTGTGATTGTGTGATTGTGTGATTGTGTGATTGTGTGATTGTGTGATTATGCGATTGTGTGATTGTGTGATTGTGTGATTGTGTGAGTGTGTGATTGTCTGATTGAGTGATTGTGTGCTTGTGTGATTGTGTGCTTGTGTGATTGTGTGATTGTGTGATTAGGTGATTGTGTAATTGTGTGATTGTGGGATTGTGACTGTGTGATTGTGTGAGTGTGTGATTGTGTGATTGTGTGATTGTGTGCTTGTGTGATTGTGTGATTGTGTGATTGTGTGATTGTGTGATTGTGTGATTGTGTGATTGTGTGATTGTGTGATTGTGTGATTGTGTGATTGTGTGATTGTGTGATTGTGTGATTGTGTGATTGTGTGATTGTGTGATTGTGACTGTGTGATTGCGTGATTGTGTGATTGTGTGGTTGTGTGATTTTGTGATTGTGTGATTGTGTGATTGGGACTGTGTGATTGTGTGAGTGTGTGATTGTGTGAGTGTGTGATTGTGTGATTGTGTGATTGTGTGATTGTGTGATTGTGTGATTGTGTGATTGTGTGGTTGTGTGATTGTGTGATTGTGTGATTAGGTGATTGTGTGATTGTGCGATTGTGTAATTGTGATTGTGTGATTGTGATTGTGTGTACTGTGTGATTGTGTGATTGTGTGATTGTGTGATTGTGTGATTGTGTGATTGTGTGATTGTGTGATTGTGTGATTGTGTGATTGTGTGATTGTGTGATTGTGTGATTGTGTGATTGTGTGATTGTGTGATTGTGTGATTGTGTGATTGTGTGATTGTGTGATTGTGTGATTGTGTGATTGTGTGGTTATGTGATTGTGTGATTGTGTGATTGTGTGATTGTGTGAGTGTGTGATTGTCTGATTGAGTGATTGTGTGCTTGTGTGATTGTGTGCTTGTGTGATTGTGTGATTGTGTGATTAGGTGATTGTGTAATTGTGTGATTGTGGGATTGTGACTGTGTGATTGTGTGAGTGTGTGATTGTGTGATTGTGTGCTTGTGTGATTGTGTGATTGTGTGATTGTGTGATTGTGTGATTGTGTGATTGTGTGATTGTGGTTGTGTGATTGTGACTGTGTGATTGTGATTGTGTGATTGTGATTGTGTGATTGTGATTGTGTGATTGTGATTGTGTGATTGTGACTGTGTGATTGTGTGAGTGTGTGATTGTGTGATTGTGTGATTGTGTGATTGTGTGATTGTGTGATTGTGTGATTGTGACTGTGTGATTGTGTGGTTGTGTGATTGTGTGATTGTGTGATTGTGTGATTGTGTGATTGTGTGATTGTGTGATAGTGACTGTGTGATTGTGTGATTGTGTGATTGTGTGATTGTGTGACCGTGATTGTGTGACCGTGATTGTGTGACCGTGATTGTGTGACCGTGATTGTGTGGCCGTGATTGAGTGACCGTGATTGTGATTGCGTGATTGTGTGATTGTGTGATCGTGTGATCGTGTGATTGTGTGATCGTGTGATTGTGTGATTGTGTGAGTGTGTGATTGTGTGATTGTGTGAATGTATGATTGCGACTGTGTGATTGCGTGATTGTGTGATTGTGTGGTTGTGTGATTTTGTGATTGTGTGATTGTGTGATTGTGTGATTGTGTGATTGTGTGATTGTGTGATTGTGTGATTGTGTGATTGTGTGATTGTGTGATTGTGTGGTTGTGTGATTGTTTGATTGTGTGATTAGGTGATTGCGTGATTGTGTGATTGTGTGATTGTGTGATTGTGTGAGTGTGTGATTGTCTGATTGAGTGATTGTGTGCTTGCGTGATTGCGTGGTTGTGTGATTGCGTGGTTGTGTGATTGTGTGATTGTGTGATTAGGTGATTGTGTGATTGTGTGATTGTGACTGTGTGATTGTGTGAGTGTGTGATTGTGTGATTGAGTGATTGTGTGCTTGTGTGATTGTGTGGTTGTGTGATTGTGTGATTGTGTGATTGTGTGATTGTGTGATTGTGTGATTGTGTGATTGTGTGATTGTGTGATTGTGTGATTGTGTGATTGTGTGATTGTGTGATTGTGTGATTGTGTGATTGTGTGATTGTGTGATTGTTGTTGTGTGATTGTGACTGTGTGATTGTGATTGTGTGATTGTGATTGTGTGATTCTGACTGTGTGATTGTGTGAGTGTGTGATTGTGTGATTGTGTGATTGTGTGATTGTGTGAGTGTGCGATTGTGTGATTGTGTGATTGTGTGATTGTGTGATTGTGATTGTGTGATTGTGACTGTGTGATTCTGTGAGTGTGTGATTGTGTGATTGTGTGATTGTGTGATTGTGTGGTTGTGTGATTGTTTGATTGTGTGATTAGGTGATTGTGTGATTGTGTGATTGTCTGATTGTGTGATTGTGTGATTGTGTGATTATGTGATTGTGTGATTGTGTGATTGTGTGAGTGTGTGATTGTCTGATTGAGTGATTGTGTGCTTGTGTGATTGTGTGGTTGTGTGATTGTGTGATTGTGTGATTAGGTGATTGTGTGATTGTGTGATTGTGTGATTGTGTGATTGTGACTGTGTGATTGTGTGATTGTGTGATTGAGTGATTGTGTGAGTGTGTGGTTGTGTGATTGTGTGATTGTGTGATTGTGTGGTTGTGTGATTGTGTGATTGTGTGATTGTGCGATTGTGTGATTGTGTGATTGTGTGATTGTGTGATTGTGTGACTGTGTGATTGTGTGATTTTGTGATTGTGTGATTGTGTGATTGTGCGATTGTGTAATTGTGATTGTGTGATTGTGATTGTGTGTACTGTGTGATTGTGTGATTGTGTGATTGTGTGATTGTGTGATTGTGTGATTGTGTGATTGTGTGATTGTGTGATTGTGTGATTGTGTGATTGTGTGATTGTGTGCTTGTGTGATTGTGTGGTTGTGTGATTGTGTGATTGTGTGATTGTGTGATTGTGTGATTGTGTGATTGTGTGATTGTGTGATTGTGTGATTGTGTGATTGTGTGATTGTGTGATTGTGTGATTGTGTGATTGTGTGATTGTGTGATTGTGTGATTGTGTGATTGTGTGATTGTGTGATTGTGTGATTGTGTGATTGTGACTGTGTGATTGTGTGGTTGTGTGATTGTGTGATTGTGTGATTGTGTGATTGTGTGATTGTGTGATTGTGTGATTGTGTGATAGTGACTGTGTGATTGTGTGATTGTGTGATTGTGTGATTGTGTGATTGTGACTGTGTGATTGTGTGAGTGTGTGATTGTGTGAGTGTGTGATTGTGTGATTGTGTGATTGTGTGATTGTGTGATTGTGTGATTGTGTGATTGTGTGGTTGTGTGATTGTGTGATTGTGTGATTAGGTGATTGTGTGGTTGTGCGATTGTGTAATTGTGATTGTGTGATTGTGATTGTGTGTACTGTGTGATTGTGTGATTGTGTGATTGTGTGATTGTGTGATTGTGTAATTGTGTGATTGTGTGATTGTGGGATTGTGTGATTGTGTGATTGTGTGATTGTGTGATTGTGTGATTATGTGATTGTGTGATTGTGTGATTGTGTGATTGTGTGAGTGTGTGATTGTCTGATTGAGTGATTGTGTGCTTGTGTGATTGTGTGCTTGTGTGATTGTGTGATTGTGTGATTAGGTGATTGTGTAATTGTGTGATTGTGGGATTGTGACTGTGTGATTGTGTGAGTGTGTGATTGTGTGATTGAGTGATTTTGTGCTTGTGTGATTGTGTTGTTGTGTGATTGTGTGATTGTGTGATTGTGTGATTGTGACTGTGTGATTGTGTGAGTGTGTGATTGTGTGAGTGTGTGATTGTGTGATTGTGTGATTGTGTGATTGTGTGATTGTGTGGTTGTGTGATTGTGTGATTGTGTGATTAGGTGATTGTGTGATTGTGCGATTGTGTAATTGTGATTGTGTGATTGTGATTGTGTGTACTGTGTGATTGTGTGATTGTGTGATTGTGTGATTGTGTGATTGTGTGATTGTGTGATTGTGTGATTGTGTGATTGTGTGATTGTGTGATTATGTGATTGTGTGATTGTGTGATTGTGTGATTGTGTGAGTGTGTGATTGTCTGATTGAGTGATTGTGTGCTTGTGTGATTGTGTGCTTGTGTGATTGTGTGATTGTGTGATTTGGTGATTGTGTAATTGTGTGATTGTGGGATTGTGACTGTGTGATTGTGTGAGTGTGTGATTGTGTGATTGAGTGATTGTGTGCTTGTGTGATTGTGTTGTTGTGTGATTGTGTGATTGTGTGATTGTGTGATTGTGTGATTGTGTGATTGTGTGATTGTGTGATTGTGACTGTGTGATTGTGTGGTTGTGTGATTGTGTGATTGTGTGATTGTGTGATTGTGTGATTGTGTGATTGTGTGATTGTGTGATAGTGACTGTGTGATTGTGTGATTGTGTGATTGTGTGATTGTGTGACCGTGATTGTCTGACCGTGATTGTGTGACCGTGATTGTGTGGCCGTGATTGAGTGACCGTGATTGTGATTGCGTGATTGTGTGATTGTGTGATCGTGTGATCGTGTGATTGTGTGATCGTGTGATTGTGTGATTGTGTGAGTGTGTGATTGTGTGATTGTGTGATTGTGTGATTGTGTGATTGTGTGATTGTGTGATTGTGTGATTGTGTGATTGTGTGATTGTGTGATTGTGTGATTGTGTGATTGTGTGATTGTGTGATTGTGTGATTGTGTGATTGTGTGATTGTGTGATTGTGTGATTGTGTGATTGTGTGATTGTGTGATTGTGTGGTTCTGTGATTGTTTGATCGTGTGATTAGGTGATTGTGTGATTGTGTGATTGTGTGATTGTGTGATTGTGTGGTTGTGTGATTGTGTGATTGTGTGATTGTGTGATTGTGTGATTGTGTGATTGTGCGATTGTGTGATTGTGTGATTGTGTGATTGTGTGATTATGTGATTGTGTGATTGTGTGATTGTGTGATTGTGTGAGTGTGTGATTGTCTGATTGAGTGATTGTGCGCTTGTGTGATTGCGTGGTTGTGTGATTGTGTGATTGTGTGATTAGGTGATTGTGTGATTGTGTGATTGTGTGATTGTGTGATTGTGACTGTGTGATTGTGTGATTGTGTGATTGAGTGATTGTGTGCTTGTGTGATTGTGTGGTTGTGTGATTGTGTGATTGTGTGATTGTGTGATTGTGTGATTGTGTGATTGTGTGATTGTGTGATTGTGTGATTGTGTGATTGTGTGATTGTGTGATTGTGTGACTGTGTGATTGTGTGATTTTGTGATTGTGTGATTGTGTGATTGTGCGATTGTGTAATTGTGATTGTGTGATTGTGATTGTGTGTACTGTGTGATTGTGTGATTGTGTGATTGTGTGATTGTGTGATTGTGTGATTGTGTGATTGTGACTGTGTGATTGTGTGGTTGTGTGATTGTGTGATTGTGTGATTGTGTGATTGTGTGATTGTGTGATTGTGTGATAGTGACTGTGTGATTGTGTGATTGTGTGATTGTGTGATTGTGTGATTGTGTGATTGTGTGACCGTGATTGTGTGACCGTGATTGTGTGACCGTGATTGTGTGGCCGTGATTGAGTGACCGTGATTGTGATTGCGTGATTGTGTGATTGTGCGATCGTGTGATCGTGTGATTGTGTGATCGTGTGATTGTGTGATTGTGTGAGTGTGTGATTGTGTGATTGTGTGATTGTGTGATTGTGTGATTGTGTGATTGTGTGATTGTGTGATTGTGTGATTGTGTGATTGTGTGATTGTGTGATTGTGTGATTGTGTGATTGTGTGATTGTGTGATTGTGTGATTGTGTGATTGTGTGGTTGTGTGATTGCTTGATTGTGTGATTAGGTGATTGTGTGATTGTGTGATTGTGTGATTGTGTGATTGTGTGGTTGTGTGATTGTGTGATTGTGTGATTGTGTGATTGTGTGATTGTGTGATTGTGCGATTGTGTGATTGTGTGATTGTGTGATTGTGTGATTATGTGATTGTGTGATTGTGTGATTGTGTGATTGTGTGAGTGTGTGATTGTCTGATTGAGTGATTGTGTGCTTGTGTGATTGCGTGGTTGTGTGATTGTGTGATTGTGTGATTGTGTGCTTGTGTGATTGCGTGGTTGTGTGATTGTGTGATTGTGTGATTAGGTGATTGTGTGATTGTGTGATTGTGTGATTGTGACTGTGTGATTGTGTGATTGTGTGATTGAGTGATTGTGTGCTTGTGTGATTGTGTGATTGTGTGATTGTGTGATTGTGTGATTGTGTGATTGTGTGATTGTGTGATTGTGTGATTGTGACTGTGTGATTGTGTGGTTGTGTGATTGTGTGATTGTGTGATTGTGTGATTGTGTGATTGTGTGATTGTGTGATAGTGACTGTGTGATTGTGTGATTGTGTGATTGTGTGATTGTGTGATTGTGTGATTGTGTGACCGTGATTGTGTGACCGTGATTGTGTGACCGTGATTGTGTGGCCGTGATTGAGTGACCGTGATTGTGATTGCGTGATTGTGTGATTGTGCGATCGTGTGATCGTGTGATTGTGTGATCGTGTGATTGTGTGATTGTGTGAGTGTGTGATTGTGTGATTGTGTGATTGTGTGATTGTGTGATTGTGTGATTGTGTGATTGTGTGATTGTGTGATTGTGTGATTGTGTGATTGTGTGATTGTGTGATTGTGTGATTGTGTGATTGTGTGATTGTGTGGTTGTGTGATTGCTTGATTGTGTGATTAGGTGATTGTGTGATTGTGTGATTGTGTGATTGTGTGATTGTGTGGTTGTGTGATTGTGTGATTGTGTGATTGTGTGATTGTGTGATTGTGTGATTGTGCGATTGTGTGATTGTGTGATTGTGTGATTGTGTGATTATGTGATTGTGTGATTGTGTGATTGTGTGATTGTGTGAGTGTGTGATTGTCTGATTGAGTGATTGTGTGCTTGTGTGATTGCGTGGTTGTGTGATTGTGTGATTGTGTGATTGTGTGCTTGTGTGATTGCGTGGTTGTGTGATTGTGTGATTGTGTGATTAGGTGATTGTGTGATTGTGTGATTGTGTGATTGTGACTGTGTGATTGTGTGATTGTGTGATTGAGTGATTGTGTGCTTGTGTGATTGTGTGATTGTGTGATTGTGTGATTGTGTGATTGTGTGATTGTGTGATTGTGTGATTATGTGATTGTGTGATTGTGTGATTGTGTGATTGTGTGATTGTGTGATTGTGTGAGTGTGTGATTGTCTGATTGAGTGATTGTGTGCTTGTGTGATTGTGTGGTTGTGTGATTGTGTGATTGTGTGATTAGGTGATTGTGTAATTGTGTGATTGTGGGATTGTGACTGTGTGATTGTGTGAGTGTGTGATTGTGTGATTGAGTGATTGTGTACTTGTGTGATTGTGTGATTGTGTGATTGTGTGATTGTGTGACTGTGTGATTGTGTGATTTTGTAATTGTGTGATTGTGTGATTGTGCGATTGTGTAATTGTGATTGTGTGATTGTGATTGTGTGTACTGTGTGATTGTGTGATTGTGTGATTGTGTGATTAGGTGATTGTGTAATTGTGTGATTGTGGGATTGTGACTGTGTGATTGTGTGAGTGTGTGATTGTGTGATTGAGTGATTGTGTGCTTGTGTGATTGTGTTGTTGTGTGATTGTGTGATTGTGTGATTGTGTGATTGTGGGATTGTGACTGTGTGATTGTGTGAGTGTGTGATTGTGTGATTGAGTGATTGTGTGCTTGTGTGATTGTGTTGTTGTGTGATTGTGTGATTGTGTGATTGTGTGATTGTGTGATTGTGTGATTGTGTGATTGTGTGATTGTGTGATTGTGTGATTGTGTGATTGTGTGATTGTGTGATTGTGTGATTGTGTGATTGTGTGATTGTGTGATTGTGGTTGTGTGATTGTGACTGTGTGATTGTGATTGTGTGATTGTGATTGTGTGATTGTGACTGTGTGATTGTGTGAGTGTGTGATTGTGTGATTGTGTGATTGTGTGATTTATTGAGTGTGCGATTGTGTGATTGTGTGATTGTGTGATTGTGTGATTGTGATTGTGTGATTGTGACTGTGTGATTGTGTGAGTGTGTGATTGTGTGATTGAGTGATTGTGTGGTTGTGTGATTGTGTGGTTGTGTGATTGTGTGGTTGTGTGATTGTGTGATTGTGTGATTGTGTGATTGTGTGATTGTGTGATTGTGTGGTTGTGTGATTGTGTGATTGTGTGGTTGTGTGATTGTTTGATTCTGTGATTAGGTGATTGTGTGATTGTGTGATTGTGTGATTGTGTGATTGTGTGGTTGTGTGATTGTGTGATTGTGATTGTGTGATTGTGACTGTGTGATTGTGTGAGTGTGTGATTGTGTGATTGAGTGATTGTGTGGTTGTGTGATTGTGTGGTTGTGTGATTGTGTGGTTGTGTGATTGTGTGATTGTGTGATTGTGTGATTGTGTGATTGTGTGGTTGTGTGATTGTGGGATTGTGTGGTTGTGTGATTGTTTGATTGTGTGATTAGGTGATTGTGTGATTGTGTGATTGTGTGATTGTGTGATTGTGTGGTTGTGTGATTGTGTGATTGTGATTGTGTGATTGTGACTGTGTGATTGTGTGAGTGTGTGATTGTGTGATTGTGTGATTGTGTGATTGTGTGATTGTGTGATTGTGTGGTTGTGTGATTGTGTGATTGTGTGATTAGGTGATTGTGTGATTGTGCGATTGTGTAATTGTGATTGTGTGATTGTGATTGTGTGTACTGTGTGATTGTGTGATTGTGTGATTGTGTGATTGTGTGATTGTGTGATTGTGTGATTGTGTGATTGTGTGATTGTGTGATTGTGTGATTATGTGATTGTGTGATTGTGTGATTGTGTGATTGTGTGAGTGTGTGATTGTCTGATTGAGTGATTGTGTGCTTGTGTGATTGTGAGCTTGTGTGATTGTGTGATTGTGTGATTTGGTGATTGTGTAATTGTGTGATTGTGGGATTGTGACTGTGTGATTGTGTGAGTGTGTGATTGTGTGATTGAGTGATTGTGTGCTTGTGTGATTGTGTTGTTGTGTGATTGTGTGATTGTGTGATTGTGTGATTGTGTGATTGTGTGATTGTGTGATTGTGTGATTGTGACTGTGTGATTGTGTGGTTGTGTGATTGTGTGATTGTGTGATTGTGTGATTGTGTGATTGTGTGATTGTGTGATTGTGTGATTGTGTGATTGTGTGATAGTGACTGTGTGATTGTGTGATTGTGTGATTGTGTGATTGTGTGACCGTGATTGTGTGACCGTGATTGTGTGACCGTGATTGTGTGGCCGTGATTGAGTGACCGTGATTGTGATTGCGTGATTGTGTGATTGTGTGATCGTGTGATCGTGTGATTGTGTGATCGTGTGATTGTGTGATTGTGTGAGTGTGTGATTGTGTGATTGTGTGATTGTGTGATTGTGTGATTGTGTGATTGTGTGATTGTGTGATTGTGTGATTGTGTGATTGTGTGATTGTGTGATTGTGTGATTGTGTGATTGTGTGATTGTGTGATTGTGTGATTGTGTGATTGTGTGATTGTGTGATTGTGTGATTGTGTGGTTCTGTGATTGTTTGATCGTGTGATTAGGTGATTGTGTGATTGTGTGATTGTGTGATTGTGTGATTGTGTGGTTGTGTGATTGTGTGATTGTGTGATTGTGTGATTGTGTGATTGTGTGATTGTGCGATTGTGTGATTGTGTGATTGTGTGATTGTGTGATTATGTGATTGTGTGATTGTGTGATTGTGTGATTGTGTGAGTGTGTGATTGTCTGATTGAGTGATTGTGCGCTTGTGTGATTGCGTGGTTGTGTGATTGTGTGATTGTGTGATTAGGTGATTGTGTGATTGTGTGATTGTGTGATTGTGTGATTGTGACTGTGTGATTGTGTGATTGTGTGATTGAGTGATTGTGTGCTTGTGTGATTGTGTGGTTGTGTGATTGTGTGATTGTGTGATTGTGTGATTGTGTGATTGTGTGATTGTGTGATTGTGTGATTGTGTGATTGTGTGATTGTGTGATTGTGTGATTGTGTGACTGTGTGATTGTGTGATTTTGTGATTGTGTGATCGTGTGATTGTGCGATTGTGTAATTGTGATTGTGTGATTGTGATTGTGTGTACTGTGTGATTGTGTGATTGTGTGATTGTGTGATTGTGTGATTGTGTGATTGTGTGATTGTGTGATTGTGTGATTGTGACTGTGTGATTGTGTGGTTGTGTGATTGTGTGATTGTGTGATTGTGTGATTGTGTGATTGTGTGATTGTGTGATAGTGACTGTGTGATTGTGTGATTGTGTGATTGTGTGATTGTGTGATTGTGTGACCGTGATTGTGTGACCGTGATTGTGTGACCGTGATTGTGTGGCCGTGATTGAGTGACCGTGATTGTGATTGCGTGATTGTGTGATTGTGCGATCGTGTGATCGTGTGATTGTGTGATCGTGTGATTGTGTGATTGTGTGAGTGTGTGATTGTGTGATTGTGTGATTGTGTGATTGTGTGATTGTGTGATTGTGTGATTGTGTGATTGTGTGATTGTGTGATTGTGTGATTGTGTGATTGTGTGATTGTGTGATTGTGTGATTGTGTGATTGTGTGATTGTGTGGTTGTGTGATTGCTTGATTGTGTGATTAGGTGATTGTGTGATTGTGTGATTGTGTGATTGTGTGATTGTGTGGTTGTGTGATTGTGTGATTGTGTGATTGTGTGATTGTGTGATTGTGTGATTGTGCGATTGTGTGATTGTGTGATTGTGTGATTGTGTGATTATGTGATTGTGTGATTGTGTGATTGTGTGATTGTGTGAGTGTGTGATTGTCTGATTGAGTGATTGTGTGCTTGTGTGATTGCGTGGTTGTGTGATTGTGTGATTGTGTGATTGTGTGCTTGTGTGATTGCGTGGTTGTGTGATTGTGTGATTGTGTGATTAGGTGATTGTGTGATTGTGTGATTGTGTGATTGTGACTGTGTGATTGTGTGATTGTGTGATTGAGTGATTGTGTGCTTGTGTGATTGTGTGATTGTGTGATTGTGTGATTGTGTGATTGTGTGATTGTGTGATTGTGTGATTATGTGATTGTGTGATTGTGTGATTGTGTGATTGTGTGATTGTGTGATTGTGTGAGTGTGTGATTGTCTGATTGAGTGATTGTGTGCTTGTGTGATTGTGTGGTTGTGTGATTGTGTGATTGTGTGATTAGGTGATTGTGTAATTGTGTGATTGTGGGATTGTGACTGTGTGATTGTGTGAGTGTGTGATTGTGTGATTGAGTGATTGTGTACTTGTGTGATTGTGTGATTGTGTGATTGTGTGATTGTGTGACTGTGTGATTGTGTGATTTTGTAATTGTGTGATTGTGTGATTGTGCGATTGTGTAATTGTGATTGTGTGATTGTGATTGTGTGTACTGTGTGATTGTGTGATTGTGTGATTGTGTGATTAGGTGATTGTGTAATTGTGTGATTGTGGGATTGTGACTGTGTGATTGTGTGAGTGTGTGATTGTGTGATTGAGTGATTGTGTGCTTGTGTGATTGTGTTGTTGTGTGATTGTGTGATTGTGTGATTGTGTGATTGTGTGATTGTGTGATTGTGTGATTGTGGGATTGTGACTGTGTGATTGTGTGAGTGTGTGATTGTGTGATTGAGTGATTGTGTGCTTGTGTGATTGTGTTGTTGTGTGATTGTGTGATTGTGTGATTGTGTGATTGTGTGATTGTGTGATTGTGTGATTGTGTGATTGTGTGATTGTGTGATTGTGTGATTGTGTGATTGTGTGATTGTGTGATTGTGTGATTGTGTGATTGTGGTTGTGTGATTGTGACTGTGTGATTGTGATTGTGTGATTGTGATTGTGTGATTGTGACTGTGTGATTGTGTGAGTGTGTGATTGTGTGATTGTGTGATTGTGTGATTTATTGAGTGTGCGATTGTGTGATTGTGTGATTGTGTGATTGTGTGATTGTGATTGTGTGATTGTGACTGTGTGATTGTGTGAGTGTGTGATTGTGTGATTGAGTGATTGTGTGGTTGTGTGATTGTGTGGTTGTGTGATTGTGTGGTTGTGTGATTGTGTGATTGTGTGATTGTGTGATTGTGTGATTGTGTGATTGTGTGGTTGTGTGATTGTGTGATTGTGTGGTTGTGTGATTGTTTGATTCTGTGATTAGGTGATTGTGTGATTGTGTGATTGTGTGATTGTGTGATTGTGTGGTTGTGTGATTGTGTGATTGTGATTGTGTGATTGTGACTGTGTGATTGTGTGAGTGTGTGATTGTGTGATTGAGTGATTGTGTGGTTGTGTGATTGTGTGGTTGTGTGATTGTGTGGTTGTGTGATTGTGTGATTGTGTGATTGTGTGATTGTGTGATTGTGTGGTTGTGTGATTGTGGGATTGTGTGGTTGTGTGATTGTTTGATTGTGTGATTAGGTGATTGTGTGATTGTGTGATTGTGTGATTGTGTGATTGTGTGGTTGTGTGATTGTGTGATTGTGATTGTGTGATTGTGACTGTGTGATTGTGTGAGTGTGTGATTGTGTGATTGAGTGATTGTGTGGTTGTGTGATTGTGTGGTTGTGTGATTGTGTGGTTGTGTGATTGTGTGATTGTGTGATTGTGTGGTTGTGTGATTGTTTGATTGTGTGATTAGGTGATTGTGTGATTGTGTGATTGTGTGATTGTGTGATTGTGTGGTTGTGTGATTGTGTGATTGTGTGATTGTGTGATTGTGTGATTGTGTGATCGTGCGATTGTGTGATCGTGTGATTGTGTGATTGTGTGATTGTGTGATTATGTGATTGTGTGATTGTGTGATTGTGACTGTGTGATTGTGTGATTGTGTGATTGAGTGATTGTGTGCTTGTGTGATTGTGTGATTGTGTGATTGTGTGATTGTGTGATTGTGTGATTGTGTGATTGTGTGATTGTGACTGTGTGATTGTGTGGTTGTGTGATTGTGTGATTGTGTGATTGTGTGATTGTGTGATTGTGTGATTGTGTGATAGTGACTGTGTGATTGTGTGATTGTGTGATTGTGTGATTGTGTGATTGTGTGATTGTGTGACCGTGATTGTGTGACCGTGATTGTGTGACCGTGATTGTGTGGCCGTGATTGAGTGACCGTGATTGTGATTGCGTGATTGTGTGATTGTGCGATCGTGTGATCGTGTGATTGTGTGATCGTGTGATTGTGTGATTGTGTGAGTGTGTGATTGTGTGATTGTGTGATTGTGTGATTGTGTGATTGTGTGATTGTGTGATTGTGTGATTGTGTGATTGTGTGATTGTGTGATTGTGTGATTGTGTGATTGTGTGATTGTGTGATTGTGTGATTGTGTGATTGTGTGGTTGTGTGATTGCTTGATTGTGTGATTAGGTGATTGTGTGATTGTGTGATTGTGTGATTGTGTGATTGTGTGGTTGTGTGATTGTGTGATTGTGTGATTGTGTGATTGTGTGATTGTGTGATTGTGCGATTGTGTGATTGTGTGATTGTGTGATTGTGTGATTATGTGATTGTGTGATTGTGTGATTGTGTGATTGTGTGAGTGTGTGATTGTCTGATTGAGTGATTGTGTGCTTGTGTGATTGCGTGGTTGTGTGATTGTGTGATTGTGTGATTGTGTGCTTGTGTGATTGCGTGGTTGTGTGATTGTGTGATTGTGTGATTAGGTGATTGTGTGATTGTGTGATTGTGTGATTGTGACTGTGTGATTGTGTGATTGTGTGATTGAGTGATTGTGTGCTTGTGTGATTGTGTGATTGTGTGATTGTGTGATTGTGTGATTGTGTGATTGTGTGATTGTGTGATTATGTGATTGTGTGATTGTGTGATTGTGTGATTGTGTGATTGTGTGATTGTGTGAGTGTGTGATTGTCTGATTGAGTGATTGTGTGCTTGTGTGATTGTGTGGTTGTGTGATTGTGTGATTGTGTGATTAGGTGATTGTGTAATTGTGTGATTGTGGGATTGTGACTGTGTGATTGTGTGAGTGTGTGATTGTGTGATTGAGTGATTGTGTACTTGTGTGATTGTGTGATTGTGTGATTGTGTGATTGTGTGACTGTGTGATTGTGTGATTTTGTAATTGTGTGATTGTGTGATTGTGCGATTGTGTAATTGTGATTGTGTGATTGTGATTGTGTGTACTGTGTGATTGTGTGATTGTGTGATTGTGTGATTAGGTGATTGTGTAATTGTGTGATTGTGGGATTGTGACTGTGTGATTGTGTGAGTGTGTGATTGTGTGATTGAGTGATTGTGTGCTTGTGTGATTGTGTTGTTGTGTGATTGTGTGATTGTGTGATTGTGTGATTGTGTGATTGTGTGATTGTGTGATTGTGGGATTGTGACTGTGTGATTGTGTGAGTGTGTGATTGTGTGATTGAGTGATTGTGTGCTTGTGTGATTGTGTTGTTGTGTGATTGTGTGATTGTGTGATTGTGTGATTGTGTGATTGTGTGATTGTGTGATTGTGTGATTGTGTGATTGTGTGATTGTGTGATTGTGTGATTGTGTGATTGTGTGATTGTGTGATTGTGTGATTGTGTGATTGTGTGATTGTGGTTGTGTGATTGTGACTGTGTGATTGTGATTGTGTGATTGTGATTGTGTGATTGTGACTGTGTGATTGTGTGAGTGTGTGATTGTGTGATTGTGTGATTGTGTGATTTATTGAGTGTGCGATTGTGTGATTGTGTGATTGTGTGATTGTGTGATTGTGATTGTGTGATTGTGACTGTGTGATTGTGTGAGTGTGTGATTGTGTGATTGAGTGATTGTGTGGTTGTGTGATTGTGTGGTTGTGTGATTGTGTGGTTGTGTGATTGTGTGATTGTGTGATTGTGTGATTGTGTGATTGTGTGATTGTGTGGTTGTGTGATTGTGTGATTGTGTGGTTGTGTGATTGTTTGATTCTGTGATTAGGTGATTGTGTGATTGTGTGATTGTGTGATTGTGTGATTGTGTGGTTGTGTGATTGTGTGATTGTGATTGTGTGATTGTGACTGTGTGATTGTGTGAGTGTGTGATTGTGTGATTGAGTGATTGTGTGGTTGTGTGATTGTGTGGTTGTGTGATTGTGTGGTTGTGTGATTGTGTGATTGTGTGATTGTGTGATTGTGTGATTGTGTGGTTGTGTGATTGTGGGATTGTGTGGTTGTGTGATTGTTTGATTGTGTGATTAGGTGATTGTGTGATTGTGTGATTGTGTGATTGTGTGATTGTGTGGTTGTGTGATTGTGTGATTGTGATTGTGTGATTGTGACTGTGTGATTGTGTGAGTGTGTGATTGTGTGATTGTGTGATTGTGTGATTGTGTGATTGTGTGATTGTGTGGTTGTGTGATTGTGTGATTGTGTGATTAGGTGATTGTGTGATTGTGCGATTGTGTAATTGTGATTGTGTGATTGTGATTGTGTGTACTGTGTGATTGTGTGATTGTGTGATTGTGTGATTGTGTGATTGTGTGATTGTGTGATTGTGTGATTGTGTGATTGTGTGATTGTGTGATTATGTGATTGTGTGATTGTGTGATTGTGTGATTGTGTGAGTGTGTGATTGTCTGATTGAGTGATTGTGTGCTTGTGTGATTGTGAGCTTGTGTGATTGTGTGATTGTGTGATTTGGTGATTGTGCAATTGTGTGATTGTGGGATTGTGACTGTGTGATTGTGTGAGTGTGTGATTGTGTGATTGAGTGATTGTGTGCTTGTGTGATTGTGTTGTTGTGTGATTGTGTGATTGTGTGATTGTGTGATTGTGTGATTGTGTGATTGTGTGATTGTGTGATTGTGACTGTGTGATTGTGTGGTTGTGTGATTGTGTGATTGTGTGATTGTGTGATTGTGTGATTGTGTGATTGTGTGATTGTGTGATTGTGTGATAGTGACTGTGTGATTGTGTGATTGTGTGATTGTGTGATTGTGTGACCGTGATTGTGTGACCGTGATTGTGTGACCGTGATTGTGTGGCCGTGATTGAGTGACCGTGATTGTGATTGCGTGATTGTGTGATTGTGTGATCGTGTGATCGTGTGATTGTGTGATCGTGTGATTGTGTGATTGTGTGAGTGTGTGATTGTGTGATTGTGTGATTGTGTGATTGTGTGATTGTGTGATTGTGTGATTGTGTGATTGTGTGATTGTGTGATTGTGTGATTGTGTGATTGTGTGATTGTGTGATTGTGTGATTGTGTGATTGTGTGATTGTGTGATTGTGTGATTGTGTGGTTCT
The DNA here is from genome assembly GCF_050947335.1 of Megachile rotundata. Taxonomy (NCBI): domain Eukaryota; kingdom Metazoa; phylum Arthropoda; class Insecta; order Hymenoptera; family Megachilidae; genus Megachile; species Megachile rotundata. Next base: position 67,403 of record NW_027473376.1, on the reverse strand, counting down.
GTGATTGTTTGATCGTGTGATTAGGTGATTGTGTGATTGTGTGATTGTGTGATTGTGTGATTGTGTGGTTGTGTGATTGTGTGATTGTGTGATTGTGTGATTGTGTGATTGTGTGATTGTGCGATTGTGTGATTGTGTGATTGTGTGATTGTGTGATTATGTGATTGTGTGATTGTGTGATTGTGTGATTGTGTGAGTGTGTGATTGTCTGATTGAGCGATTGTGCGCTTGTGTGATTGCGTGGTTGTGTGATTGTGTGATTGTGTGATTAGGTGATTGTGTGATTGTGTGATTGTGTGATTGTGTGATTGTGACTGTGTGATTGTGTGATTGTGTGATTGAGTGATTGTGTGCTTGTGTGATTGTGTGGTTGTGTGATTGTGTGATTGTGTGATTGTGTGATTGTGTGATTGTGTGATTGTGTGATTGTGTGATTGTGTGATTGTGTGATTGTGTGATTGTGTGATTGTGTGACTGTGTGATTGTGTGATTTTGTGATTGTGTGATTGTGTGATTGTGCGATTGTGTAATTGTGATTGTGTGATTGTGATTGTGTGTACTGTGTGATTGTGTGATTGTGTGATTGTGTGATTGTGTGATTGTGTGATTGTGTGATTGTGTGATTGTGTGATTGTGACTGTGTGATTGTGTGGTTGTGTGATTGTGTGATTGTGTGATTGTGTGATTGTGTGATTGTGTGATTGTGTGATAGTGACTGTGTGATTGTGTGATTGTGTGATTGTGTGATTGTGTGACCGTGATTGTGTGACCGTGATTGTGTGACCGTGATTGTGTGACCGTGATTGTGTGGCCGTGATTGAGTGACCGTGATTGTGATTGCGTGATTGTGTGATTGTGCGATCGTGTGATCGTGTGATTGTGTGATCGTGTGATTGTGTGATTGTGTGAGTGTGTGATTGTGTGATTGTGTGATTGTGTGATTGTGTGATTGTGTGATTGTGTGATTGTGTGATTGTGTGATTGTGTGATTGTGTGATTGTGTGATTGTGTGATTGTGTGATTGTGTGATTGTGTGATTGTGTGATTGTGTGGTTGTGTGATTGCTTGATTGTGTGATTAGGTGATTGTGTGATTGTGTGATTGTGTGATTGTGTGATTGTGTGGTTGTGTGATTGTGTGATTGTGTGATTGTGTGATTGTGTGATTGTGTGATTGTGCGATTGTGTGATTGTGTGATTGTGTGATTGTGTGATTATGTGATTGTGTGATTGTGTGATTGTGTGATTGTGTGAGTGTGTGATTGTCTGATTGAGTGATTGTGTGCTTGTGTGATTGCGTGGTTGTGTGATTGTGTGATTGTGTGATTGTGTGCTTGTGTGATTGCGTGGTTGTGTGATTGTGTGATTGTGTGATTAGGTGATTGTGTGATTGTGTGATTGTGTGATTGTGACTGTGTGATTGTGTGATTGTGTGATTGAGTGATTGTGTGCTTGTGTGATTGTGTGATTGTGTGATTGTGTGATTGTGTGATTGTGTGATTGTGTGATTGTGTGATTATGTGATTGTGTGATTGTGTGATTGTGTGATTGTGTGATTGTGTGATTGTGTGAGTGTGTGATTGTCTGATTGAGTGATTGTGTGCTTGTGTGATTGTGTGGTTGTGTGATTGTGTGATTGTGTGATTAGGTGATTGTGTAATTGTGTGATTGTGGGATTGTGACTGTGTGATTGTGTGAGTGTGTGATTGTGTGATTGAGTGATTGTGTACTTGTGTGATTGTGTGATTGTGTGATTGTGTGATTGTGTGACTGTGTGATTGTGTGATTTTGTAATTGTGTGATTGTGTGATTGTGCGATTGTGTAATTGTGATTGTGTGATTGTGATTGTGTGTACTGTGTGATTGTGTGATTGTGTGATTGTGTGATTAGGTGATTGTGTAATTGTGTGATTGTGGGATTGTGACTGTGTGATTGTGTGAGTGTGTGATTGTGTGATTGAGTGATTGTGTGCTTGTGTGATTGTGTTGTTGTGTGATTGTGTGATTGTGTGATTGTGTGATTGTGTGATTGTGTGATTGTGTGATTGTGTGATTGTGTGATTGTGGGATTGTGACTGTGTGATTGTGTGAGTGTGTGATTGTGTGATTGAGTGATTGTGTGCTTGTGTGATTGTGTTGTTGTGTGATTGTGTGATTGTGTGATTGTGTGATTGTGTGATTGTGTGATTGTGTGATTGTGTGATTGTGTGATTGTGTGATTGTGTGATTGTGTGATTGTGTGATTGTGTGATTGTGTGATTGTGTGATTGTGGTTGTGTGATTGTGACTGTGTGATTGTGATTGTGTGATTGTGATTGTGTGATTGTGACTGTGTGATTGTGTGAGTGTGTGATTGTGTGATTGTGTGATTGTGTGATTTATTGAGTGTGCGATTGTGTGATTGTGTGATTGTGTGATTGTGTGATTGTGATTGTGTGATTGTGACTGTGTGATTGTGTGAGTGTGTGATTGTGTGATTGAGTGATTGTGTGGTTGTGTGATTGTGTGGTTGTGTGATTGTGTGGTTGTGTGATTGTGTGATTGTGTGATTGTGTGATTGTGTGATTGTGTGATTGTGTGGTTGTGTGATTGTGTGATTGTGTGGTTGTGTGATTGTTTGATTCTGTGATTAGGTGATTGTGTGATTGTGTGATTGTGTGATTGTGTGATTGTGTGGTTGTGTGATTGTGTGATTGTGATTGTGTGATTGTGACTGTGTGATTGTGTGAGTGTGTGATTGTGTGATTGAGTGATTGTGTGGTTGTGTGATTGTGTGGTTGTGTGATTGTGTGGTTGTGTGATTGTGTGATTGTGTGATTGTGTGATTGTGTGATTGTGTGGTTGTGTGATTGTGGGATTGTGTGGTTGTGTGATTGTTTGATTGTGTGATTAGGTGATTGTGTGATTGTGTGATTGTGTGATTGTGTGATTGTGTGGTTGTGTGATTGTGTGATTGTGATTGTGTGATTGTGACTGTGTGATTGTGTGAGTGTGTGATTGTGTGATTGAGTGATTGTGTGGTTGTGTGATTGTGTGGTTGTGTGATTGTGTGGTTGTGTGATTGTGTGATTGTGTGATTGTGTGGTTGTGTGATTGTTTGATTGTGTGATTAGGTGATTGTGTGATTGTGTGATTGTGTGATTGTGTGATTGTGTGGTTGTGTGATTGTGTGATTGTGTGATTGTGTGATTGTGTGATTGTGTGATCGTGCGATTGTGTGATCGTGTGATTGTGTGATTGTGTGATTGTGTGATTATGTGATTGTGTGATTGTGTGATTGTGTGATTGTGTGAGTGTGTGATTGTCTGATTGAGTGGTTGTGTGCTTGTGTGATTGCGTGGTTGTGTGATTGTGTGATTGTGTGATTAGGTGATTGTGTGATTGTGTGATTGTGTGATTGTGACTGTGTGATTGTGTGAGTGTGTGATTGTGTGATTGAGTGATTGTGTGCTTGTGTGATTGTGTGGTTGTGTGACTGTGTGATTGTGTGATTGTGTGATTGTGTGATTGTGTGATTGTGTGATTGTGTGATTGTGTGATTGTGTGGTTGTGTGATTGTGTGATTGTGTGATTGTGTGGTTGTGTGATTGTTTGATTGTGTGATTAGGTGATTGCGTGGTTGCGTGATTGTGTGATTGTGTGATTAGGTGATTGTGTGATTGTGTGATTGTGTGAGTGTGTGATTGTCTGATTGAGTGGTTGTGTGCTTGCGTGATTGCGTGGTTGTGTGATCGCGTGGTTGTGTGATTGTGTGATTGTGTGATTGTGTGATTGTGTGGTTGTGTGATTGCTTGATTGTGTGATTAGGTGATTGTGTGATTGTGTGATTGTGTGATTGTGTGATTGTGTGGTTGTGTGATTGTGTGATTGTGTGATTGTGTGATTGTGTGATTGTGTGATTGTGCGATTGTGTGATTGTGTGATTGTGTGATTGTGTGATTATGTGATTGTGTGATTGTGTGATTGTGTGATTGTGTGAGTGTGTGATTGTCTGATTGAGTGATTGTGTGCTTGTGTGATTGCGTGGTTGTGTGATTGTGTGATTGTGTGATTAGGTGATTGTGTGATTGTGTGATTGTGTGATTGTGTGATTGTGTGATTGTGTGATTGTGTGATTGTGTGATTGTGTGATTGTGTGATTGTGTGATTGTGTGATTGTGTGATTGTGTGATTGTGTGATTGTGTGATTGTGTGATTGTGTGATTGTGACTGTGTGATTGTGTGGTTGTGTGATTGTGTGATTGTGTGATTGTGTGATTGTGTGATTGTGTGGTTGTGTGATTGTGTGATTGTGTGATTAGGTGATTGTGTGATTATGTGATTGTGTGATTGTGTGATTGTGTGATTGTGTGATTGTGTGATTGTGTGATTGTGTGAGTGTGTGATTGTCTGATTGAGTGATTGTGTGCTTGTGTGATTGTGTGGTTGTGTGATTGTGTGATTGTGTGATTGTGTGATTAGGTGATTGTGTAATTGTGTGATTGTGGGATTGTGACTGTGTGATTGTGTGAGTGTGTGATTGTGTGATTGAGTGATTGTGTGCTTGTGTGATTGTGTTGTTGTGTGATTGTGTGATTGTGTGATTGTGTGATTGTGTGATTGTGTGATTGTGTGATTGTGTGATTGTGTGATTGTGCGATTGTGTGATTGTGTGATTGTGTGATTGTGGTTGTGTGATTGTGACTGTGTGATTGTGATTGTGTGATTGTGATTGTGTGATTGTGACTGTGTGATTGTGTGAGTGTGTGATTGTGTGATTGTGTGATTGTGTGATTTATTGAGTGTGCGATTGTGTGATTGTGTGATTGTGTGATTGTGTGATTGTGATTGTGTGATTGTGACTGTGTGATTGTGTGAGTGTGTGATTGTGTGATTGAGTGATTGTGTGGTTGTGTGATTGTGTGGTTGTGTGATTGTGTGGTTGTGTGATTGTGTGATTGTGTGATTGTGTGATTGTGTGATTGTGTGGTTGTGTGATTGTGTGATTGTGTGGTTGTGTGATTGTTTGATTCTGTGATTAGGTGATTGTGTGATTGTGTGATTGTGTGATTGTGTGGTTGTGTGATTGTGTGATTGTGATTGTGTGATTGTGACTGTGTGATTGTGTGAGTGTGTGATTGTGTGATTGAGTGATTGTGTGGTTGTGTGATTGTGTGGTTGTGTGATTGTGTGGTTGTGTGATTGTGTGATTGTGTGATTGTGTGATTGTGTGATTGTGTGGTTGTGTGATTGTGTGATTGTGTGGTTGTGTGATTGTTTGATTGTGTGATTAGGTGATTGTGTGATTGTGTGATTGTGTGATTGTGTGGTTGTGTGATTGTGTGATTGTGATTGTGTGATTGTGACTGTGTGATTGTGTGATTGTGACTGTGTGATTGTGTGAGTGTGTGATTGTGTGATTGAGTGATTGTGTGGTTGTGTGATTGTGTGGTTGTGTGATTGTGTGGTTGTGTGATTGTGTGATTGTGTGATTGTGTGATTGTGTGATTGTGTGGTTGTGTGATTGTTTGATTGTGTGATTAGGTGATTGTGTGATTGTGTGATTGTGTGATTGTGTGATTGTGTGGTTGTGTGATTGTGTGATTGTGTTATTGTGTGATTGTGTGATTGTGTGATGGTGTGATTGTGCGATTGTGTGATCGTGTGATTGTGTGATTGTGTGATTGTGTGATTATGTGATTGTGTGATTGTGTGATTGTGTGATTGTGTGAGTGTGTGATTGTCTGATTGAGTGATTGTGTGCTTGTGTGATTGCGTGGTTGTGTGATTGTGTGATTGTGTGATTAGGTGATTGTGTGATTGTGTGATTGTGTGATTGTGACTGTGTGATTGTGTGAGTGTGTGATTGTGTGATTGAGTGATTGTGTGCTTGTGTGATTGTGTGGTTGTGTGACTGTGTGATTGTGTGATTGTGTGATTGTGTGATTGTGTGATTGTGTGATTGTGTGATTGTGTGATTGTGTGATTGTGTGATTGTGTGATTGTGTGATTGTGTGATTGTGTGGTTGTGTGATTGTTTGATTGTGTGATTAGGTGATTGCGTGGTTGCGTGATTGTGTGATTGTGTGATTAGGTGATTGTGTGATTGTGTGATTGTGTGAGTGTGTGATTGTCTGATTGAGTGATTGTGTGCTTGCGTGATTGCGTGGTTGTGTGATTGCGTGGTTGTGTGATTGTGTGATTGTGTGATTAGGTGATTGTGTGATTTTGTGATTGTGACTGTGTGATTGTGTGAGTGTGTGATTGTGTGATTGAGTGATTGTGTGCTTGTGTGATTGTGTGGTTGTGTGATTGTGTGATTGTGTGATTGTGTGATTGTGTGATTGTGTGATTGTGAGATTGTGTGATTGTGTGATAGTGTGATTGTGTGATTGTGTGATTGTGGTTGTGTGGTTGTGACTGTGTGATTGTGATTGTGTGATTGTGATTGTGTGATTCTGACTCTGTGATTGTGTGAGTGTGTGATTGTGTGATTGTGTGATTGTGTGATTGTGTGAGTGTGTGATTGTGTGATTGTGTGATTGTGTGATTGTGTGAGTGTGCGATTGTGTGATTGTGTGATTGTGTGATTGTGTGATTGTGTGAGTGTGCGATTGTGTGATTGTGTGATTGTGTGATTGTGTGATTGTGATTGTGTGATTGTGACTGTGTGATTGTGTGAGTGTGTGATTGTGTGATTGTGTGATTGTGTGGTTGTGTGATTGTTTGATTGTGTGATCAGGTGATTGTGTGATTGTGTGATTGTCTGATTGTGTGATTGTGTGATTGTGTGATTATGTGATTGTGTGATTGTGTGATTGTGTGAGTGTGTGATTGTCTGATTGAGTGATTGTGTGCTTGTGTGATTGTGTGGTTGTGTGATTGTGTGATTGTGTGATTAGGTGATTGTGTGATTGTGTGATTGTGTGATTGTGACTGTGTGATTGTGTGATTGTGTGATTGAGTGATTGTGTGAGTGTGTGGTTGTGTGATTGTGTGATTGTGTGATTGTGTGGTTGTGTGATTGTGTGATTGTGTGATTGTGTGATTGTGTGATTGTGTGATTGTGTGACTGTGTGATTGTGTGATTTTGTAATTGTGTGATTGTGTGATTGTGCGATTGTGTAATTGTGATTGTGTGATTGTGATTGTGTGTACTGTGTGATTGTGTGATTGTGTGATTGTGTGATTGTGTGATTGTGTGATTGTGTGATTGTGTGATTGTGTGATTGTGTGATTGTGTGATTGTGTGATTGTGTGATTGTGTGCTTGTGTGATTGTGTGGTTGTGTGATTGTGTGATTGTGTGATTGTGTGATTGTGTGATTGTGTGGTTGTGTGATTGTGTGATTGTGTGATTAGGTGATTGTGTGATTGTGCGATTGTGTAATTGTGATTGTGTGATTGTGATTGTGTGTACTGTGTGATTGTGTGATTGTGTGATTGTGTGAATGTGTGATTGTGTGATTGTGTGATTGTGTGATTGTGTGATTGTGTGAGTGTGTGATTGTGTGATTGTGTGATTGTGTGATTGTGACTGTGTGATTGCGTGATTGTATGATTGTGTGGTTGTGTGATTTTGTGATTGTGTGATTGTGTGATTGTGTGATTGTGTGATTGTGACTGTGTGATTGTGTGAGTGTGTGATTGTGTGAGTGTGTGATTGTGTGATTGTGTGATTGTGTGATTGTGTGATTGTGTGATTGTGTGATTGTGTGATTGTGTGATTGTGTGATTGTGTGATTGTGTGATTGTGTGATTGTGTGATTGTGTGATTGTGTGATTGTGTGATTGTGTGATTGTGTGATTGTGTGATTATGTGATTGTGTGATTGTGTGAGTGTGTGATTGTGTGATTGTGTGCATGTGTGATTGTGTGATTGTGTGATTGTGTGATTGTGTGATTGTGTGATTGTGTGATTGTGTGATTATGTGATTGTGGTTGTGTGATTGTGACTGTGTGATTGTGATTGTGTGATTGTGATTGTGTGATTGTGACTGTGTGATTGTGTGAGTGTGTGATTGTGTGATTGTGTGATTGTGTGATTTATTGAGTGTGCGATTGTGTGATTGTGTGATTGTGCGATTGTGTGATTGTGTGATTGTGTGATTGTGTGATTGTGTGATTGTGTGATTGTGTGATTGTGTGATTGTGTGATTGTGTGATTGTGTGATTGTGTGATTGTGTGATTGTGACTGTGTGATTGTGTGGTTGTGTGATTGTGTGATTGTGTGATTGTGTGATTGTGTGATTGTGTGATAGTGACTGTGTGATTGTGTGATTGTGTGATTGTGTGATTGTGTGATTGTGTGACCGTGATTGTGTGACCGTGATTGTGTGACCGTGATTGTGTGGCCGTGATTGAGTGACCGTGATTGTGATTGCGTGATTGTGTGATTGTGCGATCGTGTGATCGTGTGATTGTGTGATCGTGTGATTGTGTGATTGTGTGAGTGTGTGATTGTGTGATTGTGTGATTGTGTGATTGTGTGATTGTGTGATTGTGTGATTGTGTGATTGTGTGATTGTGTGATTGTGTGATTGTGTGATTGTGTGATTGTGTGATTGTGTGATTGTGTGATTGTGTGATTGTGTGATTGTGTGATTGTGTGATTGTGTGATTGTGTGGTTGTGTGATTGCTTGATTGTGTGATTAGGTGATTGTGTGATTGTGTGATTGTGTGATTGTGTGATTGTGTGGTTGTGTGATTGTGTGATTGTGTGATTGTGTGATTGTGTGATTGTGTGATTGTGCGATTGTGTGATTGTGTGATTGTGTGATTGTGTGATTATGTGATTGTGTGATTGTGTGATTGTGTGATTGTGTGAGTGTGTGATTGTCTGATTGAGTGATTGTGTGCTTGTGTGATTGCGTGGTTGTGTGATTGTGTGATTGTGTGATTAGGTGATTGTGTGATTGTGTGATTGTGTGATTGTGTGATTGTGTGATTGTGTGATTGTGTGATTGTGTGATTGTGTGATTGTGTGATTGTGTGATTGTGTGATTGTGTGATTGTGTGATTGTGTGATTGTGTGATTGTGTGATTGTGTGATTGTGACTGTGTGATTGTGTGGTTGTGTGATTGTGTGATTGTGTGATTGTGTGATTGTGTGATTGTGTGATTGTGTGATTGTGTGATTGTGTGATTGTGTGATTGTGTGATTGTGTGATTGTGTGATTGTGTGATTGTGTGATTGTGTGATTGTGACTGTGTGATTGTGTGGTTGTGTGATTGTGTGATTGTGTGATTGTGTGATTGTGTGATTGTGTGATTGTGTGATTGTGTGATAGTGACTGTGTGATTGTGTGATTGTGTGATTGTGTGCTTGTGTGATTGCGTGGTTGTGTGATTGTGTGATTGTGTGATTGTGTGATTGTGTGATTGTGTGATTGTGTGATTGTGTGATTGTGTGATTGTGTGCTTGTGTCATTGTGTGGTTGTGTGATTGTGTGATTGTGTGATTGTGTGGTTGTGTGATTGTGTGATTGTGTGATTAGGTGATTGTGTGATTATGTGATTGTGTGATTGTGTGATTGTGTGATTGTGTGATTGTGTGATTGTGTGAGTGTGTGATTGTCTGATTGAGTGATTGTGTGCTTGTGTGATTGTGTGGTTGTGTGATTGTGTGATTGTGTGATTGTGTGATTAGGTGATTGTGTAATTGTGTGATTGTGGGATTGTGACTGTGTGATTGTGTGAGTGTGTGATTGTGTGATTGAGTGATTGTGTGCTTGTGTGATTGTGTTGTTGTGTGATTGTGTGATTGTGTGATTGTGTGATTGTGTGATTGTGTGATTGTGTGATTGTGTGATTGTGTGATTGTGTGATTGTGTGATTGTGGTTGTGTGATTGTGACTGTGTGATTGTGATTGTGTGATTGTGATTGTGTGATTGTGACTGTGTGATTGTGTGAGTGTGTGATTGTGTGATTGTGTGATTGTGTGATTTATTGAGTGTGCGATTGTGTGATTGTGTGATTGTGTGATTGTGTGATTGTGATTGTGTGATTGTGACTGTGTGATTGTGTGAGTGTGTGATTGTGTGATTGAGTGATTGTGTGGTTGTGTGATTGTGTGGTTGTGTGATTGTGTGGTTGTGTGATTGTGTGATTGTGTGATTGTGTGATTGTGTGATTGTGATTGTGTGATTGTGACTGTGTGATTGTGTGAGTGTGTGATTGTGTGATTGTGTGATTGTGTGGTTGTGTGATTGTCTGATTGTGTGATTGTGTGATTGTGTGATTATGTGATTGTGTGATTGTGTGATTGTGTGAGTGTGTGATTGTCTGATTGAGTGATTGTGTGCTTGTGTGATTGTGTGGTTGTGTGATTGTGTGATTGTGTGATTAGGTGATTGTGTGATTGTGTGATTGTGTGATTGTGACTGTGTGATTGTGTGATTGTGTGATTGAGTGATTGTGTGAGTGTGTGGTTGTGTGATTGTGTGATTGTGTGATTGTGTGGTTGTGTGATTGTGTGATTGTGTGATTGTGTGATTGTGTGATTGTGTGATTGTGTGATTGTGTGACTGTGTGATTGTGTGATTTTGTAATTGTGTGATTGTGTGATTGTGCGATTGTGTAATTGTGATTGTGTGATTGTGATTGTGTGTACTGTGTGATTGTGTGATTGTGTGATTGTGTGATTGTGTGATTGTGTGATTGTGTGATTGTGTGATTGTGTGATTGTGTGATTAGGTGATTGTGTGATTGTGTGATTGTGTGATTGTGACTGTGTGATTGTGTGATTGTGTGATTGAGTGATTGTGTGAGTGTGTGGTTGTGTGATTGTGTGATTGTGTGATTGTGTGGTTGTGTGATTGTGTGATTGTGTGATTGTGTGATTGTGTGATTGTGTGATTGTGTGATTGTGTGACTGTGTGATTGTGTGATTTTGTAATTGTGTGATTGTGTGATTGTGCGATTGTGTAATTGTGATTGTGTGATTGTGATTGTGTGTACTGTGTGATTGTGTGATTGTGTGATTGTGTGATTGTGTGATTGTGTGATTGTGTGATTGTGTGATTGTGTGATTGTGTGATTGTGTGATTGTGTGCTTGTGTGATTGTGTGGTTGTGTGATTGTGTGATTGTGTGATTGTGTGATTGTGTGGTTGTGTGATTGTGTGATTGTGTGATTAGGTGATTGTGTGATTGTGCGATTGTGTAATTGTGATTGTGTGATTGTGATTGTGTGTACTGTGTGATTGTGTGATTGTGTGATTGTGTGATTGTGTGATTGCGTGATTGTGTGATTGTGTGATTGTGTGATTGTGTGATTGTGTGATTGTGTGATTGTGTGATTGTGTGATTGTGTGATTGTGTGATTGTGTGAGTGTGTGATTGTGTGATTGAGTGATTGTGTGCTTGTGTGATTGTGTTGTTGTGTGATTGTATGATTGTGTGATTGTGTGATTGTGTGATTGTGTGAGTGTGTGATTGTGTGATTGTGTGATTGTGTGATTGTGTGATTGTGTGATTGTGTGATTGTGTGATTGTGTGATTGTGTGATTGTGTGATTGTGTGATTGTGTGATTATGCGATTGTGTGATTGTGTGATTGTGTGATTGTGTGAGTGTGTGATTGTCTGATTGAGTGATTGTGTGCTTGTGTGATTGTGTGATTGTGTGATTAGGTGATTGTGTAATTGTGTGATTGTGGGATTGTGACTGTGTGATTGTGTGAGTGTGTGATTGTGTGATTGTGTGATTGTGTGCTTGTGTGATTGTGTGATTGTGTGATTGTGTGATTGTGTGATTGTGTGATTGTGTGATTGTGTGATAGTGACTGTGTGATTGTGTGATTGTGTGATTGTGTGCTTGTGTGATTGCGTGGTTGTGTGATTGTGTGATTGTGTGATTAGGTGATTGTGTGATTGTGTGATTGTGTGATTGTGACTGTGTGATTGTGTGATTGTGTGATTGAGTGATTGTGTGCTTGTGTGATTGTGTGATTGTGTGATTGTGTGATTGTGTGATTGTGTGATTGTGTGATTATGTGATTGTGTGATTGTGTGATTGTGTGATTGTGTGATTGTGTGATTGTGTGAGTGTGTGATTGTCTGATTGAGTGATTGTGTGCTTGTGTGATTGTGTGGTTGTGTGATTGTGTGATTGTGTGATTAGGTGATTGTGTAATTGTGTGATTGTGGGATTGTGACTGTGTGATTGTGTGAGTGTGTGATTGTGTGATTGAGTGATTGTGTGCTTGTGTGATTGTGTGATTGTGTGATTGTGTGATTGTGTGACTGTGTGATTGTGTGATTTTGTAATTGTGTGATTGTGTGATTGTGCGATTGTGTAATTGTGATTGTGTGATTGTGATTGTGTGTACTGTGTGATTGTGTGATTGTGTGATTGTGTGATTGTGTGATTGTGTGATTGTGTGATTGTGTGATTGTGTGATTGTGTGATTGTGTGATTGTGTGATTGTGTGATTGTGTGCTTGTGTCATTGTGTGGTTGTGTGATTGTGTGATTGTGTGATTGTGTGATTGTGTGATTGTGTGGTTGTGTGATTGTGTGATTGTGTGATTAGGTGATTGTGTGATTATGTGATTGTGTGATTGTGTGATTGTGTGATTGTGTGATTGTGTGATTGTGTGAGTGTGTGATTGTCTGATTGAGTGATTGTGTGCTTGTGTGATTGTGTGGTTGTGTGATTGTGTGATTGTGTGATTGTGTGATTAGGTGATTGTGTAATTGTGTGATTGTGGGATTGTGACTGTGTGATTGTGTGAGTGTGTGATTGTGTGATTGAGTGATTGTGTGCTTGTGTGATTGTGTTGTTGTGTGATTGTGTGATTGTGTGATTGTGTGATTGTGTGATTGTGTGATTGTGTGATTGTGTGATTGTGTGATTGTGTGATTGTGGTTGTGTGATTGTGACTGTGTGATTGTGATTGTGTGATTGTGATTGTGTGATTGTGACTGTGTGATTGTGTGAGTGTGTGATTGTGTGATTGTGTGATTTATTGAGTGTGCGATTGTGTGATTGTGTGATTGTGTGATTGTGTGATTGTGATTGTGTGATTGTGACTGTGTGATTGTGTGAGTGTGTGATTGTGTGATTGAGTGATTGTGTGGTTGTGTGATTGTGTGGTTGTGTGATTGTGTGGTTGTGTGATTGTGTGATTGTGTGATTAGGTGATTGTGTGATTGTGTGATTGTGTGATTGTGACTGTGTGATTGTGTGATTGTGTGATTGAGTGATTGTGTGAGTGTGTGGTTGTGTGATTGTGTGATTGTGTGATTGTGTGGTTGTGTGATTGTGTGATTGTGTGATTGTGTTATTGTGTGAGTGTGTGAATGTCTGATTGAGTGATTGTGTGCTTGTGTGATTGTGTGGTTGTGTGATTGTGTGATTGTGTGATTAGGTGATTGTGTGATTGTGTGATTGTGTGATTGTGACTGTGTGATTGTGTGATTGTGTGATTGAGTGATTGTGTGAGTGTGTGGTTGTGTGATTGTGTGATTGTGTGATTGTGTGGTTGTGTGATTGTGTGATTGTGTGATTGTGTGATTGTGTGATTGTGTGATTGTGTGATTGTGTGACTGTGTGATTGTGTGATTTTGTAATTGTGTGATTGTGTGATTGTGCGATTGTGTAATTGTGATTGTGTGATTGTGATTGTGTGTACTGTGTGATTGTGTGATTGTGTGATTGTGTGATTGTGTGATTGTGTGATTGTGTGATTGTGTGATTGTGTGATTGTGTGATTGTGTGATTGTGTGATTGTGTGCTTGTGTGATTGTGTGGTTGTGTGATTGTGTGATTGTGTGATTGTGTGATTGTGTGATTGTGTGGTTGTGTGATTGTGTGATTGTGTGATTAGGTGATTGTGTGATTGTGCGATTGTGTAATTGTGATTGTGTGATTGTGATTGTGTGTACTGTGTGATTGTGTGATTGTGTGATTGTGTGATTGTGTGATTGTGTGATTGTGTGATTGTGTGATTGTGTGATTGTGTGATTGTGTGATTGTGTGATTGTGTGATTGTGTGATTGTGTGATTGTGTGATTGTGTGATTGTGTGAGTGTGTGATTGTGTGATTGAGTGATTGTGTGCTTGTGTGATTGTGTTGTTGTGTGATTGTATGATTGTGTGATTGTGTGATTGTGTGATTGTGTGAGTGTGTGATTGTGTGATTGTGTGATTGTGTGATTGTGTGATTGTGTGATTGTGTGATTGTGTGATTGTGTGATTGTGTGATTGTGTGATTGTGTGATTGTGTGATTGTGTGATTGTGTGATTATGCGATTGTGTGATTGTGTGATTGTGTGATTGTGTGAGTGTGTGATTGTCTGATTGAGTGATTGTGTGCTTGTGTGATTGTGTGCTTGTGTGATTGTGTGATTGTGTGATTAGGTGATTGTGTAATTGTGTGATTGTGGGATTGTGACTGTGTGATTGTGTGAGTGTGTGATTGTGTGATTGTGTGCTTGTGTGATTGTGTGATTGTGTGATTGTGTGATTGTGTGATTGTGTGATTGTGTGATTGTGTGATTGTGTGATTGTGTGATTGTGTGATTGTGTGATTGTGTGATTGTGTGATTGTGTGATTGTGTGATTGTGTGATTGTGTGATTGTGTGATTGTGTGATTGTGTGATTGTGTGATTGTGTGATTGTGTGAGTGTGTGATTGTGTGATTGAGTGATTGTGTGCTTGTGTGATTGTGTTGTTGTGTGATTGTGTGATTGTGTGATTCTGTGATTGTGTGATTGTGTGAGTGTGTGATTGTGTGATTGTGTGATTGTGTGATTGTGTGATTGTGTGATTGTGTGATTGTGTGATTGTGTGATTGTGTGATTGTGTGATTGTGTGAGTGTGTGATTGTGTGATTGAGTGATTGTGTGCTTGTGTGATTGTGTTGTTGTGTGATTGTGTGATTGTGTGATTGTGTGATTGTGTGATTGTGTGAGTGTGTGATTGTGTGATTGTGTGATTGTGTGATTGTGACTGTGTGATTGCGTGATTGTGTGATTGTGTGGTTGTGTGATTTTGTGATTGTGTGATTGTGTGATTGTGTGATTGTGTGATTGGGACTGTGTGATTGTGTGAGTGTGTGATTGTGTGAGTGTGTGATTGTGTGATTGTGTGATTGTGTGATTGTGTGATTGTGTGATTGTGTGATTGTGTGGTTGTGTGATTGTGTGATTGTGTGATTAGGTGATTGTGTGATTGTGCGATTGTGTAATTGTGATTGTGTGATTGTGATTGTGTGTACTGTGTGATTGTGTGATTGTGTGATTGTGTGATTGTGTGATTGTGTGATTGTGTGATTGTGTGATTGTGTGATTGTGTGATTGTGTGATTGTGTGATTGTGTGATTGTGTGATTGTGTGATTGTGTGATTGTGTGATTGTGTGATTGTGTGATTGTGTGATTGTGTGATTGTGTGATTATGTGATTGTGTGATTGTGTGATTGTGTGATTGTGTGAGTGTGTGATTGTCTGATTGAGTGATTGTGTGCTTGTGTGATTGTGTGCTCGTGTGATTGTGTGATTGTGTGATTAGGTGATTGTGCAATTGTGTGATTGTGGGATTGTGACTGTGTGATTGTGTGAGTGTGTGATTGTGTGATTGTGTGCTTGTGTGATTGTGTGATTGTGTGATTGTGTGATTGTGTGATTGTGTGATTGTGTGATTGTGTGATTGTGGTTGTGTGATTGTGACTGTGTGATTGTGATTGTGTGATTGTGATTGTGTGATTGTGATTGTGTGATTGTGATTGTGTGATTGTGACTGTGTGATTGTGTGAGTGTGTGATTGTGTGATTGTGTGATTGTGTGATTGTGTGATTGTGTGATTGTGTGATTGTGACTGTGTGATTGTGTGGTTGTGTGATTGTGTGATTGTGTGATTGTGTGATTGTGTGATTGTGTGATTGTGTGATTGTGTGATTGTGTGATTGTGTGATTGTGTGATTGTGTGATAGTGACTGTGTGATTGTGTGATTGTGTGATTGTGTGATTGTGTGATTGTGTGACCGTGATTGTGTGACCGTGATTGTGTGACCGTGATTGTGTGGCCGTGATTGAGTGACCGTGATTGTGATTGCGTGATTGTGTGATTGTGCGATCGTGTGATCGTGTGATTGTGTGATCGTGTGATTGTGTGATTGTGTGAGTGTGTGATTGTGTGATTGTGTGATTGTGTGATTGTGTGATTGTGTGATTGTGTGATTGTGTGATTGTGTGATTGTGTGATTGTGTGATTGTGTGATTGTGTGATTGTGTGATTGTGTGATTGTGTGATTGTGTGATTGTGTGATTGTGTGGTTGTGTGATTGCTTGATTGTGTGATTAGGTGATTGTGTGATTGTGTGATTGTGTGATTGTGTGATTGAGTGATTGTGTGCTTGTGTGATTGTGTGATTGTGTGATTGTGTGATTGTGTGATTGTGTGATTGTGTGATTGTGTGATTATGTGATTGTGTGATTGTGTGATTGTGTGATTGTGTGATTGTGTGATTGTGTGAGTGTGTGATTGTCTGATTGAGTGATTGTGTGCTTGTGTGATTGTGTGGTTGTGTGATTGTGTGATTGTGTGATTAGGTGATTGTGTAATTGTGTGATTGTGGGATTGTGACTGTGTGATTGTGTGAGTGTGTGATTGTGTGATTGAGTGATTGTGTGCTTGTGTGATTGTGTGATTGTGTGATTGTGTGATTGTGTGACTGTGTGATTGTGTGATTTTGTAATTGTGTGATTGTGTGATTGTGCGATTGTGTAATTGTGATTGTGTGATTGTGATTGTGTGTACTGTGTGATTGTGTGATTGTGTGATTGTGTGATTGTGTGATTGTGTGATTGTGTGATTGTGTGATTGTGTGATTGTGTGATTGTGTGATTGTGTGCTTGTGTCATTGTGTGGTTGTGTGATTGTGTGATTGTGTGATTGTGTGATTGTGTGATTGTGTGGTTGTGTGATTGTGTGATTGTGTGATTAGGTGATTGTGTGATTATGTGATTGTGTGATTGTGTGATTGTGTGATTGTGTGATTGTGTGATGGTGTGATTGTGTGAGTGTGTGATTGTCTGATTGAGTGATTGTGTGCTTGTGTGATTGTGTGGTTGTGTGATTGTGTGATTGTGTGATTGTGTGATTAGGTGATTGTGTAATTGTGTGATTGTGGGATTGTGACTGTGTGATTGTGTGAGTGTGTGATTGTGTGATTGAGTGATTGTGTGCTTGTGTGGTTGTGTGATTGTGTGATTGTGTGATTGTGTGATTGTGTGATTGTGTGATTGTGTGATTGTGTGATTGTGTGATTGTGTGATTGTGTGATTGTGTGATTGTGTGATTGTGTGATTGTGGTTGTGTGATTGTGACTGTGTGATTGTGATTGTGTGATTGTGATTGTGTGATTGTGACTGTGTGATTGTGTGAGTGTGTGATTGTGTGATTGTGTGATTGTGTGATTTATTGAGTGTGCGATTGTGTGATTGTGTGATTGTGTGATTGTGTGATTGTGATTGTGTGATTGTGACTGTGTGATTGTGTGAGTGTGTGATTGTGTGATTGAGTGATTGTGTGGTTGTGTGATTGTGTGGTTGTGTGATTGTGTGGTTGTGTGATTGTGTGATTGTGTGATTGTGTGATTGTGTGATTGTGTGATTGTGATTGTGTGATTGTGACTGTGTGATTGCGTGAGTGTGTGATTGTGTGATTGTGTGGTTGTGTGATTGTTTGATTGTGTGATTAGGTGATTGTGTGATTGTGTGATTGTCTGATTGTGTGATTGTGTGATTGTGTGATTATGTGATTGTGTGATTGTGTGATTGTGTGAGTGTGTGATTGTCTGATTGAGTGATTGTGTGCTTGTGTGATTGTGTGGTTGTGTGATTGTGTGATTGTGTGATTAGGTGATTGTGTGATTGTGTGATTGTGTGATTGTGACTGTGTGATTGTGTGATTGTGTGATTGCGTGATTGTGTGAGTGTGTGGTTGTGTGATTGTGTGATTGTGTGATTGTGTGGTTGTGTGATTGTGTGATTGTGTGATTGTGTGATTGTGTGATTGTGTGATTGTGTGATTGTGTGACTGTGTGATTGTGTGATTTTGTAATTGTGTGATTGTGTGATTGTGCGATTGTGTAATTGTGATTGTGTGATTGTGATTGTGTGTACTGTGTGATTGTGTGATTGTGTGATTGTGTGATTGTGTGATTGTGTGATTGTGTGATTGTGTGATTGTGTGATTGTGTGATTGTGTGATTGTGTGATTGTGTGCTTGTGTGATTGTGTGGTTGTGTGATTGTGTGATTGTGTGATTGTGTGATTGTGTGATTGTGTGGTTGTGTGATTGTGTGATTGTGTGATTAGGTGATTGTGTGATTGTGCGATTGTGTAATTGTGATTGTGTGATTGTGATTGTGTGTACTGTGTGATTGTGTGATTGTGTGATTGTGTGATTGTGTGATTGTGTGATTGTGTGATTGTGTGATTGTGTGATTGTGTGATTGTGTGATAGTGACTGTGTGATTGTGTGATTGTGTGATTGTGTGATTGTGTGATTGTGTGACCGTGATTGTGTGACCGTGATTGTGTGACCGCGATTGTGTGGCCGTGATTGAGTGACCGTGATTGTGATTGCGTGATTGTGTGATTGTGCGATCGTGTGATCGTGTGATTGTGTGATCGTGTGATTGTGTGATTGTGTGAGTGTGTGATTGTGTGATTGTGTGATTGTGTGATTGTGTGATTGTGTGATTGTGTGATTGTGTGATTGTGTGATTGTGTGATTGTGTGATTGTGTGATTGTGTGATTGTGTGATTGTGTGATTGTGTGATTGTGTGGTTGTGTGATTGCTTGATTGTGTGATTAGGTGATTGTGTGATTGTGTGATTGTGTGATTGTGTGATTGTGTGGTTGTGTGATTGTGTGATTGTGTGATTGTGTGATTGTGTGATTGTGCGATTGTGTGATTGTGTGATTGTGTGATTGTGTGATTATGTGATTGTGTGATTGTGTGATTGTGTGATTGTGTGAGTGTGTGATTGTCTGATTGAGTGATTGTGTGCTTGTGTGATTGCGTGGTTGTGTGATTGTGTGATTGTGTGATTAGGTGATTGTGTGATTGTGTGATTGTGTGATTGTGTGATTGTGTGGTTGTGTGATTGTGTGATTGTGTGATTGTGTGATTGTGTGATTGTGTGATTGTGTGATTGTGTGATTGTGTGATTGTGTGATTGTGTGATTGTGTGATTGTGTGATTGTGTGATTGTGTGATTGTGTGATTGTGACTGTGTGATTGTGTGGTTGTGTGATTGTGTGATTGTGTGATTGTGTGATTGTGTGATTGTGTGATTGTGTGATTGTGTGATAGTGACTGTGTGATTGTGTAATTGTGTGATTGTGTGCTTGTGTGATTGCGTGGTTGTGTGATTGTGTGATTGTGTGATTAGGTGATTGTGTGATTATGTGATTGTGTGATTGTGTGATTGTGTGATTGTGTGAGTGTGTGATTGTCTGATTGAGTGATTGTGTGCTTGTGTGATTGCGTGGTTGTGTGATTGTGTGATTGTGTGATTAGGTGATTGTGTGATTGTGTGATTGTGTGATTGTGTGATTGTGTGATTGTGTGATTGTGTGATTGTGTGATTGTGTGATTGTGTGATTGTGTGATTGTGTGATTGTGTGATTGTGTGATTGTGTGATTGTGTGATTGTGTGATTGTGTGATTGTGTGATTGTGTGATTGTGTGATTGTGACTGTGTGATTGTGTGGTTGTGTGATTGTGTGATTGTGTGATTGTGTGATTGTGTGATTGTGTGATTGTGTGATTGTGTGATAGTGACTGTGTGATTGTGTAATTGTGTGATTGTGTGCTTGTGTGATTGCGTGGTTGTGTGATTGTGTGATTGTGTGATTAGGTGATTGTGTGATTGTGTGATTGTGTGATTGTGACTGTGTGATTGTGTGATTGTGTGATTGAGTGATTGTGTGCTTGTGTAATTGTGTGATTGTGTGATTGTGTGATTGTGTGATTGTGTGATTGTGTGATTGTGTGATTATGTGATTGTGTGATTGTGTGATTGTGTGATTGTGTGATTGTGTGATTGTGTGAGTGTGTGATTGTCTGATTGAGTGATTGTGTGCTTGTGTGATTGTGTGGTTGTGTGATTGTGTGATTGTGTGATTAGGTGATTGTGTAATTGTGTGATTGTGGGATTGTGACTGTGTGATTGTGTGAGTGTGTGATTGCGTGATTGAGTGATTGTGTGCTTGTGTGATTGTGTGATTGTGTGATTGTGTGATTGTGTGACTGTGTGATTGTGTGATTTTGTAATTGTGTGATTGTGTGATTGTGCGATTGTGTAATTGTGATTGTGTGATTGTGATTGTGTGTACTGTGTGATTGTGTGATTGTGTGATTGTGTGATTGTGTGATTGTGTGATTGTGTGATTGTGTGATTGTGTGATTGTGTGATTGTGTGATTGTGTGATTGTGTGCTTGTGTCATTGTGTGGTTGTGTGATTGTGTGATTGTGTGATTGTGTGATTGTGTGATTGTGTGGTTGTGTGATTGTGTGATTGTGTGATTAGGTGATTGTGTGATTATGTGATTGTGTGATTGTGTGATTGTGTGATTGTGTGATTGTGTGATTGTGTGATTGTGTGAGTGTGTGATTGTCTGATTGAGTGATTGTGTGCTTGTGTGATTGTGTGGTTGTGTGATTGTGTGATTGTGTGATTGTGTGATTAGGTGATTGTGTAATTGTGTGATTGTGGGATTGTGACTGTGTGATTGTGTGAGTGTGTGATTGTGTGATTGAGTGATTGTGTGCTTGTGTGGTTGTGTGATTGTGTGATTGTGTGATTGTGTGATTGTGCGATCGTGTGATCGTGTGATTGTGTGATCGTGTGATTGTGTGATTGTGTGAGTGTGTGATTGTGTGATTGTGTGATTGTGTGATTGTGTGATTGTGTGATTGTGACTGTGTGATTGTGTGATTGTGTGATTGAGTGATTGTGTGCTTGTGTAATTGTGTGATTGTGTGATTGTGTGATTGTGTGATTGTGTGATTGTGTGATTGTGTGATTATGTGATTGTGTGATTGTGTGATTGTGTGATTGTGTGATTGTGTGATTGTGTGAGTGTGTGATTGTCTGATTGAGTGATTGTGTGCTTGTGTGATTGTGTGGTTGTGTGATTGTGTGATTGTGTGATTAGGTGATTGTGTAATTGTGTGATTGTGGGATTGTGACTGTGTGATTGTGTGAGTGTGTGATTGTGTGATTGAGTGATTGTGTGCTTGTGTGATTGTGTGATTGTGTGATTGTGTGATTGTGTGACTGTGTGATTGTGTGATTTTGTAATTGTGTGATTGTGTGATTGTGCGATTGTGTAATTGTGATTGTGTGATTGTGATTGTGTGTACTGTGTGATTGTGTGATTGTGTGATTGTGTGATTGTGTGATTGTGTGATTGTGTGATTGTGTGATTGTGTGATTGTGTGATTGTGTGATTGTGTGATTGTGTGCTTGTGTCATTGTGTGGTTGTGTGATTGTGTGATTGTGTGATTGTGTGATTGTGTGATTGTGTGGTTGTGTGATTGTGTGATTGTGTGATTAGGTGATTGTGTGATTATGTGATTGTGTGATTGTGTGATTGTGTGATTGTGTGATTGTGTGATTGTGTGATTGTGTGAGTGTGTGATTGTCTGATTGAGTGATTGTGTGCTTGTGTGATTGTGTGGTTGTGTGATTGTGTGATTGTGTGATTGTGTGATTAGGTGATTGTGTAATTGTGTGATTGTGGGATTGTGACTGTGTGATTGTGTGAGTGTGTGATTGTGTGATTGAGTGATTGTGTGCTTGTGTGGTTGTGTGATTGTGTGATTGTGTGATTGTGTGATTGTGTGATTGTGTGATTGTGTGATTGTGTGATTGTGTGATTGTGTGATTGTGTGATTGTGTGATTGTGTGATTGTGTGATTGTGTGATTGTGGTTGTGTGATTGTGACTGTGTGATTGTGATTGTGTGATTGTGATTGTGTGATTGTGACTGTGTGATTGTGTGAGTGTGTGATTGTGTGATTGTGTGATTGTGTGATTTATTGAGTGTGCGATTGTGTGATTGTGTGATTGTGTGATTGTGTGATTGTGATTGTGTGATTGTGACTGTGTGATTGTGTGAGTGTGTGATTGTGTGATTGAGTGATTGTGTGGTTGTGTGATTGTGTGGTTGTGTGATTGTGTGGTTGTGTGATTGTGTGATTGTGTGATTGTGTGATTGTGTGATTGTGTGATTGTGTGATTGTGTGATTGTGTGATTGTGTGATTGTGTGATTGTGACTGTGTGATTGTGTGGTTGTGTGATTGTGTGATTGTGTGATTGTGTGATTGTGTGATTGTGTGATTGTGTGATTGTGTGATAGTGACTGTGTGATTGTGTGATTGTGTGATTGTGTGCTTGTGTGATTGCGTGGTTGTGTGATTGTGTGATTGTGTGATTAGGTGATTGTGTGATTGTGTGATTGTGTGATTGTGACTGTGTGATTGTGTGATTGTGTGATTGAGTGATTGTGTGCTTGTGTGATTGTGTGATTGTGTGATTGTGTGATTGTGTGATTGTGTGATTGTGTGATTATGTGATTGTGTGATTGTGTGATTGTGTGATTGTGTGATTGTGTGATTGTGTGAGTGTGTGATTGTCTGATTGAGTGATTGTGTGCTTGTGTGATTGTGTGGTTGTGTGATTGTGTGATTGTGTGATTAGGTGATTGTGTAATTGTGTGATTGTGGGATTGTGACTGTGTGATTGTGTGAGTGTGTGATTGTGTGATTGAGTGATTGTGTGCTTGTGTGATTGTGTGATTGTGTGATTGTGTGATTGTGTGACTGTGTGATTGTGTGATTTTGTAATTGTGTGATTGCGTGATAGTGCGATTGTGTAATTGTGATTTTGTGATTGTGATTGTGTGTACTGTGTGATTGTGTGATTGTGTGATTGTGTGATTGTGTGATTGTGTGATTGTGTGATTGTGTGATTGTGTGATTGTGTGATTGTGTGATTGTGTGATTGTGTGATTGTGTGATTGTGTGCTTGTGTCATTGTGTGGTTGTGTGATTGTGTGATTGTGTGATTGTGTGGTTGTGTGATTGTGTGATTGTGTGATTAGGTGATTGTGTGATTATGTGATTGTGTGATTGTGTGATTGTGTTATTGTGTGATTGTGTGATTGTGTGAGTGTGTGATTGTCTGATTGAGTGATTGTGTGCTTGTGTGATTGTGTGGTTGTGTGATTGTGTGATTGTGTGATTGTGTGATTAGGTGATTGTGTAATTGTGTGATTGTGGGATTGTGACTGTGTGATTGTGTGAGTGTGTGATTGTGTGATTGAGTGATTGTGTGCTTGTGTGATTGTGTTGTTGTGTGATTGTGTGATTGTGTGATTGTGTGATTGTGTGATTGTGTGATTGTGTGATTGTGTGATTGTGTGATTGTGTGATTGTGTGATTGTGGTTGTGTGATTGTGACTGTGTGATTGTGATTGTGTGATTGTGATTGTGTGATTGTGACTGTGTGATTGTGTGAGTGTGTGATTGTGTGATTGTGTGATTGTGTGATTTATTGAGTGTGCGATTGTGTGATTGTGTGATTGTGTGATTGTGTGATTGTGATTGTGTGATTGTGACTGTGTGATTGTGTGAGTGTGTGATTGTGTGATTGAGTGATTGTGTGGTTGTGTGATTGTGTGGTTGTGTGATTGTGTGGTTGTGTGATTGTGTGATTGTGTGATTGTGTGATTGTGTGATTGTGATTGTGTGATTGTGACTGTGTGATTGTGTGAGTGTGTGATTGTGTGATTGTGTGATTGTGTGGTTGTGTGATTGTCTGATTGTGTGATTGTGTGATTGTGTGATTATGTGATTGTGTGATTGTGTGATTGTGTGAGTGTGTGATTGTCTGATTGAGTGATTGTGTGCTTGTGTGATTGTGTGGTTGTGTGATTGTGTGATTGTGTGATTAGGTGATTGTGTGATTGTGTGATTGTGTGATTGTGACTGTGTGATTGTGTGATTGTGTGATTGAGTGATTGTGTGAGTGTGTGGTTGTGTGATTGTGTGATTGTGTGATTGTGTGGTTGTGTGATTGTGTGATTGTGTGATTGTGTGATTGTGTGATTGTGTGATTGTGTGATTGTGTGACTGTGTGATTGTGTGATTTTGTAATTGTGTGATTGTGTGATTGTGCGATTGTGTAATTGTGATTGTGTGATTGTGATTGTGTGTACTGTGTGATTGTGTGATTGTGTGATTGTGTGATTGTGTGATTGTGTGATTGTGTGATTGTGTGATTGTGTGATTGTGTGATTGTGTGATTGTGTGCTTGTGTGATTGTGTGGTTGTGTGATTGTGTGATTGTGTGATTGTGTGATTGTGTGATTGTGTGGTTGTGTGATTGTGTGATTGTGTGATTAGGTGATTGTGTGATTGTGCGATTGTGTAATTGTGATTGTGTGATTGTGATTGTGTGTACTGTGTGATTGTGTGATTGTGTGATTGTGTGATTGTGTGATTGCGTGATTGTGTGATTGTGTGATTGTGTGATTGTGTGATTGTGTGATTGTGTGATTGTGTGATTGTGTGATTGTGTGATTGTGTGATTGTGTGAGTGTGTGATTGTGTGATTGAGTGATTGTGTGCTTGTGTGATTGTGTTGTTGTGTGATTGTATGATTGTGTGATTGTGTGATTGTGTGATTGTGTGAGTGTGTGATTGTGTGATTGTGTGATTGTGTGATTGTGTGATTGTGTGATTGTGTGATTGTGTGATTGTGTGATTGTGTGATTGTGTGATTGTGTGATTGTGTGATTATGCGATTGTGTGATTGTGTGATTGTGTGATTGTGTGAGTGTGTGATTGTCTGATTGAGTGATTGTGTGCTTGTGTGATTGTGTGATTGTGTGATTAGGTGATTGTGTAATTGTGTGATTGTGGGATTGTGACTGTGTGATTGTGTGAGTGTGTGATTGTGTGATTGTGTGCTTGTGTGATTGTGTGATTGTGTGATTGTGTGATTGTGTGATTGTGTGATTGTGTGATTGTGTGATAGTGACTGTGTGATTGTGTGATTGTGTGATTGTGTGCTTGTGTGATTGCGTGGTTGTGTGATTGTGTGATTGTGTGATTAGGTGATTGTGTGATTGTGTGATTGTGTGATTGTGACTGTGTGATTGTGTGATTGTGTGATTGAGTGATTGTGTGCTTGTGTGATTGTGTGATTGTGTGATTGTGTGATTGTGTGATTGTGTGATTGTGTGATTATGTGATTGTGTGATTGTGTGATTGTGTGATTGTGTGATTGTGTGATTGTGTGAGTGTGTGATTGTCTGATTGTGTGATTGTGTGATTGTGTGATTGTGTGATTGTGTGATTGTGTGATTGTGTGATTGTGTGATTGTGTGATTGTGTGATTGTGTGATTGTGTGATTGTGTGATTGTGTGATTGTGTGATTGTGTGATTGTGTGATTGTGTGATTGTGTGATTGTGTGATTGTGTGATTATGTGATTGTGTGATTGTGTGATTGTGTGATTGTGTGAGTGTGTGATTGTCTGATTGAGTGATTGTGTGCTTGTGTGATTGTGTGATTCGGTGATTGTGTAATTGTGTGATTGTGGGATTGTGACTGTGTGATTGTGTGAGTGTGTGATTGTGTGATTGTGTGCTTGTGTGATTGTGTGATTGTGTGATTGTGTGATTGTGTGATTGTGTGATTGTGTGATTGTGTGATTGTGGTTGTGTGATTGTGACTGTGTGATTGTGATTGTGTGATTGTGATTGTGTGATTGTGATTGTGTGATTGTGATTGTGTGATTGTGACTGTGTGATTGTGTGAGTGTGTGATTGTGTGATTGTGTGATTGTGTGATTGTGTGATTGTGTGATTGTGTGATTGTGACTGTGTGATTGTGTGGTTGTGTGATTGTGTGATTGAGTGATTGTGTGCTTGTGTGGTTGTGTGATTGTGTGATTGTGTGATTGTGTGATTGTGTGATTGTGTGATTGTGTGATTGTGTGATTGTGTGATTGTGTGATTGTGTGATTGTGTGATTGTGTGATTGTGTGATTGTGGTTGTGTGATTGTGACTGTGTGATTGTGATTGTGTGATTGTGATTGTGTGATTGTGACTGTGTGATTGTGTGAGTGTGTGATTGTGTGATTGTGTGATTGTGTGATTTATTGAGTGTGCGATTGTGTGATTGTGTGATTGTGTGATTGTGTGATTGTGATTGTGTGATTGTGACTGTGTGATTGTGTGAGTGTGTGATTGTGTGATTGAGTGATTGTGTGGTTGTGTGATTGTGTGGTTGTGTGATTGTGTGGTTGTGTGATTGTGTGATTGTGTGATTGTGTGATTGTGTGATTGTGTGATTGTGATTGTGTGATTGTGACTGTGTGATTGCGTGAGTGTGTGATTGTGTGATTGTGTGGTTGTGTGATTGTTTGATTGTGTGATTAGGTGATTGTGTGATTGTGTGATTGTCTGATTGTGTGATTGTGTGATTGTGTGATTATGTGATTGTGTGATTGTGTGATTGTGTGAGTGTGTGATTGTCTGATTGAGTGATTGTGTGCTTGTGTGATTGTGTGGTTGTGTGATTGTGTGATTGTGTGATTAGGTGATTGTGTGATTGTGTGATTGTGTGATTGTGACTGTGTGATTGTGTGATTGTGTGATTGCGTGATTGTGTGAGTGTGTGGTTGTGTGATTGTGTGATTGTGTGATTGTGTGGTTGTGTGATTGTGTGATTGTGTGATTGTGTGATTGTGTGATTGTGTGATTGTGTGATTGTGTGACTGTGTGATTGTGTGATTTTGTAATTGTGTGATTGTGTGATTGTGCGATTGTGTAATTGTGATTGTGTGATTGTGATTGTGTGTACTGTGTGATTGTGTGATTGTGTGATTGTGTGATTGTGTGATTGTGTGATTGTGTGATTGTGTGATTGTGTGATTGTGTGATTGTGTGATTGTGTGATTGTGTGCTTGTGTGATTGTGTGGTTGTGTGATTGTGTGATTGTGTGATTGTGTGATTGTGTGATTGTGTGGTTGTGTGATTGTGTGATTGTGTGATTAGGTGATTGTGTGATTGTGCGATTGTGTAATTGTGATTGTGTGATTGTGATTGTGTGTACTGTGTGATTGTGTGATTGTGTGATTGTGTGATTGTGTGATTGTGTGATTGTGTGATTGTGTGATTGTGTGATTGTGTGATTGTGTGATTGTGTGATTGTGTGATAGTGACTGTGTGATTGTGTGATTGTGTGATTGTGTGATTGTGTGATTGTGTGATTGTGTGACCGTGATTGTGTGACCGTGATTGTGTGACCGTGATTGTGTGGCCGTGATTGAGTGACCGTGATTGTGATTGCGTGATTGTGTGATTGTGCGATCGTGTGATCGTGTGATTGTGTGATCGTGTGATTGTGTGATTGTGTGAGTGTGTGATTGTGTGATTGTGTGATTGTGTGATTGTGTGATTGTGTGATTGTGTGATTGTGTGATTGTGTGATTGTGTGATTGTGTGATTGTGTGATTGTGTGATTGTGTGATTGTGTGATTGTGTGATTGTGTGATTGTGTGGTTGTGTGATTGCTTGATTGTGTGATTAGGTGATTGTGTGATTGTGTGATTGTGTGATTGTGTGATTGTGTGGTTGTGTGATTGTGTGATTGTGTGATTGTGTGATTGTGTGATTGTGCGATTGTGTGATTGTGTGATTGTGTGATTGTGTGATTATGTGATTGTCTGATTGTGTGATTGTGTGATTGTGTGAGTGTGTGATTGTCTGATTGAGTGATTGTGTGCTTGTGTGATTGCGTGGTTGTGTGATTGTGTGATTGTGTGATTAGGTGATTGTGTGATTGTGTGATTGTGTGATTGTGTGATTGTGTGATTGTGTGATTGTGTGATTGTGTGATTGTGTGATTGTGTGATTGTGTGATTGTGTGATTGTGTGATTGTGTGATTGTGTGATTGTGTGATTGTGTGATTGTGTGATTGTGTGATTGTGTGATTGTGTGATTGTGACTGTGTGATTGTGTGGTTGTGTGATTGTGTGATTGTGTGATTGTGTGATTGTGTGATTGTGTGATTGTGTGATTGTGTGATAGTGACTGTGTGATTGTGTAATTGTGTGATTGTGTGCTTGTGTGATTGCGTGGTTGTGTGATTGTGTGATTGTGTGATTAGGTGATTGTGTGATTGTGTGATTGTGTGATTGTGACTGTGTGATTGTGTGATTGTGTGATTGAGTGATTGTGTGCTTGTGTGATTGTGTGATTGTGTGATTGTGTGATTGTGTGATTGTGTGATTGTGTGATTGTGTGATTATGTGATTGTGTGATTGTGTGATTGTGTGATTGTGTGATTGTGTGATTGTGTGAGTGTGTGATTGTCTGATTGAGTGATTGTGTGCTTGTGTGATTGTGTGGTTGTGTGATTGTGTGATTGTGTGATTAGGTGATTGTGTAATTGTGTGATTGTGGGATTGTGACTGTGTGATTGTGTGAGTGTGTGATTGTGTGATTGAGTGATTGTGTGCTTGTGTGATTGTGTGATTGTGTGATTGTGTGATTGTGTGACTGTGTGATTGTGTGATTTTGTAATTGTGTGATTGTGTGATTGTGCGATTGTGTAATTGTGATTGTGTGATTGTGATTGTGTGTACTGTGTGATTGTGTGATTGTGTGATTGTGTGATTGTGTGATTGTGTGATTGTGTGATTGTGTGATTATGTGATTGTGTGATTGTGTGATTGTGTGCTTGTGTCATTGTGTGGTTGTGTGATTGTGTGATTGTGTGATTGTGTGATTGTGTGATTGTGTGGTTGTGTGATTGTGTGATTGTGTGATTAGGTGATTGTGTGATTATGTGATTGTGTGATTGTGTGATTGTGTGATTGTGTGATTGTGTGATTGTGTGATTGTGTGAGTGTGTGATTGTCTGATTGAGTGATTGTGTGCTTGTGTGATTGTGTGGTTGTGTGATTGTGTGATTGTGTGATTGTGTGATTAGGTGATTGTGTAATTGTGTGATTGTGGGATTGTGACTGTGTGATTGTGTGAGTGTGTGATTGTGTGATTGAGTGATTGTGTGCTTGTGTGGTTGTGTGATTGTGTGATTGTGTGATTGTGTGATTGTGTGATTGTGTGATTGTGTGATTGTGTGATTGTGTGATTGTGTGATTGTGTGATTGTGTGATTGTGTGATTGTGTGATTGTGTGATTGTGTGATTGTGGTTGTGTGATTGTGACTGTGTGATTGTGATTGTGTGATTGTGATTGTGTGATTGTGACTGTGTGATTGTGTGAGTGTGTGATTGTGTGATTGTGTGATTGTGTGATTTATTGAGTGTGCGATTGTGTGATTGTGTGATTGTGTGATTGTGTGATTGTGATTGTGTGATTGTGACTGTGTGATTGTGTGAGTGTGTGATTGTGTGATTGAGTGATTGTGTGGTTGTGTGATTGTGTGGTTGTGTGATTGTGTGGTTGTGTGATTGTGTGATTGTGTGATTGTGTGATTGTGTGATTGTGTGATTGTGATTGTGTGATTGTGACTGTGTGATTGCGTGAGTGTGTGATTGTGTGATTGTGTGATTGTGTGGTTGTGTGATTGTTTGATTGTGTGATTAGGTGATTGTGTGATTGTGTGATTGTCTGATTGTGTGATTGTGTGATTGTGTGATTATGTGATTGTGTGATTGTGTGATTGTGTGAGTGTGTGATTGTCTGATTGAGTGATTGTGTGCTTGTGTGATTGTGTGGTTGTGTGATTGTGTGATTGTGTGATTAGGTGATTGTGTGATTGTGTGATTGTGTGATTGTGACTGTGTGATTGTGTGATTGTGTGATTGCGTGATTGTGTGAGTGTGTGGTTGTGTGATTGTGTGATTGTGTGATTGTGTGGTTGTGTGATTGTGTGATTGTGTGATTGTGTGATTGTGTGATTGTGTGATTGTGTGATTGTGTGACTGTGTGATTGTGTGATTTTGTAATTGTGTGATTGTGTGATTGTGCGATTGTGTAATTGTGATTGTGTGATTGTGATTGTGTGTACTGTGTGATTGTGTGATTGTGTGATTGTGTGATTGTGTGATTGTGTGATTGTGTGATTGTGTGATTGTGTGATTGTGTGATTGTGTGATTGTGTGATTGTGTGCTTGTGTGATTGTGTGGTTGTGTGATTGTGTGATTGTGTGATTGTGTGATTGTGTGATTGTGTGGTTGTGTGATTGTGTGATTGTGTGATTAGGTGATTGTGTGATTGTGCGATTGTGTAATTGTGATTGTGTGATTGTGATTGTGTGTACTGTGTGATTGTGTGATTGTGTGATTGTGTGATTGTGTGATTGTGTGATTGTGTGATTGTGTGATTGTGTGATTGTGTGATTGTGTGATTGTGTGATTGTGTGATTGTGTGATTGTGTGATTGTGTGATTGTGTGATTGTGTGATGTGTGATTGTGTGATTGTGTGTTGTGTGATTGTTGTGTGATTGTGTGATTGTGTGATTGTGTGATTGTGTGAGTGTGTGATTGTGTGATTGTGTGATTGTGTGATTGTGTGATTGTGTGATTGTGTGATTGTGTGATTGTGTGATTGTGTGATTGTGTGATTATGCGATTGTGTGATTGTGTGATTGTGTGATTGTGTGAGTGTGTGATTTTCTGATTGAGTGATTGTGTGCTTGTGTGATTGTGTGCTTGTGTGATTGTGTGATTGTGTGATTAGGTGATTGTGTGATTGTGTGATTGTGGTTGTGTGATTGTGACTGTGTGATTGTGATTGTGTGATTGTGATTGTGTGATTGTGACTGTGTGATTGTGTGAGTGTGTGATTGTGTGATTGTGTGATTGTGTGATTGTGTGATTTATTGAGTGTGCGATTGTGTGATTGTGTGATTGTGTGATTGTGATTGTGTGATTGTGACTGTGTGATTATGTGAGTGTGTGATTGTGTGATTGAGTGATTGTGTGGTTGTGTGATTGTGTGGTTGTTTGATTGTGTGATTGTGTGATTGTGTGATTGTGTCAGTGTGTGATTGTGTGATTGTGTGATTGTGTGAGTGTGTGATTGTCTGATTGAGTGATTGTGTGCTCGTGTGATTGCGTGGTTGTGTGATTGTGTGATTGTGTGATTAGGTGATTGTGTGATTGTGTGATTGTGTGATTGTGACTGTGTGATTGTGTGAGTGTGTGATTGTGTGATTGAGTGATTGTGTGCTTGTGTGATTGTGTGGTTGTGTGATTGTGTGATTGTGTGATTGTGTGATTGTGTGATTGTGTGATTGTGTGATTGTGTGATTGTGTGATTGTGTGATTGTGTGATTGTGTGATTGTGTGGTTGTGTGATTGTTTGATTGTGTGATTAGGTGATTGTGTGATTGTGTGATTGTGTGATTGTGTGATTGTGTGGTTGTGTGATTGTGTGATTGTGTGATTGTGTGATTGTGTGATTGTGTGATTGTGCGATTGTGTGATTGTGTGATTGTGTGATTGTGTGATTGTGTGATTATGTGATTGTGTGATTGTGTGATTGTGTGATTGTGTGAGTGTGTGATAGTCTGATTGAGTGATTGTGTGCTTGTGTGATTGCGTGGTTGTGTGATTGTGTGATTGTGTGATTAGGTGATTGTGTGATTGTGTGATTGTGTGATTGTGTGATTGTGTGATTGTGACTGTGTGATTGTGTGATTGTGTGATTGAGTGATTGTGTGCTTGTGTGATTGTGTGGTTGTGTGATTGTGTGATTGTGTGATTGTGTGATTGTGTGATTGTGTGATTGTGTGATTGTGTGATTGTGTGATTGTGTGATTGTGTGATTGTGTGATTGTGTGATTGTGTGATTGTGTGATTGTGTGATTGTGTGATTGTGGTTGTGTGATTGTGACTGTGTGATTGTGATTGTGTGATTGTGATTGTGTGATTGTGACTGTGTGATTGTGTGTGTGTGATTGTGTTATTGTGTGATTGTGTGATTGTGTGATTGTGATTGTGTGATTGTGACTGTGTGATTGTGTGAGTGGGTGATTGTGTGATTGAGTGATTGTGTGGTTGTGTGATTGTGTGGTTGTTTGATTGTGTGATTGTGTGATTGTGTGATTGTGTCAGTGTGTGATTGTGTGATTGTGTGATTGTGTGAGTGTGTGATTGTCTGATTGAGTGATTGTGTGCTCGTGTGATTGCGTGGTTGTGTGATTGTGTGATTGTGTGATTAGGTGATTGTGTGATTGTGTGATTGTGTGATTGTGACTGTGTGATTGTGTGAGTGTGTGATTGTGTGATTGAGTGATTGTGTGCTTGTGTGATTGTGTGGTTGTGTGATTGTGTGATTGTGTGATTGTGTGATTGTGTGATTGTGTGATTGTGTGATTGTGTGATTGTGTGATTGTGTGATTGTGTGATTGTGTGATTGTGTGGTTGTGTGATTGTTTGATTGTGTGATTAGGTGATTGTGTGATTGTGTGATTGTGTGATTGTGTGATTGTGTGGTTGTGTGATTGTGTGATTGTGTTATTGTGTGATTGTGTGATTGTGTGATTGTGCGATTGTGTGATTGTGTGATTGTGTGATTGTGTGATTGTGTGATTATGTGATTGTGTGATTGTGTGGTTGTGTGATTGTGTGATTGTGTTATTGTGTGATTGTGTGATTGTGTGATTGTGCGATTGTGTGATTGTGTGATTGTGTGATTGTGTGATTGTGTGATTATGTGATTGTGTGATTGTGTGATTGTGTGATTGTGTGATTGTGTGAGTGTGTGATTGTCTGATTGAGTGATTGTGTGCTTGTGTGATTGCGTGGTTGTGTGATTGTGTGATTGTGTGATTAGGTGATTGTGTGATTGTGTGGTTGTGTGATTGTGTGATTGTGTGATTGTGTGATTGTGTGATTGTGTGATTGTGTGATTGTGTGATTGTGTGATTGTGTGATTGTGTGATTGTGTGATTGTGTGATTGTGTGATTGTGTGAGTGTGTGATTGTCTGATTGAGTGATTGTGTGCTTGTGTGATTGCGTGGTTGTGTGATTGTGTGATTAGGTGATTGTGTGATTGTGTGATTGTGTGATTGTGACTGTGTGATTGTGTGATTGTGTGATTGAGTGATTGTGTGGTTGTGTGATTGTGTGGTTGTGTGATTGTGTGATTGTGTGATTGTGTGATTGTGTGATTGTGTGATTGTGTGATTGTGTGATTGTGTGATTGTGTGATTGTGTGATTGTGTGATTATGTGATTGTGTGATTGTGTGATTGTGTGATTGTGTGATTGTGAGAGTGTGTGATTGTCTGATTGAGTGATTGTGTGCTTGTGTGATTGCGTGGTTGTGTGATTGTGTGATTGTGTGATTAGGTGATTGTGTGATTGTGTGATTGTGTGGTTGTGACTGTGTGATTGTGTGAGTGTGTGATTGTGTGATTGAGTGATTGTGTGATTGTGTGATTGTGTGATTGTGTGATTGTGTGATTGTGTGATTGTGTGATTGTGTGATTGTGTGATTGTGTGATTGTGTGATTGTGTGATTGTGTGATTGTGTGATTGTGTGGTTGTGTGATTGTTTGATTGTGTGATTAGGTGATTGTGTGATTGTGTGATTGTGTGATTGTGTGATTGTGTGATTGTGTGGTTGTGGTTGTGTGATTGTGACTGTGTGATTGTGATTGTGTGATTGTGATTGTGTGATTGTGACTGTGTGATTGTGTGAGTGTGTGATTGTGTGATTGTGTGATTGTGTGATTGTGTGAGTCTGCGATTGTGTGATTGTGTGATTGTGTGATTGTGTGATTGTGTGACCGTGATTGTGTGACCGTGATTGTGTGACCGTGATTGTGTGGCCGTGATTGAGTGACCGTGATTGTGATTGCGTGATTGTGTGATTGTGTGATCGTGTGATCGTGTGATTGTGTGATCGTGTGATTGTGTGATTGTGTGATTGTGTGATTGTGTGATTGTGTGATTGTGTGATTGTGTGATTGTGTGGTTGTGTGATTGTGTGATTGTGTGATTAGGTGATTGTGTGATTGTGCGATTGTGTAATTGTGATTGTGTGATTGTGATTGTGTGTACTGTGTGATTGTGTGATTGTGTGATTGTGTGATTGTGTGATTGTGTGATTGTGTGATTGTGTGATTGTGTGATTGTGTGATTGTGTGATTGTATGATTATGTGATTGTGTGATTGTGTGATTGTGTGATTGTGTGATTGTGTGAGTGTGTGATTGTCTGATTGAGTGATTGTGTGCTTGTGTGATTGTGTGGTTGTGTGATTGTGTGATTGTGTGATTAGGTGATTGTGTAATTGTGTGATTGTGGGATTGTGACTGTGTGATTGTGTGAGTGTGTGATTGTGTGATAGAGTGATTGTGTGCTTGTGTGATTGTGTGGTTGTGTGATTGTGTGATTGTGTGATTGTGTGATTGTGTGATTGTGTGATTGTGTGATTGTGTGATTGTGTGATTGTGTGATTGTGTGGATGTGTGATTGTTTGATTGTGTGATTAGGTGATTGTGTGATTGTGTGATTGTGTGATTGTGTGATTGTGTGATTGTGTGATTGTGTGATTGTGACTGTGTGATTGTGTGAGTGTGTGATTGTGTGAGTGTGTGATTGTGTGATTGTGTGATTGTGTGATTGTGTGATTGTGTGATTGTGTGGTTGTGTGATTGTGTGATTGTGTGATTGTGTGATTGTGTGATTGTGTGATTGTGTGATTGTGTGACTGTGTGATTGTGTGATTTTGTAATTGTGTGATTGTGTGATTGTGCGATTGTGTAATTGTGATTGTGTGATTGTGATTGTGTGTACTGTGTGATTGTGTGATTGTGTGATTGTGTGATTGCGTGATTGTGTGATTGTGTGATTGTGTGATTGTGTGATTGTGTGATTGTGTGATTGTGTGATTGTGTGCTTGTGTGATTGTGTGATTGTGTGATTGTGTGATTGTGTGATTGTGTGATTGTGTGATTGTGTGATTGTGTGATTGTGTGATTGTGTGATTGGTGATTGTGTGATTGTGTGATTGTGTGATTGTGTGATTGTGTGATTGTGACTGTGTGATTGTGTGGTTGTGTGATTGTGTGATTGTGTGATTGTGTGATTGTGTGATTGTGTGATTGTGTGATTGTGTGATTGTGTGATAGTGACTGTGTGATTGTGTGATTGTGTGATTGTGTGATTGTGTGACCGTGATTGTGTGACCGTGATTGTGTGACCGTGATTGTGTGGCCGTGATTGAGTGACCGTGATTATGATTGCGTGATTGTGTGATTGTGTGATCGTGTGATCGTGTGATTGTGTGATCGTGTGATTGTGTGATTGTGTGAGTGTGTGATTGTGTGATTGTGTGATTGTGTGATTGTGACTGTGTGATTGCGTGATTGTGTGATTGTGTGGTTGTGTGATTTTGTGATTGTGTGATTGTGTGATTGTGTGATTGTGTGATTGTGACTGTGTGATTGTGTGAGTGTGTGATTGTGTGAGTGTGTGATTGTGTGATTGTGTGATTGTGTGATTGTGTGATTGTGTGATTGTGTGATTGTGTGGTTGTGTGATTGTGTGATTGTGTGATTAGGTGATTGTGTGATTGTGCGATTGTGTAATTGTGATTGTGTGATTGTGATTGTGTGTACTGTGTGATTGTGTGATTGTGTGATTGTGTGATTGTGTGATTGTGTGATTGTGTGATTGTGTGATTGTGTGATTGTGTGATTGTGTGATTGTGTGATTGTGTGATTGTGTGATTGTGTGATTATGTGATTGTGTGATTGTGTGATTGTGTGATTGTGTGAGTGTGTGATTGTCTGATTGAGTGATTGTGTGCTTGTCTGATTGTGTGCTTGTGTGATTGTGTGATTGTGTGATTAGGTGATTGTGAAATTGTGTGATTGTGGGATTGTGACTGTGTGATTGTGTGAGTGTGTGATTGTGTGATTGAGTGATTGTGTGCTTGTGTGATTGTATTGTTGTGTGATTGTGTGATTGTGTGATTGTGTGATTGTGTGATTGTGACTGTGTGATTGTGTGAGTGTGTGATTGTGTGAGTGTGTGATTGTGTGATTGTGTGATTGTGTGATTGTGTGATTGTGTGATTGTGTGGTTGTGTGATTGTGTGATTGTGTGATTAGGTGATTGTGTGATTGTGCGATTGTGTAATTGTGATTGTGTGATTGTGCGATTGTGTAATTGTGATTGTGTGATTGTGATTGTGTGTACTGTGTGATTGTGTGATTGTGTGATTGTGTGATTGTGTGATTGTGTGATTGTGTGATTGTGTGATTGTGTGATTGTGTGATTGTGTGATTGTGTGATTGTGTGATTGTGTGATTGTGTGATTGTGTGATTGTGTGATTGTGTGATTGTGTGATTGTGTGATTGTGTGAGTGTGTGATTGTGTGATTGAGTGATTGTGTGCTTGTATGATTGTGTTGTTGTGTGATTGTGTGATTGTGTGATTGTGTGATTGTGTGATTGTGTGAGTGTGTGATTGTGTGATTGTGTGATTGTGTGATTGTGACTGTGTGATTGCGTGATTGTGTGATTTTGTGATTGTGTGATTGTGTGATTGTGTGATTGTGTGATTGTGACTGTGTGATTGTGTGAGTGTGTGATTGTGTGAGTGTGTGATTGTGTGATTGTGTGATTGTGTGATTGTGATTGTGTGTTTGTGACTGTGTGATTGTGTGAGTGTATGATTGTGTGATTGAGTGATTGTGTGGTTGTGTGATTGTGTGGTTGTTTGATTGTGTGATTGTGTGATTGTGTGATTGTGTCAGTGTGTGATTGTGTGATTGTGTGATTGTGTGAGTGTGTGATTGTCTGATTGAGTGATTGTGTGCTCGTGTGATTGCGTGGTTGTGTGATTGTGTGATTGTGTGATTAGGTGATTGTGTGATTGTGTGATTGTGTGATTGTGACTGTGTGATTGTGTGAGTGTGTGATTGTGTGATTGAGTGATTGTGTGCTTGTGTGATTGTGTGGTTGTGTGATTGTGTGATTGTGTGATTGTGTGATTGTGTGATTGTGTGATTGTGTGATTGTGTGATTGTGTAATTGTGATTGTGTGATTGTGATTGTGTGATTGTGTGATTAGGTGATTGTGTGATTGTGTGATTGTGTGATTGTGTGATTGTGACTGTGTGATTGTGTGATTGTGTGATTGAGTGATTGTGTGCTTGTGTGATTGTGTGGTTGTGTGATTGTGTGATTGTGTGATTGTGTGATTGTGTGATTGTGACTGTGTGATTGTGTGAGTGTGTGATTGTGTGATTGAGTGATTGTGTGGTTGTGTGATTGTGTGGTTGTGTGATTGTGTGATTGTGTGATTGTGTGATTGTGTGATTGTGTGATTGTGTGATAGTGACTGTGTGATTGTGTGATTGTGTGATTGTGTGATTGTGTGACCGTGATTGTATGACCGTGATTGTGTGACCGTGATTGTGTGGCCGTGATTGAGTGACCGTGATTGTGATTGCGTGATTGTGTGATTGTGTGATCGTGTGATCGTGTGATTGTGTGATCGTGTGATTGTGTGATTGTGTGATTGTGTGATTGTGTGATTGTGTGATTGTGTGATTGTGTGATTGTGTGATTGTGTGGTTGTGTGATTGTGTGATTGTGTGATTAGGTGATTGTGTGATTGTGCGATTGTGTAATTGTGATTGTGTGATTGTGATTGTGTGTACTGTGTGATTGTGTGATTGTGTGATTGTGTGATTGTGTGATTGTGTGATTGTGTGATTGTGTGATTGTGTGATTGTGTGATTGTGTGATTGTGTGATTGTGTGATTATGTGATTGTGTGATTGTGTGATTGTGTGATTGTGTGAGTGTGTGATTGTCTGATTGAGTGATTGTGTGCTTGTGTGATTGTGTGGTTGTGTGATTGTGTGATTGTGTGATTAGGTGATTGTGTAATTGTGTGATTGTGGGATTGTGACTGTGTGATTGTGTGAGTGTGTGATTGTGTGATTGTGCGATTGTGTGATTGTGTGATTGTGTGATTGTGTGATTGTGTGATTATGTGATTGTGTGATTGCGTGACTGTGTGATTGTGTGATTGTGTGAGTGTGTGATTGTCTGATTGAGTGATTGTGTGCTTGTGTGATTGCGTGGTTGTGTGATTGTGTGATTGTGTGATTAGGTGATTGTGTGATTGTGTGATTGTGTGATTGTGACTGTGTGATTGTGTGAGTGTGTGATTGTGTGATTGAATGATTGTGTGCTTGTGTGATTGTGTGATTGTGTGATTGTGTGATCGTGTGATCGTGTGATTGTGTGATCGTGTGATTGTGTGATTGTGTGATTGTGTGACTGTGTGATTGTGTGAATGTGTGATTGTGTGATTGTGTGATTGTGTGAGTGTGCGATTGTGTGATTGTGTGATTGTGTGATTGTGTGATTGTGATTGTGTGATTCTGACTGTGTGATTGTGTGAGTGTGTGATTGTGTGATTGTGTGATTGTGTGATTGTGTGATTGTGTGGTTGTGTGATTGTTTGATTGTGTGATTAGGTGATTGTGTGACTGTGTGATTGCCTGATTGTGTGATTGTGTGATCGTGTGATTGTGAGATTGTGTGATTGTGTGGTTGTGTGATTGTGTGATTGTGATTGTGTGATTGTGATTGTGTGATTGTGATTGTGTGATTGTTATTGTGTGATTGTGATTGTGATTGTGTGATTGTGATTGTGTGATGGTGATTGTGTGATTGTGATTGTGTGATTGTGACTGTGTGATTGTGTGAGTGTGTGACTGTGTGATTGTGTGATTGTGTGATTGTGTGATTGTGTGGTTGTGTGATTGTGTGATTGTGTGATTGTGTGATTGTGCGATTTTGTGATTGTGTTATTGTGTGATTGTGCGATTGTGTGATTTTGTGATTGTGTGATTGTGTAATTGTGATTGTATGATTGTGTGATTGTGTGATTGTGTGATTGTGCGAGTGTGGGATTGTGTGATTGTGTGATTGTGTGATTTTGTGTTTGAGTGATTGTGTGATTGTGTGATTGTGTGAATGTGTGATTGTGTGACCGTGATTGTGTGATTGATGGTTGTGTGGTTGTGTGATTGTGTGATTGTGTGATTGTGTGATTGTTTGATTGTGTGATTGTGTGATTGTGACTGTGTGATTGTGTGATTGCGTGATTGTGTGCTTGTGTGATTGTGTGGTTGTGTGATTGTGTGATTGTGTGATTAAGTAATTGTGTGATTGTGTGATTGTGTGATTGTGTGATTGTGTGATTGTGTGATTGTGTGATTGTGTGATTGTGTGATTGTGTGAGTGTGTGATTGTGTGATTGAGTGACTGTGTGCTTGTGTGATTGTGTGGTTGTGAGATTGTGTGATTGTGTGATTAGGTGATTGTGTGATTGTGTGATTGTGTGATTGTGTGATTGTGTGATTGTGTGATTGTGTGATTGTGTGATTGTGTGATTGTGTGATTGTGTGATTGTGTGATTGTGTGATTGTGTGATTGTGTGATTGTGTGATTGTGTAATTGTGATTCTGCGATTGTGATTGTGTGATTGTGTGATTGTGTGATTGTGTGATTGTGTGATTGTGTGATTGTGTGATTGTGAGATTGTGTGATTGTGTGATTGTGTGATTGTGTGATTGTGTGATTGTGTGATTGTGTGATTGTGTGATTGTGTGATTGTGTGATTGTGTGATTGTGTGATTGTGTGGTTGTGTGACCGTGATTGTGTGATCGTGATTGTGTGATCGTGATTGTGTGATCGTGATTGTGTGATCGCGATTGTGTGATTGCGTGATTGTGATTGTGTGATTGTGTGATTGTGTGATTGTGTGATTGTGTGGTTGTGTGACCGTGATTGTGTGATCGTGATTGTGTGATCGCGATTGTGTGATTGCGTGATTGTGATTGTGTGATTGTGTGACTGGGTGATTGTGTGATTGTGTGATTGTGTGATTGTGTGATTTTGTGATTGAGTGATTGTGTGATTGTGTGATTGTGTGAATGTGTGATTGTGTGACCGTGATTGTGTGATTGATGGTTGTGTGATTGTGTGATTGTGTGATTTTGTGATTGAGTGATTGTGTGATTGTGTGATTGTGTGAATGTGTGATTGTGTGACCGTGATTGTGTGATTGATGGTTGTGTGATTGTGTGATTATGTGATTGTGTGATTGTTTGATTGCGTGATTGTGTGATTGTGTGATTGTGTGACTGTGATTGTGTGATTGTGATTGTGTGATTGTGATTGTGTGATTGTGTGACTGTGTGACTGAGTGATTGTGTGACTGTGTGATTGTGTGACTGTGTGATTGAGTGACTGTGTGATTGTGTGACCATGATTGTGGGACCGTGATTGTGTGACCGTGATTGTGTGACCGTGATTGTGTGACCGTGATTGTGTCATCGTGATTGTGTGATCGTGATTGTGCGACCGTGATTGTGGGTCCGTCATTGAGTGACCGTGATTGAGTGACCGTGATTGTGTGACCGTGATTGTGTGTCCGTGATTGTGTGACCGTGATTGTGTGACCGTGATTGTGTGACCGTGATAGTGTGACCGTGAATGTGTGATTGCGTGATTGTGATTGCGCGATTGTGTGATTGCGTGATTGTGTGATTGTGTGATTGTGTGATTGTGTGATTGTGTGATGGTGTGATTGTGTGATGGTGTGATTGTGTGATTGTGTGATTGTGTGATTGTGCGAGTGTGGGATTGTGTGATTGTGTGATTGTGTGATTTTGTGATTGAGGGATTGTGTGATTGTGTGATTGTGTGAATGTGTGATTGTGTGACCGTGATTGTGTGATTGATGGTTGTGTGGCTGTGTGATTGTGTGATTGTGTGATTGTGTGATTGTTTGATTGTGTGATTGTGTGATTGTGACTGTGTGATTGTGTGATTGCGTGATTGTGTGCTTGTGTGATTGCGTGGTTGTGTGATTGTGTGATTGTGTGATTAAGTAATTGTGTGATTGTGTGATTGTGTGATTGTGTGATTGTGTGATTGTGTGATTGTGTGATTGTGTGATTGTGTGAGTGTGTGATTGTGTGATTGAGTGACTGTGTGCTTGTGTGATTGTGTGGTTGTGAGATTGTGTGATTGTGTGATTGTGTGATTGTGTGATTGTGTGATTGTGTAATTGTGATTGTGCGATTGTGATTGTGTGATTGTGTGATTGTGTGATTGTGTGATTGTGTGATTGTGTGATTGTGAGATTGTGTGATTGTGTGGTTGTGTAATTGTGTGATTGTGTGATTGTGTGATTGTGTGATTGTGTGATTGTGTAATTAAGTAATTGTGTGATTGTGTGATTGTGTGGTTGTGTGATTGTGTGGTTGTGTGATTGTGTGATTGTGATTGTGTGATTGTGATTGTGTGATTGTGATTGTGTGATTGTGATTGTGTGATTGTGATTGTGTGATTGTGATTGTGTGATTGTGATTGTGTGATTGTGATTGTGTGATGGTGATTGTGTGATTGTGATTGTGTGATTGTGACTGTGTGATTGTGTGAGTGTGTGATTGTGTGATTGTGTGATTGTGTGATTTTGTGGATGTGTGACTGTGTGATTGTGTGATTGTGTGATTGTGTGATTGTGTGATTGTGTGAGTGTGTGATTGTGTGATTGTGTGATTGTGTGATTGTGTGAGTGTGTGATTGTGTGATTGTGTGATTGTGTGATTGTGTGATTGTGTGATTGTGTGATTGTGTGATTGTGTGATTGTGTGATTTTGTGATTGTGTGATCGTGTGATTGTGTGATTGTGTGAGTGTGTGATTGTGTGATTGTGTGATTGTGTAATTGTGTGATTGTGTGATTGTGTGATTGTGTGATTGTGACTGTGTGATTGTGTGAGTGTGTGATTGTGTGATTGTGTGATTGTGTGATTGCGTGATTGCGTGATTGTGTGATTGTGTGATTGTGTGATTGTGTGATTGTGTGATTGTGTGATTGTGTGATTGTGTGATTGTGTGATTGTGTGATTGTGTGATTGTGTGATTGTGTGATTGTGTGATTGTG
Source organism: Megachile rotundata (assembly GCF_050947335.1). NCBI lineage: Eukaryota > Metazoa > Arthropoda > Insecta > Hymenoptera > Megachilidae > Megachile > Megachile rotundata. Next base: position 25,417 of record NW_027473376.1, on the reverse strand, counting down.
TGATTGTGTGATTGTGTGATTGTGTGATTGTGTGATTGTGCGATTGTGTGATTGTGCGATTGTGTGATTGTGTGATTGTGTGATTGTGTGATTGTGTGATTGTGTGGTTGTGTGACCGTGATTGTGTGATCGTGATTGTGTGATCGTGATTGTGTGATCGTGATTGTGTGATTGTGTGATTGTGTGATTGTGTGATTGTGTGATTGTGTGATTGTGTGATTGTGTGAGTGTGTGATTGTGTGATTGAGTGACTGTGTGCTTGTGTGATTGTGTGGTTGTGAGATTGTGTGATTGTGTGATTAGGTGATTGTGTGATTGTGTGATTGTGTGATTGTGTGATTGTGTGATTGTGTGATTGTGTGATTGTGTGATTGTGTGATTGCGTGATTGTGTGATTGTGTGATTGTGTAATTGTGATTGTGCGATTGTGATTGTGTGATTGTGTGATTGTGTGATTGTGTGATTGTGTGATTGTGTGATTGTGAGATTGTGTGATTGTGTGGTTGTGTGATTGTGTGATTGTATGATTGTGTGATTGTGTGATTGTGTGATTGTGTGATTGTGTGATTAAGTAATTGTGTGATTGTGTGATTGTGTGATTGTGTGATTGTGTGGTTGTGTGATTATGTGATTGTGATTGTGTGATTGTGATTGTGTGATTGTGATTGTGTGATTGTGATTGTGTGATTGTGATTGTGTGATTGTGATTGTGTGATTGTGATTGTGTGATTGTGATTGTGTGATTGTGATTGTGTGATTGTGATTGTGTGATTGTGATTGTGTGATTGTGATTGTGTGATGGTGATTGTGTGATTGTGATTGTGTGATTGTGACTGTGTGATTGTGTGAGTGTGTGATTGGGTGATTGTGTGATTGTGTGATTGTGTGGATGTGTGACTGTGTGATTGTGTGATTGTGTGATTGTGTGATTGTGTGATTGTGTGAGTGTGTGATTGTGTGATTGTGTGATTGTGTGATTGTGTGAGTGTGTGATTGTGTGATTGTGTGATTGTGTGATTGTGTGATTGTGTGATTGTGTGATTGTGTGATTGTGTGATTGTGTGATTGTGTGATTGTGTGATTGTGCGATTTTGTGATGGTGTGATTGTGTGATCGTGTGATCGTGTGATCGTGTGATTGTGTGATCGTCTGATTGTGTGATTGTGTGATTGTGTGATTGTGTGAGTGTGTGATTGTGTGGTTGTGCGACTGTGTGATTGTGTGATTGTGTGAATGTGTGATTGAGTGATTGTGTGATTGTGTGAGTGTGTGATTGAGTAATTGTGTGATTGTGTGATTGTGTGATTGTGTGAGTGTGGGATTGTGTGATTGTGTGATTGTGTGATTGTGTGATTGTGTGATTGTGTGATTGTGTGATTGTGTGATTGTATGATTGTATGATTGTGTGATTGTGTGATTGAGACTGTGTGATTGTGTGAGTGTGTGATTGTGTGATTGTGTGATTGCGTGATTGTGTGATTGCGTGATTGCGTGATGTGTGATTGTGTGATTGTGTGATTGTGTGATTCTGTGATTGTGTGATTGTGTGATTGTGTGATTGTGTGATTGTGTCATTGTGTGATTGTGTGATTGTGTGATTGTGTGATTGTGTGATTGTGTGATTGTGTGATTGTGTGGTTGTGTGATTGTGTGATTGTGTGACTGTGTGATTGTGTGACTGTGTGATTGAGTGACTGTGTGATGGTGTGACCATGATTGTGTGACCGTGATTGTGTGACCGTGATTGTGTGACCGTGATTGTGTGACCGTGATTGTGTGACCGTGATAGTGTGACCGTGAATGTGTGATTGCGTGATTGTGATTGCGTGATTGTGATTGCGCGATTGTGTGATTGCGTGATTGTGTGATTGTGTGATTGTGTGATTGGGTGATTGTGTGATTGCGTGATTGTGTGATTGTGTGATTGTGTGATTGTGTGATTGTGTGATTGTGTGATTGTGTGATTGTGTGATTGTGTGATTGTGTGATTGTGTGAGTGTGTGATTGAGTAATTGTGTGCTTGTGTGATTGTATAATTCTGTGATTGTGTGATTGTGTGATTGTGCGATTGTGTGATTGTGTGATTGTGTGATTGTGTAATTGTGATTGTGTGATTGTGTGATTGTGTGATTGTGTGATTGTGTGATTGTGTGATTGTGTGATTGTGTGATTGTGTGATTGTGTGATTGTGTGATTGTGTGATTGTGTGATTGTGTGATTGTGTGACTGTGTGAGTGTGTGATTGTGTGATTGTGTGATTGTGTGATTGTGTGATTTTGTGATTGAGTGATTGTGTGATTGTGTGATTGTGTGAATGTGTGATTGTGTGACCGTGATTGTGTGATTGATGGTTGTGTGATTGTGTGATTGTGTGATTGTGTGATTGTGTGATTATGTGATTATGTGATTGTGTGATTGTGTGATTGTGTGATTGTGCGATTGTGTGATTAAGTAATTGTGTGATTGTGTGATTGTGTGATTGTGTGATTGTGTGATTGTGTGATTGTGTGATTGTGTGATTGTGTGATTGTGTGATTGTGTGATTGTGTGATTGTGTGATTGGGTGATTGCGTGATTGCGTGATTGCGTGATTGCGTGATTGCGTGATTGCGTGATTGTGTGATTGTGTGATTGTGCGATTGTGTGATTAAGTAATTGTGTGATTGTGTGATTGAGTGATTGTGTGATTGTGTGACTGTGTGAGTGTGTGATTGTGTGATTGTGTGATTGTGTGATTGAGTGACTGTGTTATTGTGTGACCATGATTGTGTGACCGTGATTGTGTGACCGTGATTGTGTGACCGTGATTGTGTGACCGTGATTGTGTCATCGTGATTGTGTGATCGTGATTGTGTGACCGTGATTGTGGGTCCGTCATTGAGTGATCGTGATTGAGTGACCGTGATTGTGTGACCGTGATTGTGTGACCGTGATTGTGTGACCGTGATAGTGTGACCGTGAATGTGTGATTGCGTGATTGTGATTGCGTGATTGTGATTGCGCGATTGTGTGATTGCGTGATTGTGTGATAGTGTGATTGTGTGATGGTGTGATGGTGTGATTGTGTGAATGTGTGATCGTGTGATCGTGTGATCGTGTGACCGTGTGATCGTGTGATCGTGTGATCGTGTGATCGTGTGATTGTGTGATCGTCTGATTGTGTGATTGTGTGAGTGTGTGATTGTGTGGTTGTGTGACTGTGTGATTGTGTGATTGTGTGAATGTGTGATTGTGTGATTGTGTGATTGTGTGAGTGTGTGATTGTGTGATTGAGTGATTGTGTGCTTGTGCGATTGTGTGGTTGTGGGATTGTGTGATTGTGTGATTAGGTGATTGTGTGATTGTGTGATTGTGTGATTGTGTGATTGTGTGATTGTGTGATTGTGTGATTGTGTGATTGTGTGATTGTGTGATTTTGTGATTGAGTGATTGTGTGATTGTGTGATTGTGTGAATGTGTGATTGTGTGACCGTGATTGTGTGATTGATGGTTGTGTGATTGTGTGATTGTGTGATTGTGTGATTGTGTGATTGTGTGATTATGTGATTGTGTGATTGTGTGATTGTGTGATTGTGCGATTGTGTGATTAAGTAATTGTGTGATTGTGTGATTGTGTGATTGTGTGATTGTGTGATTGTGTGATTGTGTGACTGTGTGATTGTGTGATTGTGTGATTGTGTGATTGGGTGATTGCGTGATTGCGTGATTGCGTGATTGCGTGATTGCGTGATTGCGTGATTGCGTGATTGTGTGATTGTGTGATTGTGTGATTGTGTGATTGTGTGAGTGTGTGATTGTGTGATTGTGTGATTGTGTGATAGTGTGATTGTGTGATTGTGTGATTGTGTGATTGTGCGATTGTGTGATTAAGTAATTGTGTGATTGTGTGATTGAGTGATTGTGTGATTGTGTGACTGTGTGAGTGTGTGATTGTGTGATTGTGTGATTGTGTGATTGAGTGACTGTGTTATTGTGTGACCATGATTGTGTGACCGTGATTGTGTGACCGTGATTGTGTGACCGTGATTGTGTGACCGTGATTGTGTCATCGTGATTGTGTGATCGTGATTGTGTGACCGTGATTGTGGGTCCGTCATTGAGTGATCGTGATTGAGTGACCGTGATTGTGTGACCGTGATAGTGTGACCTTGAATGTGTGATTGCGTGATTGTGATTGCGTGATTGTGATTGCGCGATTGTGTGATTGCGTGATTGTGTGATTGTGTGATGGTGTGATTGTGTGATTGAGTGACCGTGATTGTGTGACCGTGATAGTGTGACCGCGAATGTGTGATTGCGTGATTGTAATTGCGTATTTGTGATTGCGCGATTGTGTGATTGCGTGATTGTGTGATTGTGTGATTGTGTGATTGTGTGATGGTGTGATTGTGTGAATGTGTGATCGTGTGATCGTGTGATCGTGTGATCGTGTGACCGTGTGATCGTGTGATCGTGTGATCGTTTGATTGTGTGATCGTCTGATTGTGTGATTGTGTGATTGTGTGATTGTGTGCTTGTGTGATTGTGTGGTTGTGAGATTGTGTGATTGTGTGATTAGGTGATTGTGTGATTGTGTGATTGTGTGATTGTGTGATTGTGTGATTGTGTGATTGTGTGATTGTGTGATTGTGTGATTGTGTGATTGTGTAATTGTGATTGTGCGATTGTGATTGTGTGATTGTGTGATTGTGTGATTGTGTGATTGTGAGATTGTGTGATTGTGTGGTTGTGTGATTGTGTGATTGTGATTGTGTGATTGTGATTGTGTGATTGTGATTGTGTGATGGTGATTGTGTGATTGTGATTGTGTGATTGTGACTGTGTGATTGTGTGAGTGTGTGATTGTGTGATTGTGTGATTGTGTGATTGTGTGGTTGTGTGACTGTGTGATTGTGTGATTGTGTGAATGTGTGATTGTGTGATTGTGTGATTGTGTGGTTGTGTGATTGTGTGATTAGGTGATTGTGTGATTGTGTGATTGTGTGATTGTGTGATTGTGTGATTGTGTGATTGTGTGATTGTGTGATTGTGTGATTGTGTGATTGTGTGATTGTGTGATTGTGTGATTGTGTGATTGTGTGATTGTGTGATTTTGTAATTGTGATTGTGCGATTGTGATTGTGTGATTGTGTGATTGTGTGATTGTGTGATTGTGTGAATGTGTGACTGTGTGATTGTGTGATTGTGTGATTGTGTAATTGTGACTGTGCGATTGTGATTGTGTGATTGTGTGATTGTGTGATGGTGTGATTGTGTGATTGTGTGAATGTGTGATCGTGTGATCGTGTGATCGTGTGATCGTGTGATCGTGTGATCGTGTGATCGTGTGATCGTGTGGTCGTGTGATTGTGTGATTGTGATTGTGTGTTGGTGATTGTGTGATTGTGATTGTGTGATTGTGACTGTGTGATTGTGTGAGTGTGTGATTGTGTGATTGTGTGATTGTGTGATTGTGTGGTTGTGTGATCGTGTGATTGTGTGATTGTGTGATTGTCTGATTGTGTGATTGTGTGATTGTGTGATTGTGTGATTGCGTGATTGCGTGATTGCGTGATTGCGCGATTGTGTGATTGTGTGATTGTGTGATTGTGTGATTGTGTGATTGTGTGATTGTGATTGTGTGATTGTGACTGTGTGATTGTGTGAGTGTGTGATTGTGTGATTGAGTGATTGTGTGGTTGTGCGATTGTGTGGTTGTGTGATTGTGTGGTTGTGTGATTGTGTGATTGTGTGATTGTGTGATTGTGTGATTGTGTGATTGTGTGATTGTGTGATTGTGCGATTGTGTGATTGTGTGATTGTGTGATTGTGTGATTGTGTGATTGTGATTGTGTGATTGTGACTGTGTGATTGTGTGAGTGTGTGATTGTGTGATTGAGTGATTGTGTGGTTGTGTGATTGTGTGGTTGTGTGATTGTGTGATTGTGTGATTGTGTGATTGTGTGATTGTGTGGTTGTGTGATTGTTTGATTGTGTGATTAGGTGATTGTGTGATTGTGTGATTGTGTGATTGTGTGATTATGTGAATGTGTGATTGTGTGATTGTGTGAGTGTGTGATTGTCTGATTGAGTGATTGTGTGCTTGTGTGATTGTGTGGTTGTGTGATTGTGTGATTGTGTGATTAGGTGATTGTGTGATTGTGTGATTGTGACTGTGTCATTGTGTGATTGTGTGATTGAGTGATTGTGTGAGTGTGTGGTTGTGTGATTGTGTGATTGTGTGATTGTGTGGTTGTGTGATTGTGTGATTGTGTGGTTGTGTGATTTTGTGATTGTGTGATTGTGTGATTGTGTGATTGTGACTGTGTGATTGTGTGAGTGTGTGATTGTGTGAGTGTGTGATTGTGTGATTGTGTGATTGTGTGATTGTGTGATTGTGTGATTGTGTGATTGTGTGATTGTGTGACTGTGTGATTGTGTGATTGTGTGATTGTGCGATTGTGTGATTGTGCGATTGTGTAATTGTGATTGTGTGATTGTGATTGTGCGTACTGTGTGATTGTGTGATTGTGTGATTGTGTGATTGTGTGATTGTGTGATTGTGTGATTGTGTGATTGTGTGATTGTGCGATTGTGTGATTGTGTGATTGTGTGATTGTGTGATTGTGTGATTGTGATTGTGTGATTGTGACTGTGTGATTGTGTGAGTGTGTGATTGTGTGATTGAGTGATTGTGTGGTTGTGCGATTGTGTGGTTGTGTGATTGTGTGGTTGTGTGATTGTGTGATTGTGTGATTGTGTGATTGTGTGATTGTGTGGTTGTGTGATTGTTTGATTGTGTGATTAGGTGATTGTGTGATTGTGTGATTGTGTGATTGTGTGATTGTGTGATTATGTGAATGTGTGATTGTGTGATTGTGTGAGTGTGTGATTGTCTAATTGAGTGATTGTGTGCTTGTGTGATTGTGTGGTTGTGTGATTGTGTGATTGTGTGATTAGGTGATTGTGTGATTGTGTGATTGTGACTGTGTCATTGTGTGATTGTGTGATTGAGTGATTGTGTGAGTGTGTGGTTGTGTGATTGTGTGATTGTGTGATTGTGTGGTTGTGTGATTGTGTGATTGTGTGATTGTGTGATTGTGTGATTGTGATTGTGTGATTGTGATTGTGTGATTGTGTGATTGTGTGATTGTGCGATTGTGCGATTGTGTGATTAAGTAATTGTGTGATTGCGTGATTGTGTGATTGTGTGATTGTGTGACTGTGTGAGTGTGTGATTGTGTGATTGTGTGATTGTGTGATTGAGTGACTGTGTTATTGTGTGACCATGATTGTGTGACCGTGATTGTGTGACCGTGATTGTGTGACCGTGATTGTGTGACAGTGATTGTGTGACCGTGATTGTGTCATCGTGATTGTGTGATCGTGATTGTGTGACCGTGATTGTGGGTCCGTCATTGAGTGACCGTGATTGAGTGATCGTGATTGTGTGACCGTGATTGTGTGACCGTGATTGTGTGACCGTGATAGTGTGACCGTGAATGTGTGATTGCGTGATTGTGATTGCGTGATTGTGATTGCGCGATAGTGTGATTGCGTGATTGTGTGATTGTGTGATTGTGTGATTGTGTGATGGTGTGATTGTGTGATTGTGTGATCGTGTGATTGTGTGATCGTGTGATTGTGTGATTGTGTGATCGTGTGATCGTGTGATTGTGTGATTGTGTGATTGTGCGATTGTGTGATTGTGTGATTGTGTGACTGTGTGAGTGTGTGATTGTGTGATTGAGTTATTGTGTGATTGTGTGATTGTGTGATTGTGTGACTGAGTGATTGTGTGACTGTGTGATTGTGTGACTGTGTGATTGAGTGACTGTGTGATTGTGTGACCATGATTGTGTGACCGTGATTGTATGACCGTGATTGTGTGACCGTGATTGTGTGACCGTGATTGTGTCATCGTGATTGTGTGATCGTGATTGTGTGACCGTGATTGAGTGACCGTGATTGTGTGACCGTGATAGTGTGACCGCGAATGTGTGATTGCGTGATTGTGATTGCGTATTTGTGATTGCGCGATTGTGTGATTGCGTGATTGTGTGATTGTGTGATTGTGTGATTGTGTGATGGTGTGATTGTGTGAATGTGTGATCGTGTGATCGCGTGATCGTGTGACCGTGTGATCGTGTGATCGTGTGATCGTGTGATCGTGTGATTGTATGATCGTCTGATTGTGTGATTGTGTGATTGTGTGATTGTGTGAGTGTGTGATTGTGTGATTTTGTGATTGTGTGATTGTGTGAGTGTGTGATTGTGTGATTGAGTGATTGTGTGCTTGTGTGATTGTGTGGTTGTGAGATTGTGTGATTGTGTGATTAGGTGATTGTGTGATTGTGTGATTGTGTGATTGTGTGATTGTGTGATTGTGTGATTATGTGATTGTGTGATTGTGTGGTTGTGTGATTGTGTGATTGTGTGATTGTGTGATTGTGTGATTGTGTGATTGTGTAATTGTGATTGTGCGATTGTGATTGTGTGATTGTGTGATTGTGTGATTGTATGATTGTGAGATTGTGTGATTGTGTGGTTGTGTGATTGTGTGATTGTGTGATTGTGTGATTGTGTGACTGCGTGAATGTATGATTGTGTGATTGTGTAATTGTGACTGTGTGATTGTGTGAGTGTGTGATTGTGTGATTGCGTGATTGTGTGCTTGTGTGATTGTGCGGTTGTGTGATTGTGTGATTGTGTGATTGTGTGATTGTGTGATTGTGTGATTGTGAGATTGTGTGATTGTGTGGTTGTGTGATTGTGTGATTGTGATTGTGTGATTGTGATTGTGTGATTGTGATTGTGTGATTGTGATTGTGTGATTGTGATTGTGATTGTGTGATTGTGATTGTGTGATGGTGATTGTGTGATTGTGATTGTGTGATTGTGACTCTGTGATTGTGTGAGTGTGTGATTGTGTGATTGTGTGATTGAGTGACTGTGTGATTGTGTGATTGTGTGATGGTGTGATTGTGTGATTGTGTGAATGTGTGATCGTGTGATCGTGTGATCGTGTGATCGTGTGATCGTGTGATCGTGTGATCGTGTGGTCGTGTGATTGTGTGATTGTGTGATTGTGTGATTGTGTGTTTGTGTGGTTGTGTGATTAAGTAATTGTGTGATCGTGTGATTGTGTGATTGTGTGATTGTGTGATTGTGTGATTGTGCGATTGTGTGATTAAGTAATTGTGTGATTGTGTGATTGTGTGATTGTGTGACTGTGTGAGTGTGTGATTGTGTGATTGTGTGATTGTGTGATTGCGTGATTGTGTGATTGCGTGATTGTGTGATTGTGTGATTGTGTGATTGTGTGATTGTGTGATTGTGTGACTGTGTGATTGTGTGATTGTGTGATTGTGTGATTGTGTGATTTTGTGATTGAGTGATTGTGTGATTGTGTGATTGTGTGAATGTGTGATTGTGCGATTGTGTGATTAAGTAATTGTGTGATTGTGTGATTGTGTGATTGTGTGATTGTGTGAGTGTGTGATTGTGTGATTGTGTGATTGTGTGATTGAGTGACTGTGTTATTGTGCGACCATGATTGTGTGATCGTGATTGTGTGACCGTGATTGTGGGTCCGTCATTGAGTGACCGTGATTGAGTGACCGTGATTGTGTGACCGTGATTGTGTGACCGTGATTGTGTGACCGTGATTGTGTGACCGTGATTGTGTGACCGTGATTGTGTGACCGTGAATGTGTGATTGCGTGATTGTGATTGCGTGATTGTGATTGCGCGATTGTGTGATTGCGTGATTGTGTGATTGTGTGATTGTGTGATTTTGTGATTGAGTGATTGTGTGATTGTGTGATTGTGTGAATGTGTGATTGTGTGACCGTGATTGTGTGATTGATGGTTGTGTGATTGTGTGATTGTGTGATTGTGTGATTGTGTGATTGTGTGATTGTGCGATTGTGTGATTAAGTAATTGTGTGATTGTGTGATTGTGTGATTGTGTGATTGTGTGATTGTCTGATTGTGTGATTGTGTGATTGTGTGATTGTGTGATTGTGTGATTGGGTGATTGCGTGATTGCGTGATTGCGTGATTGCGTGATTGCGTGATTGCGTGATTGTGTGATTGTGTGATTGTGTGATTGTGTGATTGTGTGAGTGTGTGATTGTGTGATTGTGTGATTGTGTGATAGTGGGATTGTGTGATTGTGTGATTGTGTGATTGTGTGATTGTGCGATTGTGTGATTAAGTAATTGTGTGATTGTGTGATTGTGTGATTGTGTGATTGTGTGACTGTGTGAGTGTGTGATTGTGTGATTGTGTGATTGTGTGATTGAGTGACTGTGTTATTGTGTGACCATGATTGTGTGACCGTGATTGTGTGACCGTGATTGTGTGACCGTGATTGTGTGACCGTGATTGTGTCATCGTGATTGTGTGATCGTGATTGTGTGACCGTGATTGTGGGTCCGTCATTGAGTGATCGTGATTGAGTGACCGTGATTGTGTGACCGTGATTGTGTGACCGTGATTGTGTGACCGTGATAGTGTGACCGTGAATGTGTGATTGCGTGATTGTGATTGCGTGATTGTGATTGCGCGATTGTGTGATTGCGTGATTGTGTGATTGTGTGATTGTGTGATGGTGTGATTGTGTGATTGTGTGATCGTGTGATTGTGTGATCGTGTGATCGTGTGATTGTGTGATCGTGTGATTGTGTGATTGTGTGATCGTGTGATCGTGTGATTGTGTGATCGTGTGATTGTGTGATTGTGTGATTGTGTGATTGTGTGATTGTGTGATTGTGTGATTGTGCGATTGTCTGATTGTGTGATTGTGTGATTGTGTGATTGTGTGATTGCGTGATTGCGTGATTGCGTGATTGCGTGATTGTGTGATTGTGTGACTGTGTGATTGCGTGATTGTGTGATTGTGTGATTGTGTGATTGTGCGATTGTGTGATTAAGTAATTGTGTGATTGTGTGATTGTGTGATTGTGTGATTGTGTGGTTGTGTGTTTGTGTGATTGTGTGGTTGTGAGATTGTGTGATTGTGTGATTAGGTGATTGTGTGATTGTGTGATTGTGTGATTGTGTGATTGTGTGATTAGGTTATTGTGTGATTGTGTGATTGTGTGATTGTGTGATTGTGTGATTGTGTGATTGTGTGATTGTGTGATTGTGTGATTATGTGATTGTGTGATTGTGTGATTGTGTGATTGTGTGAGTGTGTGATTGTCTGATTGAGTGATTGTGTGCTTGTGTGATTGTGTGGTTGTGTGACTGTGTGATTGTGTGATTAGGTGATTGTGTGATTGTGTGATTGTGTGATTGTGTGATTGTGTGATTGTGACTGTGTGATTGTGTGAGTGTGTGATTGTGTGATTGAGTGATTGTGTGCTTGTGTGATTGTGTGGTTGTGTGATTGTGTGATTGTGTGAGTGTGTGATTGTGCGATTTTGTGATGGTGTGATTGTGTGATTGTGCGATTGTGTGATTGTGTGATTGTGTGATTGTGTGATTGTGTGATTGTGTGATTGTGTGATTGTGATTGTGTGATTGTGATTGTGTGATTGTGATTGTGTGATTGTGATTGTGTGATTGTGATTGTGTGATTGTGATTGTGTGATTGTGATTGTGTGATTGTGATTGTGTGATTGTGATTGTGTGATTGTGATTGTGTGATTGTGATTGTGTGATTGTGATTGTGTGATTGTGATTGTGTGATTGTGATTGTGTGATTGTGATTGTGTGATTGTGATTGTGTGATTGTGATTGTGTGATTGTGATTGTGTGATTGTGATTGTGTGATTGTGATTGTGTGATTGTGATTGTGTGATTGTGATTGTGTGATTGTGATTGTGTGATTGTGTGATTGTGTGATTGTGATTGTGTGATTGTGATTGTGTGATTGTGATTGTGTGATTGTGATTGTGTGATTGTGATTGTGTGATTGTGATTGTGTGATTGTGATTGTGTGATTGTGATTGTGTGATTGTGATTGTGTGATTGTGATTGTGTGATTGTGATTGTGTGATTGTGATTGTGTGATTGTGATTGTGTGATTGTGATTGTGTGATTGTGATTGTGTGATTGTGATTGTGTGATTGTGATTGTGTGATTGTGATTGTGTGATTGTGATTGTGTGATTGTGATTGTGTGATTGTGATTGTGTGATTGTGATTGTGTGATTGTGATTGTGTGATTGTGATTGTGTGATTGTGATTGTGTGATTGTGATTGTGTGATTGTGATTGTGTGATTGTGATTGTGTGATTGTGATTGTGTGATTGTGATTGTGTGATTGTGATTGTGTGATTGTGATTGTGTGATTGTGATTGTGTGATTGTGATTGTGTGATTGTGATTGTGTGATTGTGATTGTGTGATTGTGATTGTGTGATTGTGATTGTGTGATTGTGATTGTGTGATTGTGATTGTGTGATTGTGATTGTGTGATTGTGATTGTGTGATTGTGATTGTGTGATTGTGATTGTGTGATTGTGATTGTGTGATTGTGATTGTGTGATTGTGATTGTGTGATTGTGATTGTGTGATTGTGATTGTGTGATTGTGATTGTGTGATTGTGATTGTGTGATTGTGATTGTGTGATTGTGATTGTGTGATTGTGATTGTGTGATTGTGATTGTGTGATTGTGATTGTGTGATTGTGATTGTGTGATTGTGATTGTGTGATTGTGATTGTGTGATTGTGATTGTGTGATTGTGATTGTGTGATTGTGATTGTGTGATTGTGATTGTGTGATTGTGATTGTGTGATTGTGATTGTGTGATTGTGATTGTGTGATTGTGATTGTGTGATTGTGATTGTGTGATTGTGATTGTGTGATTGTGATTGTGTGATTGTGATTGTGTGATTGTGATTGTGTGATTGTGATTGTGTGATTGTGATTGTGTGATTGTGATTGTGTGATTGTGATTGTGTGATTGTGATTGTGTGATTGTGATTGTGTGATTGTGATTGTGTGATTGTGATTGTGTGATTGTGATTGTGTGATTGTGATTGTGTGATTGTGATTGTGTGATTGTGATTGTGTGATTGTGATTGTGTGATTGTGATTGTGTGATTGTGATTGTGTGATTGTGATTGTGTGATTGTGATTGTGTGATTGTGATTGTGTGATTGTGATTGTGTGATTGTGATTGTGTGATTGTGATTGTGTGATTGTGATTGTGTGATTGTGATTGTGTGATTGTGATTGTGTGATTGTGATTGTGTGATTGTGATTGTGTGATTGTGATTGTGTGATTGTGATTGTGTGATTGTGATTGTGTGATTGTGATTGTGTGATTGTGATTGTGTGATTGTGATTGTGTGATTGTGATAGTGTGATTGTGATTGTGTGATTGTGATTGTGTGATTGTGATTGTGTGATTGTGATTGTGTGGTTGTGATTGTGTGATTGTGATTGTGTGGTTGTGATTGTGTGATTGTGATTGTGTGATTGTGATTGTGTGATTGTGATTGTGTGATTGTGATTGTGTGATTGTGATTGTGTGATTGTGATTGTGTGATTGTGATTGTGTGATTGTGATTGTGTGATTGTGATTGTGTGATTGTGATTGTGTGATTGTGTGAGTGTGTGATTGTCTGATTGAGTGATTGTGTGCTTGTGTGATTGTGTGGTTGTGTGATTGTGTGATTGTGTGATTAGGTGATTGTGTGATTGTGTGATTGTGTGATTGTGACTGTGTGATTGTGTGAGTGTGTGATTGTGTGATTGAGTGATTGTATGCTTGTGTGATTGTGTGGTTGTGTGATTGTGTGATTGTGTGATTGTGTGATTGTGTGATTGTGTGATTGTGTGATTGTGTGATTGTGTGATTGTGTGGTTGTGTGTTTGTGTGATTGTGTGGTTGTGAGATTGTGTGATTGTGTGATTAGGTGATTGTGTGATTGTGTGATTGTGTGATTGTGTGATTGTGTGATTAGGTTATTGTGTGATTGTGTGATTGTGTGATTGTGTGATTGTGTGATTGTGTGATTGTGTGATTGTGTGAGTGTGTGATTGTGTGAGTGTGTGATTGTCTGATTGAGTGATTGTGTGCTTGTGTGATTGTGTGGTTGTGTGATTGTGTGATTGTGTGATTAGGTGATTGTGTGATTGTGTGATTGTGTGATTGTGACTGTGTGATTGTGTGAGTGTGTGATTGTGTGAGTGTGTGATTGTGTGATTGAGTGATTGTGTGCTTGTGTGATTGTGTGGTTGTGTGATTGTGTGATTGTGTGATTGTGTGATTGTGTGATTGTGTGATTGTGTGATTGTGTGATTGTGTGACTGTGTGATTGTGATTGTGTGATTGTGATTGTGTGATTGTGATTGTGTGATTGTGATTGTGTGATTGTGATTGTGTGATTGTGATTGTGTGATTGTGATTGTGTGATTGTGATTGTGTGATTGTGATTGTGTGATTGTGATTGTGTGATTGTGATTGTGTGATTGTGATTGTGTGATTGTGATTGTGTGATTGTGATTGTGTGATTGTGATTGTGTGATTGTGATTGTGTGATTGTGATTGTGTGATTGTGATTGTGTGATTGTGATTGTGTGATTGTGATTGTGTGATTGTGATTGTGTGATTGTGATTGTGTGATTGTGATTGTGTGATTGTGATTGTGTGATTGTGATTGTGTGATTGTGATTGTGTGATTGTGATTGTGTGATTGTGATTGTGTGATTGTGATTGTGTGATTGTGATAGTGTGATTGTGATTGTGTGATTGTGATTGTGTGATTGTGATTGTGTGATTGTGATTGTGTGGTTGTGATTGTGTGATTGTGATTGTGTGATTGTGATTGTGTGATTGTGATTGTGTGATTGTGATTGTGTGATTGTGATTGTGTGATTGTGATTGTGTGATTGTGATTGTGTGATTGTGATTGTGTGATTGTGATTGTGTGATTGTGATTGTGATTGTGTGATTGTGTGAGTGTGTGATTGTCTGATTGAGTGATTGTGTGCTTGTGTGATTGTGTGGTTGTGTGATTGTGTGATTGTGTGATTAGGTGATTGTGTGATTGTGTGATTGTGTGATTGTGACTGTGTGATTGTGTGAGTGTGTGATTGTGTGATTGAGTGATTGTGTGCTTGTGTGATTGTGTGGTTGTGTGATTGTGTGATTGTGTGATTGTGTGATTGTGTGATTGTGTGATTGTGTGATTGTGTGATTGTGTGACTGTGTGATTGTGATTGTGTGATTGTGATTGTGTGATTGTGATTGTGTGATTGTGATTGTGTGATTGTGATTGTGTGATTGTGATTGTGTGATTGTGATTGTGTGATTGTGATTGTGTGATTGTGATTGTGTGATTGTGATTGTGTGATTGTGATTGTGTGATTGTGATTGTGTGATTGTGATTGTGTGCTTGTGATTGTGTGATTGTGATTGTGTGATTGTGATTGTGTGATTGTGATTGTGTGATTGCGAATTGTGTGACTGCGATTGTGTGATTGCGATTGTGTGATTGTGATTGCGTGATTGTGATTGCGTGATTGTGATTGTGTGATTGTGATTGTGTGATTGTGATTGTGTGATTGCGATTGTGTGATTGCGATTTTGTGATTGCGATTGCGTGATTGTGATTGCGTGATTGTGATTGCGTGATTGTGATTGTGTGATTGTGATTGTGTGATTGTGATTGTGATTGTGTGATTGTGACTGTGTGATTGTGATTGTGTGATTGTGGTTGTGTGATTGTGATTGTGTGATTGTGATTGTGTGATTGTGATTGTGTGATTGTGATTGTGTGATTGTGATTGTGTGATTGTGATTGTGTGATTGTGATTGTGTGATTGTGATTGTGTGATTGTGATTGTGTGATTGTGATTGTGTGATTGTGATTGTGTGATTGTGATTGTGTGATTGCGTGATTGCGTGATTGCGTGATTGCGTGATTGCGTGATTGTGTGATTGTGTGACTGTGTGATTGCGTGATTGTGTGATTGTGTGATTGTGTGATTGTGCGATTGTGTGATTAAGTAATTGTGTGATTGTGTGATTGTGTGATTGTGTGATTGTGTGGTTGTGTGTTTGTGTGATTGTGTGGTTGTGAGATTGTGTGATTGTGTGATTAGGTGATTGTGTGATTGTGTGATTGTGTGATTGTGTGATTGTGTGATTAGGTTATTGTGTGATTGTGTGATTGTGTGATTGTGTGATTGTGTGATTGTGTGATTGTGTGAGTGTGTGATTGTGTGAGTGTGTGATTGTCTGATTGAGTGATTGTGTGCTTGTGTGATTGTGTGGTTGTGTGATTGTGTGATTGTGTGATTAGGTGATTGTGTGATTGTGTGATTGTGACTGTGTGATTGTGTCTGTGTGATTGTGTGAGTGTGTGATTGTGTGATTGAGTGATTGTGTGCTTGTGTGATTGTGTGGTTGTGTGATTGTGTGATTGTGTGATTAGCTGATTGTGTGATTGTGACTGTGTGATTGTGTGAGTGTGTGATTGTGTGATTGTGTGATTGTGTGAGTGTGTGATTGTGCGATTTTGTGATGGTGTGATTGTGTGATTGTGCGATTGTGTGATTGTGTAATTGTGATTGTGTGATTGTGTGATTGTGTGATTGTGTGATTGTGTGATTGTGTGATTGTGTGATTGTGTGATTGTGTGATTGTGTGAGTGTGGGATTGTGTGATTGTGTGATTGTCTGATTGAGTGATTGTGTGCTTGTGTGATTGTGTGGTTGTGTGATTGTGTGATTGTGTGATTAGGTGATTGTGTGATTGTGTGATTGTGTGATTGTGACTGTGTGATTGTGTGAGTGTGTGATTGTGTGATTGAGTGATTGTGTGCTTGTGTGATTCTGTGGTTGTGTGATTGTGTGATTTTGTGATTATGTGATTGTGTGATTGTGTGATTGTGTGAGTGTGTGATTGTGTGATTGTGTGATTATGTGAATGTGTGACTGTGTGATTGTGTGAGTGTGTGATTGTGTGATTGAGTGATTGTGTGCCTGTGTGATTGTGTGGTTGTGTGATTGTGTGATTGTGTGATTGTGTGATTGTGTGATTGTGTGATTGTGTGATTGTGTGATTGTGTGATTGTGTGATTGTGTGATTGTGTGATTGTGTGATTGTGTGATTGTGTGATTGTGATTGTGTGATTGTGATTGTGTGATTGTGATTGTGTGATTGTGATTGTGTGATTGTGATTGTGTGATTGTGATTGTGTGATTGTGATTGTGTGATTGTGATTGTGTGATTGTGATTGTGTGATTGTGATTGTGTGATTGTGATTGTGTGATTGTGATTGTGTGATTGTGATTGTGTGATTGTGATTGTGTGATTGTGATTGTGTGATTGTGATTGTGTGATTGTGATTGTGTGATTGTGATTGTGTGATTGTGATTGTGATTGTGTGATTGTGATTGTGTGATTGTGATTGTGTGATTGTGATTGTGTGATTGTGATTGTGTGATTGTGATTGTGTGATTGTGATTGTGTGATTGTGATTGTGTGATTGTGATTGTGTGATTGTGATTGTGTGATTGTGATTGTGTGATTGTGATTGTGTGATTGTGATTGTGTGATTGTGATTGTGTGATTGTGATTGTGTGATTGTGATTGTGTGATTGTGATTGTGTGATTGTGATTGTGTGATTGTGATTGTGTGATTGTGATTGTGTGATTGTGATTGTGTGATTGTGATTGTGTGATTGTGATTGTGTGATTGTGATTGTGTGATTGTGATTGTGTGATTGTGATTGTGTGATTGTGATTGTGTGATTGTGATTGTGTGATTGTGATTGTGTGATTGTGATTGTGTGATTGTGATTGTGTGATTGTGATTGTGTGATTGTGATTGTGTGATTGTGATTGTGTGATTGTGATTGTGTGATTGTGATTGTGTGATTGTGATTGTGTGATTGTGATTGTGTGATTGTGATTGTGTGATTGTGATTGTGTGATTGTGATTGTGTGATTGTGATTGTGTGATTGTGATTGTGTGATTGTGATTGTGTGATTGTGATTGTGTGATTGTGATTGTGTGATTGTGATTGTGTGATTGTGATTGTGTGATTGTGATTGTGTGATTGTGATTGTGTGATTGTGATTGTGTGATTGTGATTGTGTGATTGTGATTGTGTGATTGTGATTGTGTGATTGTGATTGTGTGATTGTGATTGTGTGATTGTGATTGTGTGATTGTGATTGTGTGATTGTGATTGTGTGATTGTGATTGTGTGATTGTGATTGTGTGATTGTGATTGTGTGATTGTGATTGTGTGATTGTGATTGTGTGATTGTGATTGTGTGATTGTGATTGTGTGATTGTGATTGTGTGATTGTGATTGTGTGATTGTGATTGTGTGATTGTGATTGTGTGATTGTGATTGTGTGATTGTGATTGTGTGATTGTGATTGTGTGATTGTGATTGTGTGATTGTGATTGTGTGATTGTGATTGTGTGATTGTGATTGTGTGATTGTGATTGTGTGATTGTGATTGTGTGATTGTGATTGTGTGATTGTGATTGTGTGATTGTGATTGTGTGATTGTGATTGTGTGATTGTGATTGTGTGATTGTGATTGTGTGATTGTGATTGTGTGATTGTGATTGTGTGATTGTGATTGTGTGATTGTGATTGTGTGATTGTGATTGTGTGATTGTGATTGTGTGATTGTGATTGTGTGATTGTGATTGTGTGATTGTGATTGTGTGATTGTGATTGTGTGATTGTGATTGTGTGATTGTGATTGTGTGATTGTGATTGTGTGATTGTGATTGTGTGATTGTGATTGTGTGATTGTGATTGTGTGATTGTGATTGTGTGATTGTGATTGTGTGATTGTGATTGTGTGATTGTGATTGTGTGATTGTGATTGTGTGATTGTGATTGTGTGATTGTGAGTGTGTGATTGTGAGTGTGTGATTGTGAGTGTGTGATTGTGAGTGTGTGATTGTGAGTGTGTGATTGTGAGTGTGTGATTGTGATTGTGTGATTGTGATTGTGTGATTGTGATTGTGTGATTGTGATTGTGTGATTGTGATTGTGTGATTGTGATTGTGTGATTGTGATTGTGTGATTGTGATTGTGTGATTGTGATTGTGTGATTGTGATTGTGTGATTGTGATTGTGTGATTGTGATTGTGTGATTGTGGTTGTGTGATTGTGATTGTGTGATTGTGATTGTGTGATTGTGATTGTGTGATTGTGATTGTGTGATTGTGATTGTGTGATTGCGATTGTGTGGTTGCGATTGTGTGGTTGCGATTGCGTGATTGTGATTGCGTGATTGTGATTGCGTGATTGTGATTGCGTGATTGTGATTGCGTGATTGTGATTGTGTGATTGTGACTGTGTGATTGTGATTGTGTGATTGTGATTGTGTGATTGTGATTGTGTGATTGTGATTGTGTGATTGTGATTGTGTGATTGTGATTGTGTGATTGTGATTGTGTGATTGTGATTGTGTGATTGTGATTGTGTGATTGCGTGATTGCGTGATTGCGTGATTGCGTGATTGTGTGATTGTGTGACTGTGTGATTGCGTGATTGTGTGATTGTGTGATTGTGTGATTGTGCGATTGTGTGATTAAGTAATTGTGTGATTGTGTGATTGTGTGATTGTGTGATTGTGTGGTTGTGTGTTTGTGTGATTGTGTGGTTGTGAGATTGTGTGATTGTGTGATTAGGTGATTGTGTGATTGTGTGATTGTGTGATTGTGTAATTGTGTGATTGTGTGATTAGGTTATTGTGTGATTGTGTGATTGTGTGATTGTGTGATTGTGTGATTGTGTGATTGTGTGATTGTGTGATTATGTGATTGTGTGATTGTGTGATTGTGTGATTGTGTGAGTGTGTGATTGTCTGATTGAGTGATTGTGTGCTTGTGTGATTGTGTGGTTGTGTGATTGTGTGATTGTGTGATTAGGTGATTGTGTGATTGTGTGATTGTGACTGTGTGATTGTGTGAGTGTGTGATTGTGTGATTGAGTGATTGTGTGCTTGTGTGATTGTGTGGTTGTGTGATTGTGTGATTGTGTGATTAGGTGATTGTGTGATTGTGACTGTGTGATTGTGTGAGTGTGTGATTGTGTGATTGTGTGATTGTGTGAGTGTGTGATTGTGCGATTTTGTGATGGTGTGATTGTGTGATTGTGCGATTGTGTGATTGTGTGATTGTGTGATTGTGTAATTGTGATTGTGTGATTGTGATTGTGTGATTGTGATTGTGTGATTGTGATTGTGTGATTGTGATTGTGTGATTGTGAGTGTGTGATTGTGATTGTGTGATTGTGAGTTTGTGATTGTGATTGTGTGATTGTGATTGTGTGATTGTGATTGTGTGATTGTGATTGTGTGATTGTGATTGTGTGATTGTGATTGTGTGATTGTGATTGTGTGATTGTGATTGTGTGATTGTGATTGTGTGATTGTGATTGTGTGATTGTGATTGTGTGATTGTGATTGTGTGATTGTGATTGTGTGATTGTGATTGTGTGATTGTGGTTGTGTGATTGTGATTGTGTGATTGTGATTGTGTGATTGTTATTGTGTTATTGTGATTGTGTGATTGTGATTGTGTGATTGTGATTGTGTGATTGTGATTGTGTGATTGTGATTGTGTGATTGTGATTGTGTGATTGTGATTGTGTGATTGTGATTGTGTGATTGTGATTGTGTGATTGTGATTGTGTGATTGTGATTGTGTGATTGTGATTGTGTGATTGTGATTGTGTGATTGTGATTGTGTGATTGTGATTGTGTGATTGTGATTGTGTGATTGTGATTGTGTGATTGTGATTGTGTGATTGTGATTGTGTGATTGTGATTGTGTGATTGTGATTGTGTGATTGTGATTGTGTGATTGTGGTTGTGTGATTGTGATTGTGTGATTGTGATTGTGTGATTGTTATTGTGTGATTGTGATTGTGTGATTGTGATTGTGTGATTGTGATTGTGTGATTGTGATTGTGTGATTGTGATTGTGTGATTGTGATTGTGTGATTGTGATTGTGTGATTGTGATTGTGTGATTGTGTGATTGTGTGATTGTGTGATTGTGTGATTGTGTGATTGTGTGAGTGTGTGATTGTGTGATTGTGTGATTGTGTGATTGTGACTGTGTGATTGTGTGACTGTGTGATTGTGTGGTTGTGTGATTTTGTGATTGTGTGATTGTGTGATTGTGTGATTGTGTGATTGTGACTGTGTGATTGTGTGAGTGTGTGATTGTGTGAGTGTGTGATTGTGTGATTGTGTGATTGTGTGATTGTGTAATTGTGTGACTGTGTGATTGTGTGATTGTGTGATTGTGCGATTGTGTGGTTGTGCGATTGTGTAATTGTGATTGTGTGATTGTGATTGTGTGTACTGTGTGATTGTGTGATTGTGTGATTGTGTGATTGTGTGATTGTGTGATTGTGTGATTGTGTGATTGTGTGATTGTGTGATTGTGCGATTGTGTGATTGTGTGATTGTGTGATTGTGTGATTGTGTGATTGTGATTGTGTGATTGTGACTGTGTGATTGTGTGAGTGTGTGATTGTGTGATTGAGTGATTGTGTGGTTGTGCGATTGTGTGGTTGTGTGATTGTGTGGTTGTGTGATTGTGTGATTGTGTGATTGTGTGATTGTGTGATTGTGTGGTTGTGTGATTGTTTGATTGTGTGATTAGGTGATTGTGTGATTGTGTGATTGTGATTGTGTGATTGTGTGATTATGTGAATGTGTGATTGTGTGATTGTGTGATTGTGTGAGTGTGTGATTGTCTGATTGAGTGATTGTGTGCTTGTGTGATTGTGTGGTTGTGTGATTGTGTGATTGTGTGATTAGGTGATTGTGTGATTGTGTGATTGTGACTGTGTCATTGTGTGATTGTGTGATTGAGTGATTGTGTGAGTGTGTGGTTGTGTGATTGTGTGATTGTGTGATTGTGTGGTTGTGTGATTGTGTGATTGTGTCATTGTGTGATTGTGTGATTGTGTGATTGTGTGATTGTGTTATTGTGTGATTGTGTGATTGTGTGAATGTGTGATTGTGTGATTGTGTGATTGTGTGATTGTGTGATTGTGTGATTATGTGATTGTGTGATTGTGTGATTGTGTGATTGTGTGAGTGTGTGATTGTCTGATTGAGTGATTGTGTGCTTGTGTGATTGTGTGGTTGTGTGATTGTGTGATTGTGTGATTAGGTGATTGTGTGATTGTGTGATTGTGTGATTGTGACTGTGTGATTGTGTGAGTGTGTGATTGTGTGATTGAGTGATTGTGTGCTTGTGTGATTGTGTGGTTGTGTGATTGTGTGATTTTGTGATTATGTGATTGTGTGATTGTGTGATTGTGTGAGTGTGTGATTGTGTGATTGTGTGATTATGTGAATGTGTGATTGTGTGATTGTGTGAGTGTGTGATTGTGTGATTGTGCGATTGTGTGATTAAGTAATTGTGTGATTGTGTGATTGTGTGATTGTGTGACTGTGTGGTTGTGTGTTTGTGTGATTGTGTGGTTGTGAGATTGTGTGATTGTGTGATTAGGTGATTGTGTGATTGTGTGATTGTGTGATTGTGTGATTGTGTGATTAGGTTATTGTGTGATTGTGTGATTGCATGATTGTGTGATTGTGTGATTGTGTGATTGTGTGATTGTGTGATTGTGTGATTGTGTGATTGTGATTGTGTGATTGTGATTGTGTGATTGTGATTGTGTGATTGTGATTGTGTGATTGTGATTGTGTGATTGTGATTGTGTGATTGTGATTGTGTGATTGTGATTGTGTGATTGTGATTGTGTGATTGTGATTGTGTGATTGTGATTGTGTGATTGTGATTGTGTGATTGTGATTGTGTGATTGTGATTGTGTGATTGTGATTGTGTGATTGTGATTGTGTGATTGTGATTGTGTGATTGTGATTGTGTGATTGTGATTGTGTGATTGTGATTGTGTGATTGTGATTGTGTGATTGTGATTGTGTGATTGTGATTGTGTGATTGTGATTGTGTGATTGTGATTGTGTGATTGTGATTGTGTGATTGTGATTGTGTGATTGTGACTGTGTGATTGTGTGATTGTGTGATTGTGTGATTGTGTGATTGTGTGATTGTGTGAGTGTGTGATTGTGTGATTGTGTGATTGTGTGATTGTGACTGTGTGATTGTGTGACTGTGTGATTGTGTGGTTGTGTGATTTTGTGATTGTGTGATTGTGTGATTGTGTGATTGTGTGATTGTGACTGTGTGATTGTGTGAGTGTGTGATTGTGTGAGTGTGTGATTGTGTGATTGTGTGATTGTGTGATTGTGTGATTGTGTAATTGTGTGACTGTGTGATTGTGTGATTGTGTGATTGTGCGATTGTGTGGTTGTGCGATTGTGTAATTGTGATTGTGTGATTGTGATTGTGTGTACTGTGTGATTGTGTGATTGTGTGATTGTGTGATTGTGTGATTGTGTGATTGTGTGATTGTGTGATTGTGTGATTGTGTGATTGTGTGATTGTGCGATTGTGTGATTGTGTGATTGTGTGATTGTGTGATTGTGTGATTGTGTGATTGTGATTGTGTGATTGTGACTGTGTGATTGTGTGAGTGTGTGATTGTGTGATTGAGTGATTGTGTGGTTGTGCGATTGTGTGGTTGTGTGATTGTGTGGTTGTGTGATTGTGTGATTGTGTGATTGTGTGATTGTGTGATTGTGTGGTTGTGTGATTGTTTGATTGTGTGATTAGGTGATTGTGTGATTGTGTGATTGTGATTGTGTGATTGTGTGATTATGTGAATGTGTGATTGTGTGATTGTGTGATTGTGTGAGTGTGTGATTGTCTGATTGAGTGATTGTGTGCTTGTGTGATTGTGTGGTTGTGTGATTGTGTGATTGTGTGATTAGGTGATTGTGTGATTGTGTGATTGTGACTGTGTCATTGTGTGATTGTGTGATTGAGTGATTGTGTGAGTGTGTGGTTGTGTGATTGTGTGATTGTGTGATTGTGTGGTTGTGTGATTGTGTGATTGTGTCATTGTGTGATTGTGTGATTGTGTGATTGTGTGATTGTGTTATTGTGTGATTGTGTGATTGTGTGACTGTGTGATTGTGTGATTGTGTGATTGTGTGATTGTGTGATTGTGTGATTATGTGATTGTGTGATTGTGTGATTGTGTGATTGTGTGAGTGTGTGATTGTCTGATTGAGTGATTGTGTGCTTGTGTGATTGTGTGGTTGTGTGATTGTGTGATTGTGTGATTAGGTGATTGTGTGATTGTGTGATTGTGTGATTGTGACTGTGTGATTGTGTGAGTGTGTGATTGTGTGATTGAGTGATTGTGTGCTTGTGTGATTGTGTGGTTGTGTGATTGTGTGATTGTGTGATTAGGTGATTGTGTGATTGTGTGATTGTGACTGTGTCATTGTGTGATTGTGTGATTGAGTGATTGTGTGAGTGTGTGGTTGTGTGATTGTGTGATTGTGATTGTGTGTACTGTGTGATTGTGTGATTGTGTGATTGTGTGGTTGTGTGATTGTGTGATTGTGTCATTGTGTGATTGTGTGATTGTGTGATTGTGTGATTGTGTGATTGTGTGATTGTGTGATTGTGTGATTGTGTGATTGTGTGATTGTGATTGTGTGATTGTGATTGTGTGATTATTGTGTGATTGTGATTGTGTGATTGTGATTGTGTGATTGTGATTGTGTGATTGTGAGTGTGTGATTGTGATTGTGTGATTGTGATTGTGTGATTGTGATTGTGTGATTGTGATTGTGTGATTGTGATTGTGTGATTGTGATTGTGTGATTGTGATTGTGTGATTGTGATTGTGTGATTGTGATTGTGTGATTGTGATTGTGATTGTGTGATTGTGATTGTGTGATTGTGATTGTGTGATTGTGATTGTGTGATTGTGATTGTGTGATTGTGATTGTGTGATTGTGATTGTGTGATTGTGATTGTGTGATTGTGATTGTGTGATTGTGATTGTGTGATTGTGATTGTGTTGTGATTGTGATTGTGTGATTGTGATTGTGTGATTGTGATTGTGTGATTGTGATTGTGTGATTGTGATTGTGTGATTGTGATTGCGTGATTGTGATTGTGTGATTGTGATTGTGTGATTGTGATTGTGTGATTGTGATTGTGTGATTGTGATTGTGTGATTGTGATTGTGTGATTGTGATTGTGTGATTGTGATTGTGTGATTGTGATTGTGATTGTGATTGTGTGATTGTGATTGTGTGATTGTGATTGTGTGATTGTGATTGTGTGATTGTGATTGTGTGATTGTGATTGTGTGATTGTGATTGTGTGATTGTGATTGTGTGATTGTGATTGTGTGATTGTGATTGTGTGATTGTGATTGTGTGATTGTGATTGTGTGATTGTGATTGTGTGATTGTGATTGTGTGATTGTGATTGTGTGATTGTGATTGTGTGATTGTGGATTGTGTGATTGTGATTGTGTGATTGTGATTGTGTGATTGTGATTGTGTGATTGTGATTGTGTGATTGT